>NW_004567106.1:61772938-61780024 GCF_000260355.1 Condylura cristata
TGTACTTCGTCGATCTGCCTGTTCTGCTCCCCACTCTGTCTCTGGTGAAGCCTCTCACTGCCCCTGAGCCTCTGGCCTGTACCTCAGTTCTGTATGCACAAATAAATAAATCTTATAAAAAAAAAAAGTTCCAGATCTCACCAATGTAACAGGGCACCTGTCCCCTCTAGCCCCTGCAGAGGTGACTGCCTATGGCCCCCTGCACTCACACACAGCCAGGCTCCCATCGGTTCATTCGCTGGTTCTCTGGGTGTTCCTGGGAGCACTCCCCAATCTACTCCACTGGGTCCCTCCTAGTTCTCCAGTCTCTGGAAAGTATGGATCAAAAGTCAGCAGCAGACCTCTCCTGGCCCGCCCTCTGCTCTCCTCGGCAGTGTATTTCAGTAGATCCACCTGTTCTGTTCCCTACTCTGCTCTGATGAATCCTCCACCCACCCTCCCTACACCTCTGGCCTGCACTCCAGTTCTTGTTTGCATAATACAAACAAACCTTAAAAATTTCCAGCAGCCTCATATAAGTAAGACTGAAGATAAATTTGAGGCAAATACAACAGAAATGGGGAAATCCTTACGTTCAAACAATCAAGGCTTCAGAAGTGCACCCACATATACACACCCAGAGTGCTGCTGAAAACTTGGAATATAATACGTATCTAGAAGAATCTCTCTAGACATGTCCCCATTTATTATTTGCAAGTTAATCCTGGGCACACAACATACACATTCTACCCAAATTATTCTTCCTCTCAGTGTCATGAGTTCCTCGTAGTGCTTAGTTTGCACACTCCAGCCCTGTGGAGTTGGAAGAAAACACTATCAACAATCCAAGAGTGGAGGTCAGACGGGGAAGTCTTGGCCTCATGGTGAAAAAGTACAAGGATCACTGAAAAGTCCAAGCAGTGTTTCCCATGTCCCTTCTGCGCCGGCTGGAACTTCTTCCTGCAGAAGTAGACATCGAGCAAGACGAGAAAATGGGCTGAAACGAGCTTCAGAGCAAGTCATCAAAAATGGCAAACAGGTCCTCCTCAGCTTTTCCAGGAACGATCCCCCACACCACACATGCACGCACTATATTTATGCATACTGTTATACACACATTTGAAGAGAAAGGGAATTATATAACACATCAGCTGTTCATTTTCACAAGCCCAATGGAGATCATTCCTGCAAGCACAGAAGCCTGTGGGGAGCGCCCAGGGATTTCGACAGGCGGAGAGAAGAGGCCCACTCTCTCTGAGGCCCCAAGCACAGGCTCAGGAGTGCCTCAAATTTTCCAGCCTGGAGGACGACCTGGCAGACTAGAACAAGGCGTTTCCTCCCTGGAGCCTCAAGCGTCATATAAACCCAGTCTTGCCTTGACATGAGACTAGATATGTGGTGGGAAATCAAATTGAGCTCTAAGATACGTGCAGGGAAAGAAAATTACTCTATGTGCAGGAAGGAAGAGGGAGCACAGTGGAACACACACCAGTTATCTGCTTTTGGGCACTTGTGCCCCAAGACTCTGTTGTCTCACTCAATCAAAATCTCCTCATGGGTAAAACTGCAGCAGATGCTTTATTTATAGTAGGAAAGACATGGAATCAACCCAAATGCCCAAATGCAGATATCTGGATTTAAAAGATGTGGTACATATACACGATGGAATATTACTCAGCAATCAAAAAAGATAAACACATGCCTTTTGCAGCAACATGGATGGAGCTAAAAGGGACCATGCTTAGTGAGATAAGCCAGAAAGGAAAGGAAAAATACCAGATGGGTTCACTCATAACAAGAGTATAAAGGACCAGGGCCAGGGGAGAAAATAATGATAATAATGAACAGCTGTATACCAGAGACATTTTATGGGGATAGAATGGGGAATGGGATCAAAAACGGGGTTGGGGGGGGAGTGCACTGGACTATGGTGATGGCACATGGGTGATTGGGTGATGGGAAGCCCACGGGGATTACAACTGAGATGGAAACAGGCACAAAGAGGTGTAAAAATAAACTATTATGCTAAATTTATAAAAAAAAAAAAAAAACTGCAGCAAAAACTCTACCATGAAGTATTGCTGTGACCGCCTCAGACTGTTCATATATAAGGTATGGGAAGGCAAGGGCTGGCACAGAGTAGTTGCTCAATTTTTCCTCATCTTCCTGCCCCTCTCTTCTCCAGTCCTCACTGATGATAAGGAAAGGGAGCAGGACTCGATTCCAACAGCCCATGAAGCAGGCAGCTCACTCTTTCCAAAACAAAGTGGCCCACAGCCCTCACCCCAGTGCACCTCTGTGGTTTCACAATGGCTTGATCCATGCTAACCCACCCTGGCTACTACATAAAACCACCAAGAATGCCAAGACCGTTCTTTCTCATTTTTGGTCATCTCAGTGCAGGAAAATCATCCTCTCTTGTTTAACAATAAACAGAAAGCTAGCAGCAGTTCTGGGGAAGAACAGAAAGAAAACAACAAAACACACAAACATAAACCTGGTCCCTCACAGACTCTGACCAGTAAACAGTCAAGGTCAATGGTGATTCCTCTACATAGCTCGCCCTGCGTGCAGACAGGCTTCGCCCTGACTTCTGGGGGGTGGGGGTAGATCTGCTTGTCAAATTAAGGCAAACTTTCCCAAAGTTTTTCTTTTGCTAAAAATTCCTTTGAAACCAAAGGGAAACAAGCTCACAGAGACGGAAACCCAAAATACAGTCACTGAAACTGACAGGATCACAGCAGACTCCTTCTATTCACCCAGCCAAGGCAGATAGCGACACAGACTCAGAAACAGCCTCACCCTGTCCACCCATGGGGACAGGGGGGCCCAGAGTTCTCCCCTCCGAGCTGCCAGGATCAGGGTGGGGTGGTGAGCATGACAGCAAATGTCAAGTACAGGGTCCCTTGAAGCTGAAAGGAGCCAGGTGAAACAGCCAGAAGGGAAGAAGGCCCACAGACAGAGGTGGTAAGGGGGCAGCTCATGCCCAGCTGACTGCCTCCTCAGCCTCCTGGCCCTGGGACCCAGTTCCAGGCTGTCAGCGAGGACAGATTTAGCACCAATGAGCTCATCTTGCAGAACAGCCCCAGGGCCTCAGAGTGTTCTGAGAAACATCACGTTGACAAGTTGGAAAGTGGACACCAGTACCAGTTGGTCCCACCACGTGGGTAGAGGTTCAGCGTCCTCCCCTAACCTCGCCAGGTAAGCAGGTACAGGTGTTGACTAGGCCAGGACATTGCAGCTGGTAGCAGACTGGGTGAGGCCTGGGCATTGCTGCCCTGACTCCCCTTCCTGGCCCCCAGAGATCTTGGGCGCAGTCAGCTGGAACTTTAAGGGAAGTCCACACCTCCCAACGTGCTCAGTTGGAGATGAGCAGCAAGAGTGAAGAGCGTTGTGATTGTGAAACTGGCGGATGTCCTGGTGAACCCCCGCGCCTGCTTACTCCAGGATATGACTAAAGATATTTATAAATGCAGCAGAGGGCAGGTGGCAGGGGAGGCGTGGGCCTCATCCCCTCTGTAGTTTATGCAAATTAACTGAAGCTGTATAGTGGGGTGATGTCAGTGAGTCAGTGGTAGAGAGGGTGGGAATATTCTCCAAGTGCAAACCCGAATTCCTGCCAGGGGCTCCAGCTGCTTCTCCGTGGCCCTGAAGTTGGATTTCAGGCTTAGCTCGCCTGAAGACTTTTGCTATTCCGTTGTCCTCGGGTTCTTCTGTGTCCCATGGACAGATGCTCCCTGATGCATCTGGATTTAAGGGAACAGAGTGGCTTCTCCATGCTGCAGGAGGAAGGTGGGGGGTAGCTCTTAGGCTGGAATACAAACCCCAACTCCTGTTTCCCTTGTCAATAACCAGGGCATCACGAATCTTCCTGATGACGGGAGGTATGAAAACACTAAAAACCGGCTTCATATCTGTCAAACGAAATATGTTTCTAGATATGAAATGAATATCGTACTTCTAGAAGCTAGTCACCCAGGAAAGAACAGTCCATATCGCACTGCTCAGGTGATCGATGGTGTCATTGAATAAACGTTGTCACAGAAGAAAAGCCAGGCTTCTACCCAGGAACACTGGGGTCACTCCCGTGTCAGGTGCAGTCATCTTAGAGAAGATTAACTTGGGGAGACAAGAGCTGTGAGCCTGACAAATCCCACCCCGGGAAGTACCAGTGAGGCATCAGGGGAGCTGTCAGGGAAGTCACAATGTACTGGGGATTTGGGGTGACTGCTACAATGAAAACTCTTCTGCACAAAACAGCATGGTGGAAGAAGGAAAGTTCTACACGCAACTTAAAACAGAACTGACAACATGTCTTCAAATAAAGATGTTAGAAAAAGCTGCAAAGAGGAGTGATTATTCAGGGCAAGAGTGAGCACTTAGAAGTGGGCGTTCGCTGTACAGAAGGATCTGAAAAGACCACGATGGGGCAGAGAATCCGCAGGGGCGTGAGATCCAGAGTACCAGGCCAACATTCCTTCATGTGTGTGTGCACCGGCACACTGCATGAGCGTGCACAACTGCACATACATGTACACATGCTTTCACATACATTGTGCCCTTGGGCAGCACGACAGAGCACTTGGAAATGAAGCAAAATGACTTCGGATTGTGCACACCTATCCTATAGAACCTCTACTGTTACTGTTCTCTTAATTGAAAGTTGGCTAATAAGTCAAAGACCTTGCTTCCAGGCTGTAGGAGGTGTTAGGAGGGAACCAAGGCTCCTCAGAACTGACTGCACTCAACTTGCTTCCCCTGCTCAGGTCAGCACCCCGGTTACAGAGCCTGGGAGTAAGTAGCCAAGCTGGCCTCTGCTGAGTGACCGTCTCCCTGATGTTCTTCCGAAAGGGTCTGAGTGGGCAGAACACACACCTTAGTCCCATGGACTGGTTAGTGCATCTATCCGGAGCATCTGTGGTCTCCTCTGGAGAACCCCCTCTCTGGGGAGCCCCCATGTCCCTACTGTTCCACATGGGTGCTGATAGCTCAGATGCAGAAGGTGCTCTTCTTAAAGTTCACTACGCACAGAAGATCACATGATCCTGTTCATTTGTGTTTGTTTTCCCTCCTGGCGAATCAAAGAAGGTTCTGTTATGTTCAGCTTCCTCACCAGAAAGCTGGAGGGCGAACACCTTAGCAAGCTCCTGGCTCGGAAGGTGAGATGCGTGTGGATAAATGATTTGTCCAGAATCAGAAGTGCAGCCAGCAACAAAGTCATAATTTCCTGGCTGTCAGCTCCAACTCTTCACAGAACATACAGGTGTGGCGGTGAACAGGTTCGAGGCCTGGGTGGCCTGGCACAGACTCTGCATACACCTGGCATGAAGACTGCGGGACACCCAGGAGCAGCCACTGAAGAGAGGGACTTCAATGCCCCCAACACCCTCACTCCTCATCTTCCGGCACGAGGAGACAATCGCCACAACCACAGAGGAAGGACACTGTTTTCAGGCTCACCTGCCTTTTTACACTTTGGTGGAGAAACAGAGACAAAGAATGGGAACCCTCTTCAAGGCAGGGAATGAGAAGCAAGAGTTTCATTTCATGGTCTAGAATGTTCCGGTGAGGCCATGGGCCTCACGCTCCCTGTGTCCAAGCCCCTCCCCCACCCCATAGCCCCCTGCCTGCTCCTGCTTCTGGGCAAGGAGCATCCAGACAAAAGCAAAGGCCAAGGAAGGAGCAAAGGTCCCCTTTTCCTGTCCCCAGATCCAAGTCCCTGAAAAACAATCAAATTTAAAGCCGAGAGATTAAATTATCACTAAGCTAATTATGGGAATCACACTTCGGTTGGCTGTCGGGAGCAAGGTCAGCAGGCAAGAGGCATTAAAATTAAAGGCAGATGCAAGGAGCACTTAAAAAAGCAACTGGGAGACTCATTACCCCGCTACGCGCGGAGGGGAAAGCAAGCACTCTGGTGTCTGAGGCGCGTCCATCTGGGCAGCAGTCGGTGTGCTTGACAGCTAAATAGCTCCGCTCTGTCATCATCTCGAGGCCAAAGTGGGTGAGTCGGAGGTAAACTGATTAGGTGGTTGCTGCTAAGTTCTCAGAGAACACGAGGAGAGGGCAGGGGGGCTCCATCCAAGAGGCAGAGCACGGGGGGACCGGCTGCGAGCTTGAGGGCAACGTGAAGGGTCTGCTCCTTCGTGTGCACACAAGGTCCACAGGGTGGACAGATATGCTTTGGCTCTCGGCCTGGACCCCACCCATGACTCCAAGGGGAATGAGCATATGATGTGTGTGTGTGGGGGGGTCGGTGCACAGTCACGCCTGTGTGGGTCTATGTCTTCAGCCTGCAAATAGAAAGTGAAGAGTTGACAACATTCAGGGGTGCCTCCTTGCATGTTTGCAACAGGGCAGCTCCTGTGCCTTCTGTGATCGCCACGGCCCTTGCAGTGGCTGGCATGAAGCTAGACCTTGACAATGCAATCCATTTTGCCTACTTATGGATGCTCAATGCTTCCTCCAGAATCATCAATAGAATGCAAGCTTAAGATGTGCACACCAAGTGGTTGGCGTCTACAAGATGAATGTGAGAGCTGAAAGTCAGTGTTTTGCAAGCGCCTCTGCAAGTTGGCTTCCTCTGGTCAGAATTCAGCTCCACACATGGTCTCTGCTGGGAGGGGGGCCGGCGAGGGGGATCCCTGACCAGAAGGTCCCAGCTGGTCCTGAGTCAGTAGCCAGTTTTGGCCTCAGAACTCCCAGCTCAGTTTTCTCCCCTGAAGGCACGGAATTTAGGGACTAGTGGTCCTACCTTATCCAGATGGAATTTTTTAAATCCATAGTCAAAAGAGCAGAATTCAGAGGATCTCGGAGAGTTAAGTTACTCAGGGAAAATTAATTTAGAAAGTTCTATTGAATTGTAGGTAAAAGAAGCAATTTAATAAATTTGGATAATTTAATTATCCCATGAGACATCTGCTGAGCACAATCTAATCCTTACATGTAAGTAGAAAAGTGCCCTCTTAAGGAACACTGAGCACAGGGAAATACAAACATCATAAGCCTTAGTAGTGGAAGGAACTGGACAATTCTAGCTTCAGAGTGAGGAATAAAAGCAAATCTCAAGGAAAATAAATTGATTGGGGCCCTCCCTGGTGGTGCAGC
>NW_004567106.1:61781019-61836219 GCF_000260355.1 Condylura cristata
GAGTGACTCCAGGCAGCAGCCTTCAAGGCCTTGGAGGGGTTCTACATCGCTTTTCCTTCTGCCAGGAGACCGGCATGGCTCCAACTGCCTCTGTCCCCCGACACACACACACCACACAAACACACCACTGCCCAACCAGAGCATGTGCACACGCGCACACACACCCCACTGCCCAACCAGCGAGCTGGAGGTCACCTTTGTTGTGGTGACCAGAAGAAGCAAGGCTGGGGGTACTGGCTCCCACGACGGAGCGTGAGACTCCTCTCCGCAGCCGATGCGGGCACAGCCCCCCCTCCGCCAACAACCTCCCCATCCGCTTCGATTCAGCGCTGGTTGTTTTCAGGACTGTGCTGGCAGCCTCGGCAACTGCAGGCGAATTGGCGCTCAGTGGGAAGAAGATCCAGCGATAGTAATGAATTGTATTTTTGAAAGGAAGAAAATGGACAAATTCCTTCCGGAAAGAAATCTCAGCTACAAATGTGGGCAATCTTCTATTACCTCTAATTTCTGGATTCATTGTGATGGAATAAACGCTCAAATTGATAAAATGGGTATTTTATGAGGTTATTAATTTTAGGGAAGGATTCTATGATTCAGGCAAAAGATGCACTGGCTTCCTTCAGCAAAGTCACATGTTGTACCCAAGAAGCCATGACCTTTCCACTGGGGAAAGGTGCCCACAGCCCACGTGAAGCAGCCAGGACTACTGCAGCCCTGCAGCCTTGCACCTGCCCAGACCACAGAGGCCCGGTGTTCCCAGGTGCCACAGTGCCAGGCCAAGGTCTAGCCAAGGCCTAAGCTGCTTCTACCCCAGTAAACCTCATAGTATCGGCCCTCCCTGATGGCGCAGCGGGTTAAAGCACGGCACTAAGAAGCTAAAGCCACTTCCGCCCAGTTCGATCCCCGCCTGCCCCTGAGGTGACCACATGGCGCAGCAGACCTCTCCTGACCCGCCTGCTGCTCCCCTCAGCAGTGTACTTTGTCGATCTGCCTGTTCT
Source organism: Condylura cristata (assembly GCF_000260355.1). Taxonomy (NCBI): domain Eukaryota; kingdom Metazoa; phylum Chordata; class Mammalia; order Eulipotyphla; family Talpidae; genus Condylura; species Condylura cristata. The sequence continues at coordinate 61,782,018 of NW_004567106.1, forward strand.
GCTCTTCACTCGTCTCTGGTGAATCCTCTCGCAGGTCCTGCGCCTCTGGCCTGTACCCCAGTAATGTATGCATAAGTAAATAAATCTTTAAAAAAAAGTTATAAAAAAAATCATAGTATCTAAGAAAGAATCATTTTATAAGTGAGATAAGCAAGTCTGGTATGCCTGGGGAAAGGCCCAGAAGAACTTTAATAATAAAGATTAAGATACCCCAGTTATGCTAATCTGAAGCATTTACAGTAGGGTTATAATTACATAGAACTTTTCCAAAAGTCTGTATACTCATCAGGAGAAATCCCTGGAGAGGAATCCTGTTTCTGGGACACAATCATGGACCCTGCTCTCTGGAGCAAGACAGAATAAAAGGGAAAGAACCCAACAGTCATGGGATCAATGGCAAGGCAGCGGACAGCCCAAGCAAGAGATTTTATTGAGATCTTTAAGAATGAACGGATGCTACCTAACCTTCTTCACGGTATCAAAAATCCAAAGTGTAAAATGTGCATATCGTCCTAGGTAGAATTCTGCCCCAATAAAGCAACTGGCACCTGACACCCCAATGGGCATGTTTTCCTATAGAAACAGCCAGTTAGCTTTAAAACAAACGTAGGAACTTTTAGGCTCTTTTAAAATTTCACACCAAGCGGGTTGAAATCTTAGTGTTTTACTTAGTTCATTGAGCAAAGTAACATACAAGTGTTTCCTTCATCTAAACCTTGTGGTTCCAGAGATAAAGTATGTTTTCCTTTAGAAACAGCCAGTTTGCTTAAGAACAAACTTAGGAACTTTTAGGCTCTTCTGAAATTTCGCACCAAGCGGGTTGAAATCTTAGTATTATACTTAGTTCCCTCAGCAAAGTAACATATAAGTGTCTCCCTCATCTAAACCTTGTGGTTACAGAGTACGGGCAGGGAGAGCTGAAAAGCTGCAAGACTTAGTTTAAAATTTGAGCGCAATAATGACAGCAAGTCCTAACAGGCTTCAGCAGGGTCCTGGTCTCTCCAGCTCCAGTCCCGGCACACACGCTCAAATCCAGCTCCCCTCCCCCAGGAGATGCACGCGGGAGGGAGAGGTGAGCGGTTAAGCAGAAAGGAAATCATCTCCTAGGCCCGGGCAGGGTGGGGAGTCTCTTCCTGTACTCCTTCCCTTCCACACCCCTTGCCTTCAAGGCCTCCTTTCTTCCCCTATAGGAGGGAGAAAACTTCTAGAAGGAGACTCAAAGGAGGTCCCAGCTGAACACCGGGGACTACAGAAAGCGCTGAGAGTGCAGAAGTTTCAGTGACCAGAGACTGCCCAAGGCAGGGAGAGCCTAGGGGGTGGGGGCAGCACCCACTGCTCACGTCCCAGCCAGGCTCATGTGTTCTCTAGGACTGAACTAAGAGGGCAAAGCAGGTCAACAAAGCAGACCTGGGTTCCTGCCAGACTGTGGCAGGGCCACAGGACTGAGGAACAGGGACTCGTAAGCCCCCCAGTAGCACCCTCCACTCCACAACAAGCAGTGGAGACCTAGCACCAGGCCATGCATGGCATCAAGGGGTGGCTTGGGGGCAGAGAGGGGTGACTCTTCATAGACCCACTGTCGATTCTTTTAAAAGAACGGACTTTTTCTCAATTTTACATAAAATCTATGTTGACACGTCTTTCAAGGGGCGTCTCCTTAACCTCCCATCCAGCCACGCAGGTCTCAGGTCACCAAACCTATCAACTGTGGAGCCAGAGCTGCCCGCGGGAGCTGCCCGCGGCTATGAACCCCAAAATCATCAGCAAATGGATCAAGTAACACTTGCAGGTGGATTTTCATAAGTTATAAGTACAATAGAGCAAAGCTTCAATGTCGTTTTGCTCAACATCATTTCCTGATCACCTTGGTAAGAAAAACGATCAATTCCTGGCCGGGTCACTATTGTGGCATCTGCACATTCTCCCCTCGTCTGTGTGGGTTCATTGCAGGGACTCTGGTTTCCTTCCACATCCCAGTGTTGTGCACGTGAGGTTTGTGGTGCTGTCTCACTTGTCCTGGTGTGTGTGTGTGTGCACGTGTGTTCGTTGAGTACATGAGCGGTGCTCCTTGCCATGCAAGGGTGCCCTGTCTGGGGTCGGGCCCCACTTTGTGGCCTGAGCCCCAGGAGTGTTTCCTGCCACCTGTGCCCCTGAACTGAAATAAGCAGGTTAGAAAATGAGTAAATGAACGAATGTAAATGACTGCTGTACGTTAGCAGTGTTGAACACTGGAAGTCTGGCGTTTAGAAATTTGGAGATGTTTGGTGTCCAGAAATCTGTCATAGGAATTTAACGCTCATGGACATCAGTTAACTTTTGGTCAAAACGGCCCATTATATAAACGGTAGTTTTGCTTAAGGCAAAGTCCCCAGAACCTATCAAAGGTAGTAAAATATTAAGTGACTCACTGCACTAAATGTCAACAGGAAGAGAAAGGCAAGAGCTGAATGAGGAAATGTGTGGAAATAGATACAAGACTGAGAACAGCAGGAAGTGCAGTTTAAGGTGGTGAGGGGGGGCACATTTAGAAGAGGTTTGGGGGTCTGGGACAGAGCCTGGTGCTAAACCTGACCAGGAGCCGGAAAGAATGCATCTAATTGGGCCCAGAGCTCCAGTGGGCTTGCAGAACCATTAGGAGCGGCGGCTTAGCAGAACTGCCATCTCCCAATGAGAGCAGGGACCCTGGATGACCTGCACCAGGGAAGTCGTCAAGAACCATGACCACAGTCCCACAGGCTGCTGGGAGAGAGAATTCTAGTGAGAGCACAAAAGACAAAGCCAGGCCTGATGGTTCCAGGCGGCAGGTCGGTGGTAAGTGGGAAAGCACAGCTGGGAAGTCTGTTTCCCAGAAAACCTCCCGCCTCCACCCCATCCACCACCCTCCCTGTGCTGGGGCAGGAGCTGCTCAGCCAGAGAACTAACTGCCTGCTCAACAGGAAGGTAAAGCCAGAGCTGCTGTGGAGGTGGGGCCCCCGCTTTTCTCAGGGACAGCCACTCCCTTGGTGTTTCAATTTAGTTAGGACCCTTAAGGACTCAAAAGGTGGACATCCGGCTGCCCACTGCAGCTGCCCAGCTGGGGTGGAGGCCCTGCCTCCTCTCCTGGTTGGTCCGTTTACACACTTGTCCACAGAGTGGGGATGCAGGAGAAATCTGGATGAGATAAGTTGTTGGGTTTTAAGTTAAAAAGGCAGGGTAGTGAGAATGCAAACTAGTACAACCACTATGGAAAACTGGAGGTTTCTCAAACTGCTAAAAATAGAGTTTCCATGTGACCAAGTAATCCCACTCCTAGGTATCTGCCCAAAGGACACAAAAACACTGATTCAAAAAGACACCTGCACCCCATGTTTATTGCTGATTCATTTACAATAGGAAAGACATGGAATCAACCCAAATGCCTAAAAGTAGATGACTGGATTAAAAAGATGTGGTATATATACACAATGGAATATTACTCAGCAATCAAAAAGATAAACGCATGCCTTTTGCAGCAACATGGATGGAGCTGGAAGGATCATGCGCAGTTAAATAATCCAGAAAGAAAAAGAAAAATACTGGATGGCTTCACTCACAGCAAGAGCATAAAGGGCCAGGGGAGAAAATAATAATAATAATGTACAACTATATATCAGAGACATTTTACAGAGGTGGAGTGGGGAATGGGATCAAAAATGAGGGGTGGGGAGGGAAGTGCACTGGACTATGGTGATGGCACACGGGTGAATTGGTGGGAAGCCCACAGGGTTTACAATATGGATAAAAGGCACACAATGATGTAAAAATAAACTATCATATTATTTTTTAAAAAGTGGCAGGGGGCCACTGTTTTCGTGGCACACTTTATGGAATGATCACCCAAGGGAGCACCCTAAGAATGGGGAACTCAGCTACAACTTTCCCCACTGAGCATGGAGGCCTGAACCAGGGCAGGGACAGAGGGCTTGTAAGGAGGCTGGCCAGGTACAGAGCCAAAGGAGTGCCTCCTCTCACAGCTGTGCAGGTGGGACTTACCCAAGGCCAGAAAGAAAAGCCTCAGGCTGAGCTTGAGGTGCTGTTGTATGATTGAGATGAAGAGCAGGCCCTGGTGAAATCACGTGACTCTGTGCGCTGCTCAACCCCACTCACAGGAGACTGTAACACCCGCAAGGAAATGTTGAGGAGGACATGAGAGACCCAATTTATGTAACGAGCGGTAAACACCTAGACAGACTGGTACCTGCTAGGCATTCTCCACAGGTAGTTTCTGCTCCATCTCTATCGGGCAGCTACAGTTACTCTGAAGGAGCTAGGGGGCTCCCACTGAGCCCAAAGCCATGAGGCGTGGAAGCGTCTCAGCCACGCAGTGGCTACTGACTTACCCAGTCTCCCTCACCCACATCCTAAACCACCCCGTTTCCCCAGCATGAACAGAGCACCTGAGTCTGCTTCCCCTGCTCCCAGGCGTCCCGGTGAGGCTGAGGCAGGCCCTCTGCTTGTTCTGCTCACTGGCTAGATCTTCTAATACACCAGCACTACTGAAACCACAGGAGCCAGAAGCCAGGACTCTGTGCTCAGCCCCTGAGCAGGGTCTGGCCCCTGTCCACACTTCTGAGAGTTAACTTGAAATTAAAGGTACTGTGCCATCTAGGAGGGCGGCACTCAGGGACCACCACTTCTCAGGGACATGCCCACTTCTCAGAGGCCTCCTCTAGTCATTCCTCAAATCCTCAGAGGAAGAGTGAGATTCTTCCAGAAGTCCATCAAAAAGTTCCAAAACACTAAAAACACAAGTACCCTCAAGGAAAGGGTGCCATCTCTCCACAGGTTCCAGAAGCAAGCGAAGCAACAAGAAAACACCAGGCCAGGTCTTCATTAAGGCCTAAAGTCAGACAGGTGATTATACCCAATCGAGAGACTTGACTGAGGGCCGGGGATGCGTTAGGTGCTAAGCAGTCTCGTCCCTAATTAAAGATCTACCCCCAGTACAGCCTGAGACCGAGGAGTACACCCAGGGATAATGCAAGGACTACCAGGGAAAGTAACTACATTAACAAAACAATTGCCTTCAAGTCGTTGACAAGCACCTGCTCCATATAAAATAAGAGAAAAATACAAAGTTTGGTTCAGGTGCCCTCGATGATCTAGAGACAAAGACCCAGTGTGGTAGGCTGCCTCTAATATGGCCCCAAGGCCCCCCATTTCCTGGGGCTCAAGCCCTGCGGAGGCCCTCCCCCCACCCAACCCCTGAGTGTGGGCTGGGCCATGAATGTCTTGAATGAACCCAAGCAAAGGTGATGTTGAGTAACATTAGATTCCTCTCTCTTGCCTCCCGTGTCTGTGAGTTGTCATCATGGAGAAGTCTGAGGACAAGATCTGCCAACAGCACTTAAATGATTTTGGAAGTGGGACCCCAGCCCTGGGGTCCTGGGGTTGACACCTTCAGGGTAGTCTGTGAGCCTCCCTAGGCCAGAGGAGTCAGCTCAGCCAGACTGGGACTCCTGACCCAGTCTATACAATAATAAAGGTCATTGTAAGCCCCTCTGTGACAAATGTAAGTGAGGACAATTTGTTACACGTCAATGGGTAACAAAGACACCTGTGTCCTGGGGACAGGACAGGAGGTGTGGGGTGAATGTCAGAGACTTAAATGGGCTATTTCAAAAGGTGCATGGATGCCTCTAGGAGAAGCCAGAGCACTGTGCCACCACCAGGAGACACACCCACGGCTACCCTCGAGGGGGTCGCTTGAGGGGCCACTTGGGAATCAGCGGGATTGTAAACGGCTTTGAATCAGAGCTTCCGCTGCTGGGCTGGGAGTCAGTCGGCTGTCACTGCCTCCCCATCGAGATGACAGAGGAAGCCCAGGTGATTTCAGGTGATGAGGGCCACTTCCCCAACCCTGACCTGTCCTCACCAAGAGCCCTCCTCGGTACTGACACGATTCTACTCTCCAAACCAGATTCTGGAGATTGGAGCCACCTAACAGGACCCCCACGCAGCTGGGGGCCCACTTCCTCTCCTTGCTGGCTGCCTCCTCCCTCTTCCCCGGGTACATCACGTCTTGCATCCTTTCCCATCTTTGTTGTCTTGGTTACATGGCCGGGCTCCTGATATGCTGCTAGCTTTCATTTTAATGATATGTTCTTGTAAAGCACAATATTTTATTTCAATTGCATGTGTCACTGGATAAATCCCTCCAGCGTGTCTGGCATGTGAGCATCAGCTGACTGCAGGCGGGCGCTCTATGATTTGGGGGTGTTTCACCAGCACTTTCCTCAATTTTAACGTCTTTGCCTTTTAATTTATGTGCAGGATCATTCTATACAAATGTGCATACACACACACACACACGATTCAAACAAGTGGCACATATGTATCAATAAATCTTGAATTGGCAAAGCTCATTTAAAATGATCTGCTCCATTACTAGCAAGGATCATTTGCAAAAGAGAATGATAAGTGTTCCCAAGACAGGATTTTCTGGGCATCTCGAAGAGTGTTTCAAGAAGATGCCTGGGGAAGATGAGTCTGAGTCCTGGCTACTGGCATCAAGCTGGCCTGATGGGTACTGTGATGGGGGCTCAGGAATAATACCTTCCCCTGTCTGCTCAGGCCAGTCTGTGACCCCTTGAGACCCCCCTGGGACATGCAGGGACAAGGGAAGAGCCCACGGGCAGACCAGAGTAGGAAAGGATAGGAAAGCAGTACCAGTGGGGATACACTTTCAGCAAGAAGTTGGCTGAATGAAGGCTTACTACTCATTAAGAATAAAATACGCTCAGAGGACACTGGCCAGCCGAGCTGCTCTGCATACATACCAGGCTCCAGGTAGACAAAAAGGCTCAGAACCCATCAGAGACTGGAAGGAGGTGAAGAGGGACCTGCCCACGATCCCAGGCAAGTTGGCATGAGATGAAATGGGGCTAAAGGCCTGTCTAGCCCCCAGGCTTGTGGGAGTCATGAGACCATTGTATTGAGTTGACCAAGGTTCTTCCAAGTACATTCTATTCTCAAAGAATATTAAACCCTCACTCAACCATCCTCTTAATGTCAGTGTGTGCAGACATGAAGGCAGAGGAAGGAGGAAGCCCCCTGCTACCACACAGGGTCTCCTGTGCCCAGCAACTCCAACGTCAGCACCCCACATGAGCTCACGAGGTGAGGGCTGGACAGTTCTATGCCTGCAAGAACCAAGGGTGGGAAAGGCAAAACCATCACGACAAAAACTCTGAAAAGAAAATGCCCTGATGGTCTTTTTCCAAAAGGAAATTGTTAAAGCATTGATTCTTCAATATTTCTTTTCCTTTCTGCTGGTGTGTCTCGCCACAGGCAGAACAGGCAGCGGCTCTGGTTGTAAAAAAAGAAAAGAAAACTCCTAACATAATAAAGAACTGACTAAAGAACCAAAGACTCGATGGTCCCTTCTTGTCCGGGGTCCCGGCCAGCTGGAGTTCAACACTGTGTCTCCATTGGATTTCCTGATTCCTCACGCCCCCTGCACAGCAGTCCATGGTGTGAGTTTCTTTTTTGTTAAAGTCAGTTCAAATGTCCAGGTGAATTTTTATAAGGAATTCTCAGGTACATGGAGGAAGCTGCACAGAAGAGACCCAGCATAAGGGTCATTCTTATAATACTGGGAGCATGAAGATGGATAATGCTCAGTCCTCTTAAAACTCCTCTCTTCCTAAACCAATCCATTCCATGATTGCAGCTCTGTGCTTTCCTTTCTGTAACAATGAGTCACCACTCCAAGCACCCCAAACCTGTCCAGCCATTGGCTCTGAAACACAAAGCCACCCCTACTGGGATCTTATGAACATCTCTTCTTCTTCTTATTTTATTGTTTTTATCTATTTATAGTTCATAGCTCTTTTTTTTTTTTTTTTTTTGGTCCACCAAGTTTGGATAATGTCCCTTAAAAAGTCTTCCTTGATACAGAGTATGACTCATATTGTTGTCTGTGACTCAAGCATTATACACGTGCGCACACACATATACACCCCACACACATACAACCATGGGCCTTCCTCTACCCCACTTCCATTCTGACTGGTTGCCCTTAACGAGGCTCTACAAGTACATCGATTTCAAAACAGGCTTATGAAAAAAAAAATTAGGAAAATTAAATTGACAGACATGACAATGCCCCCAACGGGTGAGTTGTCTTGGTGTACCACACGGACAGAGCCCAGGCCACGCCAGTGCAGACTGGCATGGAGTGCAATGTGCACAACTACGGTGTGGCTCTGACCCAAGGCATAGCAGGGCCAGCCAGAAGCCTGCTGAACCAACACCCACCAAGTGCTGGCCCCTTAGGTTGAACAGTTAACCAAGCAAAACACCCAGAAAAGATGCAATCACAAAATGAAAGGAGCAATCACACCTCGAGTGGAAGTTTATGATGTTTTGGTTCACAATGAACATTCATCTCTCGCACTAATGTCAGGCAGTAATTCACTGCTGAACAGCAGCCATAAAATATGATCACTTAGTGGTAGGAATTTAAGAGGCAGAGAACGGGAGCGAGTGGAGTTCAGGCCAAAATATTTGAAGTTATTTGTCCTTCCCAGACAACAATGACCTAGTTACCCCAACTTGGGTCAAAGGTTTCCAGATTTATACAGACACCCTAAAAAAAGCAAACCAAGATGATGTTTGCCTTAGGGTTTCCCTGGAGTTGAAATAGACTGTGAGTTCTCTCTAGGGCCCATGTTCCTTCCTGCTGACTGTAGCATTTAGAGGCCACTTTTTTTTTTTTTTAACAACACACACCTCTGACAGTCACCATGAAACAGGCTGCCAAACGAGTTGTAACACACCCACATCAGAAAATAGAAAAGACAACCAAATTGGTAGTTCCCTCACCTCCTTTCCCCCTGCCTCATGTGATGTGTGCACTAAAGGAAGGAAATTGTGGTCATCGGAGGCCAGGTTGTATACATGATGGAGACCCACAACTCTGAAACAAAACAAAACGTTGGTAATTTGGAGGGAGCCCTATGGTCGTTGCTACAGTGGGCTCTGGACTTCTGACTCTCAGCAAGCCCTCAAGCCCCTCCCACACACCTTCTGTCTCAAGTGACTTCTACAAGATGCCTGATACCCACAGTAGATTATGACAGAGCTTGGGGATCCTGCAATGACAGGTACAGTATGATTTCCATTACCTTCTCCCCTGGTTCCAGGCACTCCCAAAATTTTCTACAAAGTCCCCCTGCTCCCCCAGAGTTTTCGAGGCTGGACCTCTGCCCAAAGGGTGAATTTGGTCCTGATAACCTCTGGGAAAAGCAAGACAGAATGATTTCAAGGAAAGGAGGGTGGTGCAGAGTGAGCAGAGCTGGTGGGAAAAATCTATTGTTCAGAAAAAATAAACTGGCCAGTTATGCTTTTTTTATTATTTCAAACAACAGAGTCGGCGGCACAGCCTTCCTTTCCCAACTCAGACTGTCCCCGGGGCCGGCGGTGCTGAGTCTGCAGGCGCAGGAGCGGTGCGCTAGCAAGACTATTAAACAGGCTGCCACTCTGGGTTGGTGAGCAGAAAGTTGGGCTGCCTCGATGGCCGGGTGCTCCCCGGGAGGGGCCAGTTCATTCCTGCCCCCCCAGCCCCCAGTGTGACCTCTGATCTTACCTCTCAAATGTTTATGCTTCTCCAGAGCCACCACAGCACTGGAAATCAAATGTAAAGTCCCAAGTGGCTGAAACAAAGCTGTTCTTCTATAAACTCCCTCCAGAAGCCAAAGATGGGAAATGCCTGTGGTATAGAAAGCCCCCAGTCTCCAGGTCCTGCCAGCCTGGCTGACCTCTGGGGATACCTCAAGTCAGGTTTCAGCCCAGTGCTTGCCTCAGAAGCATTGTCTGTGTGTGTTTCCCTTGTCCGGACTCTTGGGCTGCCCTCAGCCACACTCATGGAGATAAGCTTCCAAGGAGAGAAACAGGCAGCACCCACTGGCCCCCATCCACCCGCTGACCATCAGCACCTGGGTGCAAGTTGACCATGTTGGGTTTATGATGTAGTCACAGCCAGGAAATACATCTTTCCCCCCAAGATAAAGTAGCTCCCTCCTCTATAACAAGCACTGAGCTCTCCATGTTGATTTTAGTGACACCTATTGCAACCAGGCAGACAATGATATACACACCAGAAAATCACCCTCCAGGCTCTACTCAGTTTTGCCAGCAAGTAAATGATCCTCTGACACCTTGTAGGAAGCCCAGTGGATCAGAATCTTCCAGGGCATCAGAGTGAGTTACTTCTCTGTTGGGCTCACCAGAGAAAAGAGTCAGTGAGCCCCTAATTGTCTTGCTGACTTATGTACATGCCCTTGTCTGAACTGTATGTGGGAACACCTTGGGCATAGATCTGAATTCACTCTGCCGGCAAACGAGACTCACTTCATGCTGGAGAGTGAAGCCAACGGCACAACCAACAGAAAAGTCCTCAGCATGCCTGCCTTGGGCTGGTCTACATCACTCTTCCACTAATGTGAACCCCCATTAGCCACAGTGTCAGTCAATTTGGGTTTCTGGCTTCCTAATTCGCCAGAAACTGCATGAGGGAAGAGTAAGGAGAAAGCTGACCAGGACCCTGGGAGCACCCAGGATGAGTAATAATGTCCCCCAGAGGAAGCGCTGGGAAGCCTGGGACAGGAGTCAAGTGGAACAACACACCTATCCCTACAGCATCTTCTCTGGGCACCCATGAAGTCCAGCTCCCTCGGTGAGCGTCATCACCACAACAAAAAGGTAGGCAGTAAGAAAACATTCGATGGTGTTTAATATATTCTTCACAGAGGCAGGGAAAGTGTGAAATGTAATTCTTAAAGATGTATAGACAGTGGTTAAATTATTTGTTAATTGTGCACTTAGGGTGGTATATGGTTAGGTGGTTACCACTTTGAGCAATACTAGTCCTGGAGCATGTAGCCTCATTGTCCTTGCAGGGGCTCCTGGCGATTTGTCAAGGTCCCCAGTTCCAATACGCCCCACACCCACTGCCTCTTCCAGAGAGTTGTGCGAAGTAAACAAAGCAACAATTACCAGGAATGTCATACTAGGATGGAAGAATAAGCACAGCCTTCTAGATTACAGAGAGTATATCCCCCTTGACCATCTTGAGCAAATGTCCAGAATACAGCAAAAAGAAAATAGGGATCGAGACTCAGTCTACAATCAGGCAGTGCTGTATCATATAATCTCCAGAGAAGTCCAAGGGAAACATTGATAAGACAAGCAAGGCCTCCATATGAAGTCACTCAATTTTCCCTGGGAAGAGACTATAACAGCATGGTTTCAGCCAACAGAAAACAGGACCTACTGCCTACAGTCTTTGAAAGACTTTAAATCTAGTCAAGGGGGGCTCCTCTGGGCCAGATGGGAGTGGTAGCCCATCTCCCACAGAGTGAGAGACTAGTCTTGGATGGACTGGTGTCTTCCAAAGGCCACTGTTACCCAGTGCTCTAAAACCAGCAAGCCCCTGGAGAATAAGGAGGAATTACATGTCCCCATCACACCATTCAACAATTTCTGAGCTCCCACAACATCCATGGGTTCACAGTCCCATGATTTGGCTTTAAACCCCATTAGCAACTAGCAGGTCTATACTTTCCTCCATCTGCTTCCCTGAATGGGTTCCAGGAGGATTCAGCCAGAAGGCTTAAAGCATCCCTTGCCCTGCCAGCCTCCCCCTATGACACAGACCTAATAAAGCCCTTGCATAGGGCACATGTCCAAGTTGGACAGACTGTCATCTAGATGGCCTCGAGACTGAGTGACACCCAGTCACTGGGGAAAAGGAGAATCCACACCACCCCTCCCATCATTCTCACAACTCTCTTCATGAAGGTGAGAAGGGCCAAGGTCACCATTCATGATTTCAAAGTCAACATGTCTCCTCGGCTCAAACCTGTATCACTTGCCCTCCAAACCCAAAGCTCTTGAGCAACATGAGATAAAATCCATCCCAGTGGAGACAGACTATCTTTACAATAAACCGAATGACAGCATGGTGTTCCTACCTTCTTCAGCTTGCCACTTTTGGTGCCCACGAAGGCCAGAGAGTGGTTCTTGTAGACGTATGCGATGACCGAGGTCATGCGGTCCCTGTCCTCTGTGAAGACAGGAATCCCACGCACCATCTCGGACACTCCCAGGGGGGCATTCATATCCAGGCCACAGAAGTTATCGTCAATGGTTAGGAGCTGAAAGTAATATAGGAAAAACATTAGGGGGAAGCATTAGGCATTTGGCAGAGATGATGTGTTCAGAAACTAAAGAACTAGAAGGATGGACATTAGAGATGGACATCTGGCAAAATCCCTCCCTTTTTTGTACATGAAAAACTCAACTCCAGAGTAACTAGATGACCTGTCAACAGCCTCTTAAGTTGAAGGGCCATGGCCAAAAAATAAAATCACACATTCTAGTCTCCCCTTCATCATACCGCATGGTCTCTCTGCTCCTCCTCAAACCCCTCTGGGTGCCATCTCGGCAGCTTGGATTACACAACATCACCATCACACTGAATAGTGTCCTGAACCAACATCCATGCGACTCCACACAGGTGTAAGAGGGATGTGGTTTCACATCTATACACTTACTGTGGCTCAGGCATGCAGATGAGGACTCGAAGACATAGAAGAGAGAACTCGAAACATTAATACATGAATGACAATATCACAACAGAAGCATGTACAAATAATCATCTGTAGAAAAGAGAGCTGTGAGAGATAGAAGATTGACCAATAAAGTCAAAGAACCAGAGTGCCGCCTCACTATGCCGATCCCAGGCTCCCTGAATCTTTCAAAGTATCACAAAGAGAGGCAGACAAGGCCTTGCCACACCTGGGCCTGCATTTCCCAAAGTGGGTTCTGTGGAACCCAAGCCCCCCAACACAATCCCATAAAATGGCTCCTTGGACAAACAACTTGTGAAAACATAGTACATTCTAACATTCTTTAAGGGATTCATAATCCTTAGTAACAGGAAAGGCCTGAAAGGTCTTTAAGAAATATGTTTAACATTCTCACAACCTTCCCCAAACATTTTATTCTCTGAGCTCCTTGCAACACAAACAGCTATTAACATTCCTTATAAGGGGTATTCCCCAAATTGAACCAAGCCTTGTTCCTGACTCCAGGATGATATTCTAAGTTGGGAACCCACAAGAAAAGTCTTCGGGACTGTCCCCAATAGTATTTCAGGGTATATCTACCCATTTGTTTTCAGACTGACATGCTCTCTCTGTTTATTTTCAAGCCTCAGATCTCAAAGGCAGAAGGTTCTAGCTGGGCCCTAGTGTTGGGGACTAGGATCCATCCTGATTAAGGATGGATGAAGAGTCACAATCACCAAGGCTCCCCACCAAGCCCTTTCAGTTTGGCACAGGCTTTTCCCAGGCCATAGGTACCCACACTGGATTCTCCCTTTCGCAAAAAACTGTGTGGCCTTCAAATCATTATTCTGTCTTCTCGTGCTTTTTATATTCCACTCTATAAAGATGAAGGAAACAGCCCCTGCGTTTTGATGGGCCCCCATAAAGCCTGTAGAGCTCTTGCCTATAAATGTCTTTGGACTTTTCAGAGAAAGGAGTGAAATAAAATACAAGGTGTCACTTTTTTAAAGCCTTCCATCTGGCCAGCTGGTAGGCAGGCGCTTGCCAGCGAGCTGTATGCAAGTGTCCAGTGCTGAGCTTTCTGGGGCTTCAGAGGTTTCTTGGCTCCCTTCCCAAGGGGGTGGGGACAGGCAATATCCATCTCAGCACACACAACGTGCTGAGCCTCTGAAGTCTCTCTCTGACCTCTCCCCTCCTTATCTGGCCATCAGGCCAGAGCTGGGCAGTGTCAGGCCTGGGTGGCCACATGCAGAACAGATGTCTGCCCCATGCCTTTGATCGCCTCTGGCTTTTCTTGCAAGATCTGGTTCTAACAGCCCAGACCAAACATAACCGCCACCCACCCCCAACACCTCTTGGTGTCAGAGTTAGAGGGAATTTTTAAGGTCTAGTCTGATTGTTATTGTTTTTTCCTAAAATGAGGAAAATAGGAAAGGGCACAGGGGCGGAAAAGAGTGGATGGACTGAAAAGAGGAAGAAAAATCCAGATACAGGTTTCCTCTGCTAGTTGAAACTACAGCATTCCAATGAAAACTTTCCTAAGCCAAAGTGGCGTAGAGTGAAGAAGCTATTACCATTCATTTATGTGGAAATCTTCTGAGTGTTCCCAGCTCCAAAAAACAATCTACCAAATGTGTCCAATACCATGCAAAACTAAAATAACATTAACACAGTGAAAGCAGGAAGAATTTGATAAAGACAGGGCTGTTATAAAGCATTTCCTGGGGAAGAAGCCTGGTGGGGCTAACCTTACTCTGGAGCGGGGGGGAGGGAGTGGGCAGGGAGAGGGGGCTACTGCTTCTATGAAGGATTCCTACAAAACAAACATTGAAAGCTTTTTGACTTTTCCTGCATAAGCGAAGTGGACGTCAATGTAGGTCTTTCATAAAAACAAAATGGCATAATGCAAGCTTTTGGAAAGTAGGAGTGCCTGCGAAAGGAAGGAAGCTGATGCCTTCTACCTGCTGGAGAGAACCACAGGATTCCTAAGACATTTGATGTTCCTGCCTCTGATTCACAGGGAGGCCGCACCCCTGGCTTTCTCTGCCCTAAGCTCTGCTGCAGAGACCTCTCCATCAGCAAATGCATCTTGACTCTTAGGATCCGTTTTGCCCAGGAGATGAGGCTGATGAATGTTTGCTCTGCAGAAAGGGAAACTGAGGCTGGGATCAAGGCTGTCCATCTGTCAGTCTCCCACCTGCCCTGACACCAGTACAGACTGGTTGAGCCCAGGAAGTGCTCATCTCCAGAATGGTGCTTCTGAGTGGCCAGAAACCAAAGACCACTCTTCTCCTTGACTGGGCGTAAACCAGGCAGACAAACAGATGACCACCTACAGAAAGACAGTGAGCCTTGGCCCTCCCTGGTGACACAGCGGGTTAAAGTACAGCACTGAGAATCTAAAAAGCCACTTCCGCATGAGTTCGATTCCCGCCTGCCCCAGAGGTGACCACATGGTGCGGCAGACCTCTCCTGACCCACCCGCTGCTCCCCTCAGCAGTGTACTTTGTCGATCTGCCTGTTCTGCTCCCCACTCTGTCTCTGGTGAAGCCTCTCACTGCCCCTGAGCCTCTGGCCTGCACCCCAGTTCTGTATGCACAAATAAATAGATCTTTAAAAAAAAAAGAAAGTGAGCCCTGGGCCAATGGCTTTGTAGGTTCTTTGCTTGTCCATACACAGCAGGTCAGAGTTGTGCACAGCAAGGGGCCAGGAGGAAAGTTTTCATGGAGGGAAGCGAGGACAGTCCAGCCTCAAGGTTGGCAGCCTGGGAGGCCCCCTCGGGCTGCGGGTCTGGGCCTCCCCGCCTCTACCTGTCAGTCATCCCATATGGTCACTTCATGGTGTTGTCACCAGGCTCAAACGAGGCAACGCCTGCAGCTGGGGCAGCCAGGTAGCTTACTCCTAGGCTCTCCGGTACCTCAATTTCTCCCTCTGAATGGGGCACCTGATGAAGAAGGTATAATCAAGGCCCTTGACTAGGAGCAGCCCAGGTCTGGGTGGCTGTTGAGGTACCCAGCTGTGCCATGAGGTCGACTCACTCTGTTTGCTAAAAGCCAGGGCAGTGGGGAGAGGTTTTTAACACTAAAGTAGTGGAAAGAAAACAGCATTTGGGGTTCAGATAGAAAGCTCAGCTCTTACTGGGTATATAGTATGGCACAGGCCCTCCCTGTTCTCTGAAACTCATCCTTGACGGTAAAATTGCAAGACGGGATGTCATGAGGACCAGGTGAGTCAACAGGTGTGAAGGGACCAGGTAAGTGGAAAGCACTTCAAAGTCAATGTTATTCCATGCTAGTATTTTTTTTTTAAGATTTATTTATGTGTGCACACAGAGCTGGGGCAGGGGCCAGAGGTGCAGGGGCCGTGAGAGGAATCACCACGGACAGAGTGGGGAGCAGAACAGGCAGATGGACGAAGTACACTGCTAAGGGGAGCAGCAGGGAGACAGGAGAGGTCTGCCACGCCATGTGGTCACCTCCGGGCGGGGACTGAACTCATGCTGCAGTGGCTTCAGCTTCTCAGTGCTGTGCTTTAACCCGCTGCGCCACCAGGGAGGGCCCACCATTCTAATATTTTTAATGGAAATCCTACCTGCAACTGTGGCTGCAGCAGGCTCCCTGACCAGAGCACAACCTCCGAGGACATTACCCCCCATCGGAGCTGCAAGCACAGGGTAGTTACAGGGCCAAGAGGAGGAGGAAGCGGGGTCCTGCAGGACCGCAGAGGCCAAGGCATATAGAGAGCAGATGCCAAGGTCATGTGGTCCCTGGTAGAGGAGGTTAATTGGCGAGAGCTCTGACGGGTGAGGCTGGCATGGATTCCTGAGCACCCTAGGCAATGCAGAAGGACAGCGTCTGCTCTGGCCCTGGCCAAGCTCTCCCCTGAGCCCTATTAACAGCAAGATCAGAGCAGCAGCCAGAGATTCCAAGAAGGGATTTATTCTGTTACAATCAGGAGCCTGGCCTCCCCTCTGCTTCCTGCTACTTTACACATACCCACATGAGCTATGACCACTGTAATAAAAGTTTATTTTTTAAAGAGTGACTTCATTCTTGCAAAGGAAAGACATTAGGGCCTGGTGCATGGGGATACAGATTGTACCTCCATGGCAACCTGTGAGCTGATCTGGAAGCCTGTCACATCTTCTGGGGTCCCCTTTGCCCAATCAGCAGTATCCCAAATCTGCTTTCCATAAATGTCCTCACTGGATGCATGGTTACAGAGTGAGACTAGTTCATGGTTCCAGGGACCATGAACCCAGGGGAGGGGCTGCATTTTGCAGATTTTTTGTATACTTAGCATAGTTCTTAATTAAGAAATACATATTAGATGGATGACCAGTGACTAAAAGATGGATGGCTGCATGGAAAGAAGGAAAGGTGGATGGATGGATGGATGGTGAAATGGATGGAAGGATGGGTGGTTGGATGGAGGAATGGATGGAAGGATGGAAAGATAAGATGGTGGGTGGATGGATGGATGGATGGGTGGATGGTAGATGAATGAATCAATCACTGGATTGCTGGTAGGTAGACCAGATGAATAAATAAAATCCTGAGTTTCACAGCAGCATACACAGTAGAACTAGCTAGAATACCCAAGTTAGAACCCCACCTCTGCCACTTCATGGGTGACCCTAGGCAAGTCTGTGAAACTCACCCTGCCTCAGCTTACCAAGGATAGAGCAGAGGTGATAACACCAGCATATACTTCATAGTGCTGTGATAAGGATCAAAAGATTTAATACACGCAGGACAATGTTTGGCATTTAGTAAGTGCTATGGTAAGTGCATACTGTTTTTCATCTAGACAATCCAGGTAACCTTTGTGAGCTTTAGCATCTTTGGGGAAATTCATAGCATCTCCCTTAGAGGGCATTATCAAGATGAAAGGGGTTAATATTAACAGGGTGAAAGAGCAGAGGTCCCACAGTGCACTGGTCTGTGGTGATGCCACACAGGTGAAATGGTGGTGGGAAGCCCATGGGGATTACAACTGGGATGAAAAAATGCACAGAATGAAGAATGATGTAAAAAGATAAATAAAAATAAAAAAATTAATGGATTGCATCTGCAAAAAAAAAAGAAAGAAAGAGCAGAGATATGGCTTCCTAACAATCCATCAGGTCGGTGAGGTGAATGAAGGAGCAGGGGTGTAGAAGGCAGTCTAAGATGAAGAGGCACTTTACTAGAAATGCGGCTTCTGTTCACTAGAAATGCAGTTTCTAGGCCCACCCCAGGCCTGAACCCGGGGGTGGGACGCAGATCGGCATGGACACCCTCCCAGCTCATCCTGCCATAGGTTAAGGTTTGACAAGCGCTGATGGGATCACCATGGAGACCCCTTCCCCACTGAGGGCACAAGGCCTGGTCCATGCCTGGCTCTCCCAGGAGCCTGTGGAATGGTGCCGGTGCTGGTGGCACAGGGAGCCAGAACTGACACTCGCAATTACAATCTAATAGCTTCCCGCGCTTCCCTCGCGCACAGCCGCAAAGGTTACCGTGCAATTACGATCACTACATACAAATGACAGCGCAGTTACGGTTACTTTACCAATTACAGGGAGATTGCTCCCACTCTGCAGAGACTGGCACTCTGAAGAGCTCCACCATCTCCATGGAAAGGGGATTTTACATGCTGCCACCACCCTCCCTGTGCAGTCTCTCCTGGCTGCAGGGCAGAGGCCACCCCAGCACCCCAAAAGTGTCTGGTGGTCTCAGTGGAGACTCACAGAGAAAGACTGAGGAACGGGGCTGGCCTGGGAGACAGTGTGGACACTCACAGAGCCAACTGAGACCCCCCAAAGCTCACACCCTGGAGACACACTCCTAAGGAGCCACCATCACCCCGACTGACCCCCCCTTGCGAGCCAATCACCCTAAAGTCTACAGGTGATGGGAGGGTGGGGGGCTGGTCCTGAAATCACCCACTGACCTGACCCTGGCCTGCTTCCTGACAGCACCTCCCTGCTGAGTTGAGCGGTCTCAGTCTGGCCCTCGGTGGCCCCAACTTTGCAGAACCCCCAACACTGAGTCCTTATTATGGAAAGGTCAGAACCAAGCCAGAGCTCAGTGGTCCAGATGCAGAGCTAATGAGGTGGAGGTCACCGGTCGATTCCCCTGTGGGCCAATTAGTTTAGCTCTAGGACACAATCTCTTCACAGCCACAGGCTGTGCCTCTCACCCCGGGCATCCACTGTTTACAAATATCCCAAACAGATCCAAAAATGGCCGAGCAGGTGAGCAAGCCAAGCTGGTGGGACGCATTCGCCCCTCCCACGGAGTGCATCTGTCGGCTGCTCCAAGCTGCGGTCTCTGAGCCGGGATAGACGAGGCAAGGTCAGGTCCGACCCTCCCATCGCTCAGAAGCAGCTCCTGGACCTGCAGAGTCTTTCCACCCAGGAGCAAACCAGAGCTCCTGCCCTTCCTGCATGCAAAAGTAGTGTCCCGCTAGGTAGGTGTCCCGAGCTCCCCTGCTCTTAGTCCCAAAGCTGGGAGAACACACCATGAAGGTGATGGGGGGAAGATGGGAAGATCTCAAGCTCACCCCGAGGGGTCTTTAGTTTGGCCTGTTTCCAATAAACTTTCCATCTCTTCAATTACTGGAACTCCCTGCTTTCTCTAGGGGAAACTGAGGCAGCACATGAAGACAACTATTCACTGTTCATCATTCATGAATTTTCTAAAAACCTTTTGGGAGGACCTACTGGCACCAAAGCCAGGTGAGGACCCGACCAGCTGAAGCAATGAAAATGTTTTGGTTTCTTTCTTTCTTATACAGACCTGCAGGTCAGGCCCTACCTGTCCTGCTTCAGCCAGGTGCCTGATGCTGGGTTGGACACAGCCACTGATGCCCCCAGAGGCTGACAGGCCTGGAAACGCAGAGCACTGAGTTCTTATTTCTCTGGCCAGGACTGTGCAAGGTCTTACTTTCACAATATGTTCCAAAGATGGAAAACCACACAAGGTCTTCAAATCTAACAGCTCTTTTTAGGGAAGAGGGAAATTGAGGCCTAAGAGTGAAACAAACCCTAGCAATCTGCCAAGAAATGGGAAGAGGGGGTGCCAGATCCCAAAATCTCCAGCAAAAAAAAAAACCTCTCAGGGTCTCTGTGGTGGCACAAAGGGTTAAAGCACAGCACTATGAAGCTCTCCACAGCCTCTGTAGCACGAGTGTGATGCCCAGCCAGGGAGCTGACCCATATGGTGCAGCAGACCTCTCCTGTCTCGCCCACTGCTCCCCTCAGCAGTGTACTTTGTCGATCTGCCTATTCTGCTCCCCACTCTGTCTCTGGTGAATCCTCTGACCGCCCCTGCACCTCTGGCCTGTACCCCAGTTCTGTACGCATAAACAAATAAATCCTTTTAAAAAAAAAGTTCTAAAAAGAAACACAAGTGAGGAGAAGGAGACAGAAACCTGTGAGGTGACTGCTGAGGTCTTTCAAGTCCCTGAATTTCTTCCCATGAATTAATCACCCATATGGACAAGAACAGGGTACTGACCGCAGCAGACCTCACTGGAAAGGGGCTACCTGTGAATTATGCATGCGGGATTTCTTTTTCAAGGGCGGTATTGATTGAATAAGCTGTAGTAACTCACATCTCAATACCAACGCCAGTCGGAAAGCTCTGCTGTGGAGAAGGTAATTATCACCTGCTTGCAGGCGCCATATCGCCAAGAGGGCTGCTGACCTGTAACCTGTGCATCAATGAACCTGGCTCAGGTGGCCAAAATGCATCTACCCCTCCAGATGACTCTGCTCCCCCCGTCGATGGCAGGGCAAGAGGTAAGCACGGAGTCCTTGGGGAGGTGGAGCCTCTTGGGGAGCAGGCTTAGGCTGAATCTCGCTGGAAAGCCCATTACCCATTAAAGAGTCCTGGGCACGCAAGAGCTCCTAGCTAACAAAGAAATCAGACGAGCCAGACGATACAACCCTCTGATGGACATCACTGCTCTCAACTTCCCTCTCTTTCATGATTCTAATTCTCCCCTGGGGGTCTGCCTACAACCCATGCGCGCCCTAGTGGGTTGCAATCTCTTGAGAGCCAGAGAAACACAACCTCTGGTGAGGGTTGACCTCAATCCCGGAAACTCCCCTCCCTACTCCCAGCCAGCCAAGAACACAAATGAGGAAAGAGAAGTGGGGAAGGCGGCCCCACACTTAGTTACCAACGCATTATCCTAGAATGATTCTTCATTGTATCTGTTTCAATGAGATTGGAGAGAAAATGAATGTGTGCAGAGAAAGAGAAGGGGAGCCAGCCAGCCACAGCACAATAATCTAGTTAGACAAACATGCATTGAAGGGACTTAGGGAAAGTGTCTTATGGTTGGCAAAACAACCCAACACATTACAGCCAAGGATCCCAAGAACCCAGTGCCCGACTGTGAAGCATCTCAAAAGCAGAGATGGGGGTGCCAAAAACCAGAAAGGAAGGTTTCAGTGTTTTGGGAGGTCCGTGTGTGTGTGCATGGCTTGTGATGTGAACATTCGTTGAGTTCATGCACTTACCTGCCTACAGAATAGTGAAAGTGATTTTAGAAAAGCCAAGCTTTTTTTCTTTCTTTTTTTTTTTTTCTATGTACTCATTTTGATCATTCTGAATGTATTGTAAAACTGCCAGGGGCCAGTCCTACCGGATATCTAAGTGGTCATTCACTCCCCACGATAACAAGCCATTCTTCTAATAGGCAACTAATGCCACTAATTTGAGCTGCTTTCCCAAGGGAGGGGCATTAAGCCAAGTGTACTCTGCAGGCCTGGCTGTAATAACATCACGCACCAGAGATGCACCCTCCTCGGGGCTGCTGAGTGTGATAGGGAGTGAAAGCACTCCCCCAGCTCAGGACCCCCAACAGTTGAACTCATGACCTTCTGCTCATTCCCTCAGCTGCTGGGAGTCCAGCTTCTTCCCTCTGACAAGCAGAAAGGGTGTGACACCATGCCCAGCCCCCTAGGCCAGTCTAGCAAGAGAAACAGGACACAAACACCACTGGCCCAGTAAGCAAATGGTCACCACCACGCTGGAACTGCTTCAGTAGCAGCGTTAGGGGGGAAAGGATGTCCTGAACGAACTCTGCAGATGCAAGTTTTGTGCACTCCATCCCCTACTCCAGTCACTGGAACTACAACTCCCAGCAATACCAAAGGGAGAACTGGGAGGACCCAAGGGTGGAGCTAAGCAGCCATTTTGGGACTTTGGGGGACATATATATGAGGGAGTCATGTTAGGCTCTGTCTCTCTCCCTGGGCTACGTGGCTGGTGGCTGGTCACTTGGCTCTTGAGGACAGAGCTATCAGTGTGCTGCCAGAGTTCCAGGTCAGCAGGACTGGGAGGACACTCTAATTAACTTGTATCTCTCTCTCTCCCTGGGTTGTTCCTTTTTTTTCAGCCTTTGTAAATAAACCCATTATTGACCCTTTTTGTGTGTGCCTGCAGGACAATTAAATCTTAAGCACGCAGGTGGTGACCTGTAAGAGCAGGACCCCTGGAAAACTCAGGGGAGGGTTCTCAGCATTGGGACTGGCAAAGGCAAACCCCAGTTGGGTGCTACCCTCCGGCTTTTATACCTTAGCTTCAGAGGTCCCCTGTGGCCACCTTTCAAGGGCAGAAAATTCCTGCCCAGGCCTACCCATCCCACGCTCCCGCTCCCTTCTCAATCCCCGGCACACAACTACCATGGCAGGGACCAGGCCACAGTGATTAACTTTGTGTGCTTTCCGGCGGGTACTGGGGAGCAGGGGCCCCGCCTGCCAGGCTGAAGGATGGCGTAGGTCATTTCTCGTTAGAGGGAATAAATTTTATTAGGCCCACTCTTGTCACCATGCGTCTTCCCCTCTTGCTCCTCAGGCCCGTGTGCAGGTCTGGATAATGTTGCCTGCATGTGGGATAAATCAGCCGAGCAAATCCCATTATATTTTGGAACCCTGACAGAGACGCAGTAATGACAGCGAGACTGGAGAAGACGGGGGGCTTTCTTCTCTCCCGCTGGTGCACTTTTGTAAATGCATATGGCATGTGGGGGCTAATCCAGTAAGGAAAAAAATGTCAATTGAGAGACCAGTTGGAAGACTGCCTTCATTGTCTTTTTTTCTTCTCTCCACTAACTTTGTTAATGAAAAGAAGCAAGTGCTTTGTGCCAGTGTGCAGGTATTCCCTGTGCCTAGCAAACACCCAGTGACCCTGAAGGCAACAGCAGAGGGGCTGGCTGGAAAGGTAGCCTCTCCTTCAAATGCCTTCACCCTGCATTCAGCACATGTACTGGTAAGTACCTTAAACATAACACCCAGTTCGGCACACCCAGATGACTCAGAAGCATCTACTAATGGAGAAAAGAATGTCCATATGACAGCAATAGTCTGTCCCATCAGTAGTGACCAAAGATGATTAGACAGGATGGTCTCTGAAGACATTTAAGGACCCTACAAATACAAGGTGCTCTGTGTCTCTTGTTATTCATTAATGTTG
Organism: Condylura cristata; assembly: GCF_000260355.1. Lineage (NCBI taxonomy): Eukaryota > Metazoa > Chordata > Mammalia > Eulipotyphla > Talpidae > Condylura > Condylura cristata. The sequence continues at coordinate 61,805,077 of NW_004567106.1, forward strand.
ATGTGTTTCTCCTTAGAAACCTCGGCACTATTGAAGGGATGCTATTTTGTCTCCTCCTTCTTGAAGACCAAATGTATAACTCAAAGCATAAATGAAATTGCTCACCAGCCTGGGGTCAGCTCACGAGCTGGGACTGGCTGAGACCCAGAGGCGCCTGCTCTCAGGCCAGCAGCCCAGTCATGGTGCACTAGGGAGGAGAGAATTGCAGGCCAGGCCCAGAAATGCAGCTCTGGGTTGTTAAGTGGAGCTGGCGGGCATGCTGGTTGAATGACAGGCAGGGTGAGAGATTTCACTGCTGCAGCTGCTGAGTGTGGTAGGTATCATGAGGGAGAACCAGTCACAGAAAGAGAGAACCTGAGAGGTGACAGGCACAGTCTCTGTGAGATGCTGAGACATGACAGAAGAGCAACAGGTAGAAATGAAGGGAGCAATGGAGATCAAGAGACATGACGAGACATCAGAACACAGAGAACACGTGTGCACACATGCTATGTTCATGGGGTACATCCTCTCCTGGGGGGCAAAGCCCATGGCTCAGTGTCATCAGGCAGCATTCTCAACCCCACATCCCAACCCCTCTTGGTAAATGCTGTTCTGAGTTCCCTTGGCAACTGTCCGTGCTGTGTGATTCCTGGGTCCCCCCACAACATGTCTCAAAGGAGATGCCTGGATCCCCTCACTCTCCCTGCTACCTGATGGGCTCCAGGTGGCCTTTTGGAAGCACCTGAGCAGTGAACAAGGTCAACCTCAAGCCTCAAACACACTGCCCAGGACCCAGCCAGCACCCCATATGCCAAGACAGCACACAACCTTGGCTGGATGAGAATTACACTGCAATCCCTACTGATCCTGAGCAGGGAGGTGGTGCAAAAGGTGGGCCCTCACCTGCACACTCAAAGCAGAAGCTCTCTGCAGGGAAGAAGATAAGGCTTGATTCTATAAATATCTGCCCCCCCAGTGTTTTTTTGCTTTTGTTTTTGTTTTTGTTTTTTTAGATTTATCTGTGCATGCAGAACTGGGGTACAGGCCAGAGGCTCAGGGGGCGGTGAGAGGCTTCACCAGAGACAGAGTGGGGAACAGAACAGGCAGATCGACAAAGTACACTGCTGAGGGGAGCAGCGGGCGGGCAAGGAGAGGTCTGCCACACCATGTGGGTCACCTCCTGGGCAGGTGGGGATCGAACTCATGCGGAAGTGGCTCCAGCTTCTTAGTGCTGTGCTCTAACTCGCTGCGCCACCAGGGAGGGCCTGCCCCCAGTGTTTTTGCTGCAGCACTATTTCCAATAGCCAAGAGCTGGAAATAATCTAAAAGCCCATCAACAGATAAGCTAAAGGTGGGCTATCCATACATAGTAGAACACTACTCAACTATACTTGAGAGAGAGAAAGAGAGAGAAGTCCTGCCATTTGCAATAACATGGATGGACCTAGAAGGTTTCTGGCCCAGAGATACAAGTCAGTGGCAAAGACAGGCACTGCCTAGGCAGCACATAGAGAAACAAATGGATGAACTAAAACAAAAATACTTAAAATCAGATGTGGGCTAGGATGGTCTAGGACGCTAAGTTTGAGTATGGGGCCAGTAGGCCGTGGGGGTCGAGCCCTTGGCCCATGTGAAGGGCACCTGGGAGGTGTGCTCTTCCAGGTCTAGTGGCCTGTGTGTGCGCGTGCACACTGGCACATGTAGATACATATGCAAGTCAAATGCAGTGGAGAAAGGAGGGATGAGGCAGGCCAGAGGAGGAAGTCCCGGTCAGAGAGGACTGTGGCCGAGCAGAAAGCCAAGCCCGCCTAGCACCACAAACAACAGGAAACACCCCATCCAGTGAGAGCCGCACTTCCTGCTGACAAGGAAAGGAAACACCCAAGCAGCCTGGCAGAAGCCAGTCCCCGGGCTGGGATGGCTGCCGGGCCAATCCGGATGCCGGTTCTTGTGGCGTTTCAGGATCCCAGGCGCCAGACGAACCTGCGTGACCTGCCCTGCAGCCAGGATGGGAGGCCAGCTGAGTCCAGGGGGTGACCTTGTCTCCTCCCCGGGCAGCGGCGCCTGAGACACAGCAGTTGCGGGAGCCAAGCAGCAGCCACAGCCACGAGGTTCTCCTCCACCGCCCCTCACCATCAGGTGAAGCCTGGGGGACAGGAAGGAGCTCGTCCTGCCCTGTCTCTGTACCTGGTGGGTCTGGGCAGGCTGGGGATAAACCCAGGGGACAAATGGGGTGACGTCTAGCACTGGGCTTCTCCCACTCAGTGCCCCAGGTCAGTCGTGACAGCCTGCCACGCCCTCCCATAACATGAAGCACATGGGGAACACCGGTGGAGAAAGTGCAGGGCTGAGCATTAGAGTCCCATAGTTCATCTGCTAATTACAAAATCTGGAGCAAAGCACTTGACTTCTCGTTTCCTCAGCTGGGAAGGAGGTCTGCTCCATTATCCTGAGTGATGTCAAGAGAAGAAGAGGAGGCAAACTCCCCTGTGGGCTGTCAGGTACCACAGCCCCCTACGGGGATCACCAGGCATCTGGAGGCCCCACTCTCTGCTCCCAGAAAGGGGCCGGATGGGTTTGAGGCAGTGGTTCTGGATGAGAACTGTGCTCCGAGGACTCCCACTTTCTACTGGAAGTTTACTCAAGTCTTGAGGGGAAGATGAAGAAGCTGATTTTGGCCACTCCAGCCCAGCCTGAGGCCTGTGTCCACTCGTCAGCTGGTTGCTAACACAGGGAAGACTTCAGCGGATGAGGATGGGCCACTACCATGACCACATCCATTGCACAGCCAGCATTCTCTGGGGGGAGACGGGAGAGCATGGGCACCTCTGCCTGGACTCTTGGGTTCCTGGAGGCCAATGGCATCCACCAAGAGTGAGTGCATTGCCAAGGGTGTCATAGATGCATCAGCCATTCATTAACTCATGGATGCACTTGGAGACAGGGGGTCGGTGTTCTGTGTGGCTACCCCTACATCTGAAGTAATACAGACAGCCATGCCTGGGGGGCTCAGGAGTTGGGGCGCTGCAGTCTATGTCAGAGTCTATGTTAAGGGCTTTGGTCCACGATAGTAGGCTCTCTACCCTGCTGTCCACTCCAGGGCAGAGGTCTCAGGAAAGAAGTGGAAGTGTCATCTGCTCAGGACCCAGGCTCATGACAGTAGGCACAGGCTGTGGGCTCCTCATCCCAATCCCTGTGTGTGCTGCAGAGGGTTTTGAGACCAGAGCTGGAGGCCACCCCAGAGCTGAGCAGCAGAAACGGAAAAAATCACATCACCACCATTAACCTGCCTGGACATTCATTTAGCAAAAGGGTCCTGGGTGGGACTTTTGTCCCTGAATCTTATGACAAACAGGGACCCTGGCTGATATCTCGAAGTCTCTCCCTTACTCCTGTGCTCTCCTGAGATCCTTAGAGCAATTTTCAGATATTAGCCGATTGGTCTCCGGAAACTCAAAGCTGGATAAAGTCAGGACACAGGAAAAGAATAGTCCAGAAGGCAAAGATAGAAGTTGCTCTTATTCCCCACAAGCTTCAGGAAACACCTGGATTGCTTCCCTAGGGTTTGCAACTGCAGCAGCGTTCACACTGGCAGGGACACCGCTCCTGGCTGGCCAGCCCTCATCGCTGCTGTTGACTGAGCACCTCTCCTGATTCCCCCAGAGTGAAAGCAGCGGGGAACTCTCTGGGCACCTGCAGACCAGCACTGCAGCCTCTCAGTCCGGGACTCTCCCATCTGGGCACCAGGCTGTGGCCCACCGGGGGGCCCCTCACGTGCCCTATGGTATAGCAGGACAAGAGACACAGGGGCTCTGTTCCCTCCCACCCCATCTTCCCCAAGTGGTAGCTGGGAGCTGTGTCTCACTGCTTGGAAATGTAGAGAGCTGGGAAAGCCTGGTGGGAGGGGCATTCCCGCTTAGGGAATTCAGAGGAGCATAATCAAAACTTCTCAGCGTAAGAAAAAAAATGTGGAATTATGTGTAAGGATTGTTAACTAGGTTTACTGTGGCCATCATTTAGGCAGGTATCCAAATATCACATCATTGCATTGTACACTGAAACCCACATAATGGGATATGTCAATGACATCTCAATTTCGAATGAACCATTAAAAGTGCCCCACTCTGGGCCCTCCCTGGTGGCGCAGCGGGCTAAAGCACTGCACTAAGAAGCTAAAGCCACTTCCGCAGGAGTTCGATTCCCGCCTGCCCCGGAGGAGATCCACATGGCGTGGCAGACCTCTCCTGACCCGCCCGCTGCTCCCCTCAGCAGTGCACCTCATCGATCTGCCTGTTCTGCTCCCCACTCTGTCTCTGGTGAATCCTCTCACCCTCCGCATCTCTGGCCTGTACCCCAGTTCTATATGAATAAATAAATAAATCTTAAAAAAAAAAAAGTGCCCCACTTTAAAGCTCTTGCATTGTAATTATGATAAAACCTACAGGGGTCCCGCCTACCACCCCTCAAACACAAGCCCTAAAAGTCAACGTCTGGGCCTTCCCCTTCCCTCTGCCATTTTGTTACAGGTGAAAAGCCAAAGGACAGAAACCATCTCAGATTTGGCTCTGCTTCACAGACCTCGAGGTTAACCTGGACTCCAAACCCAAAGCAAAAAAGAGCTCTGAAGTGCATCTCACCCAGCCTTGTCTGGAGGCAGGCAGGTTGCAGGAAGGATGCACTCAACAGCCACATCCATGGGTGGAAGAAAAGGAGGGTTTGCAAAGCTCCTCAGTGGGCCTGGCTGCTGGCGTGTGAAAAATGTGTGGTCTGAGCTGAGGCCAGATGAAAAGTAGATGAGCGCGGGAGCAGTCACTCGAGTGCTGGCCCAATCAAAGGAAACTGATACCATGCATTAAAATCCAGCGTGGCCTTTTGAGCCTGTCTGGAGAGACAGCCCAGTCCTGTGTGGAGTTTCTGGCCTCCTCTTTTCTGTTCTCAACCCTGAACTTGCCTCTAACTTGAAAGGGCTAATTAAGGCCAAAAGAAAAATCAAAAGCTTGTTATCTGGCTCCACTCCTCCCGGGCCTGGCACTGGCCTGTCTTGCAAAGCTGCTCCCGCTCTGTTCTCTCCAAGGCCACCATGTGGTGTTAGGACCTGCAGCTCCACAGACTCCCAGGATGGATTTTGCTTTTTGTATTGTGGCAGGAAGCAAGGGCGGGACCGACACCTGCCCGTGAACAAGGCTAATCCCTGCGGCTGATGTCACTCCCCAAAGCATCACCCAAAAAGACAGGGTTGGATAACTTTTCTATAAAAGAAAGCCAGGCCCTCGGATGGCAAAAGAACTCGCTGCTTAGGCCATTGAATAGCGGCCCTCCCTGGTAGCGCAACAGGTTAAAACACAGCACTAAAAAGCTGTCTGCAGCCACTGCAGCACGAGTTTGATCCCCGGCCCTGGAGGTGACCCACATGGTGTGGCAGACCTCTCCTGTCTCCCCAGTGCTCCCCTCAGCAGTGCATTTCAGTGGATCTGCCTGTTGTGCTCCCCACTTTGTCTCTGATGAATCTTCTCACCTCACCCTACCCCCGCACCTCTGGCGTGTACCCCAGTTCTTGTAGGCATACATAAATATTTAAAAAAGAAAGCCAGACCCTCAGATGGCAGAAGAACTCACTGCTTAGAAAACACACAGCATAGATGCGCCATAGTAACATAGGATGTATGAGTGCATCCCCATGGGGAGATTATTACCTATGTGCATGTGAACATTGGAGGGGGGTGTGTGTGTGTGTGCACATGCAGGCAAGTGCAGCAATTAGAGGCATGAGGAATTCTCCTAAAGAGCTGTCTCTGCCCTTTCCCCACAAGAATATATGAACTTGGCAACTGATTCACCTTGTTGGGCCTTAAAATGAAGGTCAAGACCAGGGGTCCAGGGACTGGGGGTCTCTAAGGTCCTTTCCCCCACCGACATGAACAAAGCATGTCCCCAGGAACCCAGGAACCTGGATGTGTAATGTACACACACACAGCACTGCTCTGGACTGTCATTCGTCGTCTTCATCTGGAAGCAGTCCATGGCCTCCCTGAGTTCACAGATCTGACTCTTAGACTCTCCCAAGTGGACCAGCGCGGGCCACCAAGCAAACGTCCAAACGATTGTCACCTGCTGGTCTCAGCAAGCACATTGGGGTCCTCCTGGTGTGTGACCCCCGCCTGCTCCTAGCGCTCCCTCTGATAACCAGTGAGCCAATGCAGGACAGAGCAAAGGTCCCCATGCAAAACCTCCACTGAAACTCCAGCTCCGACTCAACCCAAGCTCAGTGTCACAGTCCAAGTTTGTTTGATCTGGTGATGACCTGAATCCAACAAGAACCAGGAACAGGATCTACTTGTCCCATCTACAAAATGAGAAGTGAGATTCACACCCCCAGACGCTGCAGGCTAGGCCCCTCCCTCCACGCCATCCCAGTAGGCAGACCCACCCCCGACTCACCGCGCTGCTGCAGGGTATGTCCTTCACCTTGAGCCAGGCCAAGTCCAGCGTGCCCTCACCCTTGTAGCAGGACTGTAGCCGCTCCTTAATGCGGTCATTGATCTGCTTCAAGATGAAGATGCACAGGGCCGACTCATCCAAAGATTTCATTTTCCGCTTCTGGCCTTTGGAGAAGACAGTGAAGAGGAGATCATCTTCCGGGCGGACCCCCAGAGTCCGGGCGAGCAGAGCCCCAGCTTTGGACAGGTAGGCAGCCTGCAGCAAGCGATACTCCACCCCCCCGCGCTCACAGCCAATGGGCACCTCCACGTAGGAGTTGAAGGCAGTGTCTTCCTTGCAAAGCCTCACCAGCTTGGAGGTATAAACCTGCTCCTTGGTGGTGGAGCCCGGCGGGGACACCATCTCGGGCTGAAGCGTCAAAAAGTAGACAAAGTTGCCACTACTGAAGCCATACACGTAGTAGATATCGAAGTCAGGGATGACCGTAAAGGTGTCCGAAGGGATTTTAATCATGGAAGCCACAAATTCATCGTGAAAAACGTACGCGAACATGCCATCCGCCTCGGAGTTCTTAGTCAGCTTCCTGCTGGAGATGGTTGGGAAATACTCCGGCTTCCCGTCCACGGCCGTGGCGATGAAGAGCTTGTCGTCCAGGTTGCTGTAGGATACGATCACGCCAAAAACGGAGCCACTCTCGTTGACACCAGAGAGGTAGTGTTCCTTCTTGTGAAAAGGCTCCCCCAGCTTGAACAGGTCTTCCAGCCTCAGGAGCTTACAGATGCCTTGATACAGGCTTCCGCAGGCGATCAGCCTGTTCTCCTTGTAGTCAATCAGGAGCATTTTGTTGACGTTGTTGGTGGTGGTCAGTGGCTCGTTGCACGTCTGGACGATGCGGGGTGGGTAGCACTTGGGGTTGTCCTCGTCCGGCCCCGTCTGGTGGGTCACCAAGACCTTCAGGTCACTGGAGAGCTTGTAGATCCGGTTGACGGCCCCCAAATAGATGTGCCCTGTCCTCTCGTCCACCACCAGGTGGTTGAAGCCCTCCGCTGGGTCCCCGCGGAATGTGACAAAAGAACGCTTTTGGGGTGGCGGGGGTGGCTGCCGGGGCAGCAGAGTGGAGGAGCCCATCCCCACCATCAGGAGATGGGACAGCAGGCAAGTCCAGTTCCAAGGCATGGCTTTCATCTCAGGGCGCGGTCCTCGCGGCTCGGTGGCACTGGGCACAGCGGCCTCCCCGGAGGGCCAGGGCCTGGGAGAAGAGGCTCCCTGTGGGAAAATAAAGAGGTGAGTCTGGGCAACAATGGCAGTGGATTTGTCCCCTTCCCCCCAACTTGTCCGGCTGTCCCCCACCCCCAAAGCATTGTGTATGTGCTGAAATAAAGAACTTCCCAGGCAGGAGGTGGAAGTCTAAGATGTGACTCCCACCGTGGAACCCAGCTGGGTGGTGAAGGCCCAGGAGGGCACCCCAACAATAGTCCCAGCTGTCAGAGTGGTGATGGGAATAATCACGACAGTGACGATAAGGAGGACGGGGTGAAACAAAAACCCACATCCGTTCACACCACGCCAGCATCCAGGCCCTCTGGGGGCACTGCCTGCCTGTGAGCCCTTGATGCCATTTTAACAGCGGGGCTCCGCCTGCACCCCCTCTCCTTCCTTAAAGGGAGAGAACAATTGCTTTAAGTAGTGGTCAAGAAAGTAAATAAATAGCTCCCCGTGGAACTATGTAGCTTTCCATCCTAATAGCTTCATTCACTCCTATTGAAGATGCCCTCTGCGTGTTTTCAGAGGGGCGGCTTTGTTTTCCTCCCAATTTGGGAGAGAGCTGGGCAGAGGTGGACAACGTCTTATTTGGGGGACATCTCAGCTCTGTGGAACTTGTCTGTTTTACCCCCACCCCAAATGCCTCAAAAATGGGAAAAATAGACCACTGAGCAATGGAAAATGCCCCAGTGGGCAGAGAACATGAAGTTAGATGAAAATCAAGAGAAGAAAGAAGTAAACAAAGACTTAACAGTCAGTTAAATTCCCAATGGAAACACAGGCCTTCTCAAGCAAACACCGGAGGAGGATACCAGCAGACAGTGCACCCCATAACCTACAGCAGCCCTGGAAGTCAGAGGCCTGAGGGCAGCTTGGCTGGCACAGATCCTCAAACAACCTGGACTTAGAGCTGGCATTTACTCCCCACTGGCATCTAAATTACTCAGATGGTAAAAAAGGAAAAAAGGTACGCGATGGACGATAGAGTGTTTCAGAAGTCCCCATGAAAACTTCTCCTCATATCTGATTTCTACCTTGGGTTGAGGGCAAAGGGACAAGGCTGTGGGAGGGCTGAAACGTAAACTTGGAGAACAGTTGCAGATTTAGAAGGACAGGACCTGGAAGATACTGGAAACCCAAACACTACTCTCTGACTGGTGGAGAGGAAGGGCTGAAGCAAGGGAGCTCATCACCCATGGACTGTTCTCTGGTGTCTCAGGGTCTGTGGAAATGCTTACACATAGACAACCTTGCCAAATCACAGCTGCTCACCAGCGTCAGGACTTTCTACCTGCTTTTCAGGTGAGGGGATATGGCTAATAAGAGTTAGGTTTAATGGTCTTCTTTCTTAAAAAGGCACAATTCGGAGCCCTCCCTGGTGGCACAGCGGGTTAAAGCACAGCACTAAGAAGCTAAAGTCACTTCAGCATGAATTTGATCCCCACCCGCCCCGGAGGTGATCCACATGGTGAGGCAGACCTCTCCTGACCCGCCCGCTGCTCCCTTCAGCAATGTACTGTGATGATCTGCCTGTTCTGCTCCCCACTCTATCTTAGGTGAAACCTCTCACATCTGGCTTATACCCTAGTTCTGTTTGCATAAATAAATAAATCTTAAAAAAAATATAAAAATAAATAAAAATAAAAAGGCCCAGAATATAGGGTACTTAGAAGACCTTCCAAATGCATATACGTCCCCAAACACTAAAATCCCAAGACATGGCCCATCCATGCCTCCCCGTTAACTCCACAGCAGGAAAGCAGAGCCTGTGACAATCACAGGACAGTCTGGCAGGGGTCAGCCATCAATGGTTCCACTGATCATCGTTGTGTGCAAGACTGAAGTAACATGAACAGGACTGGTAGCATCTCAGTTGGAGTGATCAGAAACTTGTGATTTCTCAGGCAAATTCAATTATCAGAGAAGAATCTAGAAGTTTTTGATCTAAAAGATAGTGGCTTAATAATTCCTCCACCCCTCATTTTAAAAACAAGGAAGTTGAGATACAGAGAAGTTGGATGAGTGGTAGATCAAGCCATGCGTTCAAAGTGGGGATGGGATTGAGCTCAGGTCTCTCCCAGACCAGTGCTCTATCCACCCACAATTGGTCTTCTGACTTTCTCTGTTGTACTTTACCACCTGCTGCCTGGTCTTTGCCAACAGGACACAGTTCTTTGGGTGCCATGTGCTTTTTCAGCAAACCACTCCAGAACATTGCTCCCAAGAACCAAATGCTAGCAAGACCGGGAATCCTCACGCCAGACAGGCAGGTACAGGTCAGGATTCAGCTGCCAGTCCTCAAGAGAGAACGTCACCAGTCCCTGCACTGGAACCCACCAAGTACTGGGGAACTGTGCCCACTACACCCCCAACCTACTATCTGCACGCACAGACTCACAAGCCATCAACAATTCTCGAATTTGCAAGAGGCGAGACGAGGAAGCCTGTAATTATGAATTTACTGAGCAGAAAGGTGCCGGGCTCGTTCTCCATCTTCTATTAGGCACTGAAATGAGACACCGTTCTGCATCTCAAACATTTCTCTCTCTCATCTGGAGATGGTGAAATTACTGGGCTTGCTGAGGGGGAGACCCAGGAAAAACAATACCGTGTGATAGGAATAACAGGCCTCCCATTGTAAGCGCCACCAAAGGAACTGATTAGAAAACAAATGGCCTGAGAAATAGAGGACAATGTGGAATGCGCAAGTAGGTGGACTCCACTTTGCCCACCAGCGACCCCACGGGTACTGCCATAGAAGTGACCCAACCACAGCCCTCCCATCCAACTCCAGACCTAGGGGAGGGGAGGACTGGGAGGCCCCGGACACCACAGCTGCCTGTGACTGCTCTGTTCTGCAAAGTTGGGCTTCTAGGGTGTGCTCCATTCCAGGACATCAGTCCTCAGAGCGGTGAGCCCAATCGAGGAAGCATTCACCCCAACCCCAGATCCTAGGCACGACTTCTGCCTTGTGCCATCATTCAGCTGATGTTAAAGCAAAGTATTGGAGGTATCATTTAGCCCCACCCTCATTCTTCAGACAGGTATCCCCCAGTTTTCAAAAGTTCCAATTATGTTATTTGGCTTTTTTTTTAAGATTTATTTATTTATGCATACAGAACTGGGGTACAGGCCAGAGGTGGTCCAGGGGCAGTGAGAGGATTCACCAGAGACAGAGTGGGGAGCAGAACAGGCAGATCGATGAAGTACACTGCTGAGGGGAGCAGCGGGCTGGTCAGGAGAGGTCTGCCCCGCCATGTGGTCACCTCCGGGGCTCAAACTCGCACTGAGGCTGCGGCCAACTTGCAGTGCTGTGTCCTAACCCATTGTGCCACCAGGGAGGGCCCTATGTCATTTTGCTTTTCAAAAGCCCTCCCTGATGTTGATGACCATAATACATCTGAAGAGGATTTTGCTCTTAGGGCAAAAGGCAACCAGCAAATCCACTGCTCAGCATCTGTTCTGCAGCACCGCCACAGAGGCCACGTGTGCCTCGAGCAGCAAGTGGCCCCTCCAAGCTCCTTCCCTGGGAGCTACAGGTTGCAAGTGTATAACATCATTTTACTGTATGAAAGCACTAGTTTGGGTTTTATGCATTATTTGGTATAATTTGGCAGGTTCATTTTGAGGTCTGGCAATACTCAAAAATTCTCCCACTTTTTTGTGGAAGAGTGGCAGTTGCTGCCTCACATGATTTGGGCTTGTAAAAATTTTCATGGGGATGCTCCACTTACAGGTAGTAAGAGTTAGAGATGATGTGCTAGAGTCCGAATTCTGCCAACCCTGATTCTTAAAGGCAAGTAATCTCAAGATTGAGATTGAGCAATCTCAAGATTGCCCTGAAGGACTCACTGAACTGGTTAGAGCAGAGAAGCGAAGAGAAGACAGGAACTAAATGTCTCTGAAGATAACCCAAACACCCTGCAGTTTTCCCTTCTTTGAAATCAAGTTTTAATACTGAATGATCTCAGGGGAGCTGGGACTCATTTTTAGAAGCTGATAATCATTTCAATTAAAGAAGTCAGGGTTGTCTTTGTTTTAGGTAGCAAGTGTTGAAGAGCTCAAACTAATTTTCGTGAAATAGCACCATCCTCTCAGATTCCTCTGTAGCAGAGAAGATAGCATGGAGTTGTTTAAAACAGCAATTACCTCAAGAGATTACTTCATGGTTTACAAAGTGTTTTCATAGACATCACCTGATTTGGATTTTATTGCTCATAACTACTTTGTTAGGCAGTTACCTGTTAGGTACCTGGGGTATTTCTAAATACATCCTCTTTCCAGATCGGGAAACTGAGGCATGAGCAGATAGAGGCCTTGGTTGAGGTCACACACAACCATGTTGGGGCTTACAAAGATGTCTGAGTCTCTTGCACATAACACACTCTCTGACCTTCTAGACAGAGTTACAATCCTCAGGACCATTGCTTGGGATGATAGAACATTCCTAAATCTTACTCTAGGGTGGCATTTCAAAAGACCGTCTATATGATCCATCATGAGTCTAGACACCAACAGAGTGGGTCACACATGTACTTTTTAATGAAATAAAGAGACGAGAGATATGAATGTGTCAAATATTAGAATGACAGTTACTGATTAGTGAAATTTGTTTCAGCCATATAAATGTACCTAGTCAGTGGGTGGTGTCAAGTCTCCCCAGAAAGGGAGGCTGAGCAGAAATTTTTCTCCTTGCCTGAGTCCTTCTCCCCTAACCCAAGAAAAAAGTGTCACTCCTTGAGTTTCTACATTTCTCTTAACCTGAGAAGAATCACTGCCACCCCTTACATACCCTTGAACACAGTAGTTGGGGGTGGGGGATGTCTCCTCTAATTGTAGGTTTGTCAGCGACCACATCCTCTCTGAGAACCTTGTCTTTGCTCTCAGAGTAAGGGTGCGGTCACCTGCCCCTCATCTGTCATGGAAAGTCTCTTCGCCTCACTGCCCTCTTTCCTTATGCCCAAGTCCCTAAGCACAGGATAAATACCCCATTGTTCTTTAGCACATCAAGCCATATAAATTCTCCATATACATGCGATTAAATGTTGGCCTTTCCTCCTACTAATCTGTCTGATCTTAACATTTGTCCATCCAGCCTTAGAAGACTTCTCCCACCCAGATGGGACAAGAGAAATCGCCCAGGTGCCCCAAGACAAGTGTAAATGGGTTTCTTCGTATGACTATGTTGATTAACTTTCTGTATCCAATTGGCTGGGCCATTGTGCTCAGATAGGTGGTCAGTCATCATTCAAGAAGTATCTGTGAGGGTATTTTGGGGTGAGTTTATCATTTATATCAATGGATAATGAGTGAAGTAGCCTTACCCTATAGCGTACACAAGTGTCCATCCACTCAGCTGAGAAGTGAATAGAACAAAAAGACGGACCTCCCCGAGTAGAGTCTGCCGGGAGGCTGGAACTGAGACTCGAGACTCTGGGTCTCCAGCCTGGAGGCCTACCCTGAAGATCTTCCCTTGAAGCCTCCATAGTTGCATGAGCCAATTGCTTAAAATAAATCTCTCTGTGTATATACACATATCCTATTGTTTATGTTTCCCTGGAGAACCCTGACTAACAGTCATGGTCAAAGAAATTCAAAACACACTGTAAGTAGACATCTGCTGTTGCTACCATTTATTCGTCCTCTGGGGATCTGCCCACATGCCTTGTAGCTCAAATGTGTTGGGGGACTCAGCACCACCCTGGTTCATGACCTTGGCCCAAACCATCAGCACAGAGCAGGGGTGGGGGCAGGCTGCGGTCACAGCCACTGGCTCAGGGGTGATGCCTGGTGCACATGCAGCTCTGAACAGAGCCTGAGGAAAAGGTTCTGGGTCTTCCATGGCTGTGACTTTGGCAAAGTGCAGGCCTAACCCCTGTAGGGACCATCTTGTGACCACAGGGTTGTAAGGGTGAGGAGGGGAATGGGAGGAAAGAAGCCAAAGTCCTGAGGAGAGAGAGCACGGTGAGCCAGAGGATGGGGAGTCCTGTTCTTGTTGGGCAGCCCTGTGGCATCACACAGATGTCGGGGTCACATGCCCGGAAGCCAGCTCCACACTCATGCTTTCCAGCCACACCAGCCAAAAGTTCCCGTCTGCATAAGCAGTTTAGGTCAGTTTTCTGGCACTTGTAAATGAATGGCTCCTAACCCATGTATGGAAAACCCCGTTCTGAAAACCCCATTCTCTCGCTGCATTCTCTCTAGCACACTAATCTCCCACAGCAAGAGGGAGGCGTGCCAGGGACCCCGTGCCCTGCAGCCCACAGGGATAAACTTGAGTCTTATATCGAGGCTTCATCCCAGGTGAGATCTGGGTTGTGTGCACGTGTGTTGCATGTGTGTCTGCATTGTGTGCATGTGTTTTTATGTGTCTGTGTGCACACGTATCTGTGTGTGCATATGTGTGTCTTTGTGTGTGTGCACGTGTGTTTATATACGTGTCTCTCTGTGTGTGCGTATGTGTGTGGTACTTGTGTGTGTGTGCTTGTGTGTGTCTCTGTGTGCTTGTGTGTGTGCGCATGTGTACTGACTTTCCTAGGCAGACACAGCGTCCCTGTCTACCTTGCTGGCAGGTCTTGCCATTTCCTCCACTCAGTTGACCTGATGTTCAATTATTCCATTTACTCTGTGCCTTCGGCACAGATGGTTTACCTGCCCGGGACACCGCCCTCAGTCCCCCTCACCTAGGCACTCATTCTTCAAGCCACACTGTCCCTGATGTCAGCCTAGGGTGTCCCTCGTGACAGAGATGGACACGTCGTAAGTGTTTGGAAACATACAAATATGTGGATGAGTAACAAATGATGAATTGTGAACAAACAAGTGATGACTGGCCCAACGACAGGTGGACAAATGCTTTCGAGACCATGAGGACAGGTGGTACCATGTCTTAAGCTAGTCGGTTTCCTCCACTTAAAGTGTGACTTGGGAGGCATCAGGGGAACTGCATCGTCCATGAGTTTCTGGCCCCCCAGCTGGAATATCTAACGGATCACCTTGCACACAAATTAGACTTTGAGGGCCACGGCCCTGCCCACAGCACAGAAAACCTGCACACACCTTGCTTAGGAGATGGAGCGGATTCTGGGAATAAAACTCATTCCAGCTTTCAGTAGAGGCTAGAAGTGCATGAGTTCAATCATTCAGCCAACGAAGGCTGACCTGGTATCACCATGTGGGGGATGTGAGCTGGTGAAAGAGGCACAGGCACCCCAAAGCAGAAACCAGTATCCCCAGTCCCTGGAAAGCTCTGCCAAGCCCTCCCTGCAGCTCCTCTATTAGCCAGAAGCTGCCTCACCTCCTCTACACAATCGTCTCCCACACTCCGAGCCCAGGGAACACGCTCCCCAAAAGAGTCAGAGAGGCTTTTCTGAATGTGCCCTAAGTGGGCCTCTGGTCACCTTGCCATGGCGACTTGAGGCCAGTCGAGACTCCATGAGCATGGGGAGGGCTGGTAACACTGCTTCAAGCTGGCAGGTTGCTCTAGCTGAGCACAGTCCGTGGCAGGGGGCTGAGCAGAAGCTTAGGCTCGTGGCCGACTCCTTCATCCTTCCCTAACCCAAGAAGAGGGCTTCCCCTGACTTTCGAAACTGCTCCTAATCTGAAAAGTAACCATTGCTCCTCTGATGTGCCCTTGAAGGATGTAGTTGGGGGGGCGTGTAGGGGGGCTCTCCTCTAATGGTAGGTTTATCAGTAACCATGTCCTCTCTTTCTGAGAGTCTTATCTTTGCTCTCAGAGTAAGGATGGGGTCACCTGCTCTCACCTGTAGGTAAAGTCTGCCCCTTTCTCCTTGATGCTGCAGGTCCCTGAACACGGATAAATACTCCAAGCTCACCTCCGTTGGCCTTCAGAATTTACAACCGCGTTAAGTTCTCCATATGTACATTATTAAATCTCGGCTTTTGCTCCTGCTAATATGTCTGATCTTAATTTATTTTTCATCCCTGCTTCTAAGGACCCAGATGAGGGGAGATTTCCCTTGGATCCCAACAGCATGCAGGTGTGACCCTGTAAGAGAACGGTAACAGCATCACAGTGACACTTCACGCCAAAGCGGCTCAGACCCTTTCTCTCCAGACACTATCGCCTGCACAAGGGGATCCCGAGGCCCTCGGGGATGGAAGGCCCCGCCCAGCCAGCGGGGACATCACTCCAGACAAGCGTGACCAGAGCCCTGCCCTAACCAACCCAGGCAGGCACAGGCCAGCCTGCACTGACAGCTGGTGCCCCCTGGGGCTGGGCACTGCGGAGCCTGCCCCAAATAGCAACAGGCTGACCCCACACGAAGTCCTCTTTAGGTGACACTCCTCTCCTGTCCCCAAACCAGACTGCGAGTCACCAAGGGCACAAGCAGCCTTGTGTGCCCTCACCGCCTGGCCCCCCAGGTTTCAGGACTGGGGTGCGGAGCCTGCTGTGTTCAGGGAGGCCAGGGAGAGGTACTGGGGAGACACCGGTCTCCTTGCTTCTTCCGCCAAGAAACACTAGACATTCATTGATCCAAATGAGCAAATGAGACGGGCTTTTTTTTAGATTCCTACTCCAGTTTGTAGCCTAGGTGTGCAGAGTAACATCTTCAGCAAGGAACCAGTGTTTTTCTCCTCGGCATGTCTCACTTTAAAGACTAGAATTGGGAAACATAAGTGGTGATTTTTTTCTTGTTCTAGGGAATTCTGTTGCTATGTCACTTGTTTGTCCAGCCGTGTACTGGACAGGCCGGCCAGCGTGCTCTGTGGAGTCCGGGCTTCACCACCACCCCCTGTTCTTGTTGCTGGCTTAGAAATGAAGGCCACATTCTTTTTTTTTTTTTTAAGATTTATTTATTATGCATATAGAAGTGGGGTACATACAGAAGTGCAGAGACAGAGTAGGGAGCAGAACAGGCTGGCTGACGAAGTACACTGCTGAGGGGAGCAGTGGACGGGTCAGGAGAGGTCTGCTGCGCCATGTGGGTCACCTCCAGGGTGGGAGTGGAACTTATGCCAAAGTGGCTTTAGCTTCATAGTGCTTTGACCCACTGTGCCACCAGGGAGGGCCTGAAGGCCACGTTCTTAAAACGAAAAGCATCCGGGCCCTCCCTGGTGGCGCAACAGGTTAAAGCACAGCACTGCGAAGCCAGCTGCAGCCGCTTCAGTGAGAGTTCGATCCCTGGGCCCGGAGGTGACCCACATGGCGTGGCAGACCTCTCCTGTCTCCCCTACTATTCCCCCAAGGAGTGTATTTCGTCGATCTGCCTGTTCTGCTCCCCACTCTGTCGCTGGTGAATCCTCTCACTGCCCCTGCTCCTCTGGTCTGTACCCCAGTTCTGTATGCACAAATAAATAGATCTTTAAAAAAAAAAGAAAGAAAGAAAAAGGAAAAGCATCCAAGGATGTGGGTATCCCAGTGTAACTCGTCACTATCTGGGGGCGAGGGGGGGCAGTCAAATCAACTGTCCCCCTGAGAAGAGGTCACAGCGCTGTTTGGGGGCAGTCTAGTGAGCAAGTAGGGGCTCAGAAAGGCCAGTATGGCCAGAGCCAGCACAAAACCAGAACGTAGCATCAGCAGGGGCCGGCTGTGAGCCAGGGGCCAGCCCGCCAGCCCGCTCCCACCCCCACCCCACCCCGCTTCTGCTCTCCTCTAGAGCAATGAGAAGTATAACATGGGTGGCTGGGGGCAGGGCCAGTGGAGCACATAGAAGGTGGGGGGAAAGATGAACATGGGCAGCCAGGCATAGGCTTGGCCTCACTGCAGCCAGGCAACCAGCTCAGTCTCTGGGAAATTCAGCACCAAGCTCAGCTACTCAGGGCCCTCTAATCCTTACTTCCCAGTGCACTAAGGGGCCCAGGGAAAGGCGATTACCATGGACAGAGCCTTCGGGCCAGCCAGAGGAAGCCTCTGCAGGAGGGTGAGTCTATGAGCAGCCCCCCATTCAGAGATTAGGGGCTGGGGGGGGGCACTGGGGCCCCTTCTCCCCCAGGCCTTCCTGCACTTGGCCTTGAGGGAACCCCCGGGGGTGCAGAACCACCTTTCCCTGGCCAAGTCCAAGTTCCCAGCAGAGTCAAGCGGGAGCTTCGCAGAGCCCAGGCAGCCCAAGATGGAACTCTATTATTACATGAAGCAGCGCTTTTATTCCAGGCGCGGGGTTCTGGAGGGGGAGTCGCTAAGCAATGGCTCTCTTTACTCCAAGTCTGACTGTGAGGATTTAAAAACACAACACTTCCAATAGAAGCCTAGACTGGGAGGGCAGAATCATAAACTTCTTTCCAGTGTTTTATTTAAAGAAACAGGCCAGCCAGGAATTTGCAGTCAGATGCCCCAACCTGGCTTAGCATCAAGCGTTGCTCTGCAAAGTGAAGAAGCCTGCACCCCGGGGTGTCCCTGCCCTGCTCCAGTCCCTTGGTCTGATCTGTGAAGAAAGCCCCTAGCTCCCAGTCTTCCCAGTGTCCCCACTGCTCTGGAGATGTGCAAAAATGGGGGCCCCATCATGAGAAGGTGTCCCAGATGCCCTGAAGCTAGAGCGCTGGCTCACTGGCAGCCCCAGGACCTGGGAGGTCACTGAGAAGGGACTTGGGGACAGCCACCGCTCTGTGCAGCGTGGTCTGGAGCAAGGTGGGTGGAAGCTTGCTCAGCTGACTCGGGTCACCTGAAGCAGAGGCTCTACACTAAGCAGCGGGCATGCCCATCCGTCTCTCCCTTGGGCACCTCCTCTCCAAGTGCCCACATCAGGAACTGTCCTCCTAACTGGCCACAGTCCTGCCAAGTGACCGTCTTTCTTGATGCCTCAGTTTCACCACCTGGGAAGGGGTTTCTGGAAACAGCGTGATAAGGGAAGAGCAGCTTCTTCTCAGGCTCAGCGTAAAAGAAATGGGAGCAAAGCATTTGGAGTTGCACAGAGCACAGGTGACCCGACGTAGGGGTGGGGCAGAGTCAACCGAGTGATGGTGATGATCACAGCACCCAGGGGTGGGGTGTTGACTGGAGAGCTAAAGGCTGGCACTGACGCTTCTCTGGAGAGACTCTTTGTATCTTTGCTTAAGTCGGCTTTACTGAGGCCTAACTCTAGACCGCAGGCGCCTTAGCCTACCCAGCACAGGGAGCTTCCAGCCTGCCCAGCTAGTGGGCCGAAGCCACGCTCCTGGACCTACTCCCTCACTCACAGAAAGAAAGGCTCCTGCCGGGGCCATGCGACAGTTCAGGTCTGGCCCGTTTCACTGAGCTAGGCCCCAGCAAGCAAGTGAGAGAGGGCCCTCACAGAGGTCTGCCGGCCTCCAGAGGCCTCCCGGGTGGTCCTCAGTCAACAGGAGGCCTCCACGGTCTGCGGCCCCCACCCACCCAAAGGCTTAATTTATACCCCACGGTCAGGAGATCCTTTCCACGGCGTTTCCTAGCTCTGGCATGAAAAGAAATGGAAATCCCCTTCCTGAGATAGGTGTGAAAACTCTAAGGAGACTTTTTCAATGGAAAAAATTATAGTCAATTGGTTTAGAAACAAGGAGACTCTGCCCAGTTACCACTCTGCTCCCAGGTTCCTCCCTGACACACCAGCCCCTGTCAGTACCAGCCCCACTAGCGCGACCCAGCCCGGCGCCCAGGCTCACCCAGAAGCTAAGTACCCCTGCTCGTGTGCCAGCAGACCATTTGGGGGACATTGGGGCCAATGACGTCCCCTCTGCTGCATCCTGAAGTGTGAGGAAGAGCTCTCTCCTCAGACTCCTCCTGCTCTCCCACCTCCTCCCTGTCTTCCTTGGTTCCAAGGAAAATCAGGAAGTGAACAGTCGCCTCCCTCACTGGTCTATATTCATGTAATTAGTGCTATTTAATTCCACGATGAGCCAAAGCTCATAAAATACAAAACATATTTCAGCTGTGTGCGTAGTTCTTGGCAGAACTCTCCCCTGAAGCCGGAAGCTAAGCTATATTCGCTCCCCCCCCCAAAAAAAATAAATGTTCAGAACGACAGGACAAAGTTTGGGGGCCAGGCATGACTACCTGGAAACATGCAGAGTACAGGATGTGATATCTTGAAGTCTGGAATTAATCTCCATCACCATGACGGCACTGAGCTTTAATATATATATTATTTAGTGTTGATCAAGGAATGCTATTGTAAGATGTCACTCTTCCAAACAAGGTTGTTCTTGACCCACCTCCCCTTATTCCCACGTGCTCTCGAGGTTGGGGGCCTGTGCCATGAGTCAGCCCACCTCCCCCACTGCTGGGACCCCCGTCTCAGAGTCAAATGCCCGAAGAGACGTGAACCCTATCCAGCAACAGTTCTAAATGCACACGTCCCTGTCTGCCAGCTCCTTCTGCCCACCCATACCCCTGTGATGAAATTTTATCCTACTTGGATACTTGCACCAGCAATACGTAAGGGAAGAGGCAGGATATTTTTTTAACCTGACCCTTTTGCAAGGGAGGCACAGAATGGTGAAGATTCTGCGACACCCATCAATATAACAACACAACCTAGACCTCACCAAGTCAACCTCTGCCCCCAACGTCAAGTAGACCCTATCGCTGGCACACCCCACTTGACTAGCTCCCCCTCTGTGACCCCACGCCCCCACATTTATAACATTATAGTACCTGAGAGGAAATCAATCCCGCCTAAAGCTCTTCCCTAAGAGTCCTCAATCAAGCATGTTTGGGGAAATACCAAATTGAGCCAGGAGACAGATTGTTACAAGTCCTGAGAGTTTCTTGCATAAAGACACCTGCTGAAGGTTTATTAACCAGGATTTCTCAAATGTGTTGGACTAAGGGCCCTTTCCATTGCTTAACACCATGATTAGCTCCAGGAACAGTGTTCCGTGGCATGCACTTTGGGAAGCTAACTTCTACTCAAAACGTCTGCATCTACCTCATCACTTAGACTTACAAATATCTCGTCGAGTAGATTGAGAAATTTAAGGTAATTTGCTTCCAAAATTGAGGTCTGGAAGGGCAATCTCTAGGGGAGAAGCAGCTAGCGCAGAGGCAGGGATTCTGACTGCCTGCAGTTTCCCTTGCCGCTGAAGGCGCACTCAACAAAGCCAGTGTGGCCACCATCACATGCCTCGCAGACCCACGCCACCCCCTTCAGCCTCCTGGCAGAAGACCAGACACTGTCACTACCCCTTTCCTGGTTCCTCTTCGCACAGCTGAGAAAGGCTGCAATTTTCTCCATGATTACATGAACGCCAACAGGAAAGCAAAATAAACATAGAGAAGGAAAAAGCATAGAATGAGTCTATCGGAGCCAAGTGTAGGTTTCTGCTCCAGCCATTCCCAATCCTTTCTAGACTCCAAGATCCTGCCATCCTTACCCCCAGGGAACAGGGTCCACTTTAGGGATCCCTGCCCCGTCCTCACTCCCTCACTGTCCGTATCGCAAAGGTTCCGGTGTCCCTGTTGGGGGTGGGGGGCACATTGTTTAGGGATATTAATTTGCCCTGGCCTGGGGTGTGAGGCTAAGCTCACAAAAGTGTGAACATGTGTGGGCTGGTCACCCAGGTAAGAAGTGTCTGTCCCAACCAGTCCCTAGGAGCCACCTCTGTGACTAAGAGAGGGGCCTTGCACCCCTCTCTGGGCCACTCTGCGAGAGGGGTCTAAGTGGACCGTGCCCCCAGCTGCACCACCAGGGTCCCAGCATGTTTTCATCTACTGATGAAGCTAAAGAAGCCATAAACTTGGAAAGCACATTGACTTGTTAGCGCAACTTTCTATTTATTTCCCTTTTATTGCCCCCAGGTCCCTGGCAAAGTCCTCTTAAAATGCCCAGCGTTGTCTCAGCTGTGTTATTAGATACTAATGGATAGCTGTAAATCCACACTTAGGCTGAGGTTACAAAGACGGTGTAGCCCATCCTCTGGAACCAAGTGGCCGAAACTGCAGTTATTGGATTGGCAGGAGAAATCAGCATCTTTGGGCGAGAGTAGAGGCCACAGCATCTCAGTGCCCCCCTCAAATGGCAGTTTCCCTGCCATCGCCACATCTGAGCAAGGTCCGAGCTCCCTTTTGCAGCAAATCTTGCCATCACCTCTCAGAAGTTGCTCTCCGGGATGTCTCACGACCTCCCCAGCTGCTCGGTGTCTTAGGCTGGAATTATGCCCTTGTATCAGAAAACTGAGACTTAAAGAGGTGAAAGGTCTTTGTCAAGGTCACAAAGATTGTCCTAGGTAAAGAGTGACCAGCATCTATATGGAGTAAGGGCAATGCAGAGTGGAGAAGTGTCAAACGGGCACAGAAAAATGAATTGAAAAGAAATGAAGCAATCTCTAAGAGAACGGATGAGCAAGATTCAGTCAGCAATGAAAAATCAATAAGGCAAAAAGCTCAGCCTGTAAAGATCGATGGGGTAACCAGCCAATGACCTGTATCCCCACCTGAATTGATACCTGATCCCATCACAGTCACGTTTGTGTTTGCTCAAACCAACTCGCCATTCCACCTGCCAGCACGGTGCCCAGCCACCAGACCCCATCTCCACCCAGCAGCAACGAACAGCCCTGAGAGGCAGCTGAGAGCCTGCTACAGAAAGAAGCCCCTGGAACAAGGAGATAAGGTGACCTTCGGAGATGAATTTAGTAAATCAAGACACCACACAGAAGCACCAGCTATCTGCAGAAACCACTTTATAGAGTGGGGGTTGGGGGTGCAAGGTAACCTCAAATCGCTGCTGAAAGAGCATGGAACAAAAGCCCACTCAGGGCGACGTGGTTTCTTCCTCTGGATAAGGCTGTAACTCAAGAAGGCAGTCATCGAAACAGTCTGGATAAAGGCTGTGTCAACCAAGCAGACGAACTAGCTGGCAGGTGGGGTTTCCAGACGAAGCACACCCTGGAGAAAGCACATGACGTGGGGACCACCAGGCACAGCCACCGACTGGGGGTTCGGCAGCAGTTGGTTGTCACACTTTTCCATGGGTGGCATGTTTCACCCGGACACCAAAGTGCAGCTGACCCCCACTGATTCTCCCCTGCTGGTCTAGCCCCAACTTTAATCAGGGCTACACCTTCCCTAAGCAATGCCACCACAGCAGGGAGTCAATCATGGTTGGAATAAGCTAGTGATGCCCAGGCACCATGGTGAATCACGATTCGGTTAAACAACCATGGTGGTCTGATAAGTGGTAGAGCAGCCACTCAAAACTCATCAACTGGACCAAATGGGAAGCCTTCTGGGGGCCTGAGGGCTGTGTAAAGGAGCACCTCTCTCCATTGCTTGTCCACTGCTCAAAAATGCTGCCAACTCTTGCAGCTTTCCCCTGACTGTGAGGGGCGGCAAACTGAGAAGCCTACCACAGAGCAGCAGAGAGATCCTGGGGTGTGGTGATGTGACAGGCACCCAGCCTGTGATCTCCATGGGAAGTGACCGTTCACCTGTAGTTCACACTGGGATTGGAGTCTCTGACCAGCAGCTGAAAGTATCTCTGGCTCACCCAGTAAAACATCTGGTTACAGATGTGCTAACCACCTGCCTGGCTGCCATGAAGGCCGTGACAGGTGTCTAGGAGAGAAGCCACCAACCTTCCGTTAACTAGAGAGGAACAGATTCCATGAGAGTGAATAAAGTAGCATTTTACCTTCATTACCTGTAGCTTTTTACTGAATTATTTATATTAGAGTTAGTCCTGAGAATCTTTTCTTCTCTGAATACACTGCAAAATCAGACCATGGTCCAGGCTAAATCGCGACCCCCTGGGAGGGACCCCCTCTAGAAGACACTGGCTGTCTGTGGGTTGGTGTCAAGTTGTTTAACAGCAAATGAAAGGAATAACAAAAAATTATGCCGCCTTCTAGTCCACACTCCACCTTGCATTCCTCTGTATTTGTGTCTTTGTCTTTAAACCAGCACTCTTTTTCATTGACCTCATGAAATTTTTGAGAGAAGGAAATGATATCCATAGGAAAAATGCAAAGGGGCACATAAAACCATAGAATTCTGGGTAGCGAAACTACGTTAGAGCCCATCTGAGCTTACTGTGTCTCAGGGGAAGCTTTGAAAAAGCCCAGGCACCAGGATTCCACCCCTCAGAAGCTCCTGTTCCAAAAGATGTGGGATAGATATTAGTGATTCTTTCAAAGCAGTAATTATCCAAAATTAATTATGAAATAATTATTAAAATGTTGCTTTTTTTTTTTAAGTGATAATTGCTAGTTCTAGTATGTAGTCAGCGTAGAGGAGAACCACTGAGAGCCAAATCCGGCCATGTGCCTGTGGGAACACACCCAGGAAAGCAAAGAGGCCCTTCCCCAACAGTATCCACTCACAAGGAAGCCCGAGCACCAGAAGTCTGGTCTCCTGAGTCCCAGATGAAGTGTCTTCCCACTGAACTTCAGTGTCAAGTTCAGGTATTAGAATATTATTATTAACGGGGAAAGGAAGGACAGGAAGGAGGAATTACAAAGGATCACAAGGAAACTTTGAGGGGTGACAGAAATGGCCATGACTCTGACACTGTATCAGTTTCACAGATGTCTACAGAGGCCAAAACTTATTGAAATGTACACTTTAAGCAGGGGCCCTCTCTGGTGGCGCAACTGGTTAAAGAGAAGCACTATGGAGCGAGCCACAGCTGCTCAGCTCAGGTTCGAACCTCAGCTAGGGAGGTGACCCACATGGCGCAGCAGACCTCTCCTCTCTTGCCCACTGCTCCCCTCAGCAGTATACTTCATCAGTTGGCCTATTCTGCTCCCCAGTCTGTCTCTGGTGAATCCTCTCACTACCTGTACACCTCTGGCCTGGACCCAGTTTTGTATGCATAAATAAATATTTTTTTTAAAAAAAATGTGTACTTTCAGTATGTAGTTTATAGCATATAAATTTGACCTCAATAAAAACTGTATTTTAAAAAATACAACTTATAGGATGAGAGAAATATTCGCAAGTCATTCATCTGATAAAGATCTAGTATCCTCAAGACATAAAGAAGACTTTTAACTCAGCAACACAAAGACGAACAACCCAACCTAATACTGAACAAGTAGTAAAATATCTCTGCAAAGAAAATAAGCAAAAGGCTAGTAAGAACATGAACAGATGTCATTAGAGAAATGGAAACCAAAACTGTTTCACACCTACAAGGATGACAAGATGACTTAAATAAAAATTAAAAACAGAAAACAACAAGTATTGTCCAGAATGCAGAGAGAATGAAATATTTGAGTATTGCTAGTGAGAATATAAAATGGTGTAGTTGCTATGTAAAACAGTTGGCGGCTGCTCAAAAAGATATTCAATAAACATAGAATTACCATACAAATTAGTAATACCAAAAAAAAAAAATTGGAAACCACTTCTGAGACAGACACACACACACATATCAGTGTTCGTTTCAGCCAATGTTCAAGAGCCAAAAGTTTCAAGAAACAGCCTAAGTGCCCATCAATGGATGGACAGATACACATAATGTGGTATGTCCATTGAATGGACTATTAGTCAGCAAGTAAAAAGGAACAAAGTCCTGACGCAAGCCCCACTGTGGACGAACCTTAAAGCCAAAGACCAACATAAAGGGAAGATATTGTATGATCCCGCTCACACAAATATCTATAAAAGGCAAATTCAGAGTGATAGAAAGTAGATTGGTGGTCCAGAGGGCGAGTGAGAGGAAGAAGAAGGACAGTTTTGAGGAAGAAAAAGTTCTCTTGGTGAATGAGGATGAGAGTTATATGATTCCATGAATACAATGAGTGAGTCAAGCACAAAAGAAAGTGGTTTCTTTCTCCTCACTGTCTGTAAGGTAGATGCCACTCTGATCCACACACTGTAGGTGAAGAAACTGAACCACAGAGAGACCCGGAGCAGTAATGGCTAGTCTAGTCTGAGGGTCAGTGCTGGTCCAAGTGGGGGGAGATGGAGCTGAAAGGAATCTGAACACAGGCCACGTTCTCTTCATTCCTCAAGGTCAGGTGCCTCTCGCTGGTTCATACCATCCTCTGGGCCTGATGCACCCTCTCTATACCCTCCAGACTCTCCTTTTTCCAAACCACTTGACTGCACCCATCAGGACACTGTCCCACTCAGGAGTCTTCTGTGACTCCCTGGGGCCTTCAGGACAAAGGGCCGATGCAGCCTTGTATGTGCAGACTTCTGCCGGTTGCATTACTTCTGTTGGTTTGCAACACCGTTTCTACGCAGATGCAACCACCGCCCACTGCTTCACATGTCCTGTGCTTTCCTGCTTGTTCCCTTTCCCTGAGATCCCCTCTTCCTTCTTCTCTGTGTCTCCACTTACAAATTTGACCTCGGACAAATTCCTTATTCCCTGTAGGCCTCAGTCTCTTCAGCCATGAAATGGGTAGACCAGCAGAATGCACCTTCCAGGCTCCAGTGAGGCGCATGAGGCCGTCTGTGTAATCGGCTACCCCCATCCCAAGCTCCTCCTGACCGCCAAGCCAAAGGAATCTCTCTCCTTCTCTAAATTTCCAAACGTGTCACTCTTCCCTTTGCATTTACACTGCATTCACTGGCTGCTAAGTAAGATGCGCTTCTCACTATAGCAGAACACACAGTGCTCAGCACAACGAGGGGCCACTAGGAGCTGGAGGGGCAGAGATGGTCAGCGTCATGCAGACTTAAGTCACCTCCCGAGCACCCCGCTCTGGATCAAGACCCCGTCAAAGAGATCCAGCTCCTTGGACTGGACATAAGTTCAGTTTGATGGGTGCAAGGCCTCCAGCTTGAAAAGACTTAACTTGTTGTAGGAACCAGCCACCCAACTTTCAAGAAGAGTCTCTAGACACCGCCTGTTCAAAGACTTTCCCCAAATCCACAGAGGCTCAGCCCAGTGTTCCACTCCCAAACTGTCTTCCAATGATTCAAAGATTTCCTTCCATCCCAGGAATCCCTGGTGCTTAGTTAAAGAAAAAAAAAAAAAAAAAAAAACCCTGGCTGCTGAAGAAAATCATTTTCTCTTATTTGAAATCTCTGGGTTTCTGTTCACATTTTGCTCTCTCCACTTGTCTCGCCAGCTGCAGCTCCCCGGCCCACCTTGGGGAGTTCTGACTCCATGGGCCCGTGGATTCTGGGGTGCACAGGCAGCAGGCGCCAGCTCGCTGCCCCCCCCACACCTGTTGTCAATACCTCTTCTTTCCTCCCCCCTCACGTGCCATCACCCACATGAACCCCTCTCCTTTGGCAAGGCCGCGTCACTTCCTGAGCTTGGGACCTCTGGTTTGGGCCCAAGCCTTTAGAACCTGACTCCTGGGGGTCACTGTCAGGGACAGATTAAGGATGTTTTGGGCTTTTGCCATTCACCAGTCAATTGAAACAATGATGGAGCGACATCTTGGGAGTAGCCAGAAGTGGGAAGGGGATCAAGAAAGGGAGGCCGGGAGACAAAAGGACTGCCCCATGGTAACTCCTGGGACAGACCCAACAGAGAGGAAAAGGCCAGTGAAGAGGAAGCCACAGCTTCACATGTGTAGAGGGTGAAGGGGAGGAAATCAGTCAGTGCAAAGGGGGAAAGGAGCTCTTCTCCCTGCCGGAATAGGGACGGCTCGTGAGACCGGTCTGCAAGTCAAACCTCTGACCCTCATCCAGCCGCCTCCATCTAAGCTGCAATGGGGCCGTGGGCCTGCTAACCCCAGCCACCATCACCCCTGCCCTTGCTGTGGGAGTCCCAGCAAAGAAGGGGACAGAAGCGTCCCCTCCTGCCCCGGCCCTCACAACTCAGGAGTCCACATATCCGCACCTAGTGCAGGGGCAAGAGGCTGGCTGCAGCGGCGTGCCCTGGACACTGAGTGTGCGCACATGAGCAGACGTGGCAGAGGGAGGAGGGGGTTGAAGAGGGCAAAGGAGGAGGGATCCGGCCCCTGACGAGACACTCAGGAGCTGGAGCAAATGGCACAGATGTTGGGTGGGCTGGCACTGAAGGTCTTCTGTTTCAGCAACCTCCAAAATAGGAGATATGGGAGTGAAATACTAGTTCTACTTAAATATATTCTGATCTCAAAAGAATGAAAGACAGTGTCTCTGAGTGTGCAGATACTCCACGGCATACACATTCACCATCCCCTACTCTATGCTGTTCACAGATGCACAGGCAGAAGCGGAATGCTCATGGCTGGTCTGTGAATGGGCCAGGTGCTGCAGACTGTGCAGGCGTCTGAGGGCAGGGAAGGACCCCCAAGATGCTGAGGGGCTGGCGTGGACTCTGCACCTTCGCTAGCATTCACTGGTTACAAAGTGGTGCAGCACCTCTGTGCCACTTCAAGGAATTTTACGCTCGATTGCCTTTTTCACTTTGACAAACTAGTGTTTGCAAACTAGGAGCAAGTGACTCTAAGAGAATCCCCACAAGAAGAGTGTGGTTAGAAAATTAGACAAACAATGCAAGTGTGCATAATGGACAAGACAGTCAAGAGGAGTCCCTTACCCTCCCAGCACCCCACCTGCATCCGCCAAACCATACGCGACTCAGACCAGAACGACTCAGATCAGAAACCACACCGAAAAATCAAATCGATATCTAGGAAGATTCCTCTGCTCTCTGGATTTATCGTCATCATTCACGATGAACTAAGAAGTGTCAATTCACTAAGAGGCACCGCCTAATGGGTGGCAACCACCCAGACCAGACCCCCTTCCCCACATTGCTGAGGGTGCCCTGGGCTGGCTGGGCCCCGGGGAGGGACCGCCCTAGGGCTGGGGGGCGTCAGTGGGAGAATGGTGACTGGGGGTCACAGCCAAGATCCAGTTCTTAGAAAAGACCATCTGTGACAGGGACCAGCCTGCTGGCTCACTGTCCCCTTTCCTCTTCCTCATATGCTGCCAATTTGGGGCTCCCGGGGAACGAGAGGGGGTTCGTTTGCACATAAGCACTTCATATAACTCATT
This sequence comes from Condylura cristata, assembly GCF_000260355.1. Taxonomy (NCBI): domain Eukaryota; kingdom Metazoa; phylum Chordata; class Mammalia; order Eulipotyphla; family Talpidae; genus Condylura; species Condylura cristata. The sequence continues at coordinate 61,833,563 of NW_004567106.1, forward strand.
TACCTTAGCAATGGCAATCACAATGTAGCCACCCATTGCTGCCCCAGCAACTCAGCCAAAAGGAGGTGTGATGCAGAGATGAGAACGCAGGGCCCTTAATAATAATAATAATGACAATAATAATAAGGCTGATGCCTTATTCCTTGGCTGAGCCCTACAGACAGCGCTGTTGTTGAAAATCAAGGCCTCTCCCCTTTCACTTTATATAAAGGCCTTGCCACGCACGAGGCTACACAGATGACCCCTCATCTGTTCATTTTTGCACCCAGAGACGGGTCCCAACAGTGCCCTTTGATAGAGGAGGAAATTGCGCTTCACGGCTGCATGGATGGGGGTAACTAAGGGAGCAGAGCCCAGACCCCACCCCAGCTTCCAGAATCCTCTGCCTCTCACAGCCATCGGCGGTGCCCCATATGGAGAAAGACTCGCATCGGTCCGTGACCTTGACCAACTGACTCTCTGAACCTCGGGAGCCCTGTGTATAAAATGGGGTTCTGGAAGCACATGCTGCTTGGAGCCTTTGTGGGCGTTAAATGAGTTAACAGGTGTAAGTGCTTCAGACAGCTCGAGGTGAGAGCTGGGGTACAGTCCTGTTGGCCATTACTGCGCACCCCGGTAAGCTCAAGCTCCCCTTGCTTCCTTCCTGTGAGAAACTAACCCACAGGGTGTCTGCCAATCTTGACTCTCGCTCCGGGCTTGGGGAGAAGCTGGAGGGGACAGACAAAAGCGCCCTCCCTGCTCCTGCTCACACCCACTGCCACATCCAGGTCTCAGCAAGCAGGAGCAGGATGGAGAGGGAGCATGAGAAAGGCCTACAGCAGGTGTCTGGCCGAGCTTACTGCTGCCAGCAGGCCCCACCCGGCACAGCAGCTTTCTCTGAGTAAGCCTGCCCGATATAGGCTGTTCCACCGGGGCACTGCACCCCTGGAGACTAATTAGGGCTCATCGCCCCGAGGACCCAGGCCGAGGCAGCTTCAGAGAGGGTGGAAGGCTGTGATCCCAGAGCCCCCCCAAGGAGCTGCGGTCCAGCCTCCACTGCAGCAGCAGCAGTGACCCTGAGTGACCCCTCAAGGAGCAGAGGCGGCCTCACAGAGCCAGCTCATTTTGGCAGGTCAGAGGTCCTCATGTCAAGAAAAGGGAGATACTCATCCCCTCTCTGGGGGGTTGGCTTCTGCGGGCTGCAGAGAGAGCTGCTAAGGTGACCTGACTCTCAGAGCAGAAGGCTGATTTAAAGATGAAAAGGCACCAAGAGCCTCGAGAAGACTGGAAGGCTGCAAGGAGCGAGGAATGTTTAAACTCAACTTCGGTCTCGCCTGCAGTGGAGGGCGAGTCCTTGCGTCACTCCAAGGGCAGCCGAGGCCCTGAGAGGAGGGGGCAAGACCAAGATGAAGATCCGTTTGGAGTCCACGGGACCTGTGCAGAAGTGAGACAGGCACCTGGACACCTTGGGCAGCAGCCAAGTTCCATCTGGCAGGGGCGCTGGGCAGAGAGGCCCACAGGGCGCCTGTAGGGCGTGGGCACTTCTGTACTCTGTGAAGGGGAGCTTCACCCGCGGGACTAGTCCAGTGGATAGGTCTGTGGTTCTCCTTTGACCAGAAGAGATCTTAGTCTCCTTCAAGTCCACTCATTGTCCAGCATGAGAATGTTTGCAGCAGCTACAGTACTATTTCTCCAAGGTAAGACCCCCGCGAAGGGCTTCGCCTGGGACTCCCCATGAAGGGCAGATGTCAGGACCCCAGGACTGAGGGCTGTGGGCCTCCGCCGAGAGCAGGGTCTTTCACCCCAGCCCTGTCCTGCAGCTGGAGGGGGAGGCAAAGAGGATGACAGACATAGAGGCCAAAGGCCGTCTGAGCGTGAGACGCTCAATGACAGGAAAGAACGTCGCTCAGAAACAGTGAAAAGTAAATGGAGTCTTTATCTGAATCCAGCCCGTTTCAGCCCGCAGCTTCTGCTGTCAATTTCATGGGGAAGTGCCCCCACAGCCCACGGGGTTGGCTGGAGTCCCCGCCAGGGATCATTTATCAAACCAGCAGAGGGGAAAATCCCCAGCACAGAGGAGTGACCCTGGGGACGCAGAGACTCACTGAGCCCGCCCTGACCCTGGGCCTCTCACAGTTCAATTCCTTCTAGGAAAGATACCAGTGACCCGCGGCCTCTCACAGTTCAATTCCTTCTAGGAAAGATACCAGTGCACTCTTCTCCAGCTCTCCCAGGGTGACCGCCCACACGGAGGCAGAGTGAGTGAGTGAGTGAGTGAGTGAGTGAGTGAGTGAGTGAGTGAGTGAGGCTTGCAACGAGAGAGGAGCATCCCTCCCCCAGGGAGACACCTGGCTCCCATGAGGTTGTGCAGACTGCTCAGGTTCAGACGCAGAAGACCCTAATCTGAAGCCTGGGGCAGCACCAGGCCCCCCAGGCTTCGGGAGCCCTGCCCCTGGACATGCTGAGAGTCAGTCACAGACCTGCAGGGAAGCAAGAGCGCCCTCCAATTCAGACAAGACAGTGCTCAGGTTTTAACTGAGAACTGAGACGGCTTGGCTCATGTGGTGAATCTGAACACACTTTTGAGTCTCCACACTTACTTTCTCTATAAAATAGAGTTGAGGGCCCTCCCTGGTGGCACAACAGGTTAAAGCACAACACTGCAAATGAGCTGCAGC
>NW_004567106.1:61836384-61874397 GCF_000260355.1 Condylura cristata
CTCTGTAGGCATCAAGAAATAAGTCTTTAAAAAAGCAAAATGGAGCTGAAAGTACTGTGCATAATAGCGTGGAGACGCGAACAGACTAAGTGACAAGTGACTGAAGACCGGACCAGGAAGAGGCGGTGCCGGTACATCGCACCACGGGATACATGTGTCCATGGGGAGAGATGAAACACGGCCGATCACGGCCAAGTCGGACGGGCATGTGGAAAACCAAGTCGGACTTGTACACGGGGAATGAGCTTGATAAGGTCAAATATTCACAAAACCGGAGCACAGTAGTGAAGAGAGCGTCCTGAGGCTAAGCAGGAGGGAGAAAAGGACAGGCCTTGAAACAACTTGAAAGTAATGCGACAAAAAAGGCAAATACGGGACTCCAGTCATAGCAGGTACCCCACAGAGTCTGAGTCACAGAGACAGAAAGTTAAATTACTGCAAGCGGGCTGAGGGACAGTGGAGCAGGGGCGTGCAGCTTAATGGGTCTGGCTCCCATTTGGGGTGACCGGATCCATCCATCTGGAGCTAGCTGGTGGCGATGCTGCAGAGGTACTCAGGGCACCTGAGCTGGGCGCAAAGGGAAGCGGATCTGCCCCCCCCCGCCCCCCCCCCACGCTGATTATAAAGTGGGCGCTTCCGCCTGGCCCACGACAAGCAACTCTACACGGGCATCTTTTGGCTATTGGAAGGGCCTCCAGGGGTGGGCAGCTGGACGAAGCAGGCCTGGGTGCCACAGGCAGCTGTTTCTCACCCCCAATCCCCTTCCCACCCCAGTGTTCTCCTCTCAGGGCCCCCCTCCCTTAGGTCCAGCTGCCAGCATTACGGCCAGCTCAGGGAGCTCTCTCCTCGCCTAACACCCTGGCCCAAGCGTAGAGGAAAGAAATCCCTCTCCTGTGTCCTCTTTGCACAGGTTGACATTGTCAAGAGAGGGGAGAAATCTGGTAGTCGCAGAGCACACAGGCTCCTGAATGCGGGTCTCTGACCCCATAATCACACATCTGAAAGGACTGTCCAACCTGTCTAGGCTGTGGCAGCTGATACCGCAAGGCCACCTTGACCTTCTCTCTCCTACTACCAGGCTCCGAAACCTCACTGGCCACCCCTCTTCAAGACCCTGCCTTTGCATCCAGCACGGAGAGACAAGTGGCAGCTCAGTAGATTGAAAGTAAAACTCTGTCCCTTGCCACAGACCGAGCCCTGAGGCCACATGTAACATGCAGTGTGACAGATGCCTGGCCTGTGCCCGGGGGGGAAGACACACTCTCACACACTCTACTTAGGGCTTATATTAAATTCTTGGGAGTCACAAGTGGGAGACTTAGATCGGTGGTCCCCAGAGCAGCAGCAACAGCAGCACCAGCTCCTGAGAACTTGCTAGAAGTGCCAGTCTCCAGGTCTACCCCAGACCTACAGAATCAGAAGCTGTGGAAGTGGGTCCCAGCAACCTGATTTTGACAAGTCCACCGGGAGACAGAGACGCTGGAGCTTAACCACCAGTCCAAGTCCCACAGCCCAGCCTGGTGCGTAAGCTGAGTTTGCCTCTGTCAAACAGATGAAAACCAGTTTCATCATCTGTAAAATGGGGAGAAAAATGGGAGCTTCGTCATTGGCTGGTGGGTTACAAGACCTCAATGAGAACCTGCATATAATGTGCTTGGCACACTGTCTGGCACATTGTAAGCACTCATAAATATTCACTCGTATAAAGCATTCCAACAAGCCCTAAGAGGTGTTCCCCACTCAGCGTGCAAGAATTCTTAAGGCTTAGAGAATTTTTGAAATGACATGTTCAAGGTCCCTCAGCAGTCAAAGATATCTCCTTTTTTAAGACTGATTTATTCTTGCATACAAGGGGCTACAGGCCAAAGGTGCAGGGGGTGAGAGGATTGACAGTGGAGTGCAGACCAGGCAGATGTACTGCTGAGGGGAGCAGCAGGCGGGTCAGGAGAGGTCAGCCGTGCCATGTGGGTCAGCTCCGGGGTCAGGGATCAAACTCATGGTTCAGTGGCTGCAGAAAGCTTCATAGTGCTGCATTTTAACCCTTTGTGGCATCCAGGGAGGGCCCAGTCAAAGATACCTTAACATCACTTATCACTCAACAGTCAGGTGTGGGCAGAGTGTCAACCATGCTTTTTCCTGGAATCTTTGCAGAAGTACTCAGCCTGAGATGGTTCTACACAGGAAGATTTGTCCCGCCGTGGACTTATCCCACGTGCCAGTGTTTCTTCCACTGAGAAACACCAATTGCCCCAGGAATCCAGAACTACACAGAACAAGACACTGTCAGAGTTGCTCGGAGAAGCCCTCACTCAAATCAGAGAATTGCAGGGAGCCAGAACACAGTTTCTCCAACTCCCCAAATCCCTGCTACAGGTGCTAACTTTATTCCAGAGACTGAGTCTCACTTTAGCACGCTATTGCCTAACGCCTCTAATTTCCACCACCCCCTAAAACTACGAGTGGTCTCCACTCCACCAGTCAGGCAAACAGCTCCAACACACAGTCCTGAAATTCCTCCCACATTCTCTAAAGTTCATGGAGGGAGTGGAGAGAGAAAATGTGTGGTGTGAACCCGTTGTCTAAAAACCTCGCGTTATTTATTGCCAGTTGCTGGGCAAAGAGAAGGAAAGAGAAAAAGAGATGGGATTGGTGCTGTTCCGAAAGTGCAAGATCCCTGGCCGCCCAAATGCTTGCTGTGGATTGAATCGCCAAACTCCAGTGAGATTTATTTCCAGGGACGCCCTGCGTGAAGGTGCCCACACAGAGACCCAGGAGAACAGAGCAGCTACGTGGGCGTGCGCACACACAAGCACTCATCATCCCCTGGCCTGCAGAGGTGACAGGGTGTGACTGTGATGAAGCTGGCCATTTCCTGGACTTAACACTTCTGCATCCCAAACACTTCTGCTCACCCTTCCTCTAGACACTGCCCTTGGGGATTTCGCCAGTCACCCTTCCCCACAAGAGGGAGAGACTGTGTTAAAGCATTACCCCCCCCCCGCCCCCACAAACCATTAAGCTGTCAAGCTGAGGAGACAAGGAAATTCACATAGAGCTGGCGCAGGAATGCTAATGGCAAGCCCTCCAATTATTCTTTCTGCTCTGGACAATTCCCCATTCAACTTTAGTGGCCCTGGGTCATATTTGTGATCTTTGGATGCTGACACGGAAGAGACATGCTTGATGTCGGAAATAACCAGGGAAATTATGGCTTGATAGAGAGGGAGGGAGAACTAGTGTAAGAGTGAGGGGTCTTTTCATTGTTTTCCCTTTGACATCCATACAGGTGTCATATGACAACTTGAGGTTATGCCTCCTCCCCCACACACACACAGCCCCTCCAAAGGAAAAACAACCTCCGTAAATAGCTGGCCCACGTCAGGGAAATAGCTGTGTCACACACTTGAGTACCATTTTTGAGAACACTTTAAATAGGCATCGGTCGCTGCTTTCAATTTAACGTGTGAACGGGAGCCGCTGAGGCAGGCAGAGATGATAAGGTGTGGGGCTGGGCACACAGCTGCCAGGGCACATCTGTTTAGGCTTTTAACAGATCCACAGGCACTTAAGGTGTGTCAGGGACTAGCCACATGCAAGACTCACTCAGCAAGTGAATGCTATGCCCGAGCAAAGCTCATGGCCAGGCACAACAGGTGAGGTTCCTCTTCCAGCTTTGCCGATTATAATAGGTCATGGAAAAAAATATTTCGAATGATACACGGTGAGTGAAATGCTCTACAAGTTCAGAGGAAAGCTGGGTGGTCTCCATTTTTCTCTTGGGTAGGAACCCCTGCCAAGTTTTATGAGGATTAAATAAGATCAAGTATGAAAGATGCCAAGAATGATGCCTGGGATTAAATAAGTGTTGCATAATATAACAGGAGTCAAGGAAATAGGTTTCATAGTGTTGAATGAAACTATTATTGATAATTTTAATTTTAAGTCTGGTTGGAAATAAAAACAGCAGGACTATCAGCTAAAACCGGATGAAGAACAGGTAACATTTGGGCACCCGAAGAGGAAGGAGCGGGAGAATAGTTCTGCAAGAGCATGGATACAAGGAAACTGGGGACTAACTTGGGAAATCATAAACAGTCTAACATGTCTTCAGTTTCTGCATTTGTATGATGACACATCTGGATGTGTGTTTCTTTCCACTTACCCTCTTTGGAGTTTATAGGCCTTATAAAAATCTCTGTATTGGTATTTTTAAATTTTGGAAAATTCACAGTCATCACTTCTTCAAGCAATAACCTCTCTCTCCCCTATTCTCTCTCCCTTTCTTGGTAGAAATTCAGCTTAATTGGAAAGGCCTTCTCACTATATGTTCCATGTTTCTTACCCTCATTTTCTAACCCTTCTTTTTAGATGGTTTCTTTTGCCTTGAGTCCCCTGTCACCCCAACTCCATTAACTATCTTTTTAGCTATGTCTAAATTCTTTTAAAACCCATCCATCGGGTTCTTGATTTTAGTGTTTGTATTCTTAGTTGTAGAATTTCTTCTTGATTCTGGTTTCAAAATCTAAGCTATCCTTTATATAGTTTCTAGTTTGCGGCCAGGTGGTATTCTTACCTTATTTCTGCTGAAAAGAGTAAGTATGGTTACTATAAAGCCAGCATCCACAATACCTGAAAATCTATTGTTTTTACTGGTTCTTGTTCCTGTTGATGTATGCCAACATATCTTTGATTGTATGCTAAACACTGTATTCAAAGATTTCTTTATAGGAACAATTTGATGGCTAGGATAATGTCCTTCAAACGTATTTTAATGCTATTGCCAGTGACTGACTTGCAATCCAGTATACATAACAGTTCGGCACTAAAAGTTCCCCTAAGCTACTCAAGTAGTGCGAATTTGGACTCCATAACATGCCAAGGCTCACTTACTTATAGTCTCAATCCAAAATTCTCCAATCTTGATTCATTATAAATGTTAGCTTTTGTCCATACTCTCACTCCATAAGGCTAAGAAATGCAATCTCTTAGACACTCAGTTGCATCTTTAAAAACCAGCAAAATGTCTCACCCCTCTAGTAACATATCTCTTGATCTCCATCTCCTCCCAAAATGTGGCTCTGTAAATATCACTACCCTGTTAGCCTTTTATATATCTTCAGCACAATTTGAAAGTAACTTTCCCACTTTCTGAGTTTTTCTCAGTAGAAGAATGTGTCTGGAATACCTAGTTTGCCAATACCAGAAGCAAATGTCCAATGAACAGTACATGATTTAGATGGGACTTGGGTATATGTTAGAGAGGAAAAGAAAATCAACCAAAAATAAAGGCTGGTTCTAAAGCATGGATAACCTTGAATGCTAAAGTAAAGAGGAAAATTAATTAACAATGAGGAGTCACTGAAGATTCTTGAGCAAAGGAATGTAACTGAAAGCAATACTTGAAGAAGAATTGGGCACTCACATGCCAAATAGAATGGCAGGGGGGCAAAACCAAAATCAGGAAGGATTCCTGGCTTAATCAAACTTCTAGAAAAGCAGTAACATCTGCATTAGGATTGTGGTGGTAAGAAATGGAAGACAGGTAGGGCTGGGAAGTCCAAGGGTAGCCGTGTGAATGAGGGACACCAACCAGAATTTGAATTCTGTTCTAAGTCTGGTTTTAGAAAACAAAATTAGAACATAGGATGATCTGATTAGTGAATTCACTAATAATGGGGTTGGAGAAGAAGGAAAAGTCAAACGATGACCGTGGGGTTTTGGACCTGGTAAAGAAGGAAATGAAAGAGCTGTGGAGAAAGAGAATAAGGGGTGTGTGTCACAGCCCCACACACTCTCCTTTTAGCCATGACACATCCACAGGAGAAGATTTGAGCGGAAGTTAGTACCAGGAGTCACTCTCTAAGCCAGAAGACTCCCACAGGAGAGACAACTTTACATGAGAATAAATAACCCACACTTGGAATACAATCGCTCGTGACAGCACAGCCTCAGGTAGGTGGGACAACCTCTTGGGAAATGTCATCCCCATTTTGTGGCATCCGAGATTCCAGAAGGGAAATCGGCTGACAACACAATTCTTGGTGAGGGAAAGGAAAAAGCTCTTAAGGCTCCTTGCAAATAATCCACGATCCTGGGGCATCAGAACACAAGCCAGGAGGCTGTGCAGACAATAAATAGCACAGACATAGACTTGGCCGTGCCGGCAGAAGGCTCAGACCCCATCACTGTGTGACAAGTGATCTGGAGGACACCCGCCACTGTCTTTATTGGTTCCTTTGAGTGATGAAAGGTGCCCACTAGGTTCACGTCCCAGATTTCTGGGTAGAGACTGCAACTAGTGGAAATGTAAACCTTTAAATGACAATCACGTTTTGCTTGGCCTAGATGTTTGCACGTATTAGACATTTCTCCCCATCCCCAACCTCCCTTCCATTTATATGAATGAGTGTCAAAAGGTAGCTACCTATGAGGAAATAGTGGGAATCTGGGAGCGGAAATGAAATAGAAGGAAGGGCTATATAATTTCATAAATAAATTACAGAGCCTGGCATCGATCTGAACTGAACTTGTGCGAGAGACAGAGACAAGCAGGATGGCCGCAGCGGGCCAAGCTCAGCGCATGCTGAACCAGTTTTCCCTGCCACTTACTGTCTGCACCAAATCAATAAGATCTTCAAGAAACCATGTCCTTTGCTGTTTACTATCGCAAGACATCTGTCCCTCTTCAGGCCTGGAAGTTCAAGGCTACGCCAGTCTCTTTCCCAGTATCCTCTGGGCTCATGTTGTCTATCCCCGAAAGCTCTTACTGATCATCCCAGAAGAACCCACCTGCTAATGTCACTTCTTATGCACCTGTGGGCCGCCTCATTGAGCCCACTGAGTGTTAGGATGTAGGTGTGGGTGGAAAGCTGGCACAGAACTGGGAGGCCGGACAAAAACATCCTTGGGATACAGTGTAATTGCCCTGAGGGAGAGGCAGTGTTTGACAATTCCCTACCCCAGCTCCCCGCACTGTCTGTGGCTTACAAGAAACACACAGTAAATTCTGGAATGGTAAAGGTGAGAGTTGAGGACAGCGAGATAGCTATCACTTTTCAAGTAATTCTTAAATGTTCTGCCACCTGAGAGGACAGCAATGGATTGGCCCGATGGCAGGTAGTCTTCTAACTGTCATTACAGAGTCCCAAGGAGGGACCCTCTCCCCATAAACATGTTCTGGATTTTTCTTCTCAAAGCCACAAAAAAAAAAAAAAAAAGGCAATTTCACTCCATAAAAAAAGCACAGCAGGGCCCTCCCTGGTGGTGCAGCGGGTTAAAGCACAGCCCTGAGAAGTGAAAGCCATTTCAGCATGAGTTCAATCCCCAGCCCGGAGGTGACCCACATGGCACAGCAGACTTCTCCTGACCCACCTGCTGCTCCCCTCAGCAGTATACTTCATCAGTCGGCCTGTTCTGCTCCCCACTGGGAGAGGATTCTGGTGAATCCTCTCACCACCCCTGCACCTCTGGCCTAAACCCTAGTTCTGTATGCATACATAAATTTTAAAAATCTTAAAAAAAAAAAAAAAAGCATAGCAGTAGTTGGATTTCCATGCTCCTGTGAAAGGGAGATATATGGCTTTCCTGTGGCTTTGGGGTAAGGGAAGGCAGGTGAGGACCCAAGAAATTGGGATGAAGGTGTTAAGAAGTACAATAGGGTAGGGGAAGCGAAGCAAAGCCAGGAGTGTTGCTGAGGTGAGGAAGGTCTGGCTGACTGGCTAATACCAGGCTACCCCACCCCTGTAGGTCTGGACCCAGCAGGAGGCGGTCTGGTATTTCTGTTGACTAATGGGAAAACTTTGCCGTCAGAGCTAAGTCTGGGACACAGGAAGGGGACCCCAATAACTCACCGAGCCTGGAAACTGAATACTGCCAAGTAGCCCAGCACCTCTGATAATCCCAGTCAGAGCAGTTAATGCAACAGTGAGCAGGCCTTAGCACCTATTCCAGATGGACAGGTGTTGCTAAGGGCGTGCTGACTTAGCCAGCCTGTACCTGGTTTCCCAGTGAGGTTCTGCACCCACCCATGGGCCTGGGGGCTTATCCTCTAGCTACCACCTCAGGAATAACCCCTGGCTCGTTAGAGGCTATTCCCAAAACTAATCTTCAGAGTAAAAAGGAATGCAGAGAACAGATTTGAAGGTGGAGATATAGAAATGGATGCTTTCAGGATGACAAAAAGCAACTAGGAAAATGAGCCTAGTGGTTCTTTTAGCCAATCTCTGGGCCCTGAGGGGTATCATTCTCTCTATTTTTGCCTGTTGACCCCATATGGAGGTTCGGACTCCCTCCAGATGTCCTGGCTGATGAAGGAAACAGTAGTCTCGATGTGTCATTCGACCCTCTGTTGCTTCTAGTCCAGGTGGGCCTACATGATGGGAGTCACCTCTCTGACTTCAGAAGTCCTTCTCTAGCTGCCCGGCAACCCTAGAGCTCGGCTTCCACCTTGGATAGTGATGGAGAGCATGGAGACCATTCTGATTCTCCTCAAAGCCTCCATGAGGCAAGTCTGGTCACTAACCAGAGCCACAAAGCTGGCAGCAGCCCCAAGCCCACAGCCCAGAGTGCAAAAGTCATGCTCAGCTTCTATCCCTAACTCCCAGGGCTCAGCAAGTCAAAAAGCCAGAATTCCCATGTCTGCAATTCACTCTGTGTGGGCGATAAGCTTTGAGGTCACTCCCCTCCCTGGGATCCGCCTGGATTCCTCTGAGCAGGCCCCACACTTACCCTCACTGGGGCTGCCCCTGGCGTCTGGCCCCCATGTCTCCCAGTGCAGCCCCCTATAACAGCACACACCCAGGCACCAGCAGCTCCTCTGGAGGCATCAAGGCCCAGAAAGCTGTAACTTCCAGAGCTTCCGGTGGTGATGGCACAGGCAACGCTCCAAAACTGAGAGACAGACAGCGCAGGGCCCCGGGAAAGTAACGCCGATGAATCAGCAAGCTGGGGAGAGGGCCTGCGGGATTAGCTCTAGCTGCCTCCAGCTGTGGGCATGTGGGAACCCAGGCTCCAGTGTTCCCAGACAGGCCTGTTTCTCTGCACAAGTGCCAAACCCATACTGTAAGTGAAATCTCTTGATCTTTCAACGTTGGCCACAGCAAAACATTCCATAAGCCGACATGAAATGTATACAGTATTCTAAACCCAGGGTGCATCCGCTGATGTGCAGAAAGGCGCATGATGTGATGTGGCTCCTGGGTTTCTAGTGAGTAGTCGTGTTTGAGAACCACGGGTTTGGGCATTAAACTTTGGAATGTTTCTCAGCCATGCTAGTGAAACCTCTCCTTCCTTAGAACGGCATTCATCTGCCCTCAGAAGCAAAAGTTGTCAGCAGTCTCTGAGGCCACTAGAGTGCAGCCCTCTGGCTCCTCCCAGGCAGGAGGAAGAAGGCCCCATTTTTGCAGCCCTTCAAGGGGACCCAGCGTCACTTCCAATCCAGCACTCTGCTGAGCGTTATTCCAAAATATGATCACTCAAAACATCTAAAACCTGCCCACCCACCGCCTCCCCAGGAAGCAGAAAAGGAAATGGGGGTAGGGGAGTATTTCCTTCCCTGGAGCAGGAAGCCCTCCTAGCATTCCCTGGTGTAGCAGGGTGGTCAGGAAAAGGGGAGGTTCCAGGTCCCCTGCCCCACCCAGGGGAGGGTGGAGCCAAGCAGGGAGGAAAAGAATCTGGAGAGGAGACTGAGGAGGAAGGAAGCAGGATGCAGAGCCAGGAGGTGACCTGGGGAAGGAACAGGGAGCAGAGATCTGTGAAGAAGCGGCTCTTGCTTCTGGCCCTGGACTGGTTGAAACAGATGTGGGTGAGAGACCCGTGGGGAAGTGACTATGACAGCGTTTATCTTGATTTTGATTTTGCTCTTTTCCCCCCAGACTTGCTGGCCATTTCTGACTCTTTTCTGTGGGTCCCCACAGGAAGCTGCTTCAGACTTGTGGCAGCTTTCAGGCCTTGCTTTGGGCCAATGCCTTTAGGGTGGACTTTTTTCCAAGAGGGGGTGGGTCACTTTGGGTGTTAGATTTAGAAACTATATTCTTTATCTTTTCTGTATTGTGCACTCACTGTATGAAAGTCCCTGTCTATGTTTTGTCTTGATGCTGCCAATGGTGGAGCCTTTTCAGAGCAAGCAGGTTCAGGGGTCCCAGGCCGCCCCTCTCCCTGCCCTGTAATACTGACAGGATCTATGCGGAGCAATCATTCCCCTTGAGAGTCCACAACGGCCAAGCACACCCATCCTGAGTGCTGCGATTTTCCCCCCAAGCGGAAACATGAAGAGAAGGCAAGGAAGGGCCAGCCACAGCCACCACATGCCGAAGTTTTCTTCCTCATCCCCACGTGCCCAATCCCCGGCGCATGGCTGTGAGTCTTCCTTCCAGACCAGGTCGTCCTTGGTCTGAAGACAAGAAACACAGGGTAGAGAAAAAGGGAACTGCAGTGCCAGGGATGTGCTGCAGGTCTTTCCCTCCCCTTGGCCAGGCCTGGGGTGTAGGCCTCGCCCAGAGGAAAGGACACTTCCGGTGGAAGCCATATTGTATCACCACGACCAATGAAAGCGCCATTAGTTCAAAACCAGGCAGCCGTTAGATCCAGGCGCAGGAGGGGACAGATGCTGACGACCCTTCTGTACTGAATTTTTTCAGTGAAGCTAGAACAGAGGGGAGAGGAAATGCCACTCAAGGAAGTGGTGGAAACTCACTCCCCCAAGCAATTAGCATTCAGTAAGGATGACCCTGCCTTGGGCTTCCTGGGGCCACTGATCATCAGCTCCACCCTGAACCCCCTTCCACCAGCTCTGCATCTCCCCCGCGCCTCCCCCCATCCTTGGCGATGCTGATTCAATCAGGCTGGAATGAAATCAGGGCAAATATAATTTTTCAAAAGCTCCTTAGGTGAAGCCTAGAATAAACAGATTTGGGAGCCATGGGTTTGACCCTTGAAATTCACAAAATGAAAATATCAAGTCAGAGTAATGCCAAACTGGTCCATCTGGTTTTTCCTACTCCAGGAAAGGGAGTCCAAAAGTATGCCAATTCCTTACAAGTGGCCTGAAAAATATATTTATTTTTCAAATACTTCCTCTCTGAAAATCGTACATGAAATGACAGCTAGCTGCACGAAGATATTTTCTGATTCCAGTTCCAAAAAAGTGCTTAAAGCTGAAAAAGTCCAAAGAACAACAAAAATAAGCAAACAAACAAAAAGAAATAACACAAGAAGAGTTTAAAACAAAACCATCAAAATAAAATTGAAAAATAAAAAGAGAGCAAAAACCTGAAAATTCCTTCCTAAAAGGGAGACGTGTTAGGTCATGAGCTTCCTCCACGCTTGCCCTGGGCCAGATATTGTATCAAGCAATTTACAGACATCATCTCAGGTAACACTTAAGGGAGGGGTCATTATGCCATTTTACAGATTCAGAAGCCCAAGCTAAGGAGAAACAAACTGCATCGGATCTAGACCTGATCTCGGAGCCTTCCCCTTCAAACCTACAGGGTGCTGCATTATTTTAAGCCTTCTCAAGTAAGTACCTCTGCTTCAGTGTCTAGGTCTGTGAACATCACTCAGCAAACCTTCCTTCCAAGCCAACAGAGCCCCCAGGCGAGGGCCCGGCTGAGTACAGGCAGGAGTACAGGCAGGCGTGGTTGAAGTCAAGAGCAGAGGCTGGGAGTTTAAACAGGGTTCCTCCTCCTACAAGCTCCCAGCAGAGCCTGAGCGTCCCAGGGATCCTGATTCTGGAGTCTACAGGGCAACCCAGAACCACCCAGAAGATGGAAAAGGTGCAGTCCCCATAAACACCCACCAGGAGAATCAAATCGGGGCTGCAGGGGCTTGCTGTTCCGTGGGCTGCTGTGTCTCAGCACAGAGCAGCAGCTTGCAAATGAGCCACAGGGATGACAAGAAACTAGAGAGCACATCTCTTTGTAGTCACAACTACAGATCCCGAGATCACCAGGACCAAATTAGGACAGAAAGCCACCATTGACGCACACACGGGCCCCGGGGAGGCTGAGCGGGAGCACATCTAATGCTGTCGAACAAAACGTGAAACCGAAGAAAACACCCAGCCAAACAGAGCCCTTTGAATTGGTGGCTTCACTCCAGGGCTGCAGACTGGGGGAGAGCATACAGAGACAAAGCCTCCCTTTGGAAAGGCTCAAAAGAGTTTCTAGGAATGCCATGTCCCAGATCCGGAAGGGTTTGCGAGGGGCTTAGAGAGCTGTGGGTGCTGCTGGCACAACGTTGTCTTGTAGGGAGTAGAGTTCTAGACCAGCCGTAGCTCTCGACTTTAATCAAATGAAATCCTATTGCAAAATTAATTCAGAGTGGAGTTTACGCAAGAGGCCTGCAAGAGGGTTTTTATGATAAGCCCATGAGCATATGAGGCTCTGACTTGGATTTTTGTTTGGTTGGTGATTAGTGTCCTGTCATGTTGCTTTGTGGGGAGAATCCTGACGAGGGGCACAGGCACAGGCTTGGATACCACCCCCTGCAGTGGGGAGACTGCAGCTGGGAGGTTGCCAGCCAGGCAGCCTGGATTCTGTCCCCCACATACCCCCTGCCCTGACTCAAACTGGGCATGTTCTCACCAGACACTAAGACCCAGCCTAGCGCCGCCCAAAGCACTAGTTTCTCTGAAGTTAGAAACCAGGTATAAAACCACCCATCTTTTTTTTTTTTTTTTTTTCCTAATTTACGTGAGTAATCGGCAACCCCCTCCCTGCCACACCGAAGAAATCGCCTGGTGAGATTTAAGCTCCCATTCACAAAATATTTTTAGACTACTCACTCGTTTGGAAGGACAGGCCTCCCTGGCTTTGCCAAAGTCTCAGCTTCGCCAGCTGGCTTCATGGAAGCGGGACAGTGCTACCTGCTCTTGCTCACCAGAGTTCAAGAGCATTTCCGCCTTTTACGACAGCAGTCCAAAAGCAGAACTGGGAGAAGCCAGGGTTTTGCGGCAGTTAAAGTGCAGGCCCGTGCACCCAGCGGAAGGGCGGGAAGGGCCCACCAAGCTCCTTCCCAGAGGGCTTTGCACACGGGAGCCGCCCCCTCACGCACCTGCGACTTTTGCCAGTGGCATCTTAGGTCGGGGCGTGGCTTGGTAGGATGTGATCTGGGAATGCTCCAGTGTTTTCATATACATGAATGGCAATTGCTTCTTCACTTTGCACTTCTCTCAGGTAGATGCAAGTTCTCCTAGGATCCCAGGGTGGCCCCACTTTCAGAGTGGGAAAAGTGTGTCAGCAGTCTGCTCAGTGCAACCTGGAGAAGCGGCTCTGAACATGGGTGCCCGTGAGAATCAACTGGAGAATTTTGCAAACGGTCGCATCTCCCGCAACTTGGATATATTTGGTCCCTTCTAAGATTTTTGAAACTGGAACCGCATGAGTGGTCACCAAAAGGGTCCTCGACTCTGGGAGGACCATTTGCTTCTACAAGGCCCCTTTGCAAGGAGCGTGTTGGCTGTGAGATGTTCTCAGAGGTCATACCCACAGATATTTGGGTTAAGTTACTGCTCCATCTTTAATATTTCCTCGTGTTTTACTTTTTTGTTGTTGTTGATTTTTTCCTAAATGTGTGGCAGCTGGGATTTTTTCCTGAAATGTATTTTGAATGCTCAGCTAATTTTCATGGAGGGATATGTGAATTACAGTTTGAGCATTGGGTAGAGAAAAGAGGCTGGAGATAGAACAGGTGTCTGTGTTGCAAGGGGTGGGGCCACCCTTCCCCCGGAGGACTGGCTGTGGCTGGGATCAGGTGTCTCTAGGAGCACTGATCAGACATCTGGACCCATGCCAACACTGGACACCACAGCTCCTCTTTATGCTGGTGCCTTAAGGTGACTGTGCAGCCCTGTCCCGGCACTGAAGGAGAAGGGTATGGACTTTCTCAAAGGCAAAATGAGGGCTGGAATGTGAGTCTTCATTTGGAGCTCCTTATATTCCCACCCCATAGCCTGAGGATGACCCACCTTCTCAGGGAGGGGGAATGGGGTTTCAGACGCCCAAGCATGAATCATCCTTAGTTAAACTAGTAAACAAGAGCCCCTCCCCCACCAGCTCTTTCCATTGCTGGGTAAGTTAGTTACTGGCTGTTCCTCTTCTGTCCCCATCAGCAACCTTGACTCATCAGAATCATTTTATCCAGTCATGGCCTGATCTCTGCTTGTGCTTGCTAAGAAAGAATTGGGGAAGGGCCTGTTCCAGGCTTGAGTTTATGGGGAACACAGCAATGAGGAGTCAGTAGGCATTTCTTCAGCTGCAGGAAGCAATTAACAGGTGTTTTAAGAGCATCAGGATGCAGCTCAGATGGTTTTTAAAAATCTTTATCTTGAATCCCCAAGTCGAGGGGGCGTGCTGTGCACAATCCCCAGCCCCTCCAGTGTCTGTGTGGGAGACTCCCCCGGAGCAGGAAGGTAGCATGCCCAGGACCCAGCATCCACCGGGTCACAGGTCTGGCTGGCACCAACCACATTGGTGCCAACAGCCCCCTTATCATTCTGGAGCTCAGTCCCCCTCCTGCCGCCCAGCCACTGGCTGCAGGACCCCCTCCAATGTCACACAGGTACCTCAACTCAGCGCATCAGACACCAGCTCCTTCTCCTGTGATCCCTCCTGCTGGAGCAGACTGCTCACGAGGACCTCGAGGTACCTCAGCTGCTTCATCTCATCGCCATCCAGCTGGCTCATGAACCTACTGGACCCTCCCCCGCCTGTCCATCCAGCCCCGCATTATTGTCACGCCTCCGGAACAGCATTAATAGCCCAGATGACAAGCTCATCCCCCTCCATGCTACCTACCACACTCCCAGCCTGTGATCTCCCAAAGACGATAGCCAAGGAGGTTATGTCCCCGCACCCCAGCATCCCACCCCTCCTCCTCCCATCAATCTTCTGCATGGACTATTCTTTCACGGTTTCTCCACACTCTCAACACGCACAGCGAATCAGATCACTTGAGCATTTCTCCCTGATAATCCCACATGAAAACGCTCCAGGTCAACTGGTTCAGGCCGCGATTTTATTTTGGGGATAGCTGTATAATATTCTATGGTATGGACATACATGATTTATTCAGCCATTCCCTAGCTTTTTAAATTAACTTCTTCTTAACTGAGATAACACTGGGGTGTCCTCTTCAGGAATTACCACCCTAGGGGTCCCACCACCCACTCAAACCATATTCCATTATGTTTCCTTTCCTCTTTTTTCTTACCCTCTGCCCCCTCATTTCTGTCATCAGCTGTCAAGGGTTTGTTTTTCAGCTTGTCTTTATCTATGATTAAATTAGTTACTTTATATTTCACATTTTAGTGACCATCCAATATCTATCTTTCTCCTTAGACTGATTTCAGCATTATCCCTTCAAGCTCCATGTTGCCAAAAATGGGATGAGTTTAACTTTCTTAATTGCTGAGTGTGTGTGTGTGTTTGTGTGTACACCATCTTCTTGATCCACTCATCTATTCTGAGGCACTGAGGTAGGTTCATCGTTTTATTATAATAGACTGCAACAGTGAACAGGACGACAAGTGTCCTTTTGAACTAGTGTTTTTGAATTTTGGGGATAGACGGATGCCTTGATGTGGAATTACTGGGTCGCACGGCAGATCCATATTTAATGTTTAAGACACTTCGTATCTGCTTCCCATCAGGGCTGGACCAGTCTGAATGAAGCCATTGCCTATAAACAGACACTCTCTTTAGTTTGTCCTTTTTGTAATGCAAAGATTGACTCGGTTACAAACATCCTGTATGTAAGGGTCCTACAATTTCCATGAGATATTGCCAGAGGCAGGAATCGGGTTTTGTTTTTTTGTGTGTGTGTATGTGTTTTATTAGAAGCTGTTAGATTACTGTCTATCTTTATAACCTTCTTCATTGAAGTCCAGTTGATCCCCAACACAATAGTGCAACTTTCCTATGTGAGCTTAGCTGTGACTGGTCCAGGAGGTACCTCCACCCCTTACTCAAGAAGGATATCACTGAGCAGCAAAGGTGTATATAGTATGGATGGGGGTGAGGTAAAGGGTATTAGGTCAAAATCTCTATTGCCATGAGCTTTGAGTGGGGAGAACAAAAGGGAGAGGTCATTGGAGACAGCAGAAGGAGCGGGGGACGGAACCCGGGTCATAATGGTCCCTGTGGCTAAGACTCCCTTAATAATACTGGGGGCAAGTTCTGTATGAATAAATAAATAAATCTTTAAAAAATAATAATAATAATACTGGGGGCATAAAAGATGGATAACGCTGATTCTTCTTTTCCCAAACCAAACCATTCCAAAAGAGCATGGCTCCCCGCAGCCCCAAGATCCCATATACCCCACTCTGTTTTCCTGCCTTCAACATAAAGATGCCATTCCAAGCACCCCAACATCTGGACAACCAAGGCAATAAAGTCTGCTGAGCAATTCTGCAACACAAAAACACTCCCCTGTGGGGCCTCTCAAACTTTTCTTTTTATTTTAAATTTTCTTTTTTTAAAAAAAGATTTATTGAAAAAAAAGATTTATTTATTTATGCATACAAGAATTGGGGTATGGGCCAGAGGTATGGGAGGATAAGAGGATTCACCAGAGACAGAGTGGGTAGCAGAACAGGCAGATCTACTGAAATACACTGCTGAGGGGAGCAGCAGGGAGGTCAGGAGAGGTCCCCCTCGCCATGGGGGTCAGCAGCCTGGCTGGGGATAGAACCGATGCTGCAGTAGCTGCGGACAGCTTCACTGTGCTGTGATTTAACTCATTGTGCCACCAGGGAGGATCCTCAGACTTTTCTTTTACTTGCCTATTCTTTTGTATTTTCAATTTGCAATTCCTTCTGGTTTTCCACCAAGTATGGAAAATACCTCTAAGAAAAGTCTACCTTGGGCTAAAGCAGAAGGCGTTACAGCCTTCCTCTCTGCAGCTGGCGGCCTCCTCAGGCTCTCTGGGCTTCACGTTTCCTCTGGACTGGCCTGCAGCTGCCCTTGACCCCTGTTCTTTCAAAGTCTTTCAACATCTGGTCCCAGGGCAGCGGGACCTGGAGACCTCCGAGCATCCAAATGCCCCTACCTACTGTATAAGTAACTTCCTTTACATATGTTCTCTTTCCTCCTTTCCCAACCAGACAAAGAAGTGCCAGAGGGAATTGAGAAAACCAAGAGCCAATGAAGAAACATCTGCTGACGGAAATGCCCCCCTATACTAGCAAATACTGGATGTCTATGTGTAACCCCATTGATATTTGGGGGATGTATGTTACAAAAGTAGTCCACCCTGATTACTATACCACTAAAGAACAACTGAAGATCAAACAGAACGCCAGTTCGATTCCCAGCGGAGGCGGGGGGGAGGGGTGTTGTGGACCGACATGGCACAATGGACCTCTCCTGACCCGCCCGCTGCTCCCCTCAGCAGTGTACTTCGTTGATCTGCCTGTTCTGCTCCCCACTCTGTCTCTGGTGAATCACCCCCCCACACACACACACACCTCTGTCCTGTACCCCAATTCTTGTATGCATAAATAAATAAATCTTTTTAAAAAGAAAAACAGTATGACCCTCCCAACATCTTTGATTACAAATTCCAGACAGCCCTGCAAGATTAGCAAGTTTGCCTCCCTTTCTGCCAGTCTGCCAGCCATCCCCACACACAGCCATCCCCCACAGGGCCATCCCCACACACTGCCATCCCTACACACAGCCATTCCCCACATGGTCATCCCCCACATGGTCATCCCCCACAGGGCCATCCCCACAGGGCCATCCCCCCACACAGAGCTGACTTTGAAAAAATGGAGTCCCCCACCCCCAGCCCTGCACCCTCCCGGCCACCCTCCAGCCCAGTCCTGTCCCTACAGCGGCATGCCTGTGATCACAGAAAGAAAATGCAATATGATTCTAGGTGTCACCTTTCACAGGGTGTTAGTGACTGTCAGCGAAAGTGATTTAAGCCCCGGAAAAAACCCTTGTGTCCTTTTAACATCCAAAACTAATCCTCTTCACACCAGACATCAATGTTAAATAAACAGAAATTTCCATTAACCTGCACCTCTGTACATTTGTTTTTAAAAGGTGGTGTCACTCTCCTTTAAATGAACATACTAATTAGTGTATTAATAAATAGCTGAATGGAATCAATGAGACATGTAATCACGACTGACCAGGAGTCGGGCCGGGTTGAAGGGGAGCGGGGAGGAGAGAGGGGAAAGAATCTTATTAGCGGGTTTGCCAGGAGGGGCATGCACAGTCAGTGCCCCACACAGAACCAAGATGCAGTCGGGCTGACAGCGCCAGTGAAGCTAAGTGCTTGCCGCCTCCCTCCCGTGACAGGAAGACTCCTGGGGAGAGTTAATGTGACTAGCAGGGAAGACGCTAATTGGGGCTGGAAAAACCATTCAGAAACTGTGTCCTGATCACAGCTGGCAAAGTTGCCCAGAACCTCAGGGCTGGAGGTCTGACTCCTAGACCTTTATTTTTAAATACTGAAAAATAACCAGCTGGGAGCACTGATTTAGTTCCCAGCAAACACTCACTCTACAAAAGAAGCCACAATGGCAGTTATTTGTTTGAGGCTCTTGGTTAGTCTGACTCCCTTTCAATAATGTGGGCTCACAAGGAATAGCTAGAAGGGCCTGTGTCCCGAAAGTGGGGACATTGGGAGGCCGGGGCCCCTCTAGACACACCTGAGGGTGGCCATTGGGGAGGCCACCCCCCATTCCTGTAGCACACCTCACAAGGCTGTGGAAGGTGAGAAGAGGAAATGCTTTTGCGGGAAGGCGTGTCCAGATGCAGGGGTGATTGGATTACTGCAACCCCCACCCCCTCCCCTTGTTGGGATCCAGCTTGGCACTGATAATCCAGTTGTATTTCCTCCATCTGGAGACACACCCCCTTAGGCCCCAAAACTCTGAACTAAAGCAACCTGGGCTTTTATTTCCCTGGAGACTAATACCAAATATAACACCTTTCGGTTCAAAATCCATCACGGGGGCGTGAGCCCCTTCCCAAGTCCAGCTACAAAATACCGGCTGAAGTGAAAGTTGTGTTAGCATGACGTAAATACTTCTTGCCCTGGATCCAACACTGCCCACAACAAGCCCCCTGAGGGGCAGTCCTGCCAAGAGTCAGGGGATTTACTTATAAGCCCTAGATGACCTCACTGAAAGCAGATTCCTACCTCTCTGAATACCTCTATCATCAGGCACCCGTACCCACATCCATACCCAGATGATCTAGAAGCTGAGTCTGAGGCTGAGTCTGAGGCTGAGTTCTGCCAGCCCCAGTGTGGCCTGAAGCCCACTCCCTGCTCACCCTGAGTTCAGCACTTCCTGGACTGACAGAAGGAGACAGATTCAAGGAAGAATGGAAGCTGTGGAGGGAGCTCTCAGCTGCCCTTCAGCTATGTCCACATTAAGACTAATGGTGTTTTGCCCCAGAAGGCTCATAATACTTCTAGCAAGATCTCCATGTCTCCACAGACCCATTAGAAAAGCCAGAGGGTAACAGTCATCAGCTCATCAGCTCAGGAGCAGAGCTTTTTCCTACAAGGCCCAAGAAGTGACAAACAGAAGAGGGGGCACAGACAATCGTCCCCGGCCTGATCTGAAAGAAACATGGGCATAAAAAGCCTCCATTTCTAATTTGAAAGGATCTAGCAAAATCCCACCACTTCCTGTCTCCTCCCCTCAACCCCTTCCCCAGTACCAGTATCTTACCCCCACCTCTGAAATGCATGAAAGGAAACCACTAGAACTTTGTTTCTGTGGGCCAAACACTCTTTGGCTCTCTCTTCGAACAGTCCACGCCTGAGTGCATCTCCTCCATTCCTGCCTCACCCCCTATCCCTGTGGCCAAGCAGACTCTGAGAACAGCACTAAGCAGAGAAGGGAGTTGAGATCAAAGGGCAGGGTCCCCACTTCTCTAATTAGGGAAAGTGTCCTCTCTGGTGGGTCTAAGTTTGGTGGAATGTAGAGGAAGAAAATGACAACCCTTCCTCAGCAGGAAGGTACAGCAAGACTTGGCCAAGAGATGGGTAATTTGTGTATCCAGGACACAGAGGTGAATTTGTGAACTGGTATTGCAGGCATGTGGTTTTCATTTACACCTGGGTCACAAATACACAAACTACAGGGTACAGCACCAGAAGCCCTGTTCAAAGAGAGAAAAGAAGAAGACAGGCAATACCTTCACTCTGAATGAAAACCTTAGGGAAAAAGTCAGCTATTTCCTGACCTTGTCCAAAGCTATCCTTTAAAGATGATAGATAAATGAGAGAGAAAGAAAGAGAATGAGATATGTATAGCTAGGTAGATAGAAATGTGTGTAAATATCAATCCATTATGTATCCATGCATCTATCTATTTACTATAAAATGACTATTATCAAACCAAAAATGTCAAGACACATGTTCCAGAAATGGCACAGAATATCTAAAGTGAAGGTTATTCTAGTAAGTCCAGAACTACTGTGACCACTAGAGATGGTGGAAGGAGTGAAGGATGTCTGTGACTAGGATCCTGGGGGGGTGGGGGGGGCGCAGGGGTGTGTATCAGTGAGGTGCCTCTTCTGCAGGGGATGGGATGCAGTAGAAATGGCAGGGCTCCCCATGGTGTGCTTGCTGTGTGAGGACTCCCTAAGCCCTCCACCGCCTCCCCCAACACACACACACACAAGCTTTTGATCCCTTTCTACCTTGTTAATCACCTTTCTCCACAATCAACCAATCATCCTCTGAGCCAGAGTGTTGCCAGGAATAATGTGATATTTCAAGTCTAACAGTTGCCATCATGCAGAGATTTTACTGATTTCAGAGCTGAGGCACATAGGGGAATTGAGCAAGCTCTGACCATCAAGGTATCTCAGGACAATTTTTTCTGATTGGGTAGCTGGACACACACGGTGAAAACCATGCAGGAAAATCCCAGAGGCCCTTGTGATTTAGAGTAAGGCTATCTTACTAGGAAATCAGGGCCCAAGGTCAAAGACTGCTGAAAAAGGCTGTTTTCATATATATCCTGAACGGTGAGCATAGCCAGCTGTGTCTATACCCTGCACACAGGACCCACCAGGTTGGGGCTTGATGAACCATATCAGTTTTATAACTTTGCTGCAAACACTACCAGATACCCCATCCCATGCTTGACACCATCATTAGACAGCTCCAGACAATAACTACTTACCAGAGTTAGATACTGCCTTGTGTTATGAAAAACACATCGTCTAATACATGGCCATGGGAAGTGACATGAAGACAGAGCAGGGCTTTCAACTTTCAGAACATTTTGTCCTCTTATAACAGGGTGGACCCAGGAAAAGGGGAGGTTCCTTCTGGTTCCCACCCAGAAGGAGGGTGGAGCTGAGCAGAGAAGAGAGGAATCTGGAGAGGAGTCTGAGGAAGAAGGAAGCAGATGGAGAGCCAGAAGGTGACATGAGGGAGGCACGTGGAGCAGAGAGACCTGTGAAGAAACTGCATTGCTTCTTGGTCCTGGACTGGTTGAAACAGATGTGGGCGAGAGACCCAGAGGGAGTTTCACTATGGCAGTGTTTATCTTGATTTTGATTTTGCTCTTTTCCTCCCAGACTTGTCTGGCCATTTCTGACTCTTTTTGATGGGTCCCAGCCAGAAGTTGGCTTAGCTGTGAGGTGGACTTTCAGGCCTTGCTTTGGACCAATCCCTTTTGAGTGGGCTTTTACCCATGAGGGGATGGGTAACTTTGGGTGTTTGACTTAGGAACTATATTCTTTGTCTTTTCTGTACTGCACATTGATTGTATTAAAGTTCCTTTCCATTAAAGGTCTTATGGCAGAACTTAATTAAAGCAGGCAGGTTTGGGGGCTCAGTGGTGCCCCTCCCCTTGCCCTGTAACATTCTGAACCCACAATATGGTGAGCTGAAGTCAGAAACTAAAATATTCTTGGATCTCCCTCAAGCAAACAAACCTGCCTTCAAATAAACTTGCCAGAGCCTCTGTTATAGACTGAAGTCTTGGGTCTTCCTGAAAATCCTGCTGACATTCTAATCCCCAATAGGACGGTATGAGGAGGTCAGCCCTTCGGAGTGTAATTAGGTCATACGAGTGGAAACACCACCCCCCCCCCAGATAGTACCAGGGACTCCTTTTAGTCAGAGAAAGAAACCAGACCCCTCCCCTCCACCTTTCTTTCTACTCCCTGCCCCCTCATCCCAATGCCAGGATACAATGAGAAGATAATCATGTATGAGCCAGCAAAAGGATCTTCACCAGGAAGCCAACAGTGCTGGCATCCTGATCTCAGGCCTCCAGCCAGAGCTATGAGAAGTGTCTGCTGCTTCAGCCACCCCGTCTTTATACTGTTACCGCAGCCTAAACTAAGAGTCGCTAAGTCAGCACTTCCCAAACTTTCTCACTTTCTGGCAGAAGCCAAAAATGACATTTTATACTGCACCCTGGAGCCAGAAAGGCCTGGCCTGGGGGCTCTGCCTGCCAGGGTTGGGTCTAACTTTGATGCTGAGGGGGCCACTCTCTAGGGGAACAGAAGACAGAGCTTCACCGAGCTTGGAGAATTGGCTATGTGACGGGGCTGCTGACTAGCAAAAATTGGTAGGTGGGGCTGAACTGAGTCTGACACTTGATTAATTCGGAAGGTCCTAAAAGAGAAGGCCACTCCCCTACCTGTAATCATTGCAAAGTGAGCCCCCAAGAAGCTAAACATCGGGATGGCTAAATCGGCATTGGCTGGTCTCCAACACCAGGTGTGTCTGCCTCTGACGTCTGCTGTGTGCTGGATGCGCCAGTGCTTAACAGGCCTGAAAAAGTTCAACTGTTATTTGTCAAATCTCCAAGGGAAGCTCTCCAGGAAATGCTGTGTCAGAGAGTTTTGTCCTCGGCACTGTGCTGTTTAATTTTTATCCCTAATTTGAATGAAGACTGAGAGTCACACTTATCCAATTTGCAGATGACAAGTCCCAAGTTGATGAAGGTCAATGGCAACACAGTGAGAATTGCCCTCACCCTATGGCTCTACCCATTGACGCCAAATGCACAGGGCCCCAAATGACCTGAGCAGCTGGAATGGCTCCAAGCTGGACCCCAACATGAAAGTCAAAAGTTAAAATGATAAACATAAGTTCAAAATTTAAGTTTCAGGGCCCTCCCTGGTGGTGCAACAGGTTAAAACACAGCACTATGAAGCTATCGAAGCCACTGCAATACAAGTTCGATACCGGCCAGAGAGCTGACCTACATGGCGCAGCAGACCTCTCCTGACCCGCCTGCTGTTTCCCTCAGCAGTGTATTTCAGTCAGTCTGCCTGTTCTGCTCCCCACTCTGTCTCTGCTGAATCCTCTCACCACCCCTGTATCTCTGGCCAAAGAAAACAGGAAATGAGCCCAGCTTAATGGCATTTGCATTCTAGAAAGGAAGTTGCTATGTGTCTCCCAGGCAATATGGTGAGTCTGTGGCTAGCGCGACTCAGTCGAGGCTCAGTCAGTCACAAGCTACCGGTGAGTGACTATGATAAACCGAGCACCAGTACGGCTATCACATCCTGCAGCTTCTCATAAAGCTATGTCCCACTTCCTGTGGAGACTGGCAGTTGTTGCGGAACATGGAATGCCCTCTAATGCTACACCTCTTTTACACTCAGAAAGCCATGTGTAAAATAGGGAAAGAGGGAAGCAAATCAAACCACCCCCACAGGGCTTCCAAAGAGAACCGTGTGCATGGATGGCTGTTGCCCACTTGCAAGAAGTCCACGGTGAAGTGGGCGTACGTGACATAAATACCCAAAACACAAGCCAATAAATCATATGTTACAAATAATTTCTTGGCTGCCTAAATTTGTAGAGTCTCTAGGTATATTCTCCCGCCTTGAAACAAAAATACCTGTCCCTGGCAAGCCTCTGGCACATGGACAAGCTACTTGCAAAATGTGTCAGCTGATAAAAAAAAAAATTTTCATGCCTCAAGATTTTTTAAATTTGCAAATATAAATTTTGGAACAAAAATGCCACCCTTGTTCAACAATGCGTGCTAGGAAATGTTGGGTGACATTTTTAGAAGTTAATTTTCTCTCTGGTCACGTGTTAGTCTTCCAGCTTTATACTCTCGCTCTCTAAATACATGTGTCATGAAATTAAAACCAGGGAACTTCTATTACATTTAAAATCATAGATGCAAAGAGAATCCCACTTCACTCAGTAGATAGCTGTAAATACAAGCACAAATTTTAACAAATATTTCACTTGTTACAAAGAGGCATTCGGTCTTGCCAGTAGTAACCTTGACAGAAAGTAGAATGAGCTTTAGTAACTTCATGGAAGCAGGTCTGGGTTCAGCAAAGCTTGTTCTCTCCTACCGCTCCCATCACCCAGCCTTGGGCCACCTGTCCACTTAACACCCTGTAACTGACCAGCATCTGCGTCTGCACCTTTCTGGGATCTTCTCACCTGAGCACAGAGTCAGAAGCTCCATGGAGGACATCTGGTCACCCACAGTCAGTGGGAAATTTCTACCAGCACACAAAAAGGACAGTGCGATTAAAAAAAAAAAAAAAAGAGGCATCGTGGTGATTCCTTACCTTTGTCCCAGACTCTGAGGCCACCTCCAAGAGCTCTCGGCATCCCTTCCCAGCCCCTGTGGCAAGAGGGTGGTTGCAGAGGATACTGCAAGCACACCCGAGGCAGTGTCCCCTGCTCTGTGGTTAGATGATTTCGCCTTCTTGCACTCTGAACTCAGCCCTCCAGTACAGACTAGGGAAACAAGCTGTAGCCAGATAAACTGGGGAAAAAACTGCTGAGTTCCCTGGGGCCAAAAGTGTAGCAGTATAAATATATTACACTCGGACAGCAGATGGTAAAATGTACATGGGCTGGGCACACAGGCATGAGGAGGGAGAACAAGAACCCTGTGGTCTCTGCAGAGCTCTGGAAATGTTAAAACTCAAAAATACCTTCCCCGCCGCCTGGTCCCTCTCTACAAGAGAGTCCAAAGTACAAGCCATTTTTACAAGCAGCACTGAGAGACCCACCAGCAATCCAGAGAAGAGAGTAGCTTATTGTTTCCACTTGAAATCACACTGCATTCTGCAGCTCAGGGCACTGTTGGGGCTGAGCTCCCAGAGACCCTGCAGTACTGATCAAACTGCCCACACCACTCCTGAGAGGCTGGCCACCTTCACAGCAGCACAGGGGACCCAGGTGAATGGCTGGACTTGAAGGAATCGGCATTCCTTCTGCACCCTCTGCTCGAACCCAGTTTCTATAGCATGAACACTCAGCAGCCAAAATGAGGGAAGTTTGGCGCCCAGCCATTTGCTCATCTCCTACCATGAATAGGGGCTACGGAATTACAAAGCTTCCTGCAGAATGCAAGCACTTGACACTAATATGTGAACTCGTTTGTTTCCCCATATTGGAAAAAAGGGAAGGAATCCCGCTTTTGAGTAGGAGAACTAGGCTTCTGTTACTAGAAGCAAAAATGGGACAAAAGAGTGTGACTCACTGCAGAGGGACTGTCCCACCTAATGACATTCAAATAAATACAGATTTTTCTCCAACACTCTTTCGGCCAAGCAAAACCTATTTAGTGGCCAGATCCCACCTGTAGGATTGTACAGACAAGTGCCAATACCCAGACAAATAAGACCTTATTTCTCAAGGGCAAGGTCAAAATTTTAATCACCATCTCCTGTCTCCTGAATCATGGGAGAGCTCATTTCATCAGACCATGCTGTTTAGGATGTGTACTCATGGAAAACGCACATGCCAGGGAAGGGAACTAGCTGGCACTCATAACGAGCCCTGGTCATTCTCCATCACTGAATTCTAATTCTGCCTTTATTTCCAGCTTGTGTCATTATGAGTCTGGACCAATCTCCTAGGAGGAATTGTTTTTCCATTGGAAACGGATGGGGATCTCCTACCACAAGGCAAAGCCTGAATGTTTTGAGAACAATCTCAGGCAAAATGTTCAAGAGAGTATGTTTAATTCAAAACACACACCACTTGAAATATGCAAAAATCTATATGTGGGTCTTCTTGGATTCGTTACCACGCTTCTGCCAGGTCCCACTGTGCCCACGTATGAACTTGAGGTTCAACAGCTTAGGGATGAATGTGAGCAACAACGGAGCTCTCTATCTGATGACTTCTGCTCACCTCTACCAACATATTCCATTACATAGTCCACAATTCTTTCCCCATGTCCAGAAAAAGGTGCATCCCCTCCCTTGCCACGCCCACTCAAGCAACTCTCAATCTAGAAACTTCCAGCTCAGTGACTGACATCACCTTCCACCAGCTGACCAAGCTGGACACCCACAAGACGGCCCCAATACTCTCTCCCCATCCCTCCACTTCCTCCAGCATAGCCACCATCTGAGGACTGTATCTCCTTGCCCACCCCCCACAGTCTTTACTCTTCCTCAAGTCTCCTTTGCCGCCACCTTCATCAGCCTGCCCCCATCTCCCTGGATGATTACAACAGACTCACTGACTCGCTCCCCAATTCTTTCCATGTGGCCCAGTGGTGAATTTTCTACAAGGCTGATTTTCCCACTTGGAAATTCCCAAGGTTTCTCCACTGACTGTCAGCTAAAAGCCTTCATGGGTCACCTAGCCCTGGCCCTGGCCGTGTCTATCTGAGTTGGCAGCTGGCCCCTATTCCCACCTCCTCCAACTACTGCAAGCCAGCACTCTCCCCTGGCGGTGCCATGAGCAAGACGCTTGCTCCCTGATACCTGTTCCTCATGGGTTCCCCAAACCAGCCCGCTCCCTCCAATGGGCTCCCAAGCTCACTTTGATGAGTGCCCTTTTGCTCCAGAGGACCTCCTCCATGTCCTGTCTTTCACGTAGGGTTGGGGCCCCTTCTTCTGTATCTGCAGGATGTCCTCTGCACTTCTCACTTCTTACCATATCGTGTTTAAATTCTCTATCAATGTGTGTGCTGTGGCCACACCCTGCGGTGAGCTTCCTAACGAAAGGAAATAGGTCTTTCATCTCCATACAACCCAACTCTTGCCTAGCCCACAGGCACTCAAAAATATTGTCTGAAGTGACTTGATTGATGGATCCATTCACTGGTTAAATATCCCTTAATATCACATCTTTCTCTCTAACTAAACCATGCAAACTCCTCTAGCTAAACCAGGCCAACATGAACGTATGGGGCAAAGGAAAAGGCAGGCATCCAGGGAAACCTCTTCCTCCTCACAGGGCCCCCGTAACCTACGCTTGCCAGAATTAGAGCTCCTCTTGGCACTAACTATCAGGGCCCTGACTTTCCACTTGCATTTCCGCCAGGCCCTCTGCAAGCTGCTTTCGTCACTACCAGCTCTTTACCCGACCAGCAAACACACAGAAGTTGGTGAAGCTGCAGTGGGAAAGGACTAAGCACAGGCTTCGCTCTGTTTCCTGATTTCTTCTGACCTCGCATGTAAATAGAATCTTTCTTGTGACATTCACCTGGTGCTTTAATATGCCTGACCATGTTCATCCTCACTTTCTGGGCTTCAGGTCAGGAACAGCAAGGGCTTATTCTAACTGTAAAAAGAGAGAAATGGAGGCCTAGCAGCAGATGTAGGAGTAGAAGCGACTTGTCCCTGTTCCCTGGCCAGCACATTATACTTCTTCAGTTGCTCTGAAAATGAAAAACCTCCAGTTCTGTTTGCATAAATAAATAAAAAAAAAAAAAAAAAAAAAAGACTCCCAGAAACTGTAGCCACATCTCCGACAAGCTGCATTCAGAGCACCGTAACTTACATAAATGATTTCCTATTACACCACAATTGTCACTTCTACGTGACCGTCTTACAGTCTCCTTGAAGTGTTCTCTTTGTTGTTTTCTGTACAGATCACCCAGAAAAAGAATCAAATATGGCCCAAGCAGGAAAACAAACCACACAACACCCACAGACCCAGACTCCCCTTCTTCACGACTCCTCTGGGCAGGACCAATGAGAAGCCAATGAAGAGGGCCCCTGGCCTGCACCCTCAGCACCTGTCCCGTTCCCAGAGCTCCGCCGGTTCCTGCAAATAGGATTTTTTTTTTTTTTTTTAATGAAAGCCAACCATTTATGAAGAAGAAATGAAGTGGCAATTTCCCAGCATGGCTGGGAATCAATACAAGTTGTTGGCAGGGTTTTCCTTTCAAAGGGTGACGGCTACACTTCTCCAAAGTCAAGAGTGACAGGGCCCCAGCGCTTGACTTAGAAATGCTTCATCACAGCGAGATATTTTTAATTTAAAACTCACTGCAGTTGGGTTCGAACTCAGCTGGGACTTGATTTACTGCTAATTCATTTTTCCGATTCCTATCATTCTAAACTCAGTCACCAAACAGTTTAATGCTGATAGAATCACCAGTGCAATGCTTTATGAATGGGAGCCGGGGGAATTTTGTCAGTAAGTGTGTGTTAGCAACTGTTTCTCACTTTGGAAAGGCGGCACAGTGCTTGGACTAAGCATGGCTGAGGGCCTATAATAGGGAGCGGGGATCATCAGTCAGTGCTTCTAAGTGATCCAAACCCAAATACCCCAAATACTGCCCCTCCCAACACACACACAGACCCACGCCAACGCGCCACTACATACATAAAATGAACACTGGGTGCTAAAATGTTGCCCATGGGGAAGGCCCAGCTTCATGCTCCAGATCACTGCCCAATAATAGAAACCATGGATGTCCAGTCTAATCAGACACTTACATCTCCTGTAGGGCAGGAAAGTTTCTTTCCTAGGAGAAAATTTAGTTCAATTTTCCAAGATTTAGGGAGCTATTTCTTAATAACTCAAGATTTCTTTATTAATTCAGATCATGTATCTTTGCTAGTTCCATCCAAGCTCTTATTCAATAAGCATAGCTGAAAAAATATATTGAGAAGGTGAATGTCATTACTCACGTATTTTACAAATATCTATCTTGATCTATTACCTGCAAAAGGAAAAGTGTTACTTGTTGAAAGTATTTCTACCAATCTGTCAAAGCTGAATCACACCCTTTAAAATAGTCCCTGTAAAAAAAAACAGGTATCTCAAGGCACCGTGGTCAGCAACGTCTTAGAACAATTCACAGTCGTGGCTGAGATTCTCAAAAGGAAATGACGGGACAAGCGGAAAGCAGTACCTCTGGGAACTGGACCCCACCGCTTCCCTTTCAAAGAGGATAGCAGAGTCATTCTCTTGTGTTTTCCCTCCCTAAAGGAAACTCAGATCAGAGCTCGGTTGCATGCTGGTGTCTCTTAAAAGGCTAGCTGCCAAAGGTTCCATCCAGGAGACGTCCACAGAGTTAAACACACCCGCACAAAGTGATGCCACCATAAAAGCTCAAACATGGCAGAGGACACGTTCAGGGGCAGAGAGCAGGTGCACCGGTTCTGTACGGTGGCTCTCCTTGGTCCTTCATGTGCTTCTGATCTCAAGAAGACAACATGGGGGTTCGCAAGACCCGCTTGGCTATGGAATGTTTTTTCCATGGAGAGACTAGTTTTGGGGATACTCTGGCAGCCTCAGTTTGGTCATCTTTCCCAGTGCACTGATACTTAAACCCACAGCAAGTTTTACAGAACAAAGATTCGGTGTCAGTTGCATCACAGTAAGTAGGCCATGGCACCCTGCCTGCCCCCAAACCACCAGTACCCAGGGCACTCCAGGCTGATGGATGGGCTCAGTCTGCTACCACTGCGGTTCGCCTAATGCTTCGGTGTGGCTCCTGCCTCTGCAGGGAGTGGACACCTGCCGTTGCAGCTGGTTCACTCTTGCCTCGCCTGTGCTTTTATAGACCCTTTGTCTGCACCTTCTCCTGCTCCATTTACTTACTCTATTTACTCAGCAAATATTTAGTGATCGCTTCCAGTGTGATTGGCACTAGGTTGGGCACCAAGCCCTCAAGACAAGTACAAAATGGTCCCGCTAGGACTAAGATACAAGGATAACTATCACTTCAATGCTGCAGGCAGCTTTACCATTATTTAAGAGTATGAAATAAGTTTCTGATTACACAAGAGACTGCTTCAAGCAGGGGCTGGTTCCGACCCCGGGGAGTGGAAAATCTCAAGCAGACAAGCTGAGGAAGACACACATCTCAAGTCAGGGAGTCGCTCACATCAATCACCTCTGAATGGCAAGTGCATTTAGGGGAGGTACACGCAGAGGTCAGTAACTAATGGCCAAGCTGGCTGATAAAAGGGTCAAATCACAGCCCAGCCATCAGTACTCTGACCTGCCCCACCCCAACCTAAGAGGAGCTTCAAAGTACAAGATTTATGTAAAAAAGAAAACGTCGTAAGAAAAAGGTGAGAGGTATGGGTTAGAGGTAATGATGTGATGTAGGGGAAATATTTTATGCATAAACATAGGATGAACTCTCACTAGAGCCCCTGCTTAATGTGTTTTCTGGAATTTCACTTGGGTAGTCCATAGGGTGGTTGTCTATTTCAGCCATAGAGTCATGCATTTGGGGGGCTGAGTGATGCTATACGGGGTGGCCTGCCATGTTTCACTATGTGTCTGGAAGAACTAGCTGTTCTGCCCTTGGAACCCACAATGCCCGACCCCCGAGCTGAGCACCTGTTCTGATCTGCCCAGCTCCACCTGACACCCTACCCCCAATTCTGGACCTAAGCCACTCCCCATCCACCTGCTTCCTACCACAGAGGCCCTGGGAGACCTCGTGCTATGTCTTTGATCCTCAAGTTCTTGCTCCCTCTCTTCTTTTAGGGGTGAAAGTGTAACAACTTCACATGAACTGTGGGAGTCC
Organism: Condylura cristata; assembly: GCF_000260355.1. NCBI lineage: Eukaryota > Metazoa > Chordata > Mammalia > Eulipotyphla > Talpidae > Condylura > Condylura cristata. The sequence continues at coordinate 61,867,097 of NW_004567106.1, forward strand.
CAAAGGAGCCCCTGCTCCTGGCCTGGCAACAGAGGCTCTAGCTTAACAGAGTATCACAAGCCCACAGTAAGGTAGAACCCCCACCTCTTGGGGCAAATGGTTCCCCAGAGGAGATGCTACACTCAGGACCAGCAGGCCAATGCTGGTTGTGCCTGTCTTCCAGATCCTTCTGAGAGCTATTCCCATGGGCTTCTCCAGATGCATTCTCAGAAGCTGAGTCACCTCTGGGTGTGCTTGGGCAGCTGTGGCAAGCGGTCGTCATTCTTCCTTCCTGACCTCTTTTTCCCTTTGTCCTTCACTCTCCCTGTCTTAGAATTCCACTCCCCCACAAAGTATGACCACATCAGCTTCTGTCTGAGGTTCTGCTTTCTGGGGAACCCTAGCCAAGACCAGGTGGGTGCAGGGAGTGGAAGGTGCAGACAGGCCAGGGGTACAAGACCCTGTGATCCCCCATAGCTTTACCAAAAGAGTCTTCCCTGAGTCATTGCATTACAACTCCATATAAAATTTCATTTGAGTAGAGTTCCATGGTGCACACATTAGCATATTCCTTAAATCACTGATCAGGTCTACTCATTGCTTCAATGGTATCACTGATGATTCCCAAGCCCCCTCAGCTGATAAGTGAGACTTGGGATTATTTCTATCTACCTGCCTCCAAAATCTCATTTTGCCACAACATGCTTTTTCTTCGGGGGGGACATGCCTGAACATCCAGGATTCCTTGGAAATAGACACATGCCCCCTCCTCCATCCCAGTCTCTCTCTGTAGCCTTGGAACCACAAGGCAGAAATGCTGTGCCTTGTGCTGAGAGATGGACCATCACCCCATCTGGCAACATTCTGCTCGAAATCCCAGTATCCACACAACTGCCAGACCCCAGTGTGTATGCAAGTGTGTGCGTGCGTGCAAGCGTGTGTGTACAGCATGAACGTTCTGTGGAATTGTTTTTGAACCAACCAACCCCTTGATTCACAGACAAGAGTAGACAAGAGAACGAGCTTGCTAGCCCAGGTTTCTGGGGGTTGGAACCCCAGGGCATTCCCAGGGCCATCACAGAGAATAGCTCTATTGCCTTTCAGGTTCACACAATCCATGAATGCCCTGAAAGGTTCTGCAGCGTCCCCCAGGGACCTCTTCAGCCTGGCCCTACACTCAGGGTTTCTCAAACTTACTTGACTGTGGAAACCGTGTGTGTATGTGTTCACGCCCACAGAATAGCCTCTGGGGAATCCTGGCCTGTTTTAGGTCTGGGCAGGTCTGAGATGGAGCAGAAGACAAGGAGCTCAGACTACCTCACTCTGGCTGGGCCAGCGACACCCCACGTTCTGCCCGAGCTTCACTGTGTACTCTAGCCATAGGAGGAGAACCCCTCAGCAACTAGCTTTGCTCACTTTTCCTCCTGGTGACCTCTGGAGAGCCCTGTTCCCCCTCCATTGTGAGGCCCCGCCCTACCGGGGAAGGCAGCTGAGCCAGGGTGAGACAAGCTGGACTCACATGTCAGAAGTGAAACTGATCTTGAGCCAAAACCAGGAAGGCCTTTGACCTGGCTTTCCTTCCCTGCAGTTCCTCTGCTGGTCCTCTCCCCACTTCCTAAGGAAAAGGCTCTTCCCTGGGAGGCCGGGGAATTGATCCCACGAGCCGGCGTGGAGCGCATCGACTGGGGAGACAAGATCCTCTTAGCTAGCGATCTGTTTTGTGTTGGAGTGACAAAACATTCCAAAAATCCAATTTGCTGTTGCGAATCCTGGTTCATGGAGAAGGCAGGGTGGAGGGGCGGGGGGACAGCTGCCTGAGCGGGCACAGAGAACAAGCTCAGCTCCCACACACCTGTCCGTGTATGTCTAGTGCCACTACGCCAGCCCCTCCCTGGCGCTGCCCCAGAGGGGAAGTAGTGAAAACAACTGGCCGAGCCCTGCTTGCCACCTCGAAGAGGCAGGATCTCCCCGCACTTCACTGGAGAGGAAAAGCCCAGTCAGTTATGCACAGAACAGAAGTTTGCCTTTTGGAGGAAATAAAAGCAAAGAACTAACCAGAAGAGGCTCCCCAGTGGCTGTTTCCTACAATGTCAGGCCAGAACGACAGTCCAGCAAGTTAGACTCTGTGCTGGGGTTGCAACCTCTTCACTTCAGGCCTCCCAGCCCACACCTCCCAGAACCCACCCCCCACCCCCAAACCCCACACACAGAGGCTCCAACTCAAATATGGAGCAGGCACCCCGTAGCAACCCCCCAACCCCAGAACGACACACAGAGGCAGGATTCCAAAGCCCTGAAGCCCTGAGCCGCTGAATGAATGCACACAAGTACTGAGCGCCCACTGGGAGCCTCTGGCCCCAGGAGTGAAAAGACCATCTGTCACAGAGCCACTCGGGACCTGCCTTAATTCCTGCACCATCCAAATGGGCACAAATCCCCACCTTACAGGGGCCTGGAAGGGTTGGATGAGAGAGTGCTCTTTCCACGCACAGCGTATCTGAAGCAAAGGGAGAGGTAGAACTCCTGCCTGTGTAAGACTCAGCCACATAGAATCAAAAGCAGAGATCAGCCCTCATCTACTTTGCTCTTTCAGGAGGCCATGAAAATTGACAAGAGGTCGGAGTCCCCCTCAGAGTCTGAGCGCTGGGCTAGAGGACCCAAGCAACTTCCCAACCAGCTCACCAACAGTCAGGGGTAACATCTGATGAATGGAGATATTGAGGTTCAGAGGATGAATAGATTTGCTGGAGGGGGTGGGGGATGGCGGTGAGGGTGTTCACATAGTAGTAGAAGGGAGCACCCCAGCAAGCACTCCCTCAGAGGGGGAGGCAATACGTCCTACCCCTCTCCCCCCCCCCCCCAGGCCCACAGATCTTCTAAGGAAGCAAAGGGCAAGATGGGACATCAGCTGGGTGAGCTTGGGCAAAGTCCTTCCACTCTTGCATCTCAGTTCCCTCTAGCAGGGACTGGGGAGACTCCTAATCACAGCCTGTCTGGGCAGTTACGGGGAGGAAGTGCACCAACACGTGCAAATTGTGCAAACTTCTTAATGGATGCCTCATCCATTAAGTGCCAACAAAGTATTAGCCATCATCACAATTATCATTCCTTTTCGTTCTGCTAGTTTCGTAAGGACAAATACTAAAGTCTTCACTGCTGCTTTCCTGGGGAGGCTCATGCCACAGGATCAGCAGGATCCAAGCCTGGGGGTTCACTCATCCTCACTCAGGACTCAGGATGCTTTTCTTCCAAGCCCCCTCCTTCTGGAACAAGGTGGGCACCCTGGGAATTAGCTGCCCCAACCTTGGCTTTTAAGACCCATCTCTTACCACTTAGCAGCAGAGACCCCTTCAGTCTTCCTGCAGACTCCACTTCCTGCTACAGACAGACCCGGGAGGGGAGGAGCGCAGGGCCAGTAATCCAGACGGAGGGGAGCAGGTGGGAGTCAGAAGCGAGCAGAGGGGGCTCCCAGTTTCCAAAGAGGGCGGTGTGCATGTCCGCCCGCAGGGCTCTGCCTGGACCTAGCTTTGCTCAATATGCCTGTGGGGCAATTACCCTAATCACGTGCATTTCCCAACAGCCCTTTGATTTATTAGCGCCACGTCTTTTTAAAATGCCGCTCTTAAATATAAATAACACTTAATCATCCAGCTGTCGTTAAATTCATGTTATATTGATTTCTCAGAGTGCCACAAATTTGAGGGAGAATGGGCTGGCGGATATGCACACAAAGCCAAGAGGTGGATTAGCCTGGGGTGGAGGTGAGAAGAAGAACCGCAAAGGAGGTGGGGGGGAAGAAAAAAGGGGTGTCGGGGAGGGAAATGAACCCGCTCACCAGCCCCCAGGGTCTGAATCAGTTTCACAGTGAGCAGCACCGGACACAAATAAAGAGGAAGAAAGAACCCAAGAAAATGGCACATCCCATCTGTTGCACAGGCTAATCGCTATGGCCTCCTGTCACAGCCAGGCCCAGAGCCTCACCAACAGGTCTTCTGTGAGGCATTGTCTGCACGGCGCCTTCTCTGGTGAGGAACTGGCTAAGAAATGCCCCCTAGCTGGCTAGGAGGAGAGTGATTCGCTGCGATTTCTTTGCATCAAAGTCTGGTAATAACTAGAAGCTAAGAGCAGTGAATCACCCCACCCCCTTAGCGCTCTCCCCACTTCAGGATGGCTGCTTCCCTCGAAAGCCCCCACTTAATTCCCAGCAGCCCTCATGGTGATTAAGGAGATCAGGAGGCCAAGTATAGGCAGACTCTGCCAGGCAGATTTCCCCGCGTGCAGGGACAGCCACGCAGCAGGCAATGGCGAGGGACAGGGACAGAGAAGGGAAAGAACAGGCTGCCTCGGACTCACCACTCCGGGGGACTGTTGGCTGAGCACTGGATTCCAGGGCTAAGTCCTGGGGGCCAGAGGCCAGCCTGGGAGTGAGCGTGGAACTGGGCAAGGAGAAACAGCTGGGGCAGCCACGCCTGCCTCTCCCAGGGTTGCTGCCAGAGGACAATCTCCTTCAGCACGAGGGTGCAGACAAGTATTTTTGCTGGGGGGTTCCCAAGGCTCCCTTGCAGTGAGGCAGACCCCCCCGGAAAACTTCAAAGGAGTGGCAGGAGTGAGAGTGAGTGGGGCAAGCCTCAGAGAGCCCTGGCAAACTGCACACTCAGATTCACACCCATGGTAATTAAAGCCTGCTTTGTCCTAGAAACCAAACTGGTACCTAGTGCTAAGTGCAGGAAGTATGGGGATTTGTTGAACCCAGGCTTAAAAATGTTTAACTTCTAGCCAGCCTGGTGATGGCTGGCTTTGTATTTAAATGACCAGTCCACAGGCAGCAAAGGCTGGAGAAAGCGGAGGGGAAAAGGAGAACCCTTCCTGGGGACACTGCACCCCATGCTCTGACTCCTCTGGGTCGCCTGAGGAAATGTTTCCCTGGGAGCCACCCAGTTGCTAGAGTTCACTATTTCTGCTGCAAAGCGTGGGCCATACTACACTAAGCCGCCTCCGTAGCCACGCGCCCAAAAGGCATGTGTGTGGAAATGCCCCCGCTCTCCCACAGCCCTGAAGACCGAGGTGGGTCTTATTGTCAGGCATGGTTGACAAGCTCACCACGAGTACCGCCAGCCTCTCAGAGTGCGAGTGTCTCTCTGGGTGAGTGCAGGTGTGCACACACCCACATTCTTAAAAAGAAAATGTTTCTTCCCCTACTCGGTCCCCCCCATTGAGAGAGCCTTGCCTTATTCCATCTATACTTTTCAATCAATCAAAGGGCAGCTCACACAGCACACAGCAGGAATATAATCTCCCTCCAGGGGCCTCAGCTCCTCTCCTCCCAGTCTAGCCAGAGACCTTGGCAGGAGCAGAAAAAAGTTTGAAAATAGCAGGGATGGGGGTGCTGGTTGAGCCCTTTATTTCAGCCTCCATCTTCAGGAGTCTCAGAATTCACGGAATCCTGTGCCCAGCACTGAGTTCCCCTTGCTCAAAGGAAGATGACTCCCCCCGCCTGTGTTCTGGAAGCCTCCCCACATGTTTCCCGCTGGTGAGTTTGTAGGGCACTGATCTGTGCAGGGGCTACAGCTTCTTCCATTTCTTGCCAGCTTGCCCACAAGCTACCTCAACCAGGGGCAGCTAGAGAAAAATGCGACCTTCTACATTTATGTTTATTCCAAAAGAATGTTTTATTTGGATCTCACATTCTTGTCCCTACAGTGACTGAGTCCTGAATGAGTTGCTCTTTGACCCCCAAATGGGAATGGTGAAAAAGCCTGTGAGGAACCCGACCACCTCCTACCTCCTCCGGAAACAGTATGAAAATGGGCAGCCTGTGAAACTCCTGGTAGGGAAGGAAGGAAAGAACCTTCAACCAGAGGCTTCCAAGAGCAGAATTCTACACTGGCAGGAGCACCGGGGCTCTGGCTGACGGGCTGGAGCACCTTGCCTCCTCTAGGGTGGCCTCTGCTGAGTGGTCATGAGAAAGGGGGCTTCCCCCCTCCCTGCATTGCACCCTCTTGGGTTCCCCTTCTGATTCTTTTTCTCAGACTCACACCTAGCAAGGTGTGTGACAGGTATTAGCCGGAGGCATAGGGAAAGCAGTCTGTGCTTTTCTATGCAGCCGGCAGAGAGACTAAGGGCTGAAGGGGAGCCCCAAGTCCGGTGTCCTTAAGCACCTTCATCTTGCGGTTGCCCAGAGACTGGAGATGTGGCTGGGTCTCGGAGGAGCCCAGCCTGTGCGATGCTTGAGCCTTCCCCTGAAAGCCGGTGCATTCCCCAGAAAGCAGTACCATGCTTCAGCAAGGCGGTAGTGCTGCCTCTTACTGGGGAAACGCGGTGTCTGTTCCACACGCACCCCCCTACGGAACTGCACCCCTGTCGCCTATGTGGCCTCCTCTCCGCGAGCTGGGCCACCAAGCTCTCCCAGTCTGCCTGGATACCGGCGGGTCGATCTGTCTCCCGTTACAATTTCAGGGTGTGCAAAGGCCCCGGAGCAGAGAGGATGTAGGGCGGGCCTCCCAGGATCTCCCATTACTTCTCCCGTTTTAAAACCCAGCTCGGGGATGTTAGGAGCTGGGACCTGAAAAAAAGCCCTCCCGTAGCCTAGCCCGGTAGGAGAAAGAGGCAGGAATGCACAGAACGCCACCCTTGAAGTCCTGGGTGACAGGAGTCCGAGTCCGGCAGCGTCAGAGGAAGAACGCGAGAAACAAACCTGCTCCGACCGCGCGGCACCGGCGCGGGTGTCCAGGTGGGACGTGGGCAGGTGCGCGTGTGCGCGGTGTGTGCCCGTGTGTGTGCGGGTGCGTGTGTGCGTGTGTGCCGCGGGCTGGCTCCGGGGCAGCCGAGGACTCCCCGAGCGGCCGGGTCTGGCTGCCCGCGCAGCCGTCGCCCTCCCGCCCGCCCCGCCGGCCGGCTCCTTACCTGGCAGCGCCGCGTTTGCCTCCTTCAGCGGGAGCGCCGCATTGACACTGCAGATGGTGCCTGTGCCTCTCGCCCTCCTCTGAACGTGTGCGTGTGCGCGCGTGTGGCAGCCTCCTCCAGCCCAGCCCCGAACGCAAATACTCCACCGAGGCACGGGAGCCCGGGAGGAGGCGAGGAGAGCGGAGGGCGAATCAGAGTCGGCGGGGCTTGACAGCTCCTCCGGCGGCGTCCGAGGTGGGCAGAATGTCCAACAAAAAGGTCGGGAGCTGCGGCTCGATCCCAAGCACCCCTTTCCTGCACGCAGCCACGGAGCCCGAGCGGCGGCGGCTCTCGGGGCGGCTGTGGCGGCGCGGGGCTGCCCCCCTGCGTCCCCACCCCCGCGGGCTGAATGTCCTTGATGCCAAGCGGGCACGGCGGCG
>NW_004567106.1:61874822-61878938 GCF_000260355.1 Condylura cristata
CGCTGGCTCGGCCGCCGCCGGAGCTCCCGGGCTGCCTGCTGCCGCCGCGGCTCGCCGCTGCTGTGCATTGAAGCCCGGCCAAGCGCTGCAAAAACTCCAGCTGCCTGGCGCTCTCTGGGTCCTCCTCTCCCTCCCGCCCTCCCCGCTTCCCTTCCTCCCTCCCTCGCTCGCCTCCTCCCTCCCCGCCGCCCGCCGCTCCCTCTCTGGCTCGCTCTGGCTGGCTGGGAGCTCGCGGCTGACATCTAGACCGACCGCGAGTGGCCGGCAGAGGGGGCAGGGGGCGCCTCCCCCACACTCGGCTCCAGCCGCCCGCCTCGCCGCCTCTCCCTGCGCCCCCTCAGGCGGGCACCCCCTGGTGCCCTCCGCCCTACCCGAGCGGCCGACCCGGCCGGTGGCGATGCGGGGCAGAGGGCACCCAGGTGAGGACGAGGGAGCAGCTCGCGAGCTCCGAACACGCTCCCCCAACCACCTGGGAAGGTGGGGCTGTGGGCGCTGACGCGGGAGGGACCCTCAGGTGTTCAGAGCCAGCACAAGCACACGCACCCACTCTGCACCAGCACCCCAGCAAGGCACCCCAGCTCGGAAGGTCTGAGTGAGAGCAAGTGGCCAAGGGCCCTAGAGCTTCCCCGTGATCCAGCTTGTCTAGTGGCCTCTGTGTGAAGCGTCAGGTCAAACCTGCTCCTAGGCCACCGCCTACCTGAGGGTGCCAATGTCAGGGTCGGTTCTGCAAAGAAAGGTGCTGATGGGGGTTAGCTGCGGAGGGAATGGCCCGGATGAGAGATAGGGGGCCTTACCTCTGACACCTCTGCCTAGAAGACCCCCAGACCTGCCTGGACAAGTGCCCACCCCCCAAGAGAAGGCTCCCCCTCTTCCTTACCTGGACCTAAGTACCTCCCCCAGGGTAGCAACCATCAAGGACTCCGGGACTGAGCACACTCTGCAGGAGCCCAGCCTTTGGCCTGCAGCCTCTAATCCTGCAGCCTCTAATCCTGCAGCCTCTAATCCTGCCTCAACTCATCGTTCCCCACACCCAATGCAGAAACTCCCTGCCCAGTCTGGTTCCTCGGTCAGAACAGCACAGTCTCTTCCTATCTGGTAGACATGATCGACCACCGCACACATGCTTGCCACTTCCCCTCCAGGTTAGATCTCCCCAGAAAAGGGTTCTAAACTGTGGAGATTCGGGAACCAGCGGTGAGCTGCCTCAAAGCACAAGCCCAAGGTGGCAGCACAGGCAACCAGGCAGTCACCTGGTTAGGACCTCTCCAGGTGGGGCTTCCAGAAGAAAGATGACTCAAGTCAGAGAGAGGGAGACCAGCCGTGGGCTGTTTGGTTAAAGGGTATTTCAGGAGACAGCGTGGAGCCCTGTTAGCCTCTGGTTCCCGGCCGAGCACAGCAGGGCCGGAGCAGCAAGGAGTTATTTTATTAGCTTGCCTTAATACATTGATCTGGCTCCTCTCTTCTCAGAAACCCTGGATCCCAGACTCTAGATAAAGCACACAATATCAGGTTAGTTTCGGAAGTCCAGGGAAACACATAACAAAATAACTCGATGCTGTTGCTTGGTTCTCCACCACAGGCGCAGAGGAAGCCAGGACCAAATGAATTTGAGGTTGGACGGAGGCCAGGGGAGTCAAACCAGGCACTCAGGAGGCAAAATGTAAGGTGTGCTCCCCACTCAGGCTGGTGGGAGCCGCCCCAACCCTGTCCTGGTCCTGGCCCACTTCCAGGTTTCTTTAAACTTGCTGAACACACAGTGCCATGGCAGCCCTTTTCCGGGGTGACAGCCCATGTAACCCCATGGGAATCTCTTTTGGGTTACTTAAGGAATAGGGTTCAATGAACAAGGTGTGGGGGGGGGCACAGGGGCTGGTTCTTCCACATGTCTGCTGCACTGCCACTAGCCTTTCAGGGTACACCATGAAAATTCTGAAGGGGAGGGGCAGTGAGAAAGCAGCTGGGACTAGCCCCTCAGGCATTCTTGGGTTTTTTGGGTTTTGTTTTTTTTTTATATTTATTTGTGCATACAGAACTGGGGTACAGGCTAGAGGTGCAGGGGCGGCAAGAGGACTCACCAGAGACAGAGTGGGGAGCAGAATAGGCAGATCAATGAAGTACACTGCTGAGGGGAGAAGCGTGCGGTCAGGAGAGGTCTGCCGCGCCATGTGGGTCAGCTCTGGGGCAGGCAGGAATCAAACTCATGCTGAAATGGCTTAAGCTTCTTAGTGATGCGCTTTAACCTGTTGCGCCACCAGGGAGGGCAGTTCTTGGGTGTATTTTTAATACGACTTGGATTTTGTTTTGTTTGTCGTATCCTTTGTAGCCTTTGCGTGTGCGTGCCTGCATGCGTGTGTGCGAATATTGCTAGTGAACCCACTCCCATTTTCAGATAGATGGATGGGAAGTCAAAGACCTTTTTCTATAAGGTGGCAAATAAAATGTATTTATTATGCTTTATCTCCTGCCTGGTGTGTGGTGTCATTTATTTTCATTCAGAGAAATGAACGCCATGTGGCGCCTGAAGAGCAATGAGAGAACCAAATGACAGGGAAGGAGGGAGGCAAAAAGCTGGCCCAACAATGGGGAGCGTGAGGGGCCCCTGACTCTCCCACTGGAGTTGGGGCCGAATGCCCAGACACCTTCCTTCTTTCTCCTCCCGCTTAATAACGCAGCTAGAATGTCATCGTCAGGAGGGTCAAATTAGCCACAGTGTGGGACCTGATTTGTTTTTTAAATTATGATGGCCCTTGAATTTGCTCTCTCAGGGATGAGGGGTGAGAAGGTGAGTGAGTAGTAGGGTCCTTATCCTCTCTCTGCCACCCACCAGCTCTGTCATTGGAGACAGATGGCGCTCTCTTCCAGTTACTCCTTGGAGCTAGTGAATTCAAAGGAAGACACTAGTTATTCAAGCACTCCTGTGCTTGGAAACTCTAAGGAAGTGCAATCTACAAGTAAGGATGTAGCATTGCTTTTCAGAAGAACAAATTGTTTTCGAAATGGCACAGTACATTGTGGGTGGGGAGGGCCCTTGTCTAGACCCTTCTCTGTGAATAGGCAAGTTGAGAAAGACAACCTCCAAATTGGGTTTCTGCCTTAGGTACAATCCCTCCTAGTTCTCACACATTTCCCACCCCCTGCCAGCTGGTGAGGGGCAAAGAGAGCCACAATCTCGCTTCTGCTCACCGTGGGTCTGTAAGTCACTCACTCCATCTCCATCTCCTCCTAACCCGTGCAGAGCCTGGGGGCGTCATTGCCTGGTCTCCACAAAGTCCTGCTTTCTAAGGAGGCTGTATTTGTGGCAATTTGGTTGTGGTTTATTGAGGGATTTTAGGAGAAAAGTATTGGCTCATCTCTCATGGTTGAATAAAAGGGCCAGATTTAATAGGAGCGAGGAGAAGAAGTCCTTAAGTTTTCCTTCACTTAGCTACCACCATTTTATTAGCCTAGGAACAGAACTGCTATTTAAGTTGATAAAAGCCAGATTTGCTCGTTAAATAAATCACCAGAGCCTGGTGGTGCTAGAGAGAATTTTTTTTTCCCCAAAAGCTGGCCCCATGGCTGGAATTTCTACAGTCACAGCATGCTGGAGAACAGCAGGCACCCGCAGCTTAAAAACCTAAATTGTGGCGCCACCTGCAGGAGAGCAGAAATATCAACATTATCCCAACTCGGTCTCCCACAGTGGTAATGCTGGATCACCGCAGACAGATGGAAGGACCCAACTTCCCACTGACCCCTGCTCCCCAGATGTGTCACCAGAGACCACTCTACACTCCATCGGTCTTTGATCTGCTTCCTCACTGGATGCTGCCATTTTCAGGATCCATAGCTGCTCTCAAGATTTTCTATCCATTGAAGAAAACTTATTCTTTCCTTTATTTCCTAAAGTGTTAAGTAAACCCATAATCTCTGAGTTCTGTTTGCAAGGAGACAGCCTATAAAACAGTGAAACAGGGGCCTTCCCTGGTGGTGCAATGGGTTAGGACACAGCACTGCAAGTGAGCTGCAGCCTTCAATGCGAGTTCGATCCCCACCCCGGAGGTGACCCACATGGCGCGGCAGACCTCTCCTGACCCTCCCGCTGCTCCCCTCAGCAGTGTACTTCATCTATCTGCC
>NW_004567106.1:61879713-61913388 GCF_000260355.1 Condylura cristata
ACGAAGTACACTGCTGAGGGGAGCAGCTGGCAGGTCAGGAGAGGTCTGCCGCGCCGTGTGGGTCACCTCCTGGGCGGGGGACTGAACTGGCACTGAAGCAGCTGCAGCGGGAGCTATCAGGGAGGGCTGCAGTCAACAAACTTTTCTCTTCCACTGCAGAAACTGGACATTTGAAGACTCGGTGTGGAGGTGGGGAGAGGTGGAGGAGAAAGGAGATGTGAACAAACTCTACTGGCCAGAAACAGTGTCTGAGTTCAAGCTCTGGCCAGGTCTGTATCGGCTGCAACAAAATGCAGAAATTGCAGTTTGATCCTTCCTGCGGGCTCCATCCCAGAAGATTTGAGGTCCCACGGGATGCCTGAATTCCAAGAGCTTCATTCAGGTCATAGCTAACACATACACCATCTTGACTTTGCCTCATTCACTTGTCAAGGAACTTAAGCTTGTCACTTGGTCCCTTGGACTGGGGTCCAGAGAGCACACAGGCCTTGAGGTGCTTTTCTTGTGATAAAGATGGGTCTGTGCTGATGGGTGGGCCACATCTCCATGATGGTCTTCATCTAATCTTCTAAGTGACTGGACGGCCAGCCTCCAAATGGTCCCCAGTGAACCTCACCCGCTGTTATAGGCTTCATGCAACTCCCCCAAAATCCCCCCCCAACACACACACACAACAATCAGAGCTGATTCAGGTGACCGAGAAGACATGAGTGCAGGAGTAACAGTCCATCCAAGCCTAGGTCAGGAGAGACACTGCAGCTGGTTCCCTGAATCAGCCTCTCTGGGAAAAGCTCGCGCCATCTGGTGAGATCCTGCAAGTGGGAGAGAACTGAGGTTTCCCGCCAACAGCCAGCACCAACTTGCCATCCCAGGAGTGAGTCACCTTGGAAATGGATCGTCTAGCCCCAGCCAAGCCTTCAGAAGATTGCATCCTTTGAATCTTCCAACTGAGGTCTCATGGAACAGAGACGAGATGTTGCAGTCTGCAGGGATGTTTTTACACAGTAAAATAAGGGATACGGCATTTTATTGGGCTCAGCTTTAATGCACTTGGTAAATATCACATTTTTACCAGTTGAAGCACATTTTTACCAGTTGAAGGTGAGTGGCAACCCTATATGGAATAATCTATCAGCTCCATCTTCCTAACAGCATGTGCTCACTCCCTATCTCTGTGTCAATGATGTTTTTCTAGATATAATGTTCTGAACACATTAGACTCTGGCCAGTGTGAATAGAACTTTGATGTGCACAAGACACCAGAAAATCCAGGTGACTCTTTCTTTTCTTTAAGATTTATTTATGTATGCATACAGAGTTGGGGTACAGGCCAGAGGTGCAGGGGCGGTGAGAGGATTCACCAGAGACAGAGTGGGGAGCAGAACAGGCATATCAATGAAGTACACTGCTGAGGGGAACAGCGGACGGATCAGGAGAGGTCTGCCACGCCATGTGGATCACCTCCGGGGAGGAGGGTCTAACTCGCACTGAAGCTGAGGCTTGCTTGCAGTGCTGCATTTTAATCCTCTGCACCACCAGGGAGGGCCCAGGTGACTCATTTTATCGCAATATCAACTTTATTACTGTGGTCTGAAGCAAACTCACAAGATGTCTGCTATGTATCTGTACAGTGACCTCCAGGGAGGGGACCATCCCCCTCACTGACTAACCTCTTACTCTCATCCTTTGGGCCCACTTGGCTGGAGAACAAGAGGTACAGAGGGAGAAATGCTTGATCTGTGGCCCTGACAGCACTGGGTGGGACCAGTCCCCACTAGGAACTCACCTCAGATCCAGGGTCAAGCCTCTTAGCATAGCCCTGTGAGTTAATCAAATGAGAAAGCCGACCCAGTAGACAGGAGCCTCAACATTTGGAGTCCAGCACCCCCTTGAAACAGGGTGTACATGGTGCAGAGGGTCACTCAGCCACACCTAAGAAATGAGCACATACAGATCAGAGATTGTGTTGTTGTTTGGCACAGAGCCAACTGTTAAGCATTTTCCAGAGCACCACTGTCTGGGCAAGACCAGCCTTGGGCCAGGATCGGGTGGGTCAGCCTAGTTTATATCTGCTGAGCTGCTCAGAAGACTCGGTGGGCACCGATCAAGATGCCCCCCAGTAGCCCAACTCACTGAGTCAGAGTAGGGGGGCCCAAGCCCCCCTTGAGTTGATAAGAAAATGTTAGATACAATATTCCTATGAGCTGCTTTTCCCGAGTCCTGGAGAAACTCAGACTGCTGTATTTGGGGACTAGAAGCCAGAAAGAAAGTGGTTTCCTTTCCTGCTAGGCAAACTGAGGCAAGGCACAGGTTGGTGACCGCAGCTTCCATGGGGCTGGAGGTGTAAACTGCTAACACCTGTCATTTACTCCTTCCACTTGAAACTTGAGATTAATACCCTGGGTTTGGCAACAATTCAATTTTCATTCCCTCAAAGCAACTGCTGTTAAAATTATGGTGCACCCCTACAATGCAGATGGTATAGATCTTAAACAAATGGAGTAAATCTATGTAATCCATGCTCGGAAAAAACAACAGCAACGACGTGCGGAACAGGGTATTTGTGCGTGTATGTGTTTGCATATTTGGGGCTATATAGAGTATATGTGTATTTTTAAATATACTATATATTTTATAGAGGCTCATTTATATATTTCTATATAGTTTTATATAGAATATCCAAAAAAAATCTTAAGAGCAGAAACCATCGAGTAGGAGCCAAGGTGATATCTATTTGATTGTTTTATGACATATCCTTTGATCTTTTTGTCATTTTCACCATGTGTAAGTGCTACATTCACCATTTTTTAAAAAGAAGTTAGTTAAAAGGGAACAACAACAAAAAAACATCGTGCTAAAAGCATCACCACATCCCTAGTCCTCTACACTCTCCTAGAATCCAGCCAACCACTCCTCCATCCCATCTGTATCATATTCAAGCTTGTCTTTGTTCTAGTTTTCCACTCCTGCTCCATCTTGCTCTCCTTTTGTAGGCTGCCATGAAGGTCACACAGCAGTCTCTCTGCCAGGCACAGTGGGAAAAAAATCCCAGAGAATGAGTCCTCATCTCTTATTTCCTAAAGACCAGTCAGCGACTTACTTGGCCTGAGGACTTCTGCTTGGCACTGATTGATTACAAAGATTCCAGGAATGATCCAGAACATTTTTTCCATGCTAAAATAAAGATCAAGTCAAAGGCAGTATTCTTCTACTCTGGGGGTCACTCAACGTGTGTCAAAGATGCAGAAACACTTACAGGTGAAAAATATGAGAATGCCTAGGATCATTTAGTCATGATGGGTAAAAGTGCCATTTTGAGTGATGATTCTTGGCCACAACTGTGTACGGAGAGGACAGGAAAGACTAGAGTAAAGCAAATGTCACTCCATTTGCAAGAGGTGAAAATAATGTAAGTTCTGAAAAACACACAAATGAGCTCAGTTATTGACCAATGGTTCAATAACAGGCAGACGTGATTATTTAGAAAATGATATGGTGATCCTTAGCAATACATCTGGATTGTGAAGAACAAACCCATTTTCATTCCTCATTGTGGTGTTCTGAGTCAATACCAACTTGCTTGATTAATATCCCTCCCCCTCCCTCACACAACATGTAGCCATCAAGAAAATGCAAGAGAGACTATCTGAATTGCATTCAAATGGCATTTGAATGAAACTTTAATAATAAGCCTTCTAGAACATGGGGTAGTGAGGGTTGGATGGACTAATTGGTTGAATAGCCAAACCCCAAAGATGCTCATTAATGCATCAAGACAGTATGGAAGAAGGTTTCTAGGGGTGTGGATCAAAGCTCTGTTCTCACACTAATCCTGTTTTAACTGATTTACAATCATGTGGAGGTGACATGCTCATCAAATGTCCCTATGATTGCGATAACAGAAAAAGACAATATATATACAATGTATACTATATATATATTTACAAACCCCCCCCCCTTTGCTCACTAGTGGGCATTTGGAGTATTAATAAGACATTTTGGTGTTGACTTGTAGCATGATGCTGAGCTATATTAAAGATAAAAGAGACCTAATGGATCTCATCTGAAAATATATGAAGTGCTCCAGAAAGAAAAAGACTTTGGTAATGAGGAGAAAGGAGGAACAGACAGGGAGGGAAGAGGGGATGAGGGTGAGAGCTGCCAGGGAGGAGGCCTGGGAGCAAGGGAGTTGGGAAGGGACATGAGCATCCCTCACAAGCAAGGGGTGTTCGTTCAAGAAGCCTTTCAGAGGGGATGATCTCATCCCTTCCTTTGAAACATCCTCAAGAGACCATCAGTATAGAACTTTGTGATTTTTCAATGCTCTGAAAGGGTTGATTTTGCCTTTCTTTTGGATACATCATCGAGTTATGTTGGATCTTAAGACAAAATCAAGAAGCTCTGTTTTTATTCAGGCTACAAGTGTGTGATCAGAGCCCAGCAACAAAGAATACATTCTCTGTTGCCAGAAGTAATTTTGCGTGCTGAAATTGTGGGGACATTTTATAAAATACAGTGTGTATACAACCAAGGGTCTAGGAATGAATCCAGAAAACAACTTTGCAAACACAGGGTGAGGGAGATAGGAACACGTTTAAATAAACAGGAGCAGCTGAAGTTGAGGATCAGCTATCGATGGAAATCCACAGGGAGATGCTAACCGAGTGGAAATCCAGTGATGTCACTAGAGCACGGAGTCCCAGAGGGAACCCCAATACTCTAGGTGACTTGGAGGCAGCCTGTCCAGACCTGGGTTACTATCTAACAGTCCAGGTCCCACACTTTACAGTACTTTGGACCAGCCATCCCACTCTTTGTCCAGAGCAGGCCTGGGTGGTGGTGGGTGGGTGGGGGGCACTGTCTTTATCACGTGCTCATTGGGTGTCTTACTATCTAGCACTTGGAGTTTTCTTTCTTTTGTTCCCTCGAATTTTGAACTTTCCCCCCAACCTTCAGTCTTTGTGTGTGTGTGTGTGCCCAGATTGTTTCTATTTTCCTTTCTTACTAGGGGGAAATTTCCTCCTCCATAACAGAACCCTTGCCCTCCTCCTCCTTCTATTTGTTTAACCACAGAAGTTTCTACAGTGCCTAAGAACCTGCAGCCAGACAGCTCGTGTCTCGCAGAGGCCACAGAGAAGGGGCTTGATGGCCACTGGGTCATCTGTCCCATGGACTGCAAGCTGGGGATGGATGGGGAGGCTCCTGTTCTACACCTAACTACACGTGAACATTCAACTCACTTTCGATAATGACTGCTCTCTCCTCCTCATCTTCATCTTGAATGATCTGAACAATGGCTTTCTCGCCTCTCCCCTGGGGGAGACTCTTCTGTCATCAAACACCTCTCAATGAAGGGCTGTATGTGTGCTTCTTCTGCTGAACTTCCAAGCCTTCAGGAAGTGTCTTGTCATTCCCAATAGCCTCCTCATTATGGATATGTTATTGACACCCCCTCATCTTCCTGGAGCAAAACTAAAACTCTTATCTCTTGGTCTCCAGTGACTTTGTCAATACCTGTTGGGCAAAGGCATAATTTTCCTTCCTGATTCTTCAGGCTTATTCAGGCATAAAAGCTACAGGAAGAGAGAATGCATCTAGAAACAAGGAAAGGAAAGAGGGAGGGAAGGATGGGGAAGGAAGAAGTAACAATGATGTTAATACTTATAAGATATCCTCCAGGGACCAACACGTATATCTGATTTTCATGGAACTATAATTTTAAAAAAAATTTCATTATAAAATATGCCAACAGGATAGTTTGTGTAGCTCACATCATGCTTAAAAATATGTTTAAAAATACTCACCCATTTTAAAAACCTTTAGGAAGTGCCTACCATATGTCACGGTGCAAGAGATCACAGCAGTTTCAGGTACAGGCCCTGCCCTGGGGGTTTTCAGGTGAATGGGGGATAAGACAGTAAACAAACAGGCACAATAATATTCTCCCAACACTAAGATACAAGCGCTCACCAGGTATGTGGGTTTGCAAGGAAGATAGTGTCAATTCAGGCCATAATTCTCCTTGATTCTGATTATAATGCCATATTCAAATTATAAGTTTTTTTTATTAAGTGTCTCTGCATTTAGAATATTTTTAAATAAGACTCATCTCATTGAGAAATAATAACAACATGAATATATATGTCCCGAGTTAGGATTTTAAATTATAAAAAGCTGCTGATGGGATAATATTCATCTAACACTTGCAGAGGAAGCTCTGATTGCTTTATGTTTTTGTATCCCCACTTCATAAATACTAAAATATCCCCCAGGGGAATAAAACCTAGTTTTCAGATAAGCAGGTACCTCATATCAACTCATTCTTTCTTTTCTATTTTTTTTTTTTTAATTTAAAGACCTTCTTGGCTTTATTCAACAATTCATGAATAGAGCAACCGTGGCTCTAATAAAGAGGAAGGAGCTTCCATTCATTCTTTCTCTTATTCACTTGCTGTTTGAATACATCTGAGCTCTTACTATGTGCCAGGCAGAGTTCTAGCTCCCAGGGTTAAGTGTTCTTAGTTCTGTGGGGCTCTGGCAGACAAGGCCCCTTCTCTTCTCCTCAGTGGGATCATAGGTGGGAGAAAGAAAGAATACGTTTGGGCCCTACCTGGTGGCGCAATGGATTAAAGTGTAGGGGGTGACCCACAGGGTGCAGTAGACATCTCCTCTCTTCCCGCTGCTCCCCTCAGCAGTGTATTTCCTCGATCTGCTGGTTCTGCTCCCCACTCTGTCTCTGGTGAATCCTCTCACCACCCCTGCACCTCTGGCCTGTACCCCGGTTCTGTATACTGAAATAAATAAATCTTTAAAAAAGAGTTAATAAGTATGTAGAGGAGCAGAAAGAAAATGTAAAAATGAAGATGAAGTGTGGATGGTAGATGCTGATTACAAAGTAGAAATGGACACTGTTAGGTTATTTTGTCTGCAAGTAGCTGCTTTAGAAGTAAAGACAGGTAGTACCTCACCTGAGCACCCCAGAGGCAGCATTCCCAGTCAAAGGCAAGGAATCCGTGAAGCTATCAAGAATCCAGACTCTTCCCACTTAGTGTCTCAACTTTAGCATCTTGAGAGTTACTTCCTCATGCGCCTATGAGTGCTGGCCTCAGCCCCAAGGGCCCCCTCTACAACATCATCTTAAAATCTGAAGAGAACAGGGCCCACCCAGACAGTGCAATGGGTTAAAGCACAGCACTGTGAAGCTAGCCACAGCCACTGCAGCACGAGTTCGATCCCCCACCAGGGAGGTGACCCATGTGGTGAGCAGACCTCTCCTGTTCCCACTGCTAAGTGTATTTTAGTCCACCTACCTGTTCTGCTCCCTACTCTGTCTCTGGTGAATCCTCTCACACGCACACCTTCCCCCCACACCTCTGGCCTGTACCCTGTATGTATAAATAAACAAATCTTAAAATCCGAAGAGGGGCCCTCCCTGGTGGTGCAGCGGGTTAAAGCACAGCACTAAGAAGCTAAAGCTGTTTTAATATTAGTTCGATCTCCACCACGGAGGTGACCCACATGGCACAGCAGACCTCTCTGGGCTCACCTGCTGCTCCCCTCAGCAGTGTACTTCGTCGA
This sequence comes from Condylura cristata, assembly GCF_000260355.1. NCBI lineage: Eukaryota > Metazoa > Chordata > Mammalia > Eulipotyphla > Talpidae > Condylura > Condylura cristata. The sequence continues at coordinate 61,887,292 of NW_004567106.1, forward strand.
TTTGCCTGTTCTGCTCCCCATTCTGTCTCTGGTGAGTCCTCTCATTGCCCCTGAACCTCTGGCCTGTACCCCAGTTCTCTATGCATAAATAAGTAAATCTTAAAAAAAAAAAAATCTGAGACAAGAATCAACAGGCTCAGGGTGTCCACCTGCAGATTCACAGTAGGTAAACCCACTCAGCCGAATTTGTTATGTCTCACTAACCAGAACTGGGTTCCATGGTCACTCCAGCTTCAAGGGAGGTTGGAAAGATGAGTCTGGCAAAAGGAAACTGATTTGGATCAATCAAGACTCAAAGAGCCATTCTCTGCCATCCATCACCATGGGGAACCTCAGAACAGAAGGAGACAAGAGGAACAAGAGGAACTCAGAGCCATTTGTCAGGGCCTTGTGGGGGGCACAAGGAGAGAGAGGGGATGCAGTGGGATGGAAAGCCCCAGATCTGAAACCAGGTGTGGGTGACAGTCCCCACTCTGCAAATCACTACCTTCAGCTACCTGGCAGAGACCATACATACCAACAGGCCAGGAGCAGACAATCTCAGAGCAGTCTGTGCACCCAGACTCTACAGAGAAATTACTATAACTTTGAATTCTACTTATTTTTCTCACTCGTTCAAAATCTGTCCCACCGTGCATGTATTATAATGCACATGCTACATTGCAACAATAGCATAAATGTAGCACACATAAATAAATGTGCATATGTTAGAAGAGCTCCAAAAAATGTTACTGCTAACCGGTCCAGATTAAAAAAAAAAAAAAAAAGTTTGTTGACTCTTTAAAGTACATAATGCCTATAACGCAGCCCAGGAGTGGGGGGGGAGACTGAGCCCCCCAAAAGGACAGATTTCCAGACTGCCCTTTAGACGTGTTAGGACTGTAGTTTTTAATGGTACCACCACCCACCCCACCCCCAGCTCGACTCTCAAAATATGGCAAATCACATGCTTTTTAGGCAATTTCAATCTGTCTCTCAGAAAACAAGCTTACAAGACTGCACCATGCAGGCAGCTCCCTGGAGCCATTCCCATGCCCTCGCCCGGTGCCAAGTGTCTTCTTCTCCAGTCCACCTGCAGAGCATCTTTCCCATGTTTCCGGCTGCTGAATAGTGCCAAAGGGATGCGCAAGGGCCAGGAGGAGGAGCAGCGGAGACCGAAGACTGGGCAGGCAGGAGCCTGGCAGGGCTCAGAGTGGGGAAGGGTTCAACTCAAAAGGGGGTTGGAGAGCTCCTCAGGAATTCACTTTTCTCCGGGAACCCTAGCTCCTGTTGGCAGAAACACCTGGAAAGTGCCCCCAGCTGCTCTCCCCTTTCTTGGCAGATACTCAAGGCACTTTCGGAAGATCATCTCTTTCTGCTTCCCAGCATCACCGCTGCAGGGGGAAGCTAAGGCAATGTCAGGAGCTACAGGTAGAGAGTGAGTCCCAAGGTCACTGAGCACCCCACGGCTAGGCCAGATGCATCCAGGGGTCCTGCTATGTGATCGAAGTCACTTTTCTCATTAGAAGCTCAAAAGAAAAAGCCTCCCTGACAAGTATGAGCTCTCCACACTGTCCTGGGCTGTGATTTATGCCGACTATGCTGTCTCTGTTCACTTATTTAATTTAACCTCTTTTTTTTTTTTTCAAAAAGCTTTTGGGTTTGCCTTTAAGACCCCATGTTCAATTCTCCCTTAATGATTTCACTGACTCCCCTTTAGCCCCCTTAAAACGAGCTGTCGATAAAGGAATACACTTGCACAAGAAATAAGAAATCAGCCTCCTGGACACGGTAGTCCTTTATGATGTGCTGTGCTGTCCGGCAGAAGCCCTTCGCAAATGAATTGAGAGATAATGCTAATGGAATTCCACATTGTGACTGGATCAGAGGCTGCCCCAGGAAGATAAATACCAAAGCAAGGCAAAAGCATTTAATCAAAAATAAGCCCCTACTTGTCCTTTCTTTGTCTCCTCCTGGAAACACTCTCACACACATAAACTGGAGGCCTTGCTTGCCCATGTGAGTTACTTCACTCGCCCTGGTTTAGGGAAGCTTCCACAAACAGACATCTGGAAGCAAATTCTATCAGGAAGCGTGACCCACCCAATGCATGTCTACAGTGACCCAAGCAGCATCCTGGCAAACCTCAGGGAAGATAAACCGAATATGGATTAATTCCAGGAGATGATATAGTGCTTATCTGTTTTGTTTAGGCTCAATTTTAACATGATAAAATCGCTGGCCTGTGATCTCCACTGCTGAAGCTGTTTGCTGCACACTTGAAATGTATGTGGGCTGTTACAGAAAATGGATTAGTGCGTGGCAGCTGGGGGTCCCCTAACCCCATCCTTGAGGGAGGTGAGAGGCCCCCACAGAGCATAGGTCTGAGGTTCTAGTACCAATCTGGGTCCCCTCCACCCCCAAAATTCACATATAAGCCTGTTTATCATTGGGGTCTCACTATGTATCCTGATTAGCTCTAAAATTAAAATAAATTCAGTGACACCATTCCAGGTAACTGGGGACACCCTAGTAGCCATTAGACTTGCTTTTGTAACAGAAGCTGATTCTGCTTGTTCTAAGCGAAAATGAGACACTCTGGAAGAACGTTAGGGACCCACAAGAGGAAGATAAGAAGGAAATCTGAAAGATGACCATGGTGGTCCAGCCAGAGCACCCCACAGGAACAGGCTGGCTTGGGGTCACAGCAGTTCATGTGCAAAAGTGGCCCCACATGGTGACATGGCTCCCTTGGTGGCCAGAGACGACTAGGTCCAAAGAGCCCAGTAAGCCTTGTGTTCCCTGGCTCATGGGAGGTGGAAAGGACTGGAGCAACTCTTCCTGCTTACAGAGGGCCACACCAGAAGGACTCCCCAGAGGGAGCATAATGACTGGCGAATGACTTCCACACTCAGGCTAAGCAAAGCATGCTGGGGTCCTTTGTTATCTGTGAGCATCCGTAGAGATCACTTGCAATGATGGAAACAGCGCTTGACCCTGAATCAGGAAACCCAGACCTCCGTTGGGGGGTGTGTATACCAAGCAAGTCTATTCCAGCTAAGGACAATCCATTTCATTCAAGCTCACTGTTAGAGGTTGAATTATGTGCCCCTGAATTCCATACGCCAAGCTCCTAACCTCCCAGTACCTCAAATGTGACCTTATTTAGAAATAGGATTGTTGCAAATGTAATTCCTAAGATGAGGTCCTGCCAGAATAGGGAGTGGGGTCTCGAAACCAATATGATGGTGTTCTTCTAAAAAGTTAAGCAAACGAGAACACTATTTGATGATAAAATTCTGCTGCACTAACTAGGGAATCCGCAGGAGCTCAGAGAGTAACCTGGAGCAGATTTTTCTCTGGAGCCTTCAGTGAAACACAGACCACCTTGATGTTGAAACTCTCCCCTCAAGATCTGAGACAAGACACTCTGACATGCACAGTCCATGGCGCTGTGTCACGGAGCCCACGGAAGTTAATTCCCAGAAGTGCAGTGGGCTGGACTGATTTGAATGTAAACTTCCTCAGTGGTCGGGACTTTCTGGACAGCACTCTTGGAAAACCATGAGGCCAGATGATCTCCAAGGTCACTCCAGATCTAACTGTGGAAATTAAAGCCCTATTTAGTTCTGACAAACGAGCGTTCAAAGTATTGGGCAGGAGGTTCCAGGAACAGTTCCTTCTCTGGCTGGGCAAGAGGCTGACCCCTCCTCTGTCTATGCAGATTTCCAGGACACATGTTCACTCCACTGCACCAGTGTAGAACGTGGGGAGAAGTTACCTCAGCTCCAGGCTGGCAAATCTGTGGCTTTCTTGCTATAATCCAGTGACATTTCCACTCAAATATATTTATCTGTACTGGGCTTGTGTCCTGGCGACTTAGTCCCTTTCTGAACCTTGGTTATCACCTCAGGTCCGATGGAGAGATTCTGTCACCTGCACCCCCTTTGCCTCCTACAGCGGTGTCCAGTGTAGGGGGGGTCGGGAGGAGGGCTAATGAGCTAAAGAAAGAAAAGCTACTATTGTTTCATCCCCACCCCACCCCGTTTGGTTCTAAAACTGTTTCATACATACATAAACAGTTTAAAAAGTCCTAATATGGGCCCTCCCTGGTGGCGCAGCGGGTTAAAGCACAACACTGAGAATCTAAAGCCGCTTCCGCATGAGTTCGATTCCCGCCTGCCCCGGAGGTGACCACATGGCGAGGCAGACCTCTCCTGACCCCCCCGCTGCTCCCCTCAGCAGTGTACTTCGTTGATCTGCCTGTTCTGCTCCCCACTCTGTCTCTGGTGAAGTCTCTCGCCACCCCTGAGCCTCTGGCCTGTACCCCAGTTCTGTATGCATGAATAAATAAATCTTTAAAAAAAAAAAAAAGTCCTAATATGAATGCTGGAGGTCTTCCACCTCTACCTAAAAATTTGTTATTTTAATTTTAGCATCATTGTAAGCATGAAATTTCACTTCTAGATACTGTAGTATACCTCCCTTGAGACTAAAATAGTAACCTATTTGACTGCAACGTTTTTATCACACGTGATAAAATGAATAATCACTCTGTAACTTATCTAAAATGAAGTCCATATTCAATGTTTGCTATTGTCTTAGGGAATGTCTTGTTCAAAGCTAATGAAAATCCAATCAAAGTTCACACAGTGTGTTTGCTTGTTGTGTCCCCTTGAACCCAGTAAAACAGGTCTGCGAATAACAATGTTCTTCAGTCCATGCCATTCCATTATAATGTTGATGGGGAAGGTGGGGGGAGGGGGCAGGAATCTTGGCCAATTTTTTTATTAAAAGATTTACTTATTTATTCGTGCATACAGAACTGGGGTACAAGCCAGAGGTGCAGGGGCGGTCAGAGGATTCACCAGAGACAGAGTGGGGAGCAGAACAGGAAGATCTATGAAGTACACTGCTGAGGGGAGCAGCAGGCAAGACAGGAGAGGTCTGCCGTGCCATGTGGGTCACCTCCGGGGATGGGGGATCGAACTCGCACTGAAGCGGCTGCCTCCAGCTTGCAGTGCTGCGTCCTAACCTGTTGCCCGCCAGGGAGGGCCCAAATCTTGGCCAATTTTATGTCTTTTTACTCAAAGTCAGAGTTTCCAAGAACCTATGGACATGTTCAGTGAGGACTTACTGTAAAGTCCTCCCACTCTTTTCTTTCACCACAGAAATTGGCAGCTGATTTTATGGAGTGTTTCCGGTTCTCCACTGGCCTGCTGTTTTCTCCTGGAGGCGGCCGCCATCTTGATCTAGCAAACGCTAGCAGCGTGGTCTGCGGTTAAGAGATAGATAGGGCTGGCAGCTGCTAGGTCAAGGGTCTCTTGTTTTCTCTTTCTGCGCTTCTCCACCAAGGCCTGCCACGGAACGCTTGGCCCCACCGAGCCTCCAGGAACGGCGAGAGCAGTCGGTTCCTCCTCTCCCTCTCCCTGCCTGCTGCCTCTGAGTTTGGAGTAAACACAGCTGGAAACATCCATGCATTGCCACAAAAGATTACAAAGATTTAAAGGTTTCCCAGTGATTTATGTCTCTTTAATTAAGGGCTTTTATGCTTTAATTAAAAAGTTACAGAAGTTGTCTTTACTTCTGAAAAATGTGTTTATGGTTGACTGCCTGAGTGAATTAAATCGCGTCAGACCCCTGGGTTGTCGCCATGCTAGTCTCCTAGAGCTCGTTTCAGGGTAGGGGGAAGGAGGTCAGGGAGAAATACCATTAAGAAGAGAGGCAGTGACAATTTTCATTATGTTTTGATGATCATGCAATAATTTTCCATGATAAATCATCTTATTATAGCTACAAATCTGGAAACAGAATCTAAATGCCACAGTCCTGGGGGGAAAAATAGCTTTGAGACCTGGTTTTGAAGGGATTCACGTCCTATCTGTGGAAGTAAAATCAAAGTCTTTTTTATTACTAATCATTTGACTGGGCCCACTAACTGCGCCTGGTATATGACCGTGCACATCTTTCACTGGGCTGCACGCAGGAGGCAACCGACATCAGGGCCCACTTCAGAACCTAGAGGTGCCCAGACTGGCTGGTGGCCTGGGTCACTTGCCTTCCTCTGTGTGCTCAGCTCTGGTGGCCAGAGCTTCTAGCCCCTACACAGGACTATTATCTTGAGGCTTCACATGCCATGGCATTTATTTTATGATTCTGCACTCATTCTTTACTCGTTTCTTGGATTATGTCATTGTCTCCCCACTAGTCTATTCGCTGGTTCCTCTACCCTCTATTCGCTGGTTCCTCTACCCTCTCTCCGCTGTTGGCAAGCCAGGGAGAAGTTATGGCAATGGTGCTGTGTCCCCTGTACCATGGGAGGAATTGCTCCAAATCACTTTATTCTACTTTTAAAATGAAACGGGCCCGTATCCTTCTATTCGCTCGTAACCCTCACAGCCTTAGTTTGACCTTCCTGTTGCTTCTCTATTCTAATTAGACTTTTCATCAGAGAATTGAGTCAGCCATAATTCTAGTTAATGACATTTTCATTCATGTGTGATTTCTTCATGCATTTTTTCTTGTATTTGTTTATTTCCCTTCACCAATCCTATTACCTTGATCATTGACTACCGTTCTAATGATGTTAATCTTTTTGGTGCCTGCACCTACTTATAAAATGTGTATAATTTTGTGTATGTACACTTATAACATAAAAATAATATTTAAATAAGGTATTTATAAATGTGTCATAGACTTTATTCTGCTCTTACTTTTTTCACTCTCTATCACATCTTAAAGATCCTTCTATGTTGCTATATGCTTATCTAATCTATAACTTTTAACACATTTTGGCACTCCACGGTATACTTCTACCACATTTTACATTTTTCACTTTGATAGGCACCCAGATTGCTTCTAACTTCCCTTAGGGATCTGTGAAATATATACCCAGGAATAAAATTTCTGAGTCACAGGGTTAAGAAATACTTACGCCTGCGTTGTGTTATGTTACGCTCCAGAATGCCTGTAATAATATCCACTCTAACTAGCAGCATGAGAGATTTTCCATATCCCATCCCCCCACTGGCCTGATATTTCCCAACTTAGACATTTTCAACTAATAGGCTAAAGAGACATCTTCCTTTAGTTTATATTTTAAAAAGAGATTTGAATTATCATTGCATATGCTTGTTAGATGAAAGTTGCCTTCTCCTAACCTCCATCCTTGTTTCATTTGGTATTCTCATCTCGTGTGTTAGATTGCAAGAGTTGTGAATTCTAGACAGCTGTCCTTTGTCAGTTTCAGATGCAGAAAATATCTTTCCCCAATTGTCATCTGCCCATTTTTTGTCCATGGTATTCTTCATCCAACAGAAATCATGAATTTTTATGTAAGTGTGGTTAAAGGCAACAATGGTAATTTGTGCTATTTAAATTTTGTTTAAGAAGTCCATCCTTATCCTAGGTCTCAAAGGTATTGCTGTACATTTTCAATTAACCTTAGTGCTTAGCCTTTCCCAGTTAGCTCGTTAATCCATCTCCAGTTCATCTTTGTATGTGGTAGGAGATAGGGATCTAGTTGAATGTGTCTCTCTATGACAAGCTCAACCCACATCTAGGAATTAAATAAACTGTGTTTCCTGCCACTGATTTGCAGGTCACCTTGACGGAATATTTAGTTTCTACATCAACACATGAGTCTTCATCAACCCTAACCCCTGTTTTATAGATACATTTTTTCTTGGGCTCCTCTTTCACTTCTACCCCACTATTTTTACTACTATGATTTCATAATATTTCAATGATTGTTAGTTTACATACCCTACTTACTCCTTTTCAAAGTTGATCTGACTTTATTAGTGTACCGCTTTCTGTATCAATTTTAGAGTAGGCATAATTAGTAGTTCCTTAAATCACTTGGAATTTTTATTCAAAGTTGAAATAAAGGTATTGGCTATTTTGAGAAAATTTGACATCTTTACAATATTGGAATTCTATATTTGAGCATGACCTGCATCTCCAACTTCTATGGGCTTTATGATAGTATTAATTTGTTTTGCACAAATGCCTTAGGTATTCTTGATTAAGTTAAATCCTGGTTACTTCTTATTGCTAATTTGAATCCTGCACTATTTTTTAATATTTTGTAGTCATTATTATTAATCTTTTCTATTTTTGTCCTGAATCTTATTGAGTTTTTTCTTTATCCATTATTGTATTTATTCTTGTTCCTCAAGTCAGCTACATACTTCTTTTTTTACCTTATATTTCCAGAACTGAGTACATATTTAGTATAGAAAAGCTTAGAATTGAAAGTTTATTGAATAAATGAATTGTAAATACCTTGAAACCAGCTGTCTTGCTCATCTTTATAGTCTTAAAATGTTTCCTACATGGGGGCCTTCCCTGGTGGCGCAGCAGGTTAAAGCACAGCACTAAGAAGCTAAAGTCACTTCCACATGAGTTTGATCCCCGCCCCAGAGGTGACCCACATGGCGCAGCAGACCTCTCCTGACCCGCCCGCTGCTCCCCTCAGCTCCCCTTCATCAATCTGCCTGTTCTGCTCCACTCTGTCTCTGGTGAATCCTCTCACTGCCCCTGCACCTCTGGCCTGTACCCCAGTTCTGTATGCACAAATAAATGAATCTTTAAAAAATAATGTTTCCTACATGGGACTTAGCATATGGGAAGTCTTAGAAGGGTTAAAAGGAGTATACTGGGGCAAGAGTTAACCTAAGGAAATACAATCCTCCTCCAGGAATCCCAAAGGTTATCTAACTGAGCCTTCTGACTTACATTAACAAATAAAACAGACATTTCTGGTCATGTGATAGAAACCACTAGTAATCTCCCATCTTCTTTTTTTAGCACTAGAACCCATCACTTTTACGAGGCACACAATCATTATGATAAAGAGCAAATAAATGATTATGTTCTGGCCAAGTGATGTAAGTGGAAATGGAGGGTACAACCAGGGAAAGTATACACTTTTTTCCTCTCACTTGTCCTAATCGATGGAGTGTTTATGTCATGGTTGTTCTAATAACTATAATGGAGCAGATATCTTGGGAACAGAAGCCCAAGTGGCAGAGAATCCTGGCATGAGGTGGCCCTTAACTTATGTAGGAGAATCCTGGCATGGGTGGCCCTTAACTTATGTAGGAGAGACAGAACTCTTGTTTAAGATGCTGTTTGGTGGTGGCATCTGTCTGTGTAACTGAACCTATTAACTGATTAGAATAGAATTAGGTTGGTAGCTGATGAAGTGGGTACAAGCTCATCCTTTTCTAAGGTATGTATTTCCTCACAACAAAGATTAAGACAGATATTAAAATCCTCATTTCAAACTAAGTCTACAAGAAGAGGCCTGGGCCCCAAATTCATATGGGAAAAAATTTGAGTTTCTCACATAAGCTCCCAATAATTTTCAACTCTGGTGACTGACTGGTAGGGAAGGAGAGTGGTTCAAAGGATTTTAAGATGGTTTCATGCTCTTAAAAGTGGCAAATTGCAGGTAAACCTCAATTTTTCAGACTCTGGCATGATTTTTCTCAGGTTTGACTTTGACAGACTGGTAATCACTTTCCAATCTCATTTCAAGTAGGTAAAAGACAGTTAAAAGAGAATATGAAAACTATTAACTCAACCAATGCACTTGATTCTCAAAGTGCTGCCCCACCAAAATGTCCATGGACTGTGGTTTGTGGTTCATACTCAACAGGGATTTTCAGAGAAGGTCAGAGGTCAACCCAAACCAAGTTTCATGAATGATACCTACAATGCTCTCTTAAAAATCAATGGCCATATCACTTCACCAACTCCTTTCTGCCTGATGGTCTCCTTCTGGGCTTCTTGGAGTATTCTCTCTGCAGTGAGATCATTATCACTATCAACAGCAGCCCTGGATTAATCCCAGAACCCTAAAATAAACAGACTATTCCAGATCCAAACAAGGGTTGATCGTTTCTGGACACCAGGATCTGGATATTTATGACAAAGAATCTAAAGTCCCAGATAGACTGTGCTTTGGGGTTTGGTAGGGAAAGAGGGGAATTCAAAGGATTCAGGATGGCTCTGTGATCCGAAAAGGGGGCTTGAACTAGAGTACCCCCAGGCCCTGACATCTCAGGTCTCTCCCACACATTTCTCATTGAATTTCTTGTTCAGATGAAAGATAGCGTAGTGAATATCAAACACAATTTCTAGCGATGTGATCTTAGATGAATTACTGAGATCTCTGAGATTCATGTAAAAAGGAGCTAAAAACTCATACAGTTGATCGGATTAAGGCACAAGTCATCCTTACTTTGAGAAAGTTTGTTTTCTACTACTTTGCTTTTATGAAAGACATACATCAGCACCTCCCTTTGGGAACCAAAATAAATAAATAAAAATAAATAAACCCAGCGATTTCCACTTTCACAACTTAAGGTGAAAAACTATAACAGCCGTCCGCTTTGGTTTTGCAGTAACCTGTGCCACTGCCAAGCTCTTGTCCCTTTTGCCAAGGGCACAAATTGATGCCAGCTAAGTGTTTATCATCTATTTTGTTTTATTTATTTATTTGTTTTATTTACTCTATTTAGGCTATTTTAGTTTGGGGGGACTAGTTGGTATTATTTGGTAGGTTATTTTTTAGGTATGGGAATGCTCAAAATTGTTTAGCTATAAAAATATAACTAAAGATTCTTTAGGTTAATGGTCATTGCTTCTTTGCTTCCCAACACTGAGCCTTACAAAACTTTTCATAAGAATGTTCTACTTCCAGATATCAGCAGAAAGCTGCATTAGAATAGTACTATCCCATATTAACCTCTCAGTAACTGCTTGCTGCCTGTTATCATGAAGCATCATATGGTGAAATGAATTTTATTATGCCCATTGTGAAGTTAAGGAATATGGGAGTCAGGGATTTAAAACAGCCTTCTCAAAACTCAATTGCTAATATAAGTAAGGGAATCATATTCAAATCCATTCTTATTGAACTGCAATTTTTCTATGCCCTAGCCATCTTCCAGAAAGTTGATCTGCCTACATGATTGTTCTAAATCATCTTATGAAAAACATGCTTATGCTCAGGAACACGACTATGGTTGGTAGTTGTGACACTCAAGGAAAATGAACTGTTGGTCTTTGAGAAGCTGTTCCCCGATCACAACTCTCCTTGCTCAGTCTTCAATATCACCTAAGATATAAAGTCATTGGGGGTTATATAGGAATTAAAATGGCAGATTAAAAAATAATAATATAATTTTTTATTTTTACATCATTTTGTGCCTTTTTCCATCTCAGTTGTAATCCCCATGGGCTTCCCACCACCATTCACCCATGTGTCATCACCATAATCCAGTGAACTTCCGTCACCCCTTCATTTTTTATCTCATTCCCCACTCCACCCCCATAAAATGTCTCTGGCATATAGTTGTTCATTATTATTATTATTTCCCCACCCCACCCCACCCCCTGGTCCTTTATGCTCCTACTATGAATGAAACCAACTGGTATTTTTCCTTTTCTTTCTTGCTTATTTCACCAAGCATGATCCCTTGCAGCTCCATCCATGTTGCTGCAAAAGGCATGTGCTTATCCTTTTTGATTGCTGAGTAATATTCCATGGTGTATATGTACCACATTTTTTTAATCCATTCATGGTAGATTTTTTTTTTTTTTATAAAACTAGAGGACACAGTTTACACCCAAGATCAACAACCAAAATAAGCTCTCTACTCCTTCCCAAGCCCAGCCTTGGAGCTCATATACAGAGGAAGTTGGGATCCACAGAACCATCAATTACCCAGCCACCAGGAGGCAACCAGGGACAACAAGAGTCTGCCTGCCTTGTTCAAGAAAGAGAAACCAGAGCTGTGCAAATCAGACCCTGTCCTACTAGGACACCAGGTAAAAGATGTTACAATCTAACCATCTCACCTGTCAGTGGAAACTTCCTCTGCCCTTGGAGGAGTCTCAGAGGCAAAGGCGTATAGGTGATACTGTATGGAGCTGTCGGCACAATTTTATCAACCGGAAGAAACATGGAAAAGAAACATGATCAACAATTCCAATACATATCCCCACCAATCATTTATAATCAATAAAAAAAAATCCCCCTCAAAAAGAGCCGTTAGCCTGTAAATGAAAATAGGAAATATTTCCCCTTCCTTTTCATGTCATGTTTGTGTTCTTCTCATCGTCAATGTGATCTTTTCAATCTTTCTGCAAGAAGCTCCCACACTAATTTGATTGGTAGCTTGAAGGCCTCAATGAAACAGCATAGACCACTGGTATCTGGTATCTGTATTCTCTTCCTGAGCAAAAAAAAAAAAAAAATCAAATGAACTGCAGCGAGTTAGGTCGAATTAATTCCACTCTGGGAAGAGCGGAGCCAAGCTGTTGCAGCCTCTTGGTTTATAAGGTCACCAGAGTCCCTTGTTGGGAGCTATCCTTCTGTAAATCACTCCTGTCCAGCTCCTCTGCAACCCTGGGTTGTAGATAATCCAGGCCATGATTGTGTCTGGTCCCTGAGCAGAAGCTTCATTGACCTCCCCTAAGAGGATTTTGATACCAGCTTTGGCTATAGAAGAAATGGCCCTAAATGTGTTCAGGTTCTGTGACCCCTTTTGGACCAAGATTCAGCCTTGCAGGTGCACATCTTGGGTAGAGAAATTCAACTGAAAATGTAGTCCTTGTTAGATAAGAGTGTTCCTTGCCTAGGGCCAGACACCCACAGCATGTGGGGAGCGGGGGCAGCACCTGCATCAGGATTTGGGAAACTGGGTAGCTGCCTGGCACCAAGTGAACACCCAGCTGGGAGCCAGATGTCTAGAATATGTTTTCCTTGGGTGCTGGTGTCTTGAGACTACATAATATATCTACTTTAATGATGACTTTGAGCCAGTTACATCATTACTGTGAACTTTAATTTCTATACTAGTTCGTTGGGAATGTGAATTTTTTTTTTTTAGTATTTTATTTTTATTTATTTATGCTTAGAAAAACTGGGGTTTAGGCCAGAGGTATGGGAGGTAAGAGGATTCACCAGAGACAGAGTGGGGAGCAGAACAGGCAAATCTACTAAAATCCACTGCTGAGGGGAGCAGCGGGTGGGACAGGAGAGTTCTGCTGTGCCATATGGGTCACCCCCCTGGCCAGGGATCAAACTCATGCCACAATGGTTGCAGATAGCTTGATAGTGCTGAGACTTTAACCTCTGAGCCATCAGGGAGGCCTGTGAGTGTCTATTTTGCAAGGCTGTGGTGATGATTTAAAGGCTAACATGTAGAAAGCACAGAGCAGGGTTATCTGATTGCATTAGGCTCCACATGGGTCATTTACCCTGCTGTGCCCAGTAAGCCCAACACCCCTTCTGAGAAGCAGTGTGGTGGCACCAGCCTATATGGTCGCAGGGGCATATGGGGTTCCTGACTCCCCATCAATCTGCACCCAGACAGGCACCTGGTCTAGGTCAACACACTTTCCCTTACTCTCTTGCTTCTGACACCAGCTGGGTGTCCTACAAATTCAGTTCCATTCTGATGTTATCCACCTGGCTGATCCTTAGATCCCACAGTTTGGTGATGGAAACAGCTCAGTGGTATAGAAAGAAAATGGACGTTGAAGTAGGTTGAGCACAGTTCTTCCAATACTTTCTGTCCTGCCCTGCAGGTCACCCTACCACCTTCCTCTCGTTCCTCCTGACTGGTCTTAAATGACCTGAGTCTTCTTTCCTGACCTGAGTTTCTCCACCTGCAAAAAGGGCAGTGACAGCACCAACATCTCCCTTCTCAGGGCCCCTCCGTGGTTTGCCCTCTGCTCCATCACCCCAAACGCTCCTCTCCCCTCCACAGCACTCACACCCATCGCTGAGGGTACACAGATTTGGCTTATTGTGTATTTTTCCTCCACTACAAACTCAGATCCTGGGAGAGGACAGTGTGTTCTCTTCACTGGCATAACCCCACACCCATATACACAGAGGTTCACGGAGTCCACGTGGAACATGGGAATATGAGGACTATTGAAGGAATAGAAGATGCTATAAGTGGTATATCTACTCCCCACTCAGGACATACTATGGGCGGATCCTTGCTCTTGTATGACTTGCACATTTCCTCAACCTCACGAAGAAATTGAGGGCACCATTGTGGGCATAAAGCCTCAGTTCTATGCCATATTTAAAGCTGCAGTGATGATAGCTTATAAATCTAATTTTTAAATTCTTGTTAGACTTTTTTTCTCTTTAAGCTGACTATGCCCAGTCGTGTAGAGCTGGGAATCTTGTGTGCGCAATCATCGTGACCTCTGGAAAGAGACCGAATGTTCCTTGCATGAGCAGAATCCCTGCTATCTGAGAAGAACCAACCTTTCTTCCTTGTCAAAGAGAGGCTCAGAGCCCCCGAGTGACAGTCAGTTTTGCCCTAACTCAGCCTGGTGGTCCTCAAAGTCCCACTATATGCAAAACTGCACAATAAAAACCACAGGGAAGCACACACTCACAATTTCAGTGACTCACTACAAAATTAAAATTACCATGTGGGCCCTTCCTGGTGGCACAGTGGGTTAAAGCACAGCACTGTGAAGCTAAAGCCACTTCAGCATGAGTTCGATCCCCGCCTGCCCCAGAGGTGACCACAGACCTCTCCTGACCCGCCCTCTGCTCCCCTCAGCAGTGTACTTCGTCGTCTGCCTGTTCTGCTCCCCACTCTGTTTCTGGTGAATCCTCTCACCGCCCCTGAGACTCTGGCCTGCACCCCAGTTCTGTATGCACAAATAAATAAATCTTTTTAAAAAAATTACTGTGCGTGCAGCATGGTTTTACACACATAGAATGAAAACAGAGTCCAGAATACTGCAACAGACAAGTTCGTTACCTTAACGAAGTCCTGAAGTTTGAGTGTGGCCATGGGCATGAGGTAGGAGGCTTGCAGGCTCTAAGTCATTGTGACGTGAAGCCGGGGGGGATATCTGAAGGCCACAGATGGCTGCGACCACACATTTGGATTTGGAAGGGGGCACTCAGCACCAGATGAACTCAGGCATGTGTGTGTTTGAATCTGTTCAGCCTTGAGAAAATTTTTGTGTTCACCTCGTGTTTCTTCATGCAGGTTGAGTCACATATAAGTGAATATGCAGTCCATGTTGTGCTCAAACTGCTCCCTAAGCCATCAAAAGCATTCCCAGATGAGACTCATAAGAGAGCTGATCATCCCCAAAGTCACCAAGGGTGAGCAATAGGGCTGGGTGCGGTATATGGCTAAGCTCTCCTCATTTGTAAGAATGCATCTCACGTTTAGACAGTAAATGTAGGGGGAGGAAACATAAGATAGGTGGTAAATTTTTTCTTTAACCAGAAAACACCTTCAACCCTCTTATATTTAGAATGACCTGCCCTCAATTTTTTAGAAAAATTGATCATATGAAAGGAGCTGATATTTGGAAAATCACCAAATAATATCAAGACTATGTCCTAGATGGAGATTCAACTAATTCCTGGAGCCTTCCACACCTGGGGATATGTGTGACACAAATGGCCTCTAAATCATGAACTTGAAAGCTTTCTGGATCATGAACCCACAAGTAAACAGTGTTGAAACAGCTTACGGAAGGAAAAATCAACAAAGCCTTTGAAACACAGTTTAACAAAACTAACCCAGTCCCGCATTTTGAAAAAGTCTCAGTTAACCAGAAAACTCATGTCCCACACCCACTTCCTAAAGGCTGATGGTGCACTTCTGAGTGTGTGAGGTGAATAGTAGCTTAAAATTCTGGAGAAATTGCTAGTGGGGGAGGAGAGTGAGATGAGATAGGGTACCTTTGCCTCACATCTCCCCCTGCTTCCCACCCACACTTGACCTCTTCCTGCTTCCCGGGGGGGCCCCCCATCCATACCAGAACAGCAGAGAACACAGAAATGTACTGCAAATCTCCACTGAGCAGATGAGGAATCAAGGAAAAATGTTATAGATGGAGAGATGGAAAGTTCTAAAGTATAATAAGCAGGCTAAGGGGATTGGAGTTTTATCTCCCTTTGATAGAAGAGCCTTAACAAGCCCCCTTACGAGATACAACAGCACTGATCCCTAAGTAATGGAAATGTTATTTCCATTTCCTATGGCTTCTTTCAGCTAAGAGGTTCCACTCAGGACACTTTGCTCATGTAAGTTAATTAGGGTGCCTGAGATTCCCCAGGGAAGCTCGGAAGCTCAATGCCCTGGAAAGGGCTGGGTGAGCAACATTGCATCATCAACAGTGTCACTATCATCATCATCACGGTTGTCATCATCGTCTTCATCATCAGCACCACCTTCCCATGGGACTCAACCAGCACCTGCAGGTCCCATGCTAGGAGCTGTAATAAGCAGCCACGCACACTCTTTCCCCAGGCATATGCAGAACAAAGCAGAACACAGACTTCATTCACTTCCCATCTTCATTCTGAAGTGACTAGGCCACTGTTCTGGTCAACAGGAGTGGAACAGGTAGAGTGAATGACATAGTTTCTGTGCTCAAGGACCAGCCACCCAGATGACAAAGGAAGTCTAAACTACACGCAGTGAAACGTAAGCACCATAAGAGAAAGTTGGTCCAAGGGTTTAACTACCCGGGAAGGTGGTCATTTCACCCTGCTCTCACTCATCCCCCATGCCCGGTCTTTCTTCTCAATGACTGAAAACTGTCCCCTCTGCCACTGCGGGGCTCCAGCCTCCCTTCTTGTACAAAAGTCTAGAAACCCAGCTCTTTGCTCCACTCCTGCTCCTTCTGGCCCACCCTCCCCAGCATAGCCAAGGACCTTCCCAGGATCAAACCTGAAGGCATCTACTCCAGGCCCACATTCTGGGGCAACCTGGCCTCGCCCAAGGCCAGCACTGTCGGGCGGGCTCACTCCTCTCACTCTGCAGGCCCAGGCCCCTGGGACAGCCAGGAACAGCCACACTCTGGAGCCTATGTTCCCGCTGCCCCTGGCTACCTGCACAGCTCCCTATGCACTAAAGTTCCATGTCCAATGAGAGCACACAAGTGACACTCCCCACGTCATCTTTGTCCGGCCGAGTTGGTCCTCACACTTTGACGACAGCATTAAAATGTCTTGTCATTGTTTGATATCTAACTTTCCTCCTAGACTTTGAACTCCCTGAGGGCACAGCCAGTCTCCCCAATGCCAGGCCAGGGCTCGATGTAGAGGAGAAGGACTCTGTGACACGTGGCGTGAGGAATGGTGAATGACAAATACCGATGCTTCCTCTCTTCTGTCGTGTGGTTGTAAGTCTGTGGTACAAAATGTCCATCCTTCCTACATACCAGGCTGACCACAGGAAAACAGGGGTATCCTGTAGTGACAGGGAGGTTACCCTGGCCTGCCACACACCTCGATCCCCTCTGGCTGTCTTTGTGGTCATTGTTTGTGGTGAAGGCCAGGGAGAGTGGGTGGGGTCACAGCACAGGGGAGGCCAGGGAGAGTGGGTGGGGTCACAGCACAGGGGAGGCCAGGGAGAGTGGGTGGGGTCACAGCATAGGGGAGGCCAGGGAGAGTGAGAGGTCCCCCAGCATGGTTGGCAGCCACTGCTGATGAGCTATCCTGTAGAGGTCTATTGTGGACTACTTGTGTTTACATGTTAGAATAATAGACATGATTTATGGTTTGTAGGTGCGCAGTCTCTCCGGAGTTAAGAAGCCCACGGTGACACTAGGTACGAGGAGTCCTGCGTTTGCACCTGCGGCCACCTGCCCCGTCTGAGTTCATTCCATTACTCTGGGCCGCCTCCCACTGGGAGAGAGGAGGGGGCGTGGGCAGAGAGGGAGCAGCTTGGCCAGCTTTGCCCCTGCCTCCCGTAGGGCCAACACTGTGAGCGCTGGTTCTTATTTACCTTATATGGTGAAGAGAGAGATGCCCATTTTGTTCCCATTTCTGCAGACTAACAGACGGGTGCTAATTTGGTAAGTGCAAATTGCCTGGCTTCGGTTCTCCCCACCATCTGCCTGCTTGAACTAGTGAAACCAGGGTGACTTGTAATTATGCCCAGTTCTCTTCACAAGGTCCTTCCATCCCTTCAGATGAGTTTATCCTTTTCCTATTTTAAGACAGAGCTTCACAGAGCAGGGCATTTATGGAGCACAGCCAAGTGCCAGAGTGGGGATGATAGTAGAAAGCTAAAGCAGTCACACAGACAAAACCCTGAAACTAGATGCCAGGCAGCCCCGACAGGCCCCCCTGCTCCCAGGACATTGCTGGGTGGGACCCTGTGGGTCTCAATTTCCCCACGGGCTCCTGCCATTCGGCATTTCCAGAGGAAGCGATGTTTTGCTGTTGGTGCAGGAGACCTTCCCTGCCGGTGGTGCTGCTGCAAAATCGGGTTGGGGGGAGATTTTGGGGGGAGCGCATGTTTGGAGGAACCATCCCTAACCTTATCCTCATCCTCCGGAAGATGCTCTTCAAACTCCACATCCAAGATCCTCCCTGCTCCCCCACCCCAGCTAAAAATAAAAAGCTACATCTCATCTTATTCATTCCACAGTGAGGATACAGCTGCTTGAAGCTCCCCTTCCCTCTGCAACAACCTTCGCAGCCCCCACCATATTTTAAAAACCAAAGCATGCAGCAGAGAGGGTCATAAGGCGAAGGGAAGCAATTTGCCTGCCCCAGTACATCATTTAGCCCCCAGGTGTCCTTCATTGTCATCCAGAGAAACACTCATTTCCCTGAGGCAGTCTCCCCTGTGGGCGTCTCCCTTCCCGGAGCAGCAAGTGCAGCAGGTAACCACGCAGCCAGCAAAGGGGTGGATTTTCTCCTCCTGGGCTGATGTTCCCCTGGAAGGAAGGGAGGTTGCCACTTGGGAGGTGACAGCAGTGGAGTGCATGACCTTGGGAGCGTGACCTTGGGAGCACACCCTGCCTGTCCCACCAGGAACGTGACGTGGCATCTCGCTGCCCCAGCACGGCCTTCCCCCTCTAGCTGTCAGTCACCCCTTCCAGACCCCCATCCACATCTGCCCTGTTCCCCCATCCTCCAACTGGCAAACGCACCAGTCCCACCACCAGCAGCCAAGTTAATTTAAAAAGTCTCTCTTTGACAAAATGAAGAGGGAAAGTTGGCTGTTCCATTTGGTGGTTTTCTTTAGCAACACCGAAATGTCTAACATCTAACTGTGTGGTGTTTGAGAACTTAAATATGTCGCCTCTGGACCAGCCGTCCCTCCAGGAACATCTGCTCTCCAGAAGATCAGAAGTAAGAAGCAGCAGGGTTGCATTCTTTATATTTCCCTAAAGAAATGAAAGGTGTTTTTCTCCCCCTCACAGTAACAGCTATGTCTCCACTCCACATCAAAACTCCAGCCTTTGGCAAACATGTCTTAGCGCTTCCTAATCCAGGCTCAGTGCACAGCCTCTGACTTCCAGAGTGACAGCGTGGGGACCACCCGTGAACATCCCACAGCCCCGGCTTGCTCGCTCATGACTTCGGAGTGTCTCACATGAGGGACAGTAGGTAAGGAGGGTGCTGTGCTTGGTCCACACGATCGCATCCACCTGGAGTGTGGAATTCATTCAACAGCCTGAAGCACAATCCAGAAAGGCGGGTCACCTGCAAATCCCCCCAGAGAGTCTTAAAAATTGGTGAAAATTGCAGGTTGGCTTCCTGACAAGATGGCACGCACCTTGAACGGCACAGTCATCCTGGGGAGAGAAACGAGTCTCCCAGATGCAGTGGAAAGAGCCCAGGACCTGCAGTCTCCTCTGTGGCTGTCTCAGGGAGAGGTAGATTCAGCCCTGTGCTCAGGCAACCCCAAACAATAGAGATCTTAGACACAGTCTCATGTGCTCCTGTCCAAGACTTCTGGGGGATGGAGCCCAGGAGCAACATGAAGCTACCTTCTGTTTTTGTGTGCTGCCACCTTCAAGGTCACCTCAAGGGCGCTTCCTGGTTTCCATCCCCAGGGTTATTGGTATTCCAAGATGCGGGTCTGAGCTGCTGCTAGCGCGTGGCATCCTGGGGGCAGGTAGAAGGGAAGACAGTGTAGAATGTGTCCATGAGCCCCCGGTGAGCCAAGCCAACTACATCGTCACAAGCTTCCCAAAGGACAAGATTCGACTTTCCTATTTCTACTGGCATCTCGTGGCAGGATTTAGTCCCTGGCCACACCTGACTAGGGACACTCAGTCATGGTGCCCTTTAGCTGGGTGTTTGTATTGAGACCTTAAGAAAAGCTGAACTTCTGTGAAGGACAGAGGCTATGAGGTGGCAGCTGGCAAGCTCTGTCAGAGATCCAGCGTTCCTTCAGTCAGAAGAATTGGTCTGTCCAGACATGATGGACACTAAAATCGGCTAATTCTTTGTGGTGGGACTATCCTGTTAAAGATAAAAAGATGCTCTTCAGCAATGGACCGCTCCCCCTCGGACTGCAACAGTAGCACCATCCCCAACCATCATGGCAACCAAAATTGTCACCAGATATTGCCAAGTGTCCCCTGGGAGACAAAATCACCCATGGGTGATAAAATCACCCCTGGGGGAGAACCACTGATGTATATCTAAGAAGATGAGACTAGAGACAGTTTCCAACCAGCAAGAGCAAGCATGTAACACCTGCTTGCCAGGCATAACACTGTGAGAAGAAAGGGAATTAATCTTCATGCTTTGCTAAAAAGCACCTCAAGAGGTTTTCAGAGTAAAGTGTACTCTAGCACACCCCTAAAGTCCCAAGGACTAACTCCTGGCTGACAAATTCCCCTGTCTGCCCGGGGCTTGGAACTGGAGAGCTGATGTCCTCGGTCCCCATCTTTACACGTGCCCCCTCCCCCGGTCCAGGCCTTCTCGCATCAGATTCCCTCGGCCTGGCACCGGGGTGCTTTGTCCGTCCCCCCACCCTCCGCTGGCCTCCAGGCCCTGCCTCAAACCAGCCAGGAATCTAAGTCAGCCTCAGGTTCCTCTCTGACTCCTCGGTATGTTCCAAGGTATTTACTAATCTATTCCCGTTTATTCCTCTCTCCACCTGGTTACAACTTCTTTTAGGGCAGTGACCATGTCTCCTGATGCAACTGTTCACCTGATCACCAGCACGTGGTGCAGCAGGTGCTATTAAGTGTCTGATGGATAAATGAGTGTACAAGGTGACAAGGAGGTGGAAGGGGGTGTTAGTGCCGTGTGTGCAAGAATGACGGGGGTGACGGAGAGAACTGACACAGACCAGGACAAAGGTCCTGAGCTCACAGGAACCAGGTGACAGCAATGAGGCGTGTTTCAGACTTCATGTTCCCAGGCAGTATAGGCTCTCTGGGGTATCTCTATCTAACCCTATGAGACAGGGTTACAAGGACCCACAACAGACTGCAAGAGGTGACACACACATGTGAGTAATTATTATAAGATAAAATGAGCTAAAAGTACATTTTAAAATACAAAATAAAAACAGTAAAAAAAAAACTTCTATTTCTGAAGGTGAATAGGTTATTTCTGTCTTGTGGGCTTGGAAGTTCAAAGGGCAGCATGGGAGGAAGGTTTTGCAGGATGAATAGGAGTTGGATGGACAAGGGTGGGAGAGACAGCTGAATAAAGGTAGTGAGTGAGAAAGCCCAGGCTTTTCTGGAGAATGTTTCTGGCCAGTGCTCTCCTATAAAAATAGCAGTAATAGTTACATAGGTAATGTTTCTAGTAACCACATGAAACATTGGTTATCACACTATATATTACCTTGTATACCTGACACGAATATAATTACATGTCATCCTATAAGTGTGACTCCTACAATATTGTGATATTCATATCATATAAAATGTATATCACTACCATAGAAAAAAATATAAAGGTAAATTAACTTTAAAATATTTTATTTCACTCAATAGAGATCTCAACTATCAATATTAGAACATGTGATGGATATAAGCCATCATTAATGATACTTTACATTCCTTTTCCCTCGTGTTAAGAACAGTGCATGTAACTACCTTTGTCCATGCAAAGTGGACACATCTCAAGGGCCTATTGGAGCCCACCACCGGAGCCCCTGCTCCAGACCACACAGGTTGAATCCCTGTGGGGGGTCTGGCTGGAAAGGAAAGCAGGGTGTGAAAACTGGCAGACAACACAGCTCTTGTGATATCAGTCACCAAAGAAAAAAGCAGGAGGAGAGAAGACCAAGGTGGCCCAGTCAAGAGCGAGGTGGCACACACGAGATCCCCAGGGATGGTCCAGTAGCAGAGCCAGGAGCTCCTCAGTGTGGCCCCAAGTACCACAGGTGGACTGTCTGTTTGGACACAGCTGGAGGGACTGATGGACAGAGGCCCAGGCCCAATCTGGCTGGTGAAGAATTTCCCAGGAATTTGGAACTCATTCAGGTGATCCTGGCCACTGGGCGGGGAAGTGGTATATGCCAGAGAGACTCAGGGGAGCAGCTTCCCAGCACCTGAGCAGCGGAGTAAAGCTGGTTGAAGAAGGGCGAAGGGAGCAGAAGTGCAGAAACTATTGCCCAGCGGCTCTGAAGTCCCCATGCCCACTGGCTTTCACATTCTGGCTTCCACATTCTGGCTTCCAGAGGCCTCTCAAGCCCCACTGAAGTCCTGCCTTTGAGATGTCCCTGTCTCTTACACTAAAATACTTCCTCTCACTTTCCCCTTCTTTCTCCATTCTCTTCCAGAACACTGGTGTCTGTTCTGTGCAATTAAGATTTACAAGTCCTAAGAAATACTGTTCGCAGAGAGCTTTACGCCAGGAAAAAAAAATTTAACTCCTGAACTGGGGAGAAGGCATAGGGAAGGGGCGGAGAGGACCCACATGAAAGGAGAACTTGCTGGGTTTGGCAGCTGGTTCTTTGGGAAGATGGCATGGGGGCCAGGAGCTGGAGTTGGCATTCACAGATGTGGGAGGGGGGTGCTGGGAACAGGTCTCTGGGGAAACAGATGTTGCATCACACAGAGGTGGGGGGTCCTCACCACTCTGCCCTGGTCTGAGACTCGGCGCCAGGGCTGCAAGCATGCCCTGGTCTGCGCAGTTCCCCCAGGGACCCTGGATCTCCAGCCCTCTTCTCTTGCTCTGCTGACAGCTCTGAATACAGCAAATATTTATTTCCCACGTTTACTTTTAGCCCTGTCTTCTGACACCTCCCCTCCACACTTCCCCTCTGACACCTGCCTTTTATTCTCTGTGCCGCTCTCTGCCATCAGTCTCTCTCCCCTACTTTAAGGCCCCAAAGTGGGGACTCCCTATTTTAAACAGGAGAAAAGCTAACGGATCGTGCTCCTATTGGCTTGTAGCAGTGCGTGTACAACATACGTGCACACATTCATACAAGTGCACACAAACACATGTGCGTGTATTGATTACCTTTCTGCCTCCCACTCCTTCCTCCTTGCCCGCCCCCACCACACACACCTGCAAACAGACTTACCTAGCTCTGCCCCTGGAGTGAAGCTTTCAGAGAGTTTTCAGCGTCTGCATGGAAGGCAATGGCAGACAACATGTAGCTTCCACGGACCCTCCAAACACAGGGCACACTCTGCACCTAACAGACTGCCAGCCCCCCAGGGAGCACACCTGCACCACGCCTGGCCCCTGGGCCCACACTGTCACGCACACATGGTCTCTGCAAACCCTTTGCAAAGTGCTGCAGCTGCCTTTGATTTATTGGCTACAGGCAAGAGAGGAGAAAAGGTATTAAGCCTCATCCCACCTTGTCTCAGCCTCTGTTCTCTAAGGACCTTTTAGGGATGGATTCTAGAATCTTCTGGAACAGGGATTGTAATCAGAAATTCACAGCCAAGGGAACCGAGCCATGATGATTTTAAGGGCTCCACACCCACTTGGCAAAGCACCGCCAGCACCCACACCTAAGGGTCCCTGGGTCCTGTTGTCTGGCCCAAGGAGTGCCAAATACTTCTGCATGCTGGCCCCATCTGTCAAACACTTTTGAACATCCGCCCTCACTATATGCATATGTATTTACTTATACAACTATAATGTAAAGTCACATGTACAGTATGTGCCTTATAAATAGACATACTCATTATAATAGATATAATAGACATACTCAAAAAATAGATATTTTAAAAGGAGAAAACAAAACATCACTATAATTAGAAGTTCCATCTGTCTTTCTCCCATGCAGTGGGGTCATCATGTGGACCATCTGACCTCAGCACACTCCCAGAAGTGTCCTCTGGGACGCACTTTGAGACTCACTGTGCTCACCAAGCAACTTTCTCTCAGTGTAAACTCTGAGAGAAACTCTGATGCTGCTCACTGCTATTTCCATCTGCCTTTCCTTCCAGACACACGACAGGGATTGCCCTCCCAGCCCTGGAGAGCAGACGTGACCATGTGACTAGTGTGTCCGATAAACAGTCCACTTCCACTTGGGAGCAGAGTTCTCCGTGTCATCTCTCTTCTCTCCTCCCCCAAACCCCTCCCACACTCTCTCCTCCCCTGCTCTCTCCCCCATTTTCCTCTCTTCTCTTCCCATGGTGGAGCCAGAAAACTCATTGAAAATAGTGTCAAAGGACACAAAAACATTAATTCAAAGGACACCTGCACCCCCGTGTTTATTGCTGTTCTGTTTACAATAGGGAAGACATGGAATCAACCCAAATGTCCAAAATAGATGACTGGATCAAGAAGGTGTGGTACACATACACTACAGAAATCACTCAACAATAAAAACGATAAAACTCATGCTATTTTTAGCCACATGGATGGAGCTGGAAGGGATCATGCTTAGTGAAATAAGCCAGAAAGAAAAAGAAAAATACCGGATGGTTTCACTCATTGCAGGAGTGTAAGGGATCAGGGGGAGAAAAGCAATTGTAATAAAATAAAAACAAAAATCAACAAGCAACTATAAACCAGAGGCATTCTACAAGGGAATCGGATCAAAACTGGAGAAGGAAAAGTACACGGGACTATGGTGGTGGCCCACGGGTGAAGTGGTGGTGGGACACAGCCCATGGATAACAACCAAGATGACAAAATGTACAAGATGAAGAATGATGTAATATATACATAGAGAAAATAGTGTCAGAAGACAACAGTAAATCCAGGGTCCCTCAAAGTGATCAAAAGGAGCAGATGCTGCTGAACCTCGCTGGTCTGAGGCGTGGGCGGGTTTGTTACCCCAGCACAACCTACCTGAACCCTTGGCGGGGAATTGGATGCCTCAAGGTCACGGGCCTGTCTGAGGATGGGGCTGACCCACTGTCTCTGTTGGGCAGGTGGTGCTTGAGAGCGAGGTCAGCTGTGTGCCATGGAGAGAGGAGGATTGGTGAGCATGGTGTGGACTGGGGTGGAGACGAGAGATGGGCCAGCGCCTGGACAGTAAACCAGAGACCAGGAAGGCACCATCTGTGCAGACTTCCCAGGCTTGATGTGCAGTGCCCACTCAGTCCAGGGTCATCCCGAAGCTGTGGGCTGAAGCTGTCCAAGCCAGAGAGTGAGAAATGACGCTGTGTTCCTAGTTCCTGCCTGCCCTAGGTCTTCCTAATAGAAGGCTGCTCAATTTCAGACCAAATACATAAATCATTCTCCTTTAGGCTAATCTTTCAGCTCTTGAGACTGATCTGATCTCTGTCTTTTAAGAAATTTTCAGAGTAATTAAACTGGAAGAGGAGCTATATCACTAAAGCTGTTGAATCAAAGATATTAACAGTCCATTTCCAAAGTGCCTTGCCATTGGCCAACGCAAAGGCTTCACAGGACTGAGTTAGATCTTGGGATCCCTGTGGTTAAGAAGAGATTAGGAGGAGAGATTGGGATCCTCTTTGAAAGCTGGCGTATGGCTTCATATATTGGTCCAGCTGCCCTCAGAGACTAAGTAACAGTAATTTATACCAGATAGAATTTGGGGTTATTTTCTCACATAACAGCCTGCAGAACTGGGCAGATAAGGCAACTACCACACAAGACTGTTCCAGTCCTTCTAACTTTCTCCTCTGCCTCCTCCACCCCAGGGCTCCCATTCCACCATCTGAGATGGCCACCAGGGACCACCTCCAGGTCCATGTTCCAGAAAGGAGGAACAGAAAAAGGGTGTAAGCTTCGCCTTATGTCACAAACGGCAAGTCACACATACCACTTATGCTCATATCTCATGACCCCGATTTAGTCTTGTTAAACTTAGCTACAGAGAAGCCTGGGAACAACACTGTCAAGCTTTGAGGACATTGCTTGGTGAATTAAATACAACATTATTAAAGGAAGAA
>NW_004567106.1:61913673-61922378 GCF_000260355.1 Condylura cristata
AAACTTTGTCTCCTATCTCTGCCTCAGCCCATGAGCGTCCCCTGCTCTGCCCTCCATGGGACCCCCACCAGTGCCCTGTAAATGCCCAATCACTCTTGTCCAGCCCACCGGGCAAGGCTTCCAGAACACAGCCCCTGAGTTCGCTCTGGCCACCCTTCCCTGTCTAGGCGCTGGCGCTCAGTATACGCTCGATAAACACTTAGCAACCAAGCAAATGCCCCATGCTCATGTGAAATGTCAGTACAGCTGATCCTTGAACAATGAGGGTGCTGGGGCACTGACACCCCATCGGCCCCCCATGCACAAGGGCTCCACATCAAGGAGGCTTCCATCCAAGGAGCTTGGTTGGTTGGATCCTTGAATGTAGAATCTGCAGGTGTAAGGGACCCCAGTGAACAGACCAAACTGTTACCCACAGCTCAGCCTCTGACTGGAGTCTGCCTCGCGCTTCTAGCTGCACTTCTGCTGCCTCTGCCTGCATCTCTCTCTTCCCTTCTTGGACTCTAGGCCAGGCTCACTCTGTGCTTTTGTGATGAGCTCTGGTGAGGCCAGGAGGAGAGAGAAAAGAGCAGAAGGCTCAGGGAGAGAACCACTCCTCAGGGAAGTGGCTAAGAAAGAGGAAAGACTAAGCAGCATCACCGTGGACACCATGGAAGTCAAGGAGAGGGCGGAAGTTATTTAGAATTTTTTAATAAGTGTTTGACTGTGTTTCTGTGACCCAGACACTAGACAGACTGCAGCTCAGAAGAGAATGACTCAGAACACCAGGAAAATGTCAGAGCAGTGCAAATCCCAGGAAAGCTGAACAGCACTGGCAGCCTGCTTTGAATCCTGAGGAAAAATAAACAAGCCCCAAACGATTCAAAGAGATGTCTGCAATGTTCACATTTCCAGGTAGTTTGCAAGCCTAGAATCATGAGATCCTCTGTTAGTAGGAAACAATGTAATTATACCATATGCATGAAGCAGATACCAACATCAGGCCCAAGTCTCCACCAGGGTTCTATGTCAAGTGCAACACAAATGGATTTCTGAAATCTCCTGTTAATACTCATCTGCGACTGGCTCCTCTTTACTGGGGTCATCTCTACTCACTAGCATATAAGCAACATCAAAAGCCTAAGGGAGAGCTTGCAAGAGAAAAACTAAAAATGAAGAAAATTCTATGCATTAACTGAATGAGTTCTGTAAATGAGGAAAATCTCTCCAGACTGGGAACAGCACACCGCAAGAGGCAGCCATGGTCCCCACTCACTTTCCTACCTCAGTGTAGTGTCTGACATACTCTAGAAACAAAACAATTATGTGTGACTAGCTCATTTTAGCAGGGAACCGCTCTCTACTGGGTCCTGAGAACAACTAGACACTCAGCCGTCCGATAGCCAGTTTATCTTGATAATCTCTTTTTATTGTTGGTAAATATCAATTTGTTGAAGGCTATCAGGCCACAGAAGTACTTCCTGGACCTCAAAAGTGGGAGGACACACTCAGTGTGGCTGAGGTTGTCATCCCAAACATGCTGTGATGTTGGCGGTGACCCGGATTTAACAGCCAACATCTGAGTAGTGGTAGTTTAGTTAAAACAACTTTGTGTTTGACTAAACTAAACATTTTTCAAGATCTTTTGTTTAGTTTCTGTCGCATTGTTCAAGATGTTAAAACATGAGGTTTTAACAGTAAAGATTAAGAAATAGCATTGTTATTTATATGCATATCCCTTGAACAATATGGGTGTGAGTTGCTGTGCCACCCATATGTGGGTTTTTCTTTTTTCAATAAAAATATGGGGAATCTTTCTTGAGATTTGTAACAATTTTAACAAAGTCACAGAGTAACTGCCTACCCCAGAAATATCAAAAAAATTAAGTACCAGTTAGGTTCATCAAGGTAGATATTGTCTCTTGTATCATTCATCACCATACAATATACACACATCTATTATAAAAAGTTAAAATTGGCCCTCCCTGGTGGCACAGCGGGTTAAAGCACAGCACTAAGAAGCTAAAGCCACTTCCACATGAGTTCGATTCCCGCCTGCCCCAGAGGTGACCACATGGCGTGACAGACCTCTCCTGATCCGCCCGCTGCTCTCCTCAGCAGTGTACTTCATCGATCTGCCTGTTCTGCTCCCCACTCTGTCTCTGGTGAAGCCTCTCACCGCCCCTGAGCCCCTGGACTGTGCCCCAGTTCTGTAAGCACAAATAAATAAATCTTTAAAAAAAAAAAGTTAAAATTTATCAAAATTTATACCTACAAATGCCTGCAGACTACACCACATTACCCAAGTAGAGAGAAATGTGAACAAAGGACCATGTGCAATGTTGTTATACAGGAAGTCAAAGTTAAATGCAAGTTTTTAATTCTATTTTATCCCTTCTATACACCGTAACATTGCATTGTACATTTCTTTCAGTTCCAGGGTTCAATGTGGAGAATCCCCACGAGTAGATACTACACTAAGTTCACCATGTAGGATAATAGTTCAAATGTATCTTTCACCACGTGAATGTCCTCTTTTTCTTGATTTACCACCTCTGCCCTTTTCCCTTCTGATAAACACTAACCAGTCTTAGAGGCAGAAAGTTTATTTTGTTTTATTTAATTCATCTGTTTGTTTGTTTTCTCTACATACCACACAAGAGTGAAATCACTCAGTGTTTGTTTTTCTCTGTCTGGCTTATTTCACTAAGCATAATTCCCTGTCGCTTCCTCCATGTTGTTGCAAATAATAGGATTTCCTCTTGTTTGGTTACGGAAGAGTATTCCATTGTGTACACACACTGCACCTTTTTTTATCCATCATCAATCAATAAGCATTTAGGTTGTTTCCACTTCATGGCTGCAGTAAACATGGGGATGCCTATATCTCCATGAGTCAATGTTTTTGTAACTTTTGGATAAATACCCAGAAGCGAGATGACTGAATTGTATGGAGTTTATGTTTTGAAATTTTGGGGGGATATCCTTCCTCAGTGGGAATTTTCAACTTTGGGGACAGAGGCAGCATTTCTAACATGCATTGTTCTAGGATCAACTGTATTTGCAAAGGATGACAGACTTACATTTTTTTCAATTTTTCTTCTTACACTTACCTATTTTTATTACTTTGTTTTAAATCACATAGGTGTGAGGATGCTTTATAGTGATTAAAATCCAAGCATAAAAACTAAAGTCCTTTGTTTACCACCTCAAACTTAGTCCTCCTCTAAAATAAAACAGCCTTCCCCTGGCCTGTGCTTTCCAGATCTTTCTCTAAACTTTTACATATAAATGGACATGTATCTGTAAATCATCCAGATCTTTCTCTAAACTTTTACATATAAATGGACATGTATCTGTAAATCAACATACATAGTTTTATCTTGTTTTTGTTTTCATTTCCATACATGGTATAATATGGTACCTTATGCTCTATGATTTGCTTTTCTTCTTGGTTTGTCTTACATCCCTTTCCATGCTGGACTATATAATTTTGCCTAATAATTTTAACCACTCAGGGTATTGTCTATCACAAATACATAGCAGTTTACTTCTCTAGTCCTTACTGCTAGACACGTAGGTGGTTTTTCATCATTTTGCGTATATAGGTGGTTGCAATGGGCATCTTGTTTATGCTTCAGTGTACTGTCTATGAGAATGTTGCTCTAGAAAAGCAAGAAATGTTACTTGCTGAGTCAAAGAGTACACACACCCTTTTCCTAAGCACTGACCAATACTCCCCAGAACCACACCAACGTTCCCTCCTCCTGCAGCGCTGGATGAGAGAAACTGTTCTCTAAAGTCTGTTCTCACTAAGGATTGCCAATCAGATGAGTGCAAATGATTCCCACTGTTGTTTTCTTTTCTTTTACTCTGCGGTGTTTCAGTGTGGAAAGTCAGCTTTGTGGCTAAGCATTTGCCTCTGCTTTATTTCTTGTCTCCCTGCATCCAGGGTAACAGCCTCATCAGATTAGCAGCGGCTATTAACGCTCCACTACTCTCTCCTTTGGGAGAACAGAATACATTTCCCAGAGTCCTTTGCAATTCAACAGAACCTTTTTACTGGTTATGTCCAGGGAAGGAGATGGGTGTGTGCCACTTCCCAGACTGGCCTAGGAAAACTTTCCACATGTTCTCTTCCATGCCCTTTTTCTCTCTATCAACTTGATGCGAATAAGCCCAGAAAACACATGTTGAGACGGCAGAACCACAAGAGGAAAAGTGTCTAGTTCCTGGAATAATCACTGGGGAAAGAGATCTCACATTCCAACAGGAACACTTCTGAGTGACTTCATGTATATATCTGGCAAATGTTTATCATTTTTGAGCACTTTGGGGATTATTACTGTAGCCACCAGCACCCTGATGCAATGTAGTTGGTGAAAATGAGGGCAGATTGTATTAAAACGCTGCAAAAGCAAAAATCAGGGAGCAGTTACCTTCCTGGGCACTTGGGGGTACTTAGGGGTCTCTCCAAGGCAGAACACAGTAAACTTCTAAACAGGCACAAAATTCTGGAATGTCACAGTTGGGCTAGCAAAGGACTTCATCCATTTCCTGGCCCCTGCTGCAGCCTGGTCTTTGGGAATACAACTTTGGCAAAAGCCACCCAGTCTCTGCCCTCGTGTGTTCATGTGAAGATTCCCGTGTCCAGGTTTTGGGCTGCCGAGTTCTGGACTCAGAACTGCTCACACTAGCTTTGTTTCTGGCCAGCTAGACCTTGGTCAGTGCTTAGGCCCAGTGACTCTGTTCCCTTGGAAATATTCTGTCCGCTTTCAGGTCAATTACTGCAAAGACTGTGTGCTGCTGAATTGTTTCATCCAAGGTTAAAGACTGCCCAGAAAGCCATTTGCTGTCGGAATGCCACCCACAAGCTGGGAGCCAAGGGTGACGCTACCACATGGTTACTCATTGAGGCTGGCTGTCTGCAGGGTAGAGAAATCACCTTGGGTGGAGTCAGTGCCAGCATTTCTGTGAAGTTCAGCAACCCCACTGGGGGCTGTCAGAGCTGCCCACACAGGCAATTGTCCTGTGGCAAGAGAGTCCAACCCACCCCTCTGCGTGACTTGTCACCCACTCGGCCCCTTTCCCACACGATGTAAGAATCGAGATTAAAGTCTCCATACCCGGTTACATTCCCATAAAGGCCACAAGCAGTCTGTGCCTCCGGCTACCACTGGGAGAGGAGGAGAGAGGCTTTGAAAGAGGCTCATCCATGAGTCAGATGCAAAAGTCGGAAAAGATGAAGGAGCCAGGCTGCCCAGCTCCTTCCACCAGAGCAGTAATTTTCAAACAATCAAATAAAGCAGAAAAAGAGAAGCAAAACTGACTGAAAGCAGGTCCAGGCCTTCGAGTCCCTCCTGTCCCTCTGCCCTTCATCTGTGTGATTTCTTCCAGGGGTCCTTGGGCTCTGCAGATCACAGTTTAAAAAGCATCTTCTCAAAGACCCTTCCAGACGGTGGCCTCAAAGGTCTAGCTGGCCAAAAGCACCCCTTGGAGTCTGAAGATGGGGTTGTGTCTTGCCATCATCCTAGAAAATGTGTGACCTTGGGCTTTTACCTAACCTCTCTGAAGCTCAGTTTCAATGAAAAAACGGGATCATCGCTGTCATTGTAACAGGGTGGTCCCCAGGAAAAGGGGAGGTTCCAGGTTCTCTGCTCCACCCAGAAGGAGGGTGGAGAGAAGAATCTGGAAAGGAGACTGAGGAGGAAGGAAGCAGGATGGAGAGCCAGAAGGTGACCTGAGGGAGGCACAGGGAGCATGTGAAGAGACATGTGAAGAAACTGCAAGCTTCTTGGTCCTGGGCGAATTGAAACAGATGTGGGTGAGAGACCCGTGGGGAGGTGACCATGGCAGTGTTTATCTTGATTTTGATTTTGCTCTTTTCCTGCCAGACTTGTCTGGCCATTTCTGACCCTTTTCTTTGGGTCCCCACCAGAAAGTGCTTTAGACTTGTGACAGGATTTCAGGCCTTGCTTAGGACCAATCCCTTTTGGGTGGACTTTTCCCCACAAGGGGACAGGTAACTTTGGGCGTTTGATTTAGAAACTATATTCTTTATCTTTTCTGTATCGCGCACTCATTGTACAAAAGCTCCTTTCCATAAAAGGTCATATATGCT
This sequence comes from Condylura cristata, assembly GCF_000260355.1. Classification (NCBI taxonomy): domain Eukaryota; kingdom Metazoa; phylum Chordata; class Mammalia; order Eulipotyphla; family Talpidae; genus Condylura; species Condylura cristata. The sequence goes on from NW_004567106.1 coordinate 61,919,774, forward strand.
TTGTCTTGATGCAGCAGATGGCAGAACCTATTTAGAGCAGGCAGATTTGGGGGCTCAGGGGTGCCCCTGTCCATGCCCTGCAACATCATGACTACATGAAAGTGAGTTCTGAGGATGGGGTGAGACAGCTGCGGGGAGCGGCTTCTACGCCATGACGTGCTCTGTGGTCAGTATGCTGAGGCTAATGCTGACTGCAATGCAAAGACCAAGCTTCCTTTATTGTCTTGTTCCCTGGATAGCATGTGTCTGCTACGTGCCCACTGTGTGGGCCTCAACGCTGGTGGTGACAGCGGTGCCGTGCTCATTAAGTTCACAGAAATGGGGCCCTCCCTGGTGGCGCAGCGAGTGAAAGCACAGCACTAAGAAGCTTAAGCCATTTCTGCATGAGTTCGATTCCCGCCTGCCCCGGAGGTGACCACATGGCGCAGCAGACCTCTCCTGACCCACCTGCTGCTCCCCTCTATCTCTGGTGAATCCTTTCACGCTCCTCATCTCTGGCCTGTACCCCAGTTCTGTATGAATAAATCAAAATAAATCTTAGATATATAAAAAAAGACCACAGAAATGTATGCGTTTATGAGCGGCCGGCCCCGATTAGCTCACATGGCCACAGATTCTATCTGCAACCTGAGAATTCTTGTTTATGAGTACAGATCACAGAGCCCAAGCCAAATGTTAATGTGGGGGTTCGCAGGGATGGGGGCATGAAAAGTGTGGGGTAAAGAGTTGGGTTTATCACCTGGAAACCAACTCAACCCCCCATCCTGCCTCATATGCACGGAGCCCTCCATCTTGATAAAGAAGCATGAGTGGGCTGAAAGCGCAAAACTGGTCTTGGCCTCAACCCACCCCCACACTGATCCTCCTTATTTGCAGCTTGCTAATCTGTGTCTAGTGACCTAGAAGTTCACCTGCCTTGAGTCATTCCCCAGACACCAGCCTGCACACTGAAGTGTCTTGTCAGAATAAACAGCCAAGTCAGGGTGTTCCCTGCATTCTAGGTTGCCCAATTTACTCTCCTTGCATAAAAATAAGTAAACAAAGTGTCTCCATGAATAGTCAATGCCATAAATGCATTTTCACCTTCAGAAAGCAATCCTAACAATAAAGCTGTATATTTGGCCTTCAGGGTCTTTTGTTTTTCAAATGTCTCATCAACTTATTCTTTGCATTCAAAAGCCAAGGCAAAGCAATATGCAGGAGCCTATGCACCCCTGATTTGGGGTGCAAGCTGGAGACCGAAGCCCAGCAGAGGAAGAGGGTGCTGGATCAAGCCTCCCTGGTTGAGAATTATAAGCGGGCACAATAAAGCCTCCCTTACCTCCCTACCCCCACCCACCATTCCAGCACGAAATGGTGCTGGAAGGAGCAGAGTTATGGTGGTCAGGTGACCCCTAACTCGGCCTTTTTGGTTTCTGTGGCCCTACCCTACCGGCTACCTCCCGGTCCTGCTAATGTACATCGCCTGAAGTTGTGTCCCATAAAGCCTGCAAATTTGCATTATTTGAAGTGAACATTTCCCTGACTCTGGGCGCCATCTTTTCACTATCAGAGCTTCTATCATATTCAGCCAGCAGAGGGAACATCATGGAAGTGGGCACAGGCCAGGAGGCAGAGTGGCTGTGTGGCATCCTAGCCAGTGAGTGCTCTGACAGCCCAGCCCTCCCCTTAGTTGAAGGTGACAGGCATGGACGGGTACCAGTGCTTTGCTGGATTCTGTATAATGTACAGAACTAATTCGTGCATCAGGCAAAAGGCTTCACTTTCATTGAGAAGCTCAGACACAAAGACACAATTAGGGACCAGGACTCTCAGTTAACAGCAAGTCTCTGCGTGTGTCACATGATTAACACCGCGCCTGCTTGTGGTCCCAGATACGGTCGATCCAGGTGAAACAGAGATGCTGGATGGGGAAGCTCAGGAAATAAGTCGTTAACACTTCATGGTTGACCCACTTGACCTACTATGAGTCCACTTCTTTGCTATATGGGTTTTTTTAAATTTCCCTGAAATAAATAACTGCCTTGTTTACTTATTTCTGAGTTGCTAATGCTCCTCCCACCATTTCCGCTCCAAACTTCCTACTGGAAAATCTCTTGTCAACATGTTTAAACATATCTGGTAACCAATTCATTCAATATTTCTTGTCTTGGAGACCTGCCTCCTGAAATTCTCCCTCTTCTTTTTCCAATAGGGAATGAAGTTCTCTGATCCTGCCCATCATCCTCATGTTCATGAGATACGTTTCGAGTACCACCTCTTAAGTTTACCTGGTATTCCTTGAGAATGGCATTTTTGAATGGCCACTTTTATTATAACTCTTCCCTAATAAAGCTCTTCCATTTCTACCCAAGACACAGGGAAAACTCAGACTTTTCTCATGGGGCAAAAGAGAATTAGCATGTGCTCCCCCAGGTTTCTGGGACATTGCCAAAGTCAACCACTTACGTGAAATGCCTTTGAGATTTTCAAGTTTTATTTTTTAAATATATGCAAATTTTCCCCTATTCCACAATAGATCTTTTTTGTTTTAATATAAAAATATTAAATTGGGGCCCTCCCTGGTGGCACAGCAGGTTAAAGCACAGCACTGAGAAACTAAAGC
>NW_004567106.1:61923734-61949070 GCF_000260355.1 Condylura cristata
ACAGATACACAACAATTGGGCCTCAACACAGAAAAGGTGGACCAATGCTTCAACTTTAAGTACTGCATGGATAACACTGTAGCTGAAAACAGTTGCCACTGATCTTCGCCCTCTCCTGGTACAAAGGACCTGCGGGGTAGGGAGATGCCTCAGGAAGTCCATAAGCCCCCAGAGTGAATAGACATCCAAGCAGCCACCTAGGTTCTAAGAGTCTGTAAAAGAGATTAGAGGCCACTGAGGGTGGGGGGAGATTTCCTCTAGAGTTAACACATTTTCTACTTTCCTGTTTAATAACCAGGGGCCAGGGCTAGTGATACAAAAGTAAGTGCTAACAGCTTCCAGGAAGAGAAGGAAGCTAGTGGACAGTCCTCTAGCTTCTCCTTTCTGGAATTTTCCTGTTGACCCCATAATTCTAAGTACATACAAGTGGCTCTAGTATCTTCTCACCTTTTCCTCCTTTCCTGACCTTCCTCCTCCTTTCTTTTATCAAAGCCCTAATTGGCAAAGGTATTTGAGCAAGACTCGATTCATCAGCATGGGGCTGGGAGAAATATGCCAAGTTTCTTGGGTAGATTTTCTGGAATTCAAGCTCTCGATAGATAAGAAAATCACATTTTTTTTTAAAGATTTATTTATTTGTTCATACAGAACTGGGGTACAGGCCAGAGGCTCAGGGGCAGCGAGAGGCTTCACCAGAGACTGAGTGGGGAGCAGAACAGGCAGATCGACGAAGTACACTGCTGAGGGGAGCAGCGGGCAGGTCAGGAGAGGTCTGCCACGCCACGTGGTCACCTCCCGGGCAGGCAGGAATCGAACTCATGAGGAAATGGCTTTAGCATCTCAGTGCTGTGCTTTAACCCACTGCGCCACCAAGGAGGGCCCAGAAATCACATTTGTATAGGGCTCTTACAAGTAATAATAATAGAGAAGACAAACTACCTTGCTGAATTCTCCTAGACCTATAAAGAGTGTAAGATCAGGAGCCTACATCCCAGAAGTCACCAGCTGGCATAGCCTGGAGCTGAGGGTGAGCCTGACCTGCCTGGCCCCAGAGTTAGGCTTGCAAATGGGGAAAAGATCTTCTAGATATCTGAGGCACTCAGCTGGGTCTGCAACAAGACAGTTGAACATGTAAAAGCATGCACACTTATTGAATATAAGCATTAAGTGACCTGAGAGGCTCTGTGATAAAATAAGAATGCACAGAGGAAGTTACAGCTAAGCATTTGGATACTGGGTAAATGGAGAATAGAAAGTCATGGAAAATTTGATAGGACAAAGGGGGTAGGAGATAAGGGCAGGAAACTGGAGAAAATGCCCTGCTCAACTCCACCCAGAGTTCCTCCATCCTCAGAGATAAGGACACTTCGTTATCTGTCCTCTGGTGATGGGGACAGGTGAGGGTCTGTGACCGACTTCCGGGAAGGTCCAAGGGTCCTTCCTGTACCTGCTGTTTCTCAAAATATTTTCAGTGCCACATTTCCATGTTTGGGCTTGTGTGTCCTGAACCCCATCAGGCTCTTCCTCAGTGTACGACCTCCTGAAGTGGAAATATAGCATCTATCTCAACAGCTCCCAGACTCTCAATCCCCATGCCAAGAAAATTTGAAAATAATTTGGGGGACGGCAGATCAACACAGGATTGCCAACTTTATCTTTTGCCAAATGAGCACATTAAAAATACATCCTATTATCACTATCATTTCATTTCTTAAATGACTTGTTAACACCACATAGTGGGAGGAAGATGATCTCAGGATAAAAGCAGAAATTGAAACCAAATAAATTTAGTGATGAAAAATAGTATATCTACCTTGTTTTCCCCCATTTTGCTGATGACCAGTAGAAGATTTCGGGGACCTCAGCTATCCTTTCTGGAGCCAAGGATATGTTTTCCCAAGTGCTAAGCTGAGGTCAAGGCCCCTTGGTCTGTGGGGACGGGGGGAGGGGGAAGATTTGAGGGAGTATATGTTGAAAAACAAAGTTCATGTGATCACTAAAGATCTTATTCCCTTTAGTGAGCACAGATCAGGTGGTGTCTTGGCAGAGAGAGAGGAGATCCAAAAATGAAAGTCTTTGACACGGAGAAGGCGGGGTGCTCTTTCTAGCAAAGACGGCATGGGTTCAGGCAAGGTTACCTTTTTATGGGGCAAAACAGGAGAGCTACCTCATTAGTGCTGGCCAGACTTATGGGTTAAAAGGTTTAACTCCTGGAGGGGCCGAAACTGCAACTCAGGTCATAGTGAGTCTTGTCTGTGCTTAGCACAAGAGACTCCCTTTTGGGTCTGTGGTTTCTTTTTTAACCATAGAAGCACTCAGTTTCCATGTGGGGAGCATTATAAGGAAGGAAAGTCTGTTGGCCGACTCCACCTCCTTCCATCCTAACCAGACTTTCTGTGCTCCCTTCTACCCAAACTAGACTTGTGCCAACAGCAATCCCAGTGTGTGGGGAGGTGGGCCAGGGGCTGAGGAAGGAGGAACCAAATCAATGGAGCCAATGTTCTGAGTGGGGCAGAGATCAAAGGTCTACATAGGAAAACAAGGCAGTTAACTGCCCTAGACAGAGAGGACAAAACAATCCGCCCAAGGTGATGGAGAAAACAGGGGCCTTGATGGTCTCATGTGAGTGCTTGCTATTCCAGGCTCCTTTGAGTCTGCCTGCCTGTCCTGTGTCCTTACAGGAGGGGTCTGGTCCTGCATTTTACCACCCAGGTATTTTTCACATTTCCCCCACTGTTTCTCTGGTTCAGGCCCTCTTCCTCTATGGTTAAGCATTGCTGCTGCCTGTCCATCCGTCTCCTTCCACACCAGGCTTTCCAAAGTGCTTCCTGGCCACCCAGCCCCTGCTTCAACAGCTCCTCATTGTGGCACCCACGGAATCAAGTCAGAGCTCCCAAGCACAGTTCAAATGAGCTCCTCATTTTGAATCAAGTCAGAGCTCCCAAGCACAGCTCAAATGAAAACTCCATGCCCTGCCACCAATACCCAGTAACAGGGTCCCAGCACACAGGGACCCAGCACAAACACACACATACATATGTACGATAGAACTTCAACACACATACATGTAACAGTAGAACTTCAACACAGATACACACACACACAGATACACAACAATTGGGCCTCAACACAGAAACACACACACACACATCTGCACAACAGAAGATACACACACACACAGATACACAACAATTGGGCCTCAACACAGAAACACACACACACACATCTGCACAACAGAGGCCCAACACAGCTACACATACACACACAGAGACCAACAGTGTCACACATACACATTTGTGGACACACACAATAGTGTCCCATACACCTACACATAACCGCCCCCAACACACACTCACATATAGCAGTAGGGTCCCTAGACCACATACACACACAGAGACTCACGCTTGCTCGGCAACACGGCCCCAACACACACACTCACACACGCTCATTCATGCCACCCTATGCCAGCTTCCCCCTACACTCAATACTCCTGCACAAGGAATTTCCAAGTGCCAGGTTATTGAACTTGAAATAGGTAGATGACCGAGTCTTTGAAAGACAGTTTCTGGCTACATTTAAAGAGATGGACTGCTTGTATTTATCTGCAGGCCGCAAGGATGGAGGAGTGTCTTCCAGGAGACTGGGCGACAGTGGAGAGGGCTCCGTGGGCCTACCAAAAGCAACCCCTTCACTAGGACTCAGTGGGCAGAGCTTGGGAGAGAATACCTGCCCGGGAGATTTTTGGGGTGCAGGGAGAGACATGATGGAGAGCACTCCATCTCTATAATAAGGGTGAAAATGAGAACAACAAACCTCAAAGGATCAAACTTCTGACTAAAGACACAGACTGTCTTAGTTTTGTACAAGGACTTCACACAAATCGAGGCTTCGTCACCTGAAACTCAGGGGATTTCAGAAATGTCCCCTGGGGAAGATTGTATGAGTATAGTCACATGGGAGTCGGGCCAGAAGAGAAGGGCTCAGACAGAGGAGAAAAGGGTCCCCTCAAAAACAAAGAGGGGAAGGGTGGTAGATCTCTCCCAACCCTACAATCAAGGGTTGGGAGAGATCCCTTTGGGGTTCAATGTCCAAAGGGTAGAGCTTTGGGGAAAATTGTTTTCCAGGTATTTGTGAGCTTCAGAACCCCAGGATGGTAGACATTTTCGTCAGTTGCCATTGGCTCATACCCTGGGCCACTGTCACCTCCATCCCAATGTTGCTGAGCAAACGTCCAAGCACCCTGATCACCTGGGATTCAAGGTAAGGCCATACTGGCCCAGGGAGAGGCAGCAGCTCACCTGCTAAGACCCTGCTCTGCCGGCTCCCTCCCTCCCAAGCCCATTCAAAGCCTGACAGGCTCAGGTTATATTGACAGGCCTGTCATCCACATCCTTCCCCCCTGAGCCCCCCAAAGATGGCTTTCTTTGAGCAAAGCCTTGCTCAGCCTGGCAGCTTCCTGTGACTCATTCTTTTCCGGAAATGCAACTCGCCTCAAGCATTGAATCATCCAGATCCCCCTTGGGCGCCCACACCAGCCGTCACACTTGGCACTAGAGTCAAGTCGCAAACCCACAGCTAGCTGAACCCAAAGGATGCAGGAACTGGTGGTGTGGAAAGAAGTCTGTTGTGTCCCACTGTCCCACCTGCCCTGGAGCCAATGGCCTCAAGGCTTTTTAGCACTGTTTGATGCAGAAATGGTCCTGTGGAAGTGCCTAGAATATGGCATGGATGATTGTGAGGGAAGGCAGGGAGAGGTGGCATGACAGGTCCTTTCCCAGAGAGCCTCTTGATCAGTCTCTAGGCTCTTAGATCCCCTCATCCTCTGCTGCCTCCCCCCTCTCTCCCTCCCTTCCTTCACAACCAGTTTCCACAATCTTCCCTCGTTTCCCAGGGAGTTACAAGGATGAATTGCCTCCTTGATGTCCCCTGTCCAAGCACCCCTCACCTGCTGGGTATATAATTGAAGTGTGGTCTCTGAATCTGCAGCTGTCACAGAGGAATTGACCAAGAGAGAGATCAGGGCCCATGAAAATGTGGCTCCCCTCGTCCCCCTGAGCACAGGCAAATGCAATTTTCCACACCGTGCACAGGGAAGGCCGCACGAGGTTCCGAGACACTGAAACGCCCTTCTACTGGAAGTACAAATGAACATGATGCCTCCAGATACACTCTCAGCCACCCCTCACCCTCCACCCCGCTACTGCTCAGATTCTGGAAGGCTGACAAACAGAGATCAGGCTCATCTCCCCAGTGGGTGGGAGGCCCTTAGCAGAATGCAACTCTTCTGGCCTGTACCTCAATTTCCCTACCCCCACTATGTTGGGGTTATTCTGCTACAAATACACGAACAAGCAAATTAATAGAAATCATGAAGGACTCCCCAAACCATGAGTACTGGGCCTGCCTTCATTTTCCCTGTCTCTATTTCACTCCTAGAGGTTGTCCTAGACCCACCATCCTCTGCCAGATTCTGAACTCATCCCCACTGGACAGAAAGCATATGACGAAGGCATCGCAGATTCACCCACTGTGACTCTCTCAGTCATTGTGTTCATTTCTGGGGGCCGCCAGAACAAAACAGCACACGCAGCTTGACCTAAACAACACAGTGATTTTCTCACTGTTCTGGAGGCTGGAAGTTCAAGTTCAGGGTGCCCGTGGGGCAGATGGTCCCCTTCTTGCTGTACCCTCACGTGGCTTGTCTTCGTGTGTCTGTCTTCTCACAGGGACACCAGTCACAGTGGATGAAGACCTAAACGTGTGACTCTTGGAGGGTCACAGCTGAGTCCTGAGGAGTCTCTTGAAGCATCCGTTACATGGCAAGTCTACAAGGAATGAATATTATCTTCCCAATGATAAAATCTGCTTTGCTAACGTCAAGTTGATGGCCTATGGGTCTGTTTCCTTGCCTTGTACATAAGCTTTATGCTTCAGTGCCGAATCAGACTGTCTCTTCTTGGAGATCCTTTAGCTATAAAAGAAACCCCAAAACTCTGCAGGCATGGTGTGCCTACGCCAACTGAAGAGATAACAGTTGAATACCATGACCAAGTCTGTGCTTGCTCAATGAAAACAGCCTCACAGAACTGCCCAGCCCACCCCACCGCCAGCCAGCATGAATAGTCACATAAACCCCAGCTTCAGAAGCGTTAAATGTGGACTAAAGCATGTTTATGTTAGATGAGATACGGTGAGACAAATTTAATGAGGACATCCATAAAGTTCTTGTATAGCTTCAGATTTTAATCAATTCACTTCTGTATGATATATGAACAACTTACAAAATGCAACCGAGAATGAATTTACTCAAGATTTCACTGAAGTTTTTAATGATTCATTTGTTCTAATTTCTTTCCTTAATTTTCTAGGTAATAAACCTTACCCTATATGGAATGGTTATAGCCATATATATCAAAAATGATGTTGGATGTGTCAAAAGCCAACATTTCTGTAATTAAGTATAGTAAATGATGATTAAATTCCCTCTCTGTTTCTTCTCGCAGATTGTTTATCGCATATGTAGAGTGAATTTATTAAAATGCCAAACTGCATAAGGACTTTGGGGCCAACCTGTGTAATATCAGGGGACTGATGACAGACGGTTTTGATGATGAAGAGATGCCCTATATTTCACCCTGACCCAGAGGTGAGTTAGTTGTCGAGAGGCGGGGAAAGGGTTTATGCCAGGAGAAGGATCAAAAGGAGAAGCGTGCAAGTCAGAACCTATGGTTGGGGAGAGCATCTTAGAAGGCAGCTGACAGGCTTGGAGCTGAAAATGCAAGGAGATGGAGAAAATAGTAGGCCGATGGGTGGAGATGCAGGCTGAGGCAGTCCCCATCCACATAAGTCAAGGGCTAAGAAGTTTCCCTATTGCTCCATCTTTTTTTTTCTTTTAATATTTATTTATTTGTGCATACAGAACTGGGGTACAGGCCAGAGGCGCTGGGGTGGTGAAAGGCTTCACCAGAGACAGTGTGGGGTACAGAACAGGCTGACTGACGAAGTACACCGCTGAGGGGAGCAGCAGGCATGTCAAGAGAGGTCTGCCGCACCATGTGGGTCACCTCTGGGGCAGGCAGGGATTAAACTCACACTGAAGTGGCAGCAGCCAGCTTGCAGTGCTGTGTCCTAACCCGTTGTGCCACAGGGGAGGGCCCTGCTTCATCTTTTTAATAACAGCAAAAGGTTAGAACTAAGCTCAATTCTTCATCAATAGAAGGTGGTTCAATAAAGTAGAATCTAGAAACAAGAATTTCTTGAGATTTAAAAAAAAAATGTTACACATTTTATCTGTTGGTCAGTAGAGCTCTCCAAGATGTAGTAAGCACTAGATGCCAATAATGAGGACATTATGTAAAAATTAATTTACACTTGCTTATAGGTGCTAGACTATTTTTGGGAGGATACACAAGGAACTGAAAATGTTGGTTATCTCCACAAAAGGACACGAGGAGGCTGAGGCCAAGGAGCATCACATTGGCCTGCCCTCTGGAAAATTTTAAATCTTGAAAATACACGTAGTGTTTACTAAGGAGAAGGAGGCATCAGGGAAAGGAGAGGTATAAGAGAGAAAGGGGAGGAGGAGAAGGAGGAGAAACAGAAGGATGGAGCCTCCCTGGCGGCACAGGGGTTAAGTCTGAGCACTCTCAAACTATTGGCGGCCACTGAAGCCCTTGTTTGACCTGCCCCCCCACACACACACCCAGGGAACTGACCCACGTGGCACAGCAGGCCTCTCCTGAGCCGCCCACTGCTCCCCTCAGCAGTGGATTTCAGTCAGTGCATCTGTTCTGCTCCCCACTCTGTCTCTGGCAAATCCTCTCACTGCCCCTGCACCTCTGTCCTGTACCCCAGTTCTGTATGCATAAATACACCTTTAAAAATAAATAAAATAAAAGTATAGAACTTTTAAAAAAATTTCAGAATGCTTTGTGAAATGTTAAAGTTTCAAATACGTATGTGCACTGTGGGTGGTGAAGTGAAATCTATTTCTGACAGCGGGGTACTGTATAAGTATCTGAAAACTGGTGGTGCCATGGACTACGTGGGACGAGGACTCTGGGGTTAACCAAAGCCACTTCTACAACTTCTGACCCACCCCCCACCCAGAGAGTCCCTCATCCTCTAGCCATGGTGTGGAAGATGCATCCTGGGAATACTGCCAAGGGCCTGGTGCTGTGGCCACGCCTGAGCACAATCACTCAAGAACATCCAAGAATGGGACATCCAAGAATGGAAATACTCCCTGTGTCTTGCCAGTGGCCTCTGGCCCACAGCAGACCAGACATGGAATGAGAGAATGAGAGTGCGAAGGCCCATGCCTCAAGGACAGACAGAAGAGGAATCTCCTGTCCTGTGGAATCTCCTCCATGTCTGCAACAGAGTTCCACTTCTGTCTGACAATGTGCTGGGACACAGGAAAAACTCAGGAGCTGAGTGAAAGGTGCGTGGGAATTTCTCTGCAAACCTGAAATTATTCCAAGTAAAATAAAATTGTGGTCCATACTCTAGTCCCACCGAGCTGTGTATTCTATGTTGACTCAGTCCTGTGCAGCTGGAGCTAACCATGACAAGAACACTCTTAGAGTGTGAGGCCTGAGCATGGCCTGGAGGTGACTTGCTCGGGATGGGGTGGAGGCCATGACTGTGGTGATGTTCTTCTGCTGCTAGTTATGGCCTGAAGGTTAGACACATCTGAGCAGAGTTACAACCTCCCAAACCCATGGTTTGATAATAAACTGTTATAAAGTTTATATGTGTGTGTGTTCCCAGGGGCTTATGTGTGTGAATATAACACACAGAGATGGCAAAAGAAGCTTTGTTCTAAGATCTGTGCGACAGGAGTTAGCCTGGCAAAACAAACGAACGTGTTGGTTTTCAGTACGTCGATACGTATCCTATCACCCGTTGGAGTGGCGTTTTTCTATTACAGCTTTAAAAACAGTTTCTGAATAGAATTTGAATTCCTTCTGCAGAGAGAGAGCTGGGGGTCCCACAGGACAGTCAGACGACGGGGTGCCCAGGCTGTGATGCTGTAGCTGTGCATCCTGACTGTGTTCCTTGAGGTCACCCAGCAGGTTGGAATGAGGATCCAGGCCTCCACGAGGCCTGTTCTGGACTCTTAGTGCCACAGAGAGGAAGGGCAGCCTCGAGGACGGAGCTCAGAATCCACAGGGCCTTGAGTGTGAGTCTGGAAGAACCCAGTGGGCAGCTCTGAAGGGGCGTGTTGGCAGACAGCTCCTGAGGAGGTGATGGCAGCCCGCAGGTGGGCACAGGCTGGCGGCAGCAGGCTGAGGCCCTGAGGAGGGCAGAACAAGGGAACGAGGAGCCCACTGTTCCCCAGGCTGAGCCCGGTTACAGACGGAGTTAGTGGCTGGAAATAACTCAGCCACGAGAAGAGGCAAAGCACCAAGGGCCTGATTATCAGGGAAATCAGAGGCTGGGGGAAGCTGTCCCTGGTGTTAGGTGGGTAAGCAAGCTCAGGCAGGGGGCAAACATCCTCTGATTTCTATAAACCATTGAATAATTCTGTGGCAAATATTCTAATTGACCCGAATAAATACTCCATAAGAAAGAAGCATGGAATGTAAAATACAGAGGCACTCAAAAGGAAGCATCCAGCCAAATGGAGAGTCAGACCAATGACAGAATGAGCTGGAGGCAGCAGGCAGGGGCATCCGGTTCCTGGCCCGGGGACCCTGGCCGGTGCATCTGCTGCTTTGCAGCTCAGAGGTCTCAGTTTACTCTTGCCCGTTGCCCCAAAACTGATCTTATGAAGGGAATCCATTCCAGTTCTAAGTCACAAGCCATCACTCCCCAGTGTAAAACTCCGCAGGAGGGTTCTCATTCAATTAAAGTCAAATCCAAACTCCAGACAGATCTGCAAGACCCCAGAGGAAATGACCATTACCCCCTATTTTTCTAACCTCATCCTATTTTCAAAATCAAATTTCATCGATGGGCCATATGATCCAGCAATACCACCTGGAGGTATCTATCCAAAAAATATGGTAACACTGATGGGACAAGGAACGTGCACCCCTGTCCTCACAGGAGAACTCTTCACAATTGCCAAGACACAGAATCAACTTAAATGCCCCTCGGCAGATGCCAGGTGATGAAGTTGTATTACATACACTCGATGGAATATTACACACCACCAAAGAAGGTAAGGTGTGCTTTTGTGACAATATAGATGAACTTGAGATTATATGAAGTAAGATGAGTCACAAAATGAGACTGCTATTGATGATCTCATTCATTGGTGGAATAACCTTATCTTATGCTGCTTTCTCCTCTATCCCCAATTCACAGAATTTCTCCACATCCCTGAAATAGCACCTCTTCATCAGCTGGTCTAGGACTAGAATATGAGCCCCCAGTTCTTCCATGACTGCTCCTGCCTGTCATTCATGCTTCGTCGGAGTACCACGTAGCTCTCATTTCTAGGTAAGCATGTCAACCTCCCCCATTAGGTCAGCAACTTCTGTCTTGTTCAGGACTGTATCTCCAGAACCTAGAATACTTGCCTGGCACATAGTAGGTGCTCAATAAGTTACTGTATGACTGAGTAATGGATTCTTCCTTCATCTGATAGGTTACTGACATAGAGACATTCCATTAACACATCTTAAGAGTCCTTGATGAAAAGCTGCTTTGATAATGGTCTCTCAGGAAGTTCTTTTCTGCTTTGGCTTCTGTGCAGGACAGCAGGCACTATGGTCTACAAACCATCCTGAGACCAGGCTACTTCCCTCGGGGATGTCCATGTCCAGTGCTTCAGATTTACAAGCCAAATGCTGATGGATTTCCTGTCCTTGGGTGACCTCTAAGATTCATCTCAGATTGTTCTGCTTCAGAAATCATGAATTAGAAGGTCATTGGCTGAAAGCGATCTAGAATTTCTTTATTGAATAGGAGACCTCAGCATCATAGCACATGTTTTTTACTTAATCTACAGCTGCAGGCCTCACAAGTAAGCTTCACACACCAATGACCAGGGTTCCCAGGCCCTGGAATTTATGATCTAAGACATCAGCACCACCTTCTTTCCTTCGATCATTAAGAATGCGAGAAAGTGCTCTTCAAGAAATAGAAGAAAGTAAAGCAACTTGCTCTACCAAATTTCACGAATTTGGGGGCAGATGCATATTCTTGACACAGAAGTGACTTTTCAGGTCACTGGAGAAAGATGAGTATATGTCAACTAGTACCAGGTGGGAAGAAGAGGAAGGGGAGAAAGATGCATGAATTCCTACTCTCATCTAAAATAGAAATCAATTCCAGGAAGATCAAAAATTCAAATATGAAAGGCAAACATGAAAATATTTAGGAGATAGGGTCCTCCCTGGTGGCACAGCAGGTTAAAGCACAGTACTAAGAAGCTAAAGTCACTTCAGCATGAGTTCAATCCCTGCCCTGGAGGTGACCCACATGGCACGGCAGACCTCTCCTGACCCTCCTGCTGCTCCCCTCAGCAGTATACCTTGTCCATCTGCCTGTTCTGCTCCCCACTCTGTCTCTGGTGAATCCACTCACTGCCCCTGCACCTCTGGCCTGTACCCCAGTTTTGTATGCATAAATAAAATAAATAAATAAATACAATATTTAGTAGATAATATCAGGAAGTATTTTTATAAACTCAAGATTTATTAAGAAACAAAATGGTAAGGCTAATAAATGTTGACTACACCCAAATCAAGAACTTCTACTCAAAATCTTGAAAGAATTTTTGAGTTATCAAAAGACACTATTATCTTCTGATAAGTGTGTAGCAATTGGGGACAAAGCATTAGAAAGACTTTTAATCAGCAATTTAATTAGCAAAGAACACAGACATCATTCTTAGAAATCAATTTAGAAAAACTTAATAGAACTATAAAGAGCAAAAAACATGAGTAGACCTGCCACGAAAGAGGACATCTTTTTAAACAGTATATTAAAACAGAAATATTAAACAGAATATACACATCAGAAGAAAAGATGACCAACCTCAGGAAAACATAAATTGTGAACACACCAAGATGCCGTATGATAGTCACTGGACTGGCAAGATTTAAGAGGGCTGAGGACGTAAAGTGTGGTGAGGAGGTGGGAAAATGGCAACTCGTATTATTATACCCACGAAAGCAATCACTTCTGGAATGGTTGCAACCCTGAGACGAGATTAGGCACTTTTCCGCTATATGACTCCTTTATGTTGTCGTCTCTTCCTTTCTGCAATTACATGTGCAGTATTTCCTAAACTAGGGACAGTGTAGAATCCATGTGGCTGTAACTCCCAGCGGTGCCCTTTAACCCAGCCTTGCACTGACTGGAGTGATGCCTCCTCCTATGTCCTCTGGGGACACAGTGGGTCCCCTGACCTCAGTGACCTCACGACATGCCCACTGCCAGAGTGGACGGCTCCTCTCTCGCTCTTAGAAGCTGACCCTTTCTCCTCGGTTGCCCTCCCACTGCCATTACCACTGAGATTCATTGAAAGAGATCAATAATTATGAAAACCAATTGATTTTCTTCTCCCCTCCCCTCTCCTCTCTCTGAATGAGTTGGTCAGACACAAATAATGGGAATCACACCAGGAAGGAAGTGCAGTAGCTTCTAAATTGGGACCTGGCTCCCTCCCCTCTTCACTCTCTCTGCACTTGCAATGATTTTAAGGTCAGTGGCAGAGATATTTGTTCATTGGGCAGGTGCCATTGCCTCTTCGGGCTTGGCTCACGGACATCCTACTCTGGGCTCTCCCAGTCTGCCACTTCCTGCCCAAGATCCCACAACAGCCTCCCTCTGAGAGCCAGCCCAGGCTTAGGGAGCTCCGGCAATAGCAGCATCTGCCTCACCAGCCCTGATGGGGAGCCTTAAGAAAGGAAAATTCTCAGGTGGAGCCCCATCTTAGGGCCTTCATTCCCTTAGCTCAAAACAGAGCATCTGTCAGTGCACCCAAGTCACATGGCAAGACACTAAGGCCCTCACCGGAGAGTGCACTGCACCCTGTAGACAGAACCCTGCCTTTTCCAGGTCTGGCCTCAGCCAGGTGGGCCAGGAGGTCCTTTTACTAAGGTATGAATGTGAGTCGATACAGCCCAGCCCAATGGAGGGTGCGGTGAATATGAAAGAGTTGGGCGGGCATGACCATGTATTGGTTGATGGGTCCCCTGTTTGGCGGTGCCCAATTCCTATCACCCAATGATGGCATGGTACCCCTGCAGGTGTACGCTAGGAGCGGGGTCACCCCTCCAGATTGCTAGCCAGCGAAGAGGAGAAACGGCTTGCTCTGGGATGCTCACATGAAAGCAGAATTGCCTACGGCTCATTTCTCAGAACGACCCCTCTTCTGACATGGCTGTGCTCATTTGAAGGGAAACTGAGGCACCAAGAAACGCAGGAATTGGTTCTGACTTCAGACTCATAGAGGAGCCCCCGCCTAGGGTGAGATCAGCATCTATTCTGGATTTATGAGACTCTCATGGCTTCTCAAGGGGGCTCTTCTTCAAGGGGGCTCTTCCACAGAGTTTTGATAGCGAGGCTTCCAGCAACTTGAAACATACACACACACGCAACTTATTTATATCCTTAAACCTCACCACTCATCCTTAAAGCTCTTTACTCAGCCAACAATTTATTCCGGGAACATCAAATTATTTCTATTGGGTTGTCATCCCCTGCTCCCCGATCACCTGAACCGGGACGCTTTAAATGACACTGCCCCTGGGGACAGTGTCTGCAGACACTGTGGTCCAGTGGCCCCACCTTCATGCCATTAACTTTCCTCTTTCTTATTCGCACCCACCTCAACCCACCTCCATGTGTTTCTTTGCCCTTTTTCCCGTACATTTTCCACTGTGCTGTCTACCTGTAGCCCTTGTGAGCACTAATTACATCCATGAAGACAGGACATGCCTCACTGGGTCCCAAGAAATTTGCTCACTCCAGGAGGAGCCTGCTGGGCTTTGAGAGGAGGACACCCACCCTTCACACCCCTCACACCACCCATGCCCTACTGTGTGAATGACACATGCCCTGGACTAGAGCAGAGAATTCCTTCTCTCAGTGTGTGTTTGGGGCCAGAGCTGCTTCATGCATGGCTCTCAATCAGTGAGGAAGCTGGATCAACCTGAGCTGATACAAGACAATAACATCAGGTGGAGGAGGGTGGTTGAGTCGGGAAGGACGGATGTTTGAGGGAGAAGCGGGGACTCCTGCGAGTTGTCCAGTGAGATTCTCTTCAGGGCGCCCAGCAAAACTTTCCTGATGCTCCAGCATCAGGAAATCTTGACCCCAGTTCTAAAAAGCTGGTCCCTCGGTCATAGTTCAAACTCACAGAGGTCTTGATGAGGCTTTAAAAAGAGACCAGTGTTTTATTTAGCTATGAAAGCATATCTGCTTCCAGAAGGCCAGTTTTAACCTAGAACAGGAGCATAGCCAGCCAGCCAGGCAGAAGCAGACACACCCATGGGAGACAGAGAATCCAGCCCTGAGGACAACGGTGAACCCAGCCCTACATCCTTGCCGTCAGGGTCAACCTCCAGGCTAACGGTTTGTCCATTTCTCTCTTTTCTCATCACATCTCCTGTTCAGCAGTTCTTCCCGCACCTTGGGCATGAGTCCTCATTCCAGTCACCTTCCCATGTGGAGTTGACCTCCTTAATTACCCTGGGGTGTGTCCCAAGGGCTTCCTGGGTCAATTGTCCAAAGAACAGCAATGCTAGGATTCTCTGCTTCACCACCTCTTCCTTCCTCTCTCCCTCCATTCTTCTTTCCATCAAAATGTACTGGGCACTGATTTATGCGCCAGGCATTGGGAAAATAAACACCCATGCTAAGCTACCATTCTCCTCCCAGTAAAGTGCACTTCAAAAGCTGCACTGAGCTTCAGGAGCAACACACTGAGCCTCACTCTGGATCCCCTGACTAATCTTCTTGCACCTCTCCAGGCATCTGACGCCATTCAATGTGCTCAATGTCTTGGTTTCTCTACTGATAAAACAGGGGCCATAATAAAACAGAAAATCCTCCTATCCCCCCCCTCACAACCTTGAAGAGAAGCTTCTTCATTGTCTACCGTGCATTCCTCTAGGAAGGCATAGAAAACGAAGTGGTGTTATTAGACACTCCACTGAAAGATTGCTCAGAATTCAGAGAATGCCATTCTATTTTGTATATGAATGCTTTAGGAATCCACCGAGAGATAGTGTTACAATAAATCTCATTTTAAAGTAAACGGAGTCCATTATTCTAGTCTAATGTGACGGGGTATTGAGGAACATGTGTGAGTTTTACTTTCTCTAACTTGTAACTTTTAAGAGTTTCAATAAGGATTCCCTCCCCCACCTCCAAAAAAAAAAGCTGCTTCTTTTTAGGTTGAAAAACTATTGTCTTACACAAAGTAGGAATTATTTCAAGGCATTATAGCTTTTCATTTTGTGTGACTCTGTTGTGTAAAGAAAGAGCAGCAGAAGGAGAATTCTATGCCCCGGGTTCCAATGCCAATATCACCACTTATCAAGGTGGTGTCTCTTTTCTTCAAGGTTCTTCTGGGTGACAGCTTTAGAAATCAACTCTAAATTATCTTTACAATTTTTTAGGAAGAATTCATTGAAAAGACAATAGGGTATCTCATGAAATTGAAGAAAAAAAATTGAAAAACTAAGACACAAGGAGAGAAGTGTCAGGAGAATACCAGATCCCTCCCAGTCCAGCTACCCTTCAAGGACTTAACCATAGGAAACTTGCAGGCTGTGCTTTGATGTCATGTTCCTAAGAAAGAGCCAGATAGATCCAGTTTTAGTCTGAGAGGGAGAGCTGGCTGTCTCTGGGTCTAGCTCTGGAGAGATCTACCAGCATCAAATGACAGCCCGGAGGCCTCTGGCTGTATAACAATCATTCCCAGAAAAGAGGTCCATCAACAGACAGGAAACACCCTTCAAGATTTAAGGGTTTTACACCAGGGACCCAAGTCCCTGGCTTCAGTGCCTTCTAGGAAGTCAGAAGTTGGCTTCTATTATCCCCAAGCTTCCTTCTGGCTCTTTCCTCCTGGCTTTTTCCTCCTGTGGTTAATGGTCATGGTTCCAAATGCTTCTTACAAGGAGTAACAGGACTCTTGAAACTATTTTTAGTATTTCCCAAAATGCAACAGAAATTGTTTGTTGGAGGTAAGTCTGGTCATACACACCAAGAGAACATGTTTCCACTTAGCACCTAGAACTATTTCTCCACCATAGAACAGCACCGGTCATTCGCAGGCCAGATGTTCTGATGGGCAGTTAATTTTGACTCACATAAAAGGGATTAATAACTTGATTGAAAAATGTCTTGTGAAATTCCTTGTATGTAAAAAGCACTGACATCCTCAACTGATTTTCTAAAAGGAAGCTTAATTTATTTGTGGGAAAATTGGAAGAATTTTATACCTACAGACACCTAGAAGAGAACTTTGGACAATAAAGAACATGCCTTTACTCTATCCCTCAGGGTAAAGTCCATATACATAAGTAAGTCATCAGTGTCCACAGCAAAGTTAGTGAGAGGATGAACTGAGCAGGGGAACTTTAAAAGGAGAACTTTATGCTTCATCTCAGAAAAATGGGCATATATGGGCCCTCCCTGGAGGCTTAAGGGTTAATGCACAGCACTATGAAGCTAGCCACAGCCACTGAGGCATGAGTTTGACCCCTGACAAGGGAGATGACCCACATAGCACAGAATGCCTCTCCTCACCTACCTGCTGCTCCCCTCAGCAGTATATTTCAGTAGATCTAGCTGTTCTTCTGCCCACTCCGTATCTAGTGAATCCTCACCCACCACAGTTCTTGCATGTGTAATGAATAAATATTAAAAAGAACCCTCTCTCTCTCTTTTTTAAAGATTTGTTTATTTCTGCATACAGAGCTGGGGTATAGACTAGCAGTGCAGGAATGATGGGAGGATTCACCCAAGACAGAGCAGGGAGCAGAATAGGCAGACTGATTGAAATACACTGCTGAAGGAAGCAGCAGGAGAGACAGGAGAGATCTGCTGCGCCTTGTGGGTCAGCTCCCTGGTTATAGATCGAACTCATGCTGCAGTGGCTGTGGCCAGCTTCTAGTGCTGTGCCTTAACTCATTGTGCCACCAGGGAGGGCTGACTCTTAACCCCCTTAAAGAACTCAGAAAGACAATTCAAAGCCCCAATGACTTGTGACTACTTTTTCTTGCTGTGTTCAATTAGCAATTAAATGAACAATTAGAATGTGTTTAAATACATATAACTTATCCTATGTATTAACTACCCTGGATGAATTTTGGCCTAGAAAATGACACTACAGTCTGCTAAACTAGAGATCAGAAAAGAAGTTGGTCTCATAGCATCAAGTTTAATGTCAGGAAAACTGGCATCCAGTTGCTCCTACTCTCCCTGTAACGAGTTTTGTGTTCATGGGATGTCCTGAGCATCCCTCTCCGTAGACTGAGAAGCTCTAAGATTATTTGTAGCTCTAATTTTTGGTGCTATTAATACAGCATGTATTCTTGAGCTCTTTCAACGTGTCAAGCGCTACTCTAGGTGATGAATGTTTAATCCCCAACAACCATCTACATTTCCATCCCAGTCTAATAAAGAGGAAGCTGATACCCAGCAAGCGCCTGCTAGGGAAGACAGACTCAGAGTAGGGCATCCAGAAGGATACACTTTGGCCTTGCTCGCTCAGGTGCTGGATATTCCCCCACCGCCCTTTTCTCCAACCCCTTCGACACAATCTGAGCAGATGCTCGCATGCACACTTCTTTTCATCTCCCCCCTGACATCACCCTAATCACCTAAGTTACTTGTCTCTAAATTGCCTGCAATTTGTCTTCTTCTTTCTAGAACTGAAGCGATGATAGCAATATGTCTTCCAGGTGCAGTTTCCTGGGGGTCCTCTGAACAAGTTGGTGAACTTCTTTAAGGCGGTCCCTAACATGGCCCCTACAGCAGTGTCAGTCCTAACTGGATGGAGTGCCCCAGAAGGCAGGAAGCCACAGCTGTTGATGACAGCCAGAGCCACAGAGGAGCTAACTGCTCAATGACTGAATGATGGGAAGACACAACCCAGGCCAAGAGGCTAATGAAATTGGAATGTGCTTACCTAAACATATAAGGTGATCACTATTGGGAGATATTTCTCCACGGGACACATGTCTTGGGTCATACAAGCAGGGTATACACTACCCTTTAAATCTTCTTTATCAGGATGTTCACATAGCAAGCAGTCAGGTGATAGAAAGAAGATCTCACTCTAGAGCAAAATGCAGGTGCATTTACTGCTCATTATCAAAGATTTGGGGTCCCAAAGCTCAGGATTCCTCTCCTATAGTGGAATTCCCCAAATGTACAGATGTACTATGACTCTTAATTCACACCCTCTGGAATCAGGGGTCAGGGGGGCCATATAAACGTGCTGATAAGGTAGCTACTGCTTTTGCTATGAATAATACAATCATTCATCTCTAATCCAGGAATTTTATATCTTCTGCCAATAACAGGCTAACTTTGTAGGTTGCAAGTGGAGTAAAACTGAGATCCTTCACAATTCTTGACATTAAAAAGAAGTCAACATATTTTATTTTCCTCTTACTCAGAAGCCAAGGATATTCTCTTCAATTGTAGGAAAGAGGACAGGCATTGAGATTAGTACATTTACTAATAGGTGTGTGGCTGCCTAGGGCAATTTTAGACTCTCCTTTCTGAGAAGGTTGAAGGATTGTCTAGATACCTACCTATATGCTGTGAGTCAGGCCCATATGAATATGGTCTTGCCATGCTAATCATAGCTTGGAAAGTAATTCTGGCCATGCAAAGGCCTTCAGCCTGGTTGCTTTTTGCATATGAAATGTCACAGCATGTGAAGCTTTCTCCAGTGAGTTATTGCAGAGTTGTTCAACCCCAGTGCAAAGTCCTCATGATTATTAAGACACAGTTGGAAACTATGACATAGTTTTCAGAACCCAGTCCTGAAACAAGCCTTTTAAGAAATTTACCCAAGCCCTCCTTGGTGGTGCAATGGGTTAAAGCACAGCACTATGAAGCTAGCCACAGCTGCTCCAATGGGAATTGGATCCCTGACCTCAGAGGTGATCCACATGGCACAGCAGACCTCTCCTGTCTCGCCTCCCTTCAACAATGTACTTTGTCAATCTGCCTGTTCTGCTCCCCATCCTGTCTTGGTGAATCTTCTCACTGCCCCTGCACCTCTGTCCCATGCCCCAGTTCTGCAGGCACAAATAAATAAATCTTCAATGAAAAAAAAAAAAAGAAAGAAAATGGCATTTGTGAACACTCATTATAAAAAAAAGAAAGAAAGAAATTGGCCCTCCTGCTGTAGATTTAGGGGAGCTGCTGGTGAATCCAGATGGAAATGACCTCTAGGAAGCTGAAATTTGGATGACTTTCATCCTCTTCATGTAACTGTATTCTCGTCTCTTCTCTCTACCCTAATATGTATCCCACTGGGATGTCCTGAGGGATGAGCAGACAGCGGATTGGGCAGTTCCATCAATTTTACTGCTTCCCAGATGCCAGCGTATAATAGGGATGACGACAGTGTGCAGAGCCCTGAGCCCACAGAAGAAGATCTGACATGCTAAACACAGCACTTCCATGACCACACTTCATACGCGTCCTCGCTGATGAACTCAATGTATTTCCCATGAAATGTCTTTCACGTGTCCATTCCTCTGCACTACCCCCTCTCTGGGGCTTTTCCTCTTTCAAAGCACAGCCATCTCATTTGATGCAAACAATGCCTTCTAGTCAGGACAAATGTTATGAACCCCAACTTGCAGTTGATGAAATTGAAACTTACAGAGGTTAAGGGTATTGCTTAAGGTCATAGGATGGTAAGTCTGGAAACTGGCCACCTGATTCTAGGTCCATTATCCTTTCTGCTCACTAGGCAAGAGGGGTAAGCGGTTGGGGCAGGGGGATGTTATTTGCATTTTACAGAAAGATCGAGAGCATGACCTATCTGAGATCCCACATTGGGGGGTAGAAGCAGAGCTAGATACAAGTTCTCCCAAATCAGCGGGACCAGGTCTTCCCCCAATGAGCACGTGGCCTTGCAGGAAAGATGGAGAACTCATTTGTACAAGGATAGTCATTTTTGAGAGCCCAAGTAAGTGACAAGCTGGTGGTGAGTAGTCCAAGCCTGGGTACCAGGAACACTAGAGGGAGGGCTTGGTCTCTTGCATTGTAGACTCTCTGTCTTTGCAATGTGGTGGTGGCAAAGACATGGACGTTGGGGTCAGACCAACTAGAGTTAGAGTCCTAGCTGTCCTTTTGCATTCTGTGCAACCTGGGACAGGTGACTTACCTGGTTTTTGGTGTTCTCTTCAGTATGACCAGATAATAATAGTGACCAAGTCACAAAGATACTAGGAAGAAGAGCAATTACATACTAGGATGATCAGTAAGTTGGAGCTTGTATGTTCAATCATGAGATGGGGTGTTGGTGGAAGGCAAGAGGTTCCAGGGAGAAAGTAAAAGAAAGGTCAAGGAAAATGGGGATGAAAATCTTGCCCTGATACTGCTGAGTCACAGTGTCTAGAGCATCCTAACGAGGGCAGGAAGTGGCGGCACTCTTAGCCCTGCAACCTGCCCTTGCTCCTGACAAAGCAGTGAGTGCTGGCTTAGCTGCTAGCAAATATGAAGCCCTGGAAAACAGCTGAGTCAACACGGCCCTCTTGCCCCCACCTCTGGGAGAGGGTTCAGATTTGCAGCATGGCCCAGACTACAGGGCACCAAGTCTGCTCCAGCCTCCATTGCTGGAAGAAAGTACATGCTCTCTCTTAGTGCAGGCAGTAGGCGGAACCCAAGAGAGCCCAGACGAGGCCGATGAGCCTCCTGCTCACCAGGGTCTGGGGCACTGAAATGTTCAACCATGTCAAAGAAGGTAAATGGAAAATGTTTTTACAGATATAGAAATAGGTTCTTGATCCCTCTCCAAATCATCCCAGTTCCTGTATCGAATGCACCATTCCCATGAGAGAATGAGAGAAGGCTGTGGAAAATATTGGCTGTTGGATCCTTTTTCAGAAAAGTTTGGCTTGGAGCTGACAGGGCTTTATGATCATCTGTGGGTGAGTCCAGTTCTTTGACAGGTTTCTCGCCTGCTGGCTGACCAGATGGAGAAGAACCCTGCAAAGCCCAGAGGTCTCCAGATCATCTGGACAGTCAGGAAGAACACCCTTTCGACGTGGGATGCTGGCATAAGAGGAAGTCACCAGTGGGAGGTCTGCGCCACAAACAGCACTGTAGGAGGCTGCACCTTCTAGAACAAAGTGATGCTCACTCTCCCAGGGGCTGCCGCTCTCTTACCCAGTCACTCAAGCTGGGAGCTCACTGACCTCTCACGCTGGCTGCCCCACATGCCCTATCAACCCTTTGGGACTGACGAGGGTGCATGACTCACTCAGATATCAGGGTACTTTGTTAGAAAACCCAGAAGTGACTCTCAAAGCCTGTGGGCCTCTTGATCCTGCTACCCGGTGGCCACCTCTGCCGAGTGACTGCCTAGAGGTTTGGGGATCGCTACCTCAGCCAGACTGGTGTTGCAGACTTCCCCTTCAGAGGTGGCCAATCTGAATCTGTTTGTTGATGGAAAGTGACTGGACAATAGCTCAGGTGTCTCCTTCCAACTGGACCCTGTTCTCCTTCAACCATACCCTGGCACACAGCCATTGCCATCCTCATTTCAGGACTCAGGTAGAAACGCGTCAGGCTAAGAGGGAGCCCAGCAGTTTGATTGTCTTGGGAGTTTCTGCATTAGTGGCTGTCATCATTGGACTCACTATTGGGGTTGTATGTAATACCAAAAAGCTGGCTAATGTCACGCCTACTGCCTCTGAGGTAGCTGGATTCTGGGGGAAACATTCGGAAACCTCTGCTGATCTCTGGACTCCCTGGTTCACGTGGCCTTGGATAATCATTTGGCCCTAGTGGTGCACCAGGGTGGGGTGAGTGCAGCCCTAAATGCTCCCTTGCTGTCCCTATGTCAATTCTCCTCCCAGGTAGAGCAGCGAACAGAGCAGATTCCTCAAAAGGCTTTGTGGTTCTGAGAACAAGCCAGAAACCTGCGCACCTCCTGGCTTTTGGACCTGAGCAACATCTTCCCGGGGTTGAAATCTTGGCTGTTGCTGCTCCTAGGAACCCCCCACCCCAACCACCACCACCACACCCACACACACACACACACACACACACGTTTTTTCTTTTTTCTTCCTCCTGCTTAGGTCTTGCACCTGCTTCTCCAACGACCTCCATCTGTTGAGGGCCCCTACACTGACCCAAATAGTGGGCCCCATTTCACCCTGCACATCATTTCAGTTGTTTCACTGAGCCCCATTTGGCTCATGATCCTTCAGCAACATGCATGGACCGCCAGTGAGTGTCCCTTACTCCACAGCCTTCAGCACCCAGTCCACGCCCTACCCCCTGGGAAATCCTCTGGGAGGCTCATCAATGGCAGAACTAGAGAGGCCTTTAGGATTTGTTGGCTCTGACCTCCTCACAGAACAGAGATGCTGAGGCTTAGGATGGCAGTGAGTTTGCACGGCTGCCCATCTGGCGTCCTCTTTCATGAGGCTAAGAGGGGGAAACACGCTTCTGAAAACCTATACTTCCACCAAACCTTACCCACTCTGCCCTGATAGTAAGAAGAGAGAATAATGAAGGATGGACGATGTTTGCCCACTCTATGATTCCAGAAGGAAAGGTCAAGAGAACAGGAACCCATCTTTAAATTATTTAACTCTGTCCCCCAGCCCTGCATGGGGCGGGCTGTTATGGGAGACAGAAGCTAGTCACTCACATTTCGCAAGTATTGCAAAGCAAATGGAAAGGATGGGAGGAAGTCGCTCATATGCATAAGTAAAGGGCCCTGAAGTCAAGCTGAGGAGAGTTAAAGGAAGGCACTCCTTTGCTCTTAAGTTACCTGAGTCTGTGACTCTTGGAACTGTAGGATTTGCCCTGAGAAAAGAAGACATGGGAGGTGGGGAGAGACAGGGAAGAATAGGATATTCCTAAATGACTTCACGTTTAACAAGAGATACACAGATGACCGAGGTGACCGCAATAGAAACAGCCTTCTGTTCCATAAGGAAGATTCAAGTGGTCATGGCTGAAAACCTCCAATATCAACACCACAGCGCAGGAAGTCAAGAAGAGCCCTGGGCTGGAGACCAGTTGTCCCAACCACAGAGGCAGTTCCTCAGCCAGAGGTGAGCAGATGAGACGAAGGTTGATGGTAAGAACAGAAACAACACATGTTTAGGGTCACTGCACTGTTGACTCTGCAGCCCTGCTCAGCTGACCTCATGGAGATGGTGTCCGCCAACCAAGCTCTCCAGCTCCTCCCAGGGAGGGATACATGAAGTCAGATAGAGCATCTCCTCCTCCCTTGCTGAGGGGAGCACAGGCTTAACACTCCCTCCATCCTGGCCTCTAAGTCAGGAATTCAACGGGGGTGAGTGGTCTGTACCAATGAGATCCACTGAGGAGAGAACACCTAAGGGTCTCAGAAGAAGCTGCTGGTGCCCAGGGGAGTCCTGTTTTCTGCATGGAGGGGGGATTGTGTGGAGAGGACCTGGGGGGGGGGGGGGGAGAAGAGAGAAAAATCTGACAACTGATTCTTCTCTTTTCCTCTTCTCTCTCTTCCCTTCCTGCCCAGTGTCCACGCTAATGAAAATAAGCCTGCACAGCTTCTTCTGCAGCCGAAGAATTCATTCAGAGCAATTTGGAGCCAATTGGATGAACAGGAATAAACGAGCAGATATTGCAGTTTATGGCTGACTGCTCCAAGACCCCAGGCACTGATTAGAGGCCCACGGTCCTTTTTATGCCCACAGCACGAAGACAGGTGAAATGCGGTCCCGTTAAGAGCTCTAAACGGGAGGTGTGGTAGTGAGGAATAGGATGGGTAATTATAATCTGGGTTAATACTGGGGCGATGGCCATGCCACCCGGACCTGAGAAATAATTAAGTGATTGAGTAAAAGATTGAAACAGTGGGAGGCAGTGATTGCTCTGTTAGGCCCATGGATATACAGGGATAAAGGGTCCTCATGGGAGGGAAAGCCAATTGTCACTCCTGGTGGGCTTCTGCTGTTGGACTCTGTCTTAACTCTGATTCACGCTCCCCAAGCAATCAGGAAAACACCCCGCTTCTCTGAAATGGCACCTACTCTCTATCCCTATTTCTCCACCTCCGTGGCTGCAGAGCACACCATGGCACTGAGGCCCCCGGAGCGTCATGCGGGTCCCGGCTGGGAGGAAGGATGGGTTTGCATCGGGCCAACCCTCTCACAGCTCCTCCTCATGGTCATGGACCAAGGTTTCCAAGATGGCTGCCCAGCGCCACAGGAAGAGTTTGAGCTTTACAATGTGTAGGTTTTCCATAGGCTGAATAAACCGCACCCTTTGGGAGGTAGAGTCCACAACCTCGAGCCAGAAGCAAAGACTCTGGAGATGTGGTTGACCTTGATGAGCAAAGCATTCAGGGAAAGGCCCCTGAGATCAGTGCAGAGAAGAGGCCTCCATCTTTATTAGGGCGTCCCGCCATCTTGGGCTTCCTGCTGCCCTCTACTCTGAGAATAAAGTCAAAGGTTGTGTTCTCTTGGATACGGCCACCATGCACAGCCTTTCCCAGCTTTGTTGTGGTAGCAGCACTGATGCTTTAAATATGAATAAATTGGTTTTTCTACACGCAAGAAATCAAAGTCTTATAACTTTATTAACATCATTTCTGTTAATAACATGGCAAATCCTTGTTGGAAGTGGGGATAGGATGTTACCTCAGAGAGAGAGGGAGGGGAGGGGAGGGGAGAAAAAGAAGGAAGGAAGGAAGGGAGGGAGGAAGAGAGGGAGGGAGAAAGGGAGAGAAACACTTGTCCCTATGGAGAGATCCCCAGGCCCGTGGTTAGTGAAGCCCACTGTGTCGCCATAACAGGCTTTATCCCACCAACCCCGAGGGCCACTGAATGGGTTCAGCTCCATGTGACGGGTGGGGAAGAGCCGGGCCTGCAGCCTGTTTCACAACTTGGGAGAATGGGTTGAGAGGCCATGGGTTGAGGGAAACGGGGCAGGAAACTTGCTAGGGTGTGATCACAGTTGCTGGGTGCCTGGGAGATAGGCCGGAGGCCACCGCTTTAGCATGGGGTGGGGACTTGAGAACCCTGGGGGAGTAAGTGTGCTGGATGCAGGTTGTGGCCAAATGGCACAAAGACAGCACTCCGGGCCTGGATGGTGGGGTGGGTGAGACCAGGAGGACAGACTTGGGAGAGAGGGCGTGGGTGCATTTGAAGGAGAAGCCCAAGGTCATGGACCCCAA
>NW_004567106.1:61949170-61975472 GCF_000260355.1 Condylura cristata
CACCCCCCACCCAGTCACAGCTGGGGAGAGAAAGGTGAGCAGTGGGCCAGCACCCTGTGGCTGGCTGGTTCCCTCAGTGCAGGAGTTTAATTCGCTGCCTTTGCTGCTCTCTCTGCAAACCAGAATCCTCACTTTCCTCCATCACTTCCAGAAAGAGGTTGTGAAGGCCAAATGTGAAAATA
This sequence comes from Condylura cristata, assembly GCF_000260355.1. Taxonomy (NCBI): domain Eukaryota; kingdom Metazoa; phylum Chordata; class Mammalia; order Eulipotyphla; family Talpidae; genus Condylura; species Condylura cristata. The sequence goes on from NW_004567106.1 coordinate 61,949,353, forward strand.
TATTTCAGGCACTTTGGAAACAAAGCTGCTGTATAAATACAAGGGATTTAAACCATCTCTGGTTGGGCCGTGTGAGGTTTCCTATTGCTGCAAGATGAGCTCAAATGATGAGCCCACTTTGTGATAGGTCTGCGCTCTGCGACTTTTTAAATGTGTTTGAAAGATATCCAAGTTGACAAGGGCTATTTGCTTACTTGCCTGTAGCTCTTCTCTTTGGTGCCATGGAGGGGCAGGGAGACGTAGCATAGCCCCTGTGAGCTGGGAGGGACCCTCCACTTCACAGAGGAGGCCATCGCAGCTGGGCAGAGACAGGGGGAACCAGGAGACAGCAGGTGGCAGGCACACAGGGAGGGTCAGCCCACAGACCGCCGACCCGCGCCCCGTGTTCTCAGAACCCTACAGAGCCTGCTTGGCAGGGAACCAACCTAACATCACAGCCAAGACCACCCCACCCCAGCCCTGCTGCAGGCCTCTGCTCTTCTAAATGAAAAAAAGGGCCATTTAGGATAATGGTTTCAAAGCTCTCTGAAGTTACTAAGAGTTAGGAAAAAAATATATAGAAGGTCCATATTAATGAGTCTCTCGCTCTTCATGTCAAACCCAGAACATCTTCGAGATTTAAATAATGCAGGATTGAATGTGGATGGAATCAGGGACTGAGAGCAGCAGAATGGGGCTGTGGGGCTGTGAATAAATTAGCGCTCTGGGGCCAGGGTGGAGACCAAAGGGAGCAGGAAGAGCATTGAGGATAAAGACCTTTGTGGGGAAGGGCTGGAGCTTGGGGGTCAGGAAGACCAGGCTGGGCTGGGAGTGGACATGGTCAGAAGCCCAGCACCAGTGAGAGGACGGTCCAGCCCCGGGGGGGCCCAGTGAGGCAGGAGTAGGGGCCAGGCACACCCAAGACGCTCCGTCTTCCAGGTATGAACCTGATGTGGGGGTACAGATGCTTCCACCCCCACACAGGGAGCTCCCCAAGCATAAATCATGAAGCCCAACTCCCAGGATTCCCCCAAAGACTATACATGTGTGGGGAGCAGCAGTAAGCACAGTAGCCTCCAAAAGTCAACATGAACATGCACAGATGAAATGTTCTAGAAGTCTCCTAGAGGCAAACCGCTTCCCTTGCCTACATGGCTTCCCAGAGCTCCCTGATCATGAACTCCTCTTGGGCACCTTGAAAGACCAAACTGACGCCATGACAGCCTCTTGGGCACCTCTTCTTGAGGGATGCATCTCCGGGAATTCCTCCTGGAATGCCTCTGCCTTTCCCTCTCTGGCAGTGACTCTGAGAACTGTGGTTCCTGAGGATTCAAGTCATTTCAGGTTGCTTTGTCAGCTTGAAATGGGTGGCGCCCTGAGGCTACCCTAGAGCCAAGGTGGGAATTTTCATCTTACTGTGAGGAGTCAGACCAAGGTCAATTCTAAGCTTCCAGAGCTTCCAATAAGCTCTGGGAAGCTGTGGAAGCCAAGCCAACTGGTTCACCTCTGCTGGGGCTTCTAGAGCCTCCAGCCCTGAACACAGACAATTACAGAAGCAGGGACTCTGACCTGGCCCCAGACCAGGAGAATACACAATTCCAACAAACCCTGGCAACTCAAATGCCAAGAGTATACTCATGTAGGCAGGAAATTGGGAACCCACAGGGAAAATTCTAGAAGTGCTCAAGAAGAGAGAAAAGGTCAACAGCTCTCTTGCAGAGGGCCAGGGGTGAGATTTAAACAGCTAGCGCAGAGGTGAGAATCCAGGTGTGGAGAGTGAAGGTCGGTGTGGAAGCTTAAAGGCTTGGTGTGGGGTCCAGGTGATGAACAGCCAAGGACACCAGCATGTCAAATGTCCACAGGCCTGGGACCCACTGGTGACTGAGTTGGTGGTAGAGTCCCCTTGCCTTTGGTTTACACTGAAAGACCCACCTTTATGGACTCAGTGACAGACCTCCCTCCAGCTCCTGGAGTCTGATTCTAAGGCAGTTTCTAGAAGAATTGCTCAATTGAGTGCAATCATGAAGCACTTATAAGCGAAGCTGGTGACCCAGTATTCTGGCCAATCCTTTGCAAACTGAATGCCTCCCAAAATCTGTCGCCTGAAGGAAGTCATCTCAGTTTATTAACCAAGTAACACAACCACCAAAGCCCAGTTCCTTTCCCACAGAGCATGCTCCCCAATGAAGGCCTCCAAGTTCGGCACCTCACAGAGGGGGCAGCAGATCCTACCACAAGGCATTTCCAATGCCTTTTCCCCCAAGCCCTGCGGGCCTCCACTGGCAGACCAGGTGAGCCAATGGAATGTCTCTGTCTTCCCTTGGGGAGCCAGGCTGCTGCTCCCCACTCTCCTCCAGGCCCCACTTCCCCTCATCACTGAACAATGACTCTCTCATTAGTCAGCCTCCTCCCTGTCCACGAGCCCTTATTACAGTAACTATGGAGTCAGCTTCTGACAAGAAGGAAAAGAGCAATTAGAGGTTTTTTTCTCTGCTGGGCAGCCTGGCTGACATCACCCTCCACCCCCCACATGGTTAACCCCTTTCTCTCCCCTCTGCCTGCTGGTCAGGAAGTCACACAAGGTCACACAGAGGAGCAGATCTGTGCACTCCAGCCCACATATCCAGAGAGGCCAGGGACACCACGAGAGGAGGGAGAGGCAGTGAACGTTTCAGAATGAACAGGACCGGATGCTGCTGAGGCCGACGGGACAGCTCACTACCCTCCTCTGCCAGTTCCACTCTGCGGCAGCGGCCGCATCTCTGAGTCCCAGAGCAGTGAAGAAGACTGCCGGGCTGGGGCCAGCGGCGGCTGCTGCTTTCTGTCTCGTCCCCGCAGCACAGGCCACCCTGAACCAGGCCTGGGTTAGTGCTGAATAGGTAGAAGCAAGGTGCAAAGTCCCATGGGTGCTGGCTGTTCACCCAGCATCAAATAGTTACAGGATTTCGGAGGACATCATGAATTCACCAAGCTTTAATAGAGCGCCTACTGTGTGCTGGGCATGGAGCATAAAGCAGGATATCAGACACACCCATGCCTGAGCTCGTGGACTCTCCGGGCTGACAAAGCAGCAGCCAGGGCAGCGGGCTCAGTGCTCCAGGCATAGGGCAGGCAGCCATGGAGGTGCTCAGGGGGAGCTGCAGAAAGTGGCGCTTTGGCTAAGAGCAGAAATGTGAGGTGCAGGCGGAAGCTAGCTCTGCAGATGAGGCCGAGACAAGGCAGGCCTTCCCTTCCGCTGTCTCCCCACCTCCAGATACAGGGAGGGATCTTCACGGGGGCATCCAAGGACACTGTCCTCCACATGCTGCCTAAACACTCCCGTGAAAGAAGCAACTGTCCAATTACCTGCAGCTGCTGTTGCTAGCAGCTCCTTCCTTAAAGGAAGATGAAATCTGCTCAGGGTTAGGTGAATGGGCAAGAACGTGGGCTTTGAAGCAGTCAATGAGAGTCAGATCCTCTTTGCCACCTGTCAGATCTGTAAGAATGTCTCAGGTACAGAAACCTCTGTGGGCCTGTGTTTCCCCACCTGTGAAATGGGGACATTCTGTCTCCCTGGCGAAGCAGTGGGGACGAGTCAGTGAAAGAATGAATGTACGATGCCTTGCCAGAGCACAACAAACCTCAGACATTCCTTTTTAGCCATTGGTTCTTTCTATTCCTCTGAAATATGTAACTTTCATTCAAGGAGACAACACTTCCTATTTCTGAACTGCCCCTAAATCTCATCATCCCTAGTTCCTCATATCACTTGGTTTCTAGAGCCATCCCCATCCTTTGCATATAGAAAGTGAAGGAAGACTGTGCCAACACCGATTAGCACGGAGCTCAGTTTAATTGTGTTCTTATGTGTCACCTGAGGGAAGGTGGGGTTCTGTCATTCTCCAGTGCACACCAGCACCCAGCCCCATGCCCAGCACACACCAAGCACCAGTGTGGACTTGAGAGGATGACTGTGGTCTTCTATTTAACGCAGCATGAGATATTCTTCATTTGAAGAGAGCCTATGTCATTCTTGGGGTGCCTATCAGGCAAGAACTCCAGGATTTTCCCACACATGAGCCTCCTTCATCCTGTATTCTACCTGCTAGTTTTTTAACTAAGAGCAGGACTTTGATTTATCTCTCCTACCGTTAATCGTGTTAGTTTCAGTCCATTGTTCTGGCCTGCCCAGACCTTTCTTGAATCTTCACTCTGTCATCCAAGATATTAGCTCTCTCACCTAGTTTTGCTTCATCTATCAATTTGTTAAGCATGCCGCCTATGTCTTCATGTATCATGGATGAAATGTCAAAGACAGACATTCTTTAGGGAAATGGACAGGCCTCCTGTGACCCAGTACTGGGGACTTCCCAGTTAACATTGGTTCATTCATCAACACACCTTGGGAACAATTGTTCAACCAGTGAGGAGGCTGCCATGTCTGTCCACGTGGTGCCATTTTGTTCAAAGCGGCACAAGAGGCAAAGTCAAATGCCTAACAACATAAGAACTTTGCCATAGTAATCACTAACATGTTGGGCATATCAAGCAACCTACTGTGCACTATCTCACTCACCCCTCCCAACACCACAACACTGGTGGGCAGGGATGGGTAGGGTGGAGCAAGCCAGGCTGCCTGGGGTGAAGCTCTGACTCTGCCCCTACTGCACTGGCAAGCCCAACCGTGTGTTAGGGAGGGTAGCTCACTTGCTGTCACACATCTCCGTGGCCTCACCCGTCGCAGGTGCATATCTCACTTATATCACAGTCCAGTCCTTCCATGGGATGACTTGGAGGATCCAGTCCCCTGTCATCTAATGATTCCTCTCCAGAGGCCATCCTGGGTCTTCTCCAGGCCAATCAAAGCACAAGAGTGTGGGGTTCTGACATATTGCACATTCTACGCACACACCATTGGCCAGAACTGGTCATGTGACCAATCTCAATACACAGGAGGTTGAGGCAGTGTTGCAGGTGACAGAGTCTGACCCACTTACTTATCTGTGTCACTGAAATAATATTCCCTGCCTCATAAAGTCTGTACTCCTCAAGGGTCTCTGGAGAGAGAGAACCAATAGAAGATAGATACTTAAAGGGATTGGTTCATGATCCTGTGGAGCATGGGCAGTCTGGACTCTGTAGGACTGGTAGACTCTTCTCTAAAGTTAAGTCTTCAACTGATAGGGCAAAGCCCCACCCCACCCCCCACCATGTTATGGAGAGTAATCCGCTTCACTCAAAGTCTGCCGATTTAAATGTTAGCATCATCTAAAACACATTTTCACAGCAACACTTTGGCTGGTGTTTGATCAAACAACTGAGCATCATAGTCCAGCCAAGTTGACACAGAAGATTAACTATCACATTGTCACTGTGAGAATTAAGCTGGACAGGCTGGAAACTGTGTAGAACTTCACTATTATTAAAAAATATATAAGTGCACCTATGAAAAGATCGTGTCAGTGTGATACTGGAGACATTCTTTGTTGGAATCGATGCTCAGAAAAAGGGCTTCTTTCCTGTGACCCCATAGGTCTCCATGTTCATGAAGCGCAGTCTAGGTCAGTGCCATTAAAGAGAAGGTTCTCCAAGACAAGGCTGGGTCTGCTCACAGTGTCTGCTCTGCTGCACGCCGGAGGCTGTTCTCCAAGCATCAATCAAGAGTCAGCTGGTCAGGGAGGTATAAGTAAGCCCAGGGGCCCACATTTAATTCTCAGGCCAGTCACAGCACAAGCCCAGGGCAACTCAGCTGGTCAGTGGCGTGCAGATGCATGTGGTCGATGACAGTGTGCAGGACCCAGCAGCAGAGTTTACTGGTGGTACATGAGCCCCTGTACTAAGGAGCCATTGAAACCCCCTCTCAGGGCCAGATCAGAAGAAGCAGAGAACAATGAAAATTTGGGGCTGATGCTATTCCCTCTTCCCCACTACTCCACAGAGTCCTTGGTTGCTCTCCTGAGTTCTTATCCAAACTATGTCTCCACCATCTCCAGATGTTCCCTCAGGCTAAACAGACACCTTGACCTCAATAGGAAGTCATTAGAGGTCCTTGTTCTGCAGCCACCCATGACCCTGGGAAATCACTGACCCATCTTGAGTCCCAATTTTTCCCCCTGCAACATGGTCTAACTTCCACGAGTTGCACCTCATCAGATTCCTGCATGTCTTTGGAAGCCATCAAGCATGATAGCAAGCAGGATGCTGCATTGCTATTTTCAGGGAAGAGACTTCAGCAGGCCTGCCTCTCCCCACCTCAGCTGGTATAGACCTTGGCAGTGATGCCCACAGATCCCTGTTCCACAGTAGTGACGGCCCATGCCCACATCACCCAAGGCAGCCACAGGGCTCACAACTGGCTCCATCCTGGTCACTAGGCTTTTCAGACAAAGGAAAGGAATTTGAGAAATGAGGATTCAACCTATGCCTACTGTAGTGGAAAATGATGTTCCAGAGTAGCACTAAACCCTGGAGTCTGTGAAAACGTCACCTTATGTGGTCAGAGTGACCGTGTCCATGTAGGTGCGACTAGGTAAGGCCCTGAGGTGGGCAGAGGAGCCCAGATTCCCCAGGTGCACCCCATCTAATTAGCCATGTCCTTAAAAGTCACGCCTCCCGCTGGCTGTGGCATGGGCTCGAGAGGAAAAGTAACTATAGCTGAAGGGCCAGAGAGCTGTGACAGTGCTGGCTTTGAAAATGGAGAAAGGGCCAAGAGCCCAGCAGGTGGAAAGTCCAGGAAACAAGTCACCCCCTAAAGCCTCCAGAAGGGAATGCATCTCTGCTGACGTCTTCATCTTAGCCCCAGGAGACCCAAGTCACAATGGGTCTTAAAAAAAAAAAAAAAAAAAAAAAGGCAAGATTGGCCCTCCCTGGTGGTGCAGCGGGTTAAAGCACAGCACTGAGAAGCTAAAGCCACTTCCACATGAGTTCGATTCCCGCCTACCCCGGAGGTGACCACATGGCGCGGCAGACCTCTCCTGACCTGTCCGCTGCTCCCCTCAGCAGTGTACTTCGGTGAGCTGCCTGCTCCCCACTCTGTCTCTGGTGAAGCCGCCCCTGAGCCTCTGGCCTGTACCCCAGTTCTGCATGCACAAATAAATCTTTAAAAAAAAAATATGTCGGGCCCTCCCTGGTGGTGCAGCGGGTTAAAGCGCAGCACTAAGAATCTAAAGCCACTTTCGCATGAGTTCAATCCCCGCCTGCCCCGGAGGTGACCACATGGCGTGGCAGACCTCTCCTGACCCGCCCGCTGCTCCCCTCAGCAGTGCACTTCATCAGTCGGCCTGTTCTGCTCCCCACTCTCTACCTCTGGCCTGTACTCCATTTCTGTATGAATAAACAAATAAAATCTTAAAAAAAAAAAAAAGTCAAGATAATGAGTTTGTGTCATTTTAAATCACTAAATGTGGGTCAATGTGTACATCTGCCAAGCAGAGATAGAAGAAATAACTCCTCTGACTTCCAGTAAATGTCTAGGAGTGAATAGCGCTAGCCCCAGCTCATGGGAGACGGACTTCCACCCCACTCTCCTCTCTAAGCAGTCACCACCCAGGGTTGGGGAGTTCTGGAAGGTGGGAGGCAAGGAGTGATAGGGATAAGTAGTTTCTGGATGCAAATTAAGACAACACCCACATCTGAGCTGGCCCTCAACCCCGCCATTGTATATGTATAAAATACAATGCCTCTTCTGCACCTCGCATCCCAACCTAAGAATGGAAAACATTCCTTCCATGTGTGTCCACCTTCCTCCCTCCTTCCAGACAGTGCCCACCGGGGGACCATGCGTCCCCAAGACCTCCCCCAGCGCTCCCTTTGCTCCCAGCCCAGCAGTAGCCAGCCACTCTCCACTTCGCGCTCCCCTTCCAGCGCCGGCCGCCATGGGTGGGAGCCTTTCATTAGCAGCGGCTTGCACGCAGCTGATGTTGATTTGATAGAATCCAATTTAGCACCCCACTCTGGGCTCTGCTCCATAAGCGTTTGGGTTTAGCATGTACAGGCAGTTTGATGCTGTCTTGATGGCCTTTTAAGCGGCAGAGAAAATTGCTGGCACGGCAATTTGGTGGCAGGCAGATTCCAAGGAGGGTGGGATAGGAGGGGCGGAGTAAGGAGCAAAGGACCAAAGGGCATTTCAGCCCCCGTGTGTAACAGGCGGCTGAGTGTTCAGGAATCAGACGCTTAGAGTGAACGGAGACTGCTCTGAGGGGCTCCGCCCGTGAGATTTCACCCTGACGCCTCCTTTGAAGGGCAAAGTGCTGCCCATGAAAAGCGCTCAGGAAAGGCACGTCCTCATCAGCGCTCACAGATGCTCTCCTGGTTTCTCTGTCTTTATGTGGAGCCCCAGCAAATTGTGGGGCTTATTCCTGAGAATGCTGCTTTCCTCTCAAGCACCCAGCAGAAACAGTGATTCTAGACTTGTAGGGTAAACTCGACACCTCTCTTTCCCTCTGTTTTCCCCATCTTCTTCCTGTGTCTCCTCCACTTTCCTTGACCAGTGATAAAAGCAGGGTGCAGGAGTGGAGCTCCCCCATGCGTTCTGAGACTAGGGTCCCCCAAATCTAGGCTGAGACAGACACGCTGGTGGACGAGAGAGCACGGGATGGAGAGGCCGTGACTGATGGGTGGGCATGGGCCTCCTTGGTGCTATTTCCTGACCACGCCCCCAGCCCACCCCGCTGCCCCTTAACACACAGGACAGTCATTCACCATCTCCTTGCTTAGGGGCAGCCCAAGGTGGCCAGTGGTGATGGGACCTCGCCATCTCAGGCTCAGATGGGGGCGAGTCGTGATGTCACTGTGAGTCTGTGTCTGTGTGATGATGGAGGAAGCTGAGGCAGGAAGTTGCAGGCTAGGGCCTGCCCTGACTCTGGGCGATGGAATGCCAGCGTGCCCCTCCCTCGTGGCATGGCAACTGCCTGAGACCCCAGAGGCAGGCACAGGCCAGAGTGGGGAGCACTGCAGCTCCAGCCTTTTGGGGCCCATGTCCCCTCCCATAGACTTTGTGCCTGCTGGGGGTGGGGGGTCAGAGAGGCAGGCCAGCTGCTCCAGGGTGCAGGAAAAAAGAGCGCGCTCATTCCCGCGCTCAGGAGGTGCAATTCTAACAGACTGAGAAGTCCCCGAGTCTCTCTCCTCTCCTTCCTCTTTGCCCTCCTCATCAGAGACTCCAATCACTGCCCTGAGTCTTCCTCCTGAGGCCTGGCGTGGCCCGTGTCACAGCCTGTCTCTCCTTTCTCTGATCTTGCGCTAGACTTTCTGCCTCCGAGGCCAGAGACCGCCTCAGGGGGACGCAGCCATCACCACAGCCTGCTTGTCATCCTGGTCCTCTAATTTTAGCCACAGCTGCGGTGGAGAGTCGGGGTGAGCTCAGTCTCACCCGCACTGCGTGTCCTACCTTGGGAGTGCCTCATCTCACTCACCTCTCTCTCCCCCAGAGCTCTTGTGTCACCTTGGCTTTGAACTTCAAAGGCAGCAGCAGCCTGGAGCATGGGTGTGTGTGTGTGTGTGTGTGTGTGTGTGTGTGTGTGTGTGTGTGTGTGTGAAGACCAGGCAGCTCGCACCCAGCAGGACATCAGCAGGTGGGAAGGTGCCTCAGTCCCCCTCGCCCCCTACTCTGGAAGCCGTAGCACAGAACCCAGGGACTGCTTTCCTCCTCTCTTCTGCCTCCTCCTGCTTCCTGGCCTTGACTCTCAATGAAATAACCCACACCCACCTCCTGTCTCAGGCACAACTTTAATACAAACACCAGCCCTGCGAGGTGCGGGCAGTTACTGTGGCCATTTCACATGGGAGGAGGCAGGCTGTGTCTACCTGACTCAGACTGTCCCTGAGGACGGAGGTTCTTGGGGTTCAGCCAGCACCCTTGGGGCTGGAACAGGGAGGGTGCCTGGGGCTGGAGCACCCTAGCCCTGGAGGAGAGCATCCTGGCCACAGGCAACACCCCCGGGCCATGTCTTAGCCATCATCTGTGAAGCATTCACTTGGAAAAGAGAAGTCAATATTTCATTTCATCTTTGTTTATTACATATGTATTATACATACACATATGTAATGCTATGTAAATATATTCATGTGTATAAACATATTAACAGATATATACATCTATGCATGCATGTGTGTGTATATGTGTAAAGGTTGGAGAGAAATTCACTAAAATGTTAACAGCAGCTATTCTTGGATCGTGGCAGATGATATTTCTATTTTGTGTATGCTTTTCTGTCTTTTCTAACTTTTTCCCACAATGAAATATTATTGTGGGAAGAAGCAAAAGCATTATTCTCTTAAAAGAAGGATCAAACTTCTTTGCAAGGATTCATCATTAACTTAAGGCACTGACTGCTAGATAGTAGAGATCCCTAGTTTGGCAACAAGCTCCATCACTTCCCAGAAAGCCAACAGTGCAGAAGAGCCAGAGCAGACAGGAGAGGAAAGATGAAAGAGAACAGAAGGTCATCAGATTTGAATAAGAGACCCAAAAACGGCCCTCCCTGGTGGCGCAGCGGGTTAAAGCACCACACTAAGAAGCTAAAAGCCACTTCTGCATGAGTTCGATTCCCGCCTGCCCCGGAGGTGACCACATGGTGTGGCAGACCTCTCCTGACCCGCCCGCTGCTCCCTTAGCAGTGTACTTCGCTGATCTGCCTGTTCTGCTCCCCACTCTGTCCCTGGTGAATCCTCTCACCCTCCGCATCGCTGGCCTGTATCCCATTTCTGTATGAATCAATAAATAAATCTTTAAAAAAAAAAAAAAAGAGACCCAAAAGGTGGGGTCCAGAGGAAACAGACATGACCTTGGCCTTCACCGAGCATCTAAGATACAAGAGGCAGCATTCACAGTTGAAGGTCAAGTGTGAAGGGATGACCTTCCCTTGGTGGGTTGAAAAAGAAGCTTTTGCCCCAATTGGTCAATGTCCTTTGTTGTTTCATTCCACAAATTTGAATTGAGGAGTCTAGTTCCAGGCACCAGGCTGTCAACTCCAGACGTCTAGGCACCTCCTGTGACTACCTCGCTTACTGTTGTCTCCCCTAGGGAAAGCAGACCTCCATAAATGCATGGGTGACTGACTCAATCTTTTCACCATCCCGCCTCATGCCAAGAAGAGATTGTTGCCCCAGATGGAAAGAAAATTAGTCATAAGATGGTGCTTTGTGATTTGGTGTCCCCAGTTGGAAGAGCTCACCTTAAAAGAAAATCCAGAGATGAAGCAACACATTGTCTATGATAGAATTTTTGTTCCTTAGGATAAACAGCTGGTGGATGCGGAGTCTAAGGAGCTCAGCCTTGGGGCCCACAGGGGCTCCTGAGTCTGCTAAGGCTAGGCTGTGGGGGGCAGGAGCTGGAATGATGCTTGGATGGGTGTAAACCTCTGTGCATCTCTTCAGTGGGCTCTCCTCCGGGATCTTGTGGTCTTAATGGAGGCTGCATTAGCTAATCTAGTGATTCAATTAGTTCTAAATGCTCCTGGTCTGAGAAGAAGGGATGGCAAGGTAGGGATTTGCTGACTCCTATTTGCCGGAAAGGGTTTCCCAAGACAACGGAACTGCAATTTGAATTCCCAAGTCTCCCACTTCCCTCTCCATCACATGCGCAGGGTCATGAACCCCAATGAGATCATGATGTGAAAGCACTTTGTACACTAGTTCTATTACTCATGTCCCTCTTGGGGGGAGGGGGTAGCCCCCCACTGCCTTCTCCAGAGGTAAGGAGAATGCTCTGGGACAGAGGTATTTGAGGATTTTCAAAAATGGCCCAGGCCTGACCCTGAGGGACTCCAGGCCAGTGGTTTCTATGACTACACATTATAAAAATCACTAGCAAAATTCCACATCTTCAGCGGCCATTCTGCTCAGTTCTGGGCCTCTCTGCTGCTGTGGGAAATCCCACATGTACATGGACACACCTCACAGCCTGCCCTGCCACCTTTTGCTTCCACTAGGGGCCTTGCCCCCCACAGACAAGGTTGAGTGTGAGGACCACATCTTAGATGCCAGTTTCCAGAAAGGACAGCTGAGTTCCAGGCAGGATGGGACAGAAAAAAAAAAAAAAAAAAGGAAAGATAGAGAAAAGACAGCTAAAAAGAGGACCAAGATGAATTTCCACCACCAGGGGAAATTCTCCACAGGAAGAGCTACTACTCCAGAAGCTATTGAATGGAGAGGTATCATTTTACCTTTTTGATCTCAGTTGCCCCCATGTAAAATGGGGCCATAGGGTTGGATGAGTGACTAAGGGCACTTACACATTGAAACCTCCTGCAAGGCTTTTAAAAGTTCCCTCCATGACAATTCTAGTTTAGTTGGTCTGGGTGCATAGTCTGGATGTACCATTATTTTAATTTTTTTAGGCAGCGGTGTGCTAGTGAGCCAGGTCTCAAAAACAAAGCTCTGATTTTTAGGATTTGCTAATTGCCATGGTGTAAATATTTTCAACACCATGTGCAAGCAACACCTCTGCCGTTGGGTGAGTCTTAAGTTGCTGCTTCAGTGGAGAACTACCTTCACCTCAGCTTGCATATAAGCTGCTTTGGAAAGAGGCTTTCGCCTGGGTCCAGGAGCTCCAAGACCCCAGAGCTGAGAAGGGTCTGGTCATGACTCACACAGTGACCCACCCATCACCCACCCCACTTTCTCTGCCAATCTCAGGGGCTGCTCTCTCCTCCCCTTCTCCCCATCAAAGGTGCTCTAGAGTGCTTTGTGGAGGTGGAGGGCAGAATAGAAAAGAGAGTGCCAGAGACTTCCAGATGCTGCCAGCACCCCTTAACTATCTGTTGTTCCACCTCCCTTCTTTTCCATCAGGAAATGTCTTTAACACTGAAAGTGGCTCATCAGATATCTGAGAGGTCTATTTTAGCCCATTATTCACTGAGTAAGACCAAGGACTGTTTCCCCAGAAAATACTCAGAACTATTGGTATAGGGTGGGAGGTGGAGGGCAGAGAAGACATTGGCGGTCTTGGGGATTTTTATTAGGGTCAAGTTCAGACCCCTTCTTCCTCTCCTCTGAGGATGACATATCTTATATTCTACTGAATTCCATACCATTTGTTAAGCACATTCAGGAATAAAGCTCTGTGCTAACCATTTTTAGAATCTAGTTTAAGTGGAAAATGCTGTTCTCTGAGGCATTTAATAAGAAAGGTAAGGCTTAAGAAACAAGCTTAGGCACTCTAAGTCATGCATAAACTAGTATCATAGTGGGCATGGGCTGTACAGGTGAGTGTTAGTGGAATGCAGGGTATTTTATATATCCCAGCAATTCCCAAAAAAGAGTAGACGGGGTTGAGATCCAGAAAAGGACAAAGGCCAATGCAGGCTCAGACTGGAAGTCTTCATAGAAGGGAGATTTGACGTGGCACATCAAGCCACCAGCTGGCTCCACTGCTAAGGGCAAGCCCAGGTCTGTGGGGTCTCTGGGAAGTAAGTGAACGCAACCATCTCAGGCAGTGACAAAATGGCGGCTGGTCCTTGGCGTGGGCAGACGTCACATGCAGGGCCCTATAGAGACTCAGTGAATGAATGGGGGTATGACCCTCAGAGGGCCACCTGACCAGCAAGAACCACAGGAGTCCCTTCTCCCAGCCCCACAAGGCCAAGCCTTGCCTCGTCAGCCAACGGTCAGACTTGAGGCCTGGGTTCCTGTCTCTGCTCTGTCACCAACAAGCTGAGTGAGCCTAGCAAAGTTGCTTTTCTCTTAAGACCGAAAGATATCCTAAAAGGGAGAAGCATATACACTTGGATCATAAAGAAAGGATCAATAAACACTCTGCACTTGGTTTCTAGTCATTGCTATCTGGTACCTCTCTTAGGTTCAGGCCAGTATCACACCCCCAAACCCCACACAGACCTTGGGGGTGTTTAGGTCTCTGAGGGACTTGCTATGATGTATGAAGTGAAATAATGAGATACAGAGTCTGTGTTTACATAGTTGTGAGTGGATTATTTTCCTGTGTATTGCAATAGAGTGAATATTCAACCATCAGCAAAGTCCCCTGAACCATAGAATCGACTAACAGTTTAGCCACATGGGAGCTTGGAGATGATCAGATCATCTAATTTTACAGATGATGATACCAAGACTAAAGAAGTCAAGTATAGGGGTCAGGCCACAGAGTTTCTTAGAGATGGACCTTTGTCTTGGGGTGTCAGAGAGAAGGGGGTAATCACCACCATGCACAAGCCCAGACGCTAAGCCTAAAAAGGTGTGACGGGAAGAAAAGACTGAATTGCAAAAGAAATATAGAAATAGACAGTAATACTGATGCAATTCAGTGGCAGATTGGAGGGTGGGGAGAGGAAAAAATAGATTTTAGAATTAGGAGAGGGCCAGATCAGTCAAGGGTGAAAAAGAGAATTGTGAATGAAAGATGAATGGGACATAGAACCACGGAGGGAAATGAAATAAGTCAAGTATGAAATCAACCCTCCTTGGGCTGTGAGATGCAGGGCAGCCTTGAAATATGCCCATTGCTTGCAGGTGGAGAAAAGATGGGTGTTCAGTGGGGATGGGCAGGGGGGGGGGTTGCATCCTGCCCTGTGTGTGGCTCGTTCCAGCAGAGGGTAAGAGGGCTTTCTGAAAAGAGCAGGAAAACTGAGCCTAAGGGGCTAAACTCATCTGGATGGATGAGCTGACCCACACCACAAGACAGGCTCCGGCCGTGTCTGCCCTTCTCCACCTCAGGTGAGCCGTTCTCCACACGCTGTCTCCTTGTTCTTCTGTACCTCTGTGTCCTTGAGCCTGGTGCCAGTGCCGGGTCCTGAGCCCAGTGTGAATTTGCCTCTTCCCCACGGGTCCTGTTCCCACATGGGGATCTAGCACTGCCTAGACCCAAGGCTCCAAACTGCCTTGGGATGAGATTCTTCCATAATGCAAACCTCTCCCCTCCGTGCCTCCTGGCCTCACAGGTCCCCCCTCACTGCTCAGGCCTGAAAACAGACCCTGCTTTGTGCAAAGTCCTACTCCAAAGAAGCAGGATGCACCAAATTGGAGTCCTGGTTCCCCTTTGGGGCCGACTCTATTTGGAAAGTGAAAGGCCTTCATCCATCCTGTGTTCCAGGGGGAGCCCTTCTGGCCACACGGGGACCCCTTGAGCTGAACAGCACACCTGCTTCATTTTCAGGCGAAAGACACAGGTGTGATGAAACAGGACCAAGAGCCCAGTCCTTCAAAGAGCAAACGGGCTCTGAAAGACGCTGAATGTCTGCCCAGAGACATTTTTAGCTAAAGAGCAGTAGGGATTTGCAATCAGGATCACTCCATCTCTCTTCTGACTTTCCCAGAGCACCTTCCCCCAAGATGGCCAAGCTGACACTGAGACATGGATGCAGGTGACTTATGACTTCTCATATGTCCCCAGAGGACATGACCAGCATCACCCGGATACCCATGGACATGAGTCCTGAGTGCTAGCAGGATGTTGCTGCCCCTCCAGGACCCCCAAGTTGCCTGCTATGACACTATGCTGTCCAATGCCCCCTCCCCCCCACCGAAGGGCCCACGTCAATGTCAGGCTCCCCAAGGGGCATAGGATGGAGGGAAAGTGACAGATGAAAGAAGCATCTAAGCTTAAGCCCCCACTAGGCAAAGTCCCTGTGTGATTCTGACCAAGGATTTAACTTCCTCCAGCCTCAATTCCTCTGTTGCTAAGGTTTTTTCTACAGAAGAAATGACGACAGCCCATGTAGACCCTTGCATGGAGATGAGTGTTATATCCCTCCCTCCTCCTAACTCTTCCACTGGGGGTGCTTGGGTAACCCCGAGTAAAGATGGGTGTGTCCTAAAACCAAGAGCCAGGGTTCCTCTCTCCCAGACATTGCCTCTCCTCAAAGAGGCCTCTGGCTTAAGAATGCTTGCTCCCCACAGACCCCTTGATTCCTGCCAACCCCCACTCCCCACCAACCAAGATAATGGGGAAAGTGTGCAGCACGATGCTGGCTCAGCAGAGGCCCCATATATAAAAATTACTCTTGATGGCTTCGATGGAGTTTGCACTGTCCGGGCCAAAATGAAATATGAAGATTGGGCGGCAGAGGATGACTGCATGACACCGGGGAGCAGTGATTGAATACAGCCCATGAGTTACATTCAATACTTATTGAAGGATAAAGATGAGGTTATGTGCTCACCATTATTTCTCCTCGGGTCTTCCAGATAGTGTCTCCGGCGTCACATTATGCGGTGCGCTTCCCCTCTGCCCACTCCTTCCCTCTCAGGGACTGCATCGAGGTAGATGCTTCCCATGAATAAGAATCTCCTGTAACTCTCAACCTGGTCTAATGGACCCAGCAGAGAAAGGACACTTTGCAGGGAGAAGCCTGGGAATTGGCTAGGTGAGGAGGCAGGTGACCCGAGTCTCCCTGCCTGTCCCCGGCGTGATCATGGGGCCCCCGGCAAGGCACGCACCATCCCTGGACTCCAGTCTCCTCCACAAAACAAGAGCACCACCAGAGCTCCATGGATGCCCCCGGGACTGCAGATAAAAGTTTCTCAATTCAGCTGATGGAGCACACATTTATTGAGACACCTGAAAAAACTAATTGGTCCCATAATTTGATGGCTCGAAAAAAAGGTAAGTGCAAAGGCGGGAGTGGACCTGGGAGGGTGTTCCAGAAGGAGCCTCTTTTTACCCAAGGAACTATGGGAACATCAAAAATAAATACACTCTTTCCTCTCCTTGCCCAGTGACAGATCAGAGGTGAACATCATTAATTTGGGTGGCTTTTTTTTGCTATTAAAAAAAAGTCTCCTGCTTAATGAGGAACTCTTAATAGGTGTTGTTTTCCCTAAATTATCATATTAACCACAGATAATTAACAAGCGTATCCTTAATGCCGCGGGATACTGACAAACCCACTGAACGCATCTCACTGCCTATAAATCACCCAGCCATCCTTCAAGGCAGCTGTTTAATTACTCCCGCATTTGGGAGGCGCAATACCAAGATTCTCTAAATTTGGTTGCCAGTGAAAATAGTCAGCAACATTCCAGCTCTTTATCACTATTGTTCCCTCTGAAGATGTTGCTGTTGCTGCTATTTATAATGGCGAGGACCTAGAAAGCACCAAAGTGTCCAGCCAGAGGGGAAAAGCTTGGTGAAAAAAGGAAAGTGTAGGCCCTCCCTGGTGGTGCAATGGGTTAGGACGCAGCACTGCAAGTGAGCCACAGCTGCTTTAGTGTGAGTTCGATCCCCCGCCCCGGAGGTGACCCATATGTCATGGCAGACCTTTCCTGACCGCCCGCTGCTCCCCTCAGCAGTGTATTCGTCAGACGGCCTGTTCTGCTCCCCACTCTGTCTGGTGAAGCCACTAACTGACCCTGTACCTCTGGCCTATACACCAGTTCTGTCTGCATAAATAATTTTTTTCTTAAATCTTAAAAAAAAAAAAAATGGGCCCTCTCTAGTGGTGCAACGGATAAAAGCACAGCACTATATCGCTAGTAGCAGCCACTTCACTTGTTCCATCCCCGGCCAGGCAGGTGTCTCACATGGCACGGCAGACCTCTCCTAACCTGCCCACTGCTCCCCTCAGCAGTGTACTTCGTTGACCTTCCTGTCCTGCTCCCCACTCTGTCTCTGGTGAAGCCTCTCACTGCCCCTGCACCCCTGGCCTGTACCCCAGTTCTGTGTGCATAAATAAATAAATCTTTAAAAAAAAATGAAAGCTTGTCCATTTCACAGGATGTCATGCAGCCCCCTGAATGGCAGGACTGAGGTCATGTCAATACACAGAAAACACGCCTTCGAAATCATGCTAAGTGGGAAAGCAATGGCAAATACCGTGGACACAGTGATCACAGCTATATAAAAAGGTATATAGTTATTGACAAAGAATAGACGAGAATTTAGAGCGCTCTAAAGTGTTGTGTCTAATGCTTGTTTTCCAGTCTTAAGCTCATTTTAAAACACAAAATAAAACAGTGAAAGCAGCAGTTGGCCTGGGCTTCCAGCTTCTAATCAGAACTACTGAGAATGCTGTTATCTGGAAACAAATGTAGCTAGGACCTTTGACCCCCATATCTCCAGGGAACCCCCATCTCTGAAACGTGTGGGGTCTTTGAGTTGCCTTGGTGTCTCAACAGTGTTTTTAAGGCAGGAGCCAGAGGCCATGCTCTCTCATGCCCTGTTGTTCATGGAATCAGAGAACTGGTCAGACTCTACCCTGCACATCCAGTCTGCTCGCCACGGTGTGACTCCACATGAGCTTAGCTCTGGGTCTCAACAGCTGTCTCTGGCCCAGGGGTGCCTCAGCCAGCGGTCTGGCCACAGGGGTGGCATGGAGAAATGGGGAACAAGTGGGGGAAAGAGGGACAACCTTTTGTTCTCCACAGTCGTACTCAGCAAAACATGAACCAACCTCCTCATCGTGATGGGGAGGAGTGGGGGAGCCTTTTCTCAGCTCGGGGTTTGGAGAGCACATCCTCCTCAAAGTTTCCAGGAACTGGATCTTGCAAACTAACACCCACTGGGATTCAGGTTGGTTGGGGTCTTTCTGTTTGTTTGTTTGTTTTCATTTCAAATGAAGCTTCTCCTTTTCTCCCCCCAGGTTAGCAGAGAGGCCGATGTGGCAGGAGGCAGTTGGGTTGGAGACGAGGGGAGTATGGTAGGAGGAGACAACCACCTTGGTTGCCAAACAAGCAAAGGGAAGAGAAAGAGCAGCGCATTTCAAGGCCATAGGCAGCCCCAGTACCAGTTCTCCTGTTGTGAGCCACCAGCTGCTGCCCCTGCAGCATTTAATTCAAGAAGGAGGAAGTTCTACCAGCACCCACAAGTCTTCCCATTATGCAGCCGGCCCCTGGGCTTCTGCAAGGGAGATGGAGGGCCAGCCGCCCCCTCCCATCAGCCCGTGCTGGGCAAGGTCTCCTTCTCCCACTCACATCTGCTAGCTGTCCATTATCTCCTGGCCCCACTGAGTTCTTGGCGCCTCCTCCTAGTTTTGAGATTTTATTTCTGGTTCTCATTAACATATTTAAGCAACACTTGGGATGGAGTCCTGAGGTGACCCAAATCACTATGTTGTGTCATGTCTGTTCCTTCTGCTTGGAGGAAGCATTTACAGCAAAGCACTGTGGTGAGCTTCTCTAGCTCACCCAGGTGCACGAGAGGAAGGCCTTGGTGATTTGCACATAGCTGATTCTGGAAATGATGTTGACAGAAGAGGACAGGAGAAGTCAGGTGGATAGAAGTTCCCTTTGAGTATGAAATGAGGCCATCGATGAAAAACTCAAGCACCCGAGTGGTCAGAGAAGCGTAGTGTCCTCATCTTACGGATGAAGAAGCAGATGCTTGGAGAAGTCGAGTAGCTTTTCCAAGGCCACCCAGCTAGGAGATAGTGAAGCCAGATGAATTCCACAGCCTGGACCACTAAAGAGATGCATCCTGTCCTATTAACAACCATCACAGGAGGGAGTAGAGGGGGAGTGGAGGACTGGTAAGAAGGAACAACTGAAATCAATTCAAAGACCAGTGATTGAGAAGCTAAAACAGTACACTTCTCAGCATAAAACCTAGAAGTGTATTTCTAATACCTTGTGCTGGTTCTAAGTCCATAAAACAAGCTTCTAAGCTGCTGGGAACGTGGTGTGAATGTTCTCAGACGCCCTCTGGTTCAGTAGGCAAGTTGCCAAAGCCATCTGCGTAGGCTTCAAGTCCAACCAAGTTCACTTCCTACTCACCCCCAACTAATGACCAAGATTTAAACTTTGGATACCCAGGCTTTAAAGCAGCTCCGCAATGCAAGCTTCAGAAGTTAGGAAAGCGATTAAGCTCCCTTTTGCCTTCCTCGGCACATAGACAGCATCGACACATCTTTAGGTCAAGACAAATTAGACAATCAAAAGCTCTAAATCTATAGATGAAACCAGAAGCCCTGTTCCATATAATTACATTTTGATGTCAATGATTCACTGTTCCTTTCCCTTCTGATTTGGTGACAAGGGTTATAAACGTAAGGTTGCTGGAACAGTACTCAGAGTAAAATCTGTAGAACTACTTCCCAGCATTCGAATCCTCACTATGATGGTCTGAGTACCATTGGGGCTTTCGTTTCAGCCCCCACACTGACACTTAATAGCTGAAAGGACCCACTAACCGGGGAACATATGTCTGGATCAATCACCTGGCAGGTTCTCAAGCCAAGACCACTTGCCCATTTCATTCCCTGGTGGGCAATGTAGCCTCTTGTGCCTTCGAGGGGGATGTTATGTGTGTTCCCCTTTGATCATCTCAGGCAGGACCAGGGAAAGAAGGTATCTACCCCACAGAACTGGGAAAGAGATCAAACTCCAGCTGCCCCCAGGTGCAGGTGGGCGTGCTGTTAGCAGGCGGGTTCCACAAGAGCTCGTGTAGAAAGAGGTAAGATGAGCTCACAGTGTTTTTGGGCAGGAGGGTCAGGATGACAGGAAGCTAGTCTATTCTTTACCAAACCTTCTGCTTTTGCCTTTTGCTTACCTGCCTCCTTTTCTCCAACTTAACTGACATCTTCCTTCAATACTCTATCAAGAACTTATTCTCAATAGTCCACGCCCCAACTCCAGCCAACTACTGTCTGCCAGACCACTCTTCCTGCCATTCAAAGAGCCCCCAGTTCCATCCCCAAGAGAGTAGCACAGACGTGTGAGGTGGTCAACAGAGAAGGTGATACCTGTCTACAATCACCAACTGGAAAATTCTACAAATGAAAATAGGATGCCAAGGAGAAAATAAAAAGCACATATTGTCATTACAATGAGATCCCATTTATGGCAAACTTCTAATCACAAATAAATCAATGCCTGGAGGGGAGGCTGGATAATGTGATTGCCTGGGGTGGAGGGTGGAGGTTTTGGGGTGATTTTCCTTCCTTTTATGTTTCTCTTTTGACTGTACTGTAATGAACATGCAATACTTCTCTAAACAAGAATATATAAAAAGACATATATTTAACTAAAACCTCTCCTCCTTGACAAAGCCTCTACGGATTGGCCCAAGGAGGACGGGCAGCTGGCAAAGACTGCTGGGAAATGGTTGTTTATCCATCCTAATGTGACTGCTTCCCTTACCCACCTGTCCCATAAACCATGGCACTCGACACCTTGGAAATCTAAGCAGAGTCCAGGCCATCTGAGAAGAGAATTGCCTCTCCCTGGTCCAGCCTATACATCTACTTCAGTAGCCACTGTTCTCATATAGGATTGCTTAGACCTGATGCGAAGATGGTCTTCAGACAGCTGACTTATTCTAAAAAGGGATATAACATAAGTGTGTTTTCTAGAAGCTTGTAAAAAGAGTGTATATTTTTATTAGCTTCTCACTCTTAGCAGCCCAAGGAATGGTCATATTCTGTTCTTCCCCAGTAGTGCTATCGAGGAAAGCTAAGCACTGTCTTCTGAACTGTCCTCCTGGGTAAGCTCTGACCACGACGTTTATCTTCACGAAAGCTAAGCTTAACCAACACTCTGAGTTCCTGTCTCTCTTTTCTGGGTCATGCATCTCTGAACCAGACTTCTGAAAAGGCACATCTTTATATTCCTGTATCTATGCTCCCCAAAGTGCATAGGAATCAGAAGTATGTGGTTATAAGTAATAGAAATCTTAATTGGAAGAATTAAAGAGTTAGGTAGATGGTCTGTAGAAGACTGCAGGGAAATTATGTTGACTCAGCAGCTTAACGATGTCAGGGTGTGTGGTGCCAGTAATTCTCTTGATCATGTGTTCATGGACTCAGAAAGGCTGCCTGAGCTCCAGACATCACACCAATAGTCGAGGCAGGGAATAGAGGAGTTGGGAATGCTCGACCATGCCCTCCTTTTATTAGAAAGGCAGAACTGTCTTCCCAGAACAACCAGAGCAAACTTCCATGTATGTGTACTTGGCCAGATTGTATTTTATGTCCCTTCCTGGATGCAAGGGAGATTGGAAAAACAGATATTTAGCTTTCCCAGCTTCTAAAGTAGCATTTTGGGAGGATCCATAGGATCAACTGGCAAGTAGTCTATATCACAGAGGCCAAACCCTTCCCCTTGGGAGCTTTACAAACAGAACAGCAACAGCAAACAATGACTGAACATTTATTCTGAGCCAGGCCCTCTGCTAAGTACTTTCTTTACATCCACTGTCTCAAGAAATCCTAATAATCCCAAAATGCAGGTGTTACTGGTCTTTCCACTTATAGATGAGAAACCTGTGACTTACAGAGGTTAAAGAACCTGGCCCTGGTCACATAGTCTGTAAGCGTTAGAGCTGGGATTTCAACCTTGCTTAGCCAGGGATCAGCAACTCTGTGAAGGGTCAGATAATAAATATCTTAAGGCGTGGGGCCAGTGCCTCTGTGGCCAGGACTCAACTCCACTGCTGTAATGCAAACGAAGTACAGGCAGGATGTAGGCAGACCGGTACCCCAGTTAACTCAAATTTGAGTTGCATGTCATTTTCACCTGTCACAACGTAGCTTGCTTTTGATTTTTTTGTTCAACTATTTAAAAAGGAAAACTAAAACATGCTGAGGTCAGCAGTCATGGGAAAATAGGCCACAAGTCACCTGTGGGGCCCATGTGTTCTGAGCCCTGCAGTGGGCCAGGGTGCAGATCCTGGAAGGCTTTAATGCATGAGCTCACCTGCCCTCTGCCTTGTGATCCTGCTGGCTTTAACCTTTCCACGTAGCCGCCTGGGTTCCCGTGCCCTGTGCCCGGATCTCTGAGGACTTCACAAAACAGGGCTCGCTTCTCCCACCTGTGCCCTGGAAAATTGTTGCTGCCGCGGTGACTTCTGTCTCAAGAGAGCAGGCGCTGCCGCTGCCGGAGGTCTGACCTGCCAACCTGAGAGCAAGTCCAGAGCAATCGCCGGTGATAAGTTTCCTTTGGTGTTAGAGCTCTGGGTAATTTTTTTTTATCTTGCACAGCAGGCCCCGCAAATTCCCAGGAAAGGAGGAAAATAGGAATGAAAGGCCAGATTGCTTTTCTTGGCTTGTCTAAGTAATATCAGAGCTCCTTTTCACCTGGGTCTGTAGGGACGAGAGGGGAGCAGTGTGACACCTAGTTGCTCCATTTCCTCCTTCCTTTCAGACATCCATGCCCTCTGTGCAACCCCAACTGCATCACCCCCATCAGGAGCACCCAGGAATTTCCTTCATGCTTTTTAAAGACCCTTCTGGGGAAGGTGCGTTGGTTCACCAAAACTGTCGCTGATGCTGCTTTGAACTGTTCGCCAAAGCCTCCCTTCTCTCTGTGATGCCTCTGCCAATGGCAGGGATGGACCTGCTTGCTGACGACTTCCAGAAGGTTCTACCAGCCAACATGATCATAAATGCTGGGAATGGTTTTCCTGGCGGAGTGTGCCTCTCCCTCCCCTACCCCTAGAGGCACTACTGCAGAATTCCTTTGACGTTGTTCAAGAAAAAAGTCAGGATGCCATCTGTTAGGAAATAGTAACGCTGACAGTCCCCTGCACATGCTCATATTGGGTGTTGGGACTGCCAAGATAGGACTGCAGTGGGGGAGAGGTTGGGCTCAACTCCCAACACAAGGAAAAGGGGAAATTATAGCCAAGGAGCAGGTGGGGTCAGTGGGAAGGCTACTGACAGGAGACATTGGGGTGAGACAGAAACCCAACGAAACCAACCTCACCCTTCAGAATCATCACTTTCCTCCAAAAGAGCCCAGCGAGTGCACACCACCCCCACCTTGTTTCTGTCCAGGCACACCACCTTGTTTCTGTCCAGGCAAAAGGGCAGCTCCCAGCAAAGGCCTTGGGGGGGTGTTAACTGGCCCTGGTACTCAGCGGCCACCTGGGTCACGTCCCTACCTGCAGGGACACGTTTCCTGTGAACAAGAGAGCAAAGTCTTCCTTGATCTCACTCCTTTGAAGAAGATGCTGGTCTCGGGCTCGGAGGCTGCTCTGGTTCCTGGTTTTTCTGTAGCAGAATTGTGAAGAGGAAGAAACTGGAAGTGGGCATGAAAGAGTGGACAAGGGCAGCCCAAGGAATGTTGGGGTCTTCAGGGGCAGAACTAAGCTGGATATTGAGGATGATGCAGCATTCGAGTTTGGGAGATTCCAGCCTCCAGGCTGCATCTCACAGCCTCTCACCATGTTCTTAGGAGCCCAGGGGAATTTCAGATGGCACCCGGATTCCATGAGCCCAGCTCTGTGATTCTGCAAGGCGCTCTGGAAGGGATGCCCTGCAACGGGCTTGTATCCTCGAGTCAGGAAAGAATAGAGAATTATCTAGAAACGGTGGGTTGTTGCTCATTCATCTCAGCAGGAGTGTGGGAAGTCAGGGCCTCTGCAGGCTGGTGCCCCTGTGGCCTGGGGCAGGGGGGTGGGGGGGTTGGTCATTCTTTGGGGGTGATCAGAGCTCCTTTTTAAAGAAAACAGCCTATCAACCAGCCAGAGGAGAACAAGGCAAAAATACTTGTCTCCATTCTCCCCAAAGGCCTCAGGCTGTGAATGCTGTTCTCTAAAGGAAGTGGGCACGTAAAAGCCCTCCGTGCTGGCTCCAGGCTCCCACACAAGTGCTCCACCATGGCTTTCTGACTGGGGCTATATTTATACCACATCCTGTCACCAGTGCAAGGCTCATGGGGTGTCTCCCTCCCCTTTGAAAATAAGAAAGCTGACCCAGGAAGAGAGGAAGGAACTTGCACGAAATCCCCAGCCATGTACAAGCTGGAGGCTCTTTAAGAAGATTTCCAAAGCATCTTTGGTCTTCAACTGTGGTAAAATGCATGTACCGGCCCTCCCTGGTGGCGCAGCGGGTTAAAGCACAGCATTGAGAATCTAAAGCCACTTCTGCATGAGTTCGATTCCCGCCTGCCCCGGAGGTGACCACATGGCGTGGCAGACCTCTCCTGGCCCGCCCGCTGCTCCACTCAGCAGTGTACTTCGTCTATCTGCCTCTTCTGTTCCCCACTCTGTCTCTGGTGAAACCTCTCACTGTCCCTGAGCCTCTGGCCTGTACCCCAGTTCTGTATGCACAAATAAATAAATCTTTAAAAAAAAAATGCATGCGCCATAAATTGACCATCTTTATCACTTTAAAGGAGACAGTTCAGTAACATAAAGCACCTTCACATTCTGGCAACGTTACCATCACCCATCTCTAGAACTCTTCCCATCTTGCAAAACTGAAACTCTGTACCCATGAAGCAATCATTCACTCTTTCTTCTTGCCTGCTCCCAGTACCCACCATTCCACTTGCTGTCACTATGAGCTGAATGACTCCAGGAATAGTGGAGTCAGGGAGTGTGTGTGTTACTGTGATTGGCCTCTTTCATGTAGCACAACGTCCTCAAGTGTCTCCCATATTAGAGCCTATGTCCGAATATCCTCCCTTTTCAAGACTGAATAATATTCCACTACATATAAACACCCCATTTTATCTTTTCATTCACCCACCCATGGACACTTAAGTTGTGTCTACCTTTTAGCTACTGTGACTACTGCTGCTATCTACACAGATCTACAAATATCTTTTTGAAATCCTGATTTTGGTTCTTTGGGATATTTACCCAGAAGTGAAATTGCCGGACCTTATGGTTATTCTTTCAGTTTTGGGGGGGAACCACTACCATTTTCCAGAGTGGCTGAAATGTTTGACATTCCACCAAGGGTGCAAAAAGGCTCCAATTTTGTTCACATCCTCCCCACTTGTTATTTTCTGGGTTATAAACACACACACACACACATGCAGACACATACTATATAGTGTGTCTATATATACATATACATACACACTGCATAGTGTATACTATATATACACAGTATAGTATCATATATACTATAGTATGGTATCATATATACTATATATGCTATGTATCGTATATGCTATGTATATACATACACACTGTATAGTGTACACTATATATATATACACACAGTATAGTATCATATATATATATTGTATATATACGAGACTATACTGTGTATATATATATATAGTGTACACTATACAGTGTATATGTATATACATAGCATATACTATATATAGTAGTATATATATACTACAATATATACTATATACACAATATATAGTATATATATACAATATACTATATATTGTATATATAGTATATATATACTATATTGTATATATAGTGTATATATACTACAATATATACTATATATACAATATATAGACAATACTATATATACAATATATAGTATATATATATTGTATATATATACTATATATACAATATATAG
>NW_004567106.1:61975572-62029607 GCF_000260355.1 Condylura cristata
TATATATTGTAGTATATATACACTATATATACAATATAGTATATATATATACTATATATACAATATATACTATATATTGTGTATATAGTATATATTGTAGTATATATATACACAGTAGTCTCGTATATATACAATATATATATGATATATATATATATACTATATATACAATATATAGTATATATTGTAGTATATATACACTATATATACAATATATAGTATATATACCGCAATTAGAGTGCAGAGATATATAACATATACTGTATATATAACATATACTGTATATATATATATAGTAACACTACCATAGCATGTCTATATATAGCATATATGTATAGTATATGTGGTGTGCATATATAGCATATACTATATACAGTAGATATACATACATATGCCATAGTATATACTATATAGTGTGTGCATGCATACACACACTATATAGTCCAAAGGGTTTTCTTTTACTACACATTTGCAATGAACTCCAAAACCTATACCCTTTCCCAAAATCACCCTCAAAACCATTTATATAAAGTATATACTATATACACACACACTATATATATAGTACATACTATATATAAACAGTATAGTACACATATAGCATATGCTAGATAGCAAGTTGTGTGCATTAGCTATCCTAATGGGTATGAGTTGCTGAAATTTCTTAAAAAGCAGCCAGTTTGGGTATAGGTTAGAGAGATAAGGTGCGGTGGCGGGGAGAGAAGGAGAGAGAGAATGAGATGGGTAAGAACAAGTTAAACCAGAGTTGCCACCCTTTTTGGATCCTGAAAGTGGACTCTTTACAAGCACTAGCAGACACAAAAAAAAATGTTTATGAGTTTGTGAAGGGTTGAATTTTGTCCCCCTCCCCAAAATCTTCATCCCCGTCCTGAGAATATGACTTTTGTAAATAGGGTCGTTACAGCTGTAACCAATTCAGATGAGGCTCCATGGAGTAGGAGGAGCCCTAATCTGTCTGAGCCGGCGTCCTTATAAGGCAGAATGAGAGAGATACGCACCGAGATGCGAAGAGACTCAGAGCAGACGACCAAGGCTCATCTGAAGCTTTAGAAGCTAGGAGAGTAGACTGGGACACATCCTGGTGCCCTCAGAGGGGACATGGCCTTGCCCATGCCTTGATTTTGGACCTCTAACCTTCGAACTATAAGACTAGCTACTTCAGTTACTCTAGGCCACCCATTTTGGGGTACTTTGTTACAGCAGCCCTAAGAAACTAACAATAGATGGAAAAGATTGTGGACAATGCAGAAGGGGACCTGTGTGCCCCCCCAGCCGTGAGGGACAGGGGTGCTGTCCATAGGCCTCTGGCTCATGTGTCAAATTTCCTTCCATGCAATCACTCCAGGGTGCTTTGGCTCTCAAGGCTTGGCGTGCACGGTGCTGACTACTCATGAACAATGCCATAATTTATGACACACGTTGTGCAGGCATCAGTCATTTTGCCAGTGCACAAACTTGAATCATGTACTCTTGAGCCTGGTGCGGGGACATGGTGTGTGGCTTGTGGCTTTGTTCGTCTCCATTTGTCATCCAGAGGCAGGAGCACGTGGGAGGTAACAGAGCCTGGGCCTCTGTTTGGAAAGCTCTCTCTGCAAAGGATGCAGAGCCTTGCATCGGGGAGAAGAGAGAAGCAGTCTAATCATGAGCTGCTCAGGCCAGACTGAGGCTTTGTGAATTACCCAAGTCCCGTTTTTATAGAATCATCATGGATCTGAATGGGAAACTAGACTTTTCAATTATACTTTATTACCTTGTGGGGGTGGGAATTACGCCACTTAGTGTCATCCTCACATTCGGTAATTCACTGAGGTGTGAGAATGTCAAGGGTCTGGTATAGAGCAACAAGCGCCTCTGTATTTTCCAAACCTTCTTTGCCCGGCAGTGCTAGGCTTTCTCTGCACTCTAATTGCTGTTCTAGCCTTTAACCACCGGTAGCATAAAGGTCGCCGTGTGGTATGATTCAGAGAGAGTCGGAGACGAGTCTTGCACTAAATCGCCCGTTCCACAGCACCTTTCACCTGCCATTGCACATACCTGAGGCCTGGAACTCTGCCGTCATGCACATTCCATTGGGCAAAGACATCACTGCAACCTTTAAAAGCACCCGCCGTTGGAGAGGCAACCTTCCGTTGATGATCACTTCTCAGGACGAGTGGATTTAGCTCAGTCTTTCTGACTAGCCTCCCTGCAGTTGTGAAGAGGAGAAATGAGAAGAACATATGGTCTCTGGCAGGAAGAACCTTCTAGACTTCGCCAGCAATGTGGTACCCTCTTGTGTGATAAAGGACTGAGTGAAGGCCTGGGAACCCCCAGGGCGGGCCTGGTCCCCTCTTTGTGAAATGGATGCAGTACAGAGAGCATCAGAAGAGAGAATTCTGCCAGGAACACCCAATCACTAGGGCTAGGAGCTTTACTTTTATTTTATTTTTTTGCAGATAAACTCTTACAACTACCCAGATGAGCTGTAATATAATCATTCATTGTGGAGAAGTCTTATCATCAGATCTTTCTAAGTTTTCACGACGACTATGCTCCTGTGGGAGGGTCTCTAGAGCTCTGACACAGATGCCCCCTTCTTCCCTCGGGTGTCCAGCCTTCCCTACCATCTCTGCAAAGTTGTCAAGATAGCTCCAATAAGACAGTGTTGGTAAGGGCCACCGCCCTGCTCTTCACCTGGCTCTCTTCTGAGATAGCCACCAAAGCTGATTGTGGAACAGGCGTGGGGCTATGAAAGGAAAGTGGATTATGCTCAATACAAAACACACAGCCGGAAGTGCATTGTGAGTGACATAGCACAGCTACCGCCTGCCCCAAACTCAGTGGTTTTGACTGTCTACAGAGCCAAAGGATTTTCTTTCATGGCACATGTGCAATGAACTCCAAAACCTTCACCCTTTTCCAGACTCACCCTCAAAACCATTCAGACTTCATCCTACAACTTGAGGTCCTTTGACTCACATGATTACTATATGTCTCAAAGCTGCTGACATTGAATAACTGCTAACCAAAGGCCAGGTACTAGATTAAAGAAGTAAGAGCTGTTGTCCACTTTGCAGCGGAGAGAGCAGAAGCTGACAGAGTGAACGGGCCTGGGGGCTGTAGCAGCAGGGCAGTGCTAACTTTGGAAGCGAGTCCAGTGTCTACGGGCACCACTAAGGAGGTGTTCTCTAAGGGCTGTGTCTGGACATTTGGGGGGACAGAAAGGGCCATCAATATATTCAGATGGTGTAAAACCTTGAAAGTTGAGTGTTACAGCCTGAGATCCAGTGATAATACAGATTCAAGGCACGAGAGATAGCATGATTTGCAGCAGAGATGTTTGGTGATAACCTAGAGACAGAGGTCTGGAGACGTTCTCTCTCAACTTTCTAGGGATCTTCTCTTATTTTCCAATTGGCGACCACATCCAGTTTGGAAAGCTGGCACTCCCTGGACAAATCCTGCACCATCTTTATATCAACACCTCTTAGAAGGGACGACCCAGTCTTCCAAAAGAAACCCACAGCATCATCCTTGGTTTTGGGCTGTTAGGGACTCCATGGCCATCAGCTGCTGTTCTTGGCTCCCTTCTAGGGGCAGCTGGGATTCTGGACGGGAAGAGCCATGAAGACCTGCCAGCAGTGTAAGTTTTACAACGTTGGCCTGAGCTGGGCTGGGGAAATAGAGCACCATTGGGGAACCCATGTGTCATGTTCCAAAAATATAACCCTAAACATAAGGATAGTTAATGAGACTCTTGAAAACAAGGACTCATTGAGCTGCACCCCAGTCCTCTGGGCTCATGGCTCCCTAAAACAACTGTCCATTTCACACTTCCTCCACCACCTAGGGGACCCCAAGTACAAAGCATTCAAGGCCCCTAACACTAAAAACATCCTGAGCTCCCTCATACATAATTCTAAAATAGCCCTGAACCAGAGCGGTAAGAAAGTCCAAGCTGCTTCTGAATTTTCCTAGGGTAACTACTTCATGTTGTCAATGCCTACATCTTTTGAAGGCCCACTTTGTGGGTTACCCAGCACCAAAAGCTAGGTTCATAACACGACTGAGTTCTCCTCCCAGAACTCCCGGACGCCAGGGTTCCATGGCAGAGTGTACCAGACATTGGGGAAAGTTCTATACAGTCAAGAGAAAATCTTCCCAAGTATAGCTCTTGCCTCAGACTCACTGAAGTCTGAGAAATCCTATCAATAGTCTCTGCTCTGTAGGCATCAGGGAGCGAAAGAGGACTTAGACCATCTTCAGGGGCCAGGAGTTACAGCTGGCCTTGATGTGGGGCCTGAATTGTGCTCCAATGGCCCTTTCCAGCCCCCGTCATTACAAAGGGGCAGAGTCCACAGAGCCAATTGGCTCAAGATCATTTGCACACTAAAACATTTGCCTCAGGAGATGGCTTCCCAGGGTCTTTGCAGCTACCTTACTTCTTGAAGGAGGGATACTCTCCCCCAGGATTGCTTGAAAGCATCTGTTGAGGCTCTAAGAGAATCTGAGAACCCTGCAGTAACTCAGCCCACTCCTCAGCTCTGGCGTGGCTTATGTTGTCAGAGGTCGGCATTGCAAGCAGAGCACTTACCTTCCTCTGCTCCTCTTTAAAGAGGCCACGGAGAGTCTGATGAAAGCCTTTAACTTCACTCCTGAAGCCTGAGAGGCCTTGGCCTAGCACAAGTCTCCATACCTCCTTCTAACAGCACCTAATTCCAGCTGTAGCCTCGAGGAGCCTGCCAGGGGAGATGCTGGTTTTACATGTGAGAATTGGAAGTCCGTCAACTAAGATTAATGAAGCTTCCTTGGTCAGAGGCCTTTCCATCCATGCATACACTTGTGGTTTTCACACACTCTCTCACACACACACACAAAAACACACACACACACACTCACACTCACACACACACACATCTCTAGACCCCATCCCATTGGGAGCATTCATTTTCCCCATAATGCTCTCCCATTGTGAGTGGTGACGGGCAATAGAGATGATGTAATCATAATTTTATCAGACCAATCTATCACTTGGAAAATAAAATCTCTCCCCTTCAGGTGATGACCAAGAGGGGAATGCCTGTGTCTGGTCAGTGATTTACGCCTGTCAAGCAGAATGGGTGAGGACGCCAGCTCAGTGCTCTGGCCTTTGTGTCTCACTGTACCCCCTGTTTTCCGCTGTACCCATAAAGCATGCCCTCGAAGGGTGCTCCTCAGAGCAGAAGCAACACCTCCCTCTGGCCTAGAGCTCACCTCACCTGGTACCTGGCTTCTAGTTTCTAGAGTCGTGGATGCTGAGGTCAGTTTGGTTAGTGTTTGCTGGGATACTTGGTTGCTCTCCTCAACAAACCAATATTAGAAGTCCCATTTTACAGATGGGGAAAACAGAGGGTCAGGAAGTGAATGGCAAGGGAAACAGTCTTCACCTTCAACTGTAATGAAGCCCACAACTCTCCACAACTTGTCGATAGAATCAGAACAGGAGAGCATGAGCAGAGAATACCCGCTTGGCGGGGAGAGATGCACCCCCAAGCCCTGTCTGCCCTGCGGTCTGGTTATTTTTTTTTTAAGATTTATTTATTTATGCATACAGATTTGGGGTACAGGGGTGATGAGAGGAGTCACCAGAGACAGAGTGGGGAGCAGAACTGGTCGACTAACAAAGTACACTGCTGAGGGGAGCAGTGGGCGGGTCAGGAGAGGTCTGCTGCGTCATGTGGGTCACCTCTGGGGCTGGGATCAAACTCGTGCTGAAGTGGCTTTAGCCTCTTAGTGCTGTGCCTTAAACTGCTGCACCACCAGGGAGGGCCCTGTCTAATTATTTTTTAGAGGTATATTTATTTATGCATACAAGAACTAGGGTACAGGCCAGAGGTATGGAGGGGTGAGAGGATTCACCAGAGACAGAGTAGGTGAACAGAACAGGCAGACTGACTGAAATCCACTGCTGAGGGGAGCAGTGGGCAGGTCAGGAGAGGTCTGCGTGCCATGTGGGTCACCTATGACCTACCCTGCCTTGAACTTCTCTAGGACCACTGGGAACCAAGTCCCATCAATGGCAGATTCTCTGGCCCCACCTGATCCTTAAACACCTGTGCCTCGTTGTGGAGTCTGAGTGAGTGTCTTCTCTGCTTTGGTGCAAACCAGCTCTGAGCAGGGTTAAAATGGACCACTGTCGGGTGGGATCCAGTGTGCTGTGAGACCTGGACCCATCAATATCTAGCTGGGGGAAAATACACAGGAAAAAGAAGAGAAGACAGACAACCATTACCGAGTGTGTGCTGAGCCCTGCGTTCGACCGTTGGAATACAGAAACAAAACCCCAAGGAGGTTAATTTTGCTGAAGTGGTATTGACAATAAAACAGACGCTGTCTCTTATTTCTGTGGCTGCCCTTCTCCTTTGTCCTCGGAATGTGGTTGGGTAGTTTTTCCCGGTGGAGAGGGATGAGAGCTAACTCTCTACAGCAAATGTCCACTTCCAACAAGGGCACCCCCTCCTCTCTCCACTCATTCACTTGGCTTTTGGGCACTGCTAGGGGATGGACCACATGCTTTATATGGTTTTTCATTCTTTTTTATTAAGGGAACAGTTTGCCACACTGTCTATGATTTAGGAATATAGGTTCACACCTCTTCAGTTGTGTTATCACACCACACCCACCACCAAAGCACCAATAATCCCTTCCCAGGGACCACTGGGCCTCTCCCCACTTTTGTTCCCACCTCCTCCACCTCCCTCCAACTCTGCAACAGAACCAGACACAGGGCCCTGGTCCTGGTTCAAGTTGGCAGACATCACCAGCAGAGCACTGCACGGCCACTCCAGGCCCAGTGGGGATGACAATTCTGTGGCTCTCAGCAGGACCTCCCTGCCCCAAAGTCTCCTGAGCTCTGCCTCTGCTCACCAGTCCTGCAGATAGCAACTGACCACATGGAACCCCATGGAATGTTCCAACTCTAGTGTAAACTACAGCAATGAGGACAGACTGTCAGCTGAGACCAGAAAGGGCAGTCAGCCAGATCTGTAACTCTGCTCTGCTAAGCAGGCAAACAGAAGAAGGCAATAGTGCTTATACGGTGCATTTGGGGAAACTGAAAGTTTGATTATAGCCAGAGACCAGCCCAGAGCCCCACCGTGCTAGGCCACAACTGCCTTCCCAGTAAGCCAGAGAAGCAAAGTCAAACCCTACTGGTGGTTATTATTTCATCTCAGTGGCGTTTATAACACCAGGCCTCGGTTTCTCAACTTTAAACAACATCCATAGACTGCCCTCTGTAAAATCTAAGGATTGAAACTCATTTAAACTGCCTCCCTTAAGACCTAGCCCAGTGGGTGGGGTTTCCTATTACTTTTTGCAGTTATAGTCGGTTATGTTCATAACATTGAATAATATATATAATGTGTCTCTATTTACTGGTCCAGCCACTGAAGTCCGTTTTTAATTCTCCCTCAGGTGAGATGGATAATATGCCCTTTGCTTCTGCCTTCTATCTTCAACCTACACCCAGGTAAAATTTCATACTAAGTTGACAGGGTAAACACTTGCGTCTGAAACTTCGACCACCTCTGCTAAGCTTCCACAGCTTGACTATGTTTTTTAAACAGTGTTTGTATGTTAGCACTGCTCACTGCCCAAAGAGGTGGCTGGATCACTTCTACGGCCCTGAGATGACAATCCCTAGTCACTCCAAGCAGGAATCCAGTGAATTTCCATGCTCATATGCCTGCAATTGCCTAACATCATGATGCATTTCTCTTGCTCTTTGAATGATGACTTTTCATTTCTCCAGGACCAAGTACATCATTTTTGCCCTTGACTAAGAGGTATTCCTCACATCATCAGGATTCCAGTCCTTCCTGTCTCCTGGGTTCCATGTCTTCCTCTTTCTCTACTTCCCGCCTTCTGAGAAATAGCCTCAAGTAATTTCCTAAAAGTCCATGGAAATTAAATGTCCTTATTTTGATTTAGATCTCTAATTGAAAACTGGGTTGTTCAAAAATTTTAGCACGTCAACTTAGTTCTTCTTCTCTTAGAATAGCTTGGAAAGGCCCTCCGTAGTGGTGTAACAGGTAAGGACGCAGCACTGCAAGCGAGCAGCCCCTTCAGTGCGAGTTCCATCCCCAGGCCCGGAGGTGACCCACGTGAAACAGCAAACCTCTCCTAACCCACCTGCTGCTCCCCTCAGCAGTATATCTGCCTGTTCTGCTCCCCACTCCGTCTCTGGTGAATCCTCTCACCGCCCCTCTGGCCCGTACCCCAAACTTGTATGCATAAATAAATAAATCTTAAAAAAAAAAAAAAAACAACATTGACACGGTGTCTTCTAGCCTTGAGAGCTACAGATGGAAAGCCAGTTACCAGTTTGAGATGGGTTCCTTTGAAGTGCCTTGTTTGGCTTCTCTGGGCCATGTGAGAATTATTAGCACCATTGGTGCTGGAGAGTTTTGCAGGTAAGTGCCCAGGTGCTGAGTTATTTGGTTGTTGCTGTTTCCATTTATTTGTGGGTACACTGAGCCCTCTGCAATTAAGGTCCTGAGAAACTTTCTTCTACTGTTTCTCTACTTTTGTTTTCTCTTCTTGTGATTCTTTTTCATTTTATGTTTTTCCTCAGAAGAAGTTCTTTCTCTTCTTTGTATGTTTCCATTCTGCATTCTGAGAGGTTTCCTGGACTTTCTATTGTTTGAAATTTTTTATTTTGGTAATCAATTTTTTTTCCACCTCTAAGAGCTGTCTCTTCTCTTTCTGCTTCTTCATGATGTAATAAACTCTTTCTTCTACACTTCATGGGTGTAATAAACTCTAGCATTTGAGTGTATAAATTATAAGACATTTTTCTGAATTTCTCGCTTCTCCTAGTCTGTCCCTTTCAGGTTGTAGTTCTAGTTCTCTACTTCTCACAATCCTCAGTGTCTTTCCTTAATAAAAAGGATAGGCAGCTGCTGTGGGTGTTTTCTGTGTCACCTTGGAAATCTAGGAATCTATTTTGTCACCAGGAATCTGACGTGGGACTCTCTGTGGTGTGTGAGAGTTCGCTAATGGGTGTGACACTAGGGTGAGTGATACAGAGCTGACTTGACAGCAGGTGATGGACTCCCCAAATGGCAGAAGGTGCTCAGCTCTATTCCAGAGCACCCGCATCTGCACTGGACGGCCCACTTTCTTCGAAAAACTGGTATAACATCAGAGATACTCATCTTCTACACTGACTTGGAGCAGACACCAGGCTACCTGTACAAAACATGGAATATGCAAGCCAACCATCTTCTCCATCTCCCATCACACCTGGCAGCCCTGAGCCCAGCACCTTTGTTGGTTTCCAGCAGGTGTCTGGTGTCTGCCATGTCCACAGCTGTGCCCTCCTACACTGACCTGTATGTTTTCTGACTGTAGCATCATCACAAGTCCCTTTCATTTTTACCCACCAGAAGGCTTTCTTGCCTTCCTCCCCAATCTTTTTGCCTTGACAGACCTTGTTTGTAGTTTCATTCCAGTGAAATCTAGGAAGTGACACAGATGAAACACATGTGCTCAGGTCACCATCTTGAACCAGAAGTTCTGATTAAAATTTGGTTTGATTCTACTATAAACTTGAACTGTGAGCACTGTTCTCCATGCCAAACATTGTGTTTTATTTCAGTGGCGTGCAAGTTTAAGAAGTGTTCAATATTTGAGTTTGTTTTATTAAAAAGTGAGAAGAGGAAATTCAAGGTGGACGAGAGAAATGTGGTGAAGGGTTCAAGGGCAGAAAAGCCAAGCTTGGCAGCTGAGTGGCTTTCCCCTGAACGCAGCTGCTGGAGCTCAGGAGGTTCAGAGGCTATTCCAGCCCCTGCTGGGAGGACACAGTGGCTGTCAGTCAAGAGCAAGAGGCCACACTCTGGGGCTCTGATCTGGGCTTCTCACCAACAACATTTTCTCCATGTCAGCTCAGCTGCCAACTTTAGTGCACACCTGCTTCCCCTGGCAGGGCCAGGAGAGACTCACCACCTCAGAAGAAAGGACAGAAGGAAGGCCAGATCTCTGGAGGAAGCTTTGATGGGCTGGGCCATCACTGATCTGAGTAACGGAAGGCACTGAGCTTCTCCAGTGTATTTTTTGGGATTCACATTGCCAAACAGAGGAACAGACTTAAGTGAGCTTACGCAAAAAATGAGATAATCTTAGCATAAGGGGCCAGGAGTAAATAAAACCCAGTGGTCTTTGGAAGACTATAGGACTGAAGCCTCAAAATTTGCTGTCCACTTCTCATCTCCCATCTCCAGGCCCCTCTGCTTCTGTTTTGTTCTTCTTGTGGATTGTATCACTGTTAAGCTCTGCTTCTGTAGCAGAAAGCAGCTGCCTCACAGACTGGGGGTTCACATACACTGTCTGGCCAGCACAGAAGCTCATTGACTTTTCTTTGGGCAAAAGGTTGATAAACTTTTTCCGTAAAGGTCAGATTTGAAATAGTTTCAGTTCTGTGGGTCATATAGTCTCTGGGGCAGCTACTCAACTCCATCATCATCACAACGAAGCGCCTCAGTCTGTATGGAATGAATGATCATGTGCTGTGTTCCAGTGAAACTTTATTCACAAGCCTAGGCATGTGGTGGACAGAATTTGGCTACCTTTTCATCTTGCAAAGAAGACTTTCTGGACATAGGCTTAGAATGGCATGAACATACAGGCTACTAAACTATGCACTGAGGCTTGATGAAGATGACACATGTGTCAGGTAAACTTCACTACAAGATTTGAAGAGTCTGTTGTGTGCATTTAGTGCTGTGTTATTTTACAAGTTAATAGCCTGAGTCAGGCTAGGGACTCCTTGAGCCCCTGTGGTTAAAGACTATACACAGAGCAGAGCCATACCTCCAAAACTTCTCTGGGATGAGCTTCAGCTTCTGCTATTCACATCTAAGACCATGAGGGGTTTTGTTTCTTCATTTCTATTGACAGTAACCAGAGCCCCTGTGGAAGTTGGGGTAAATGTACTCAGTGTAGATGTGAGTTTTTAGGGTTGAGAGCTTGAGAAATACACCAAAATGACAATTCCTATATTCCCACATGGTTTTTCCTCCTGTAGTCTTTCACCTCTCTGTCTCAGTCTCTTCTTCTGTTGAATGGAGATGATACTACCAACTCTATGCATGAAAACACCTTGGACACTATAAGGAGGGCTATATATTTTATAAAAATAGCACTTTGTGGCCCTCCCTGGTGGCGCAGCGGGTTAAAGCACTGCACTGAGAAGCTAAAGCCACTTCCGCATGAGTTCAATTCCCGCCTGCCCCGGAGGAGACCACATGGCTTGGCAGACCTCTCCTGACCTGCCCACTGCTCCCCTCAGCAGTGTACTTTGTTGATCTGCCTGTTCTGCTCCCCACTCTGTCTCTGGTGAATCCTCTCACCCTCCGCATCTCTGGCTTGTATGAATAAATAAATAATTATTTAAAAAAATAGCACTTTGTGTACATATAAGTGATGTTTATTCACTTCCTCTAACCGTTAAGAAATTCCTAGGAAAAAAAGATTGACAGAAAGTTAAAAATTTTCTCAGTGGGAAAAAAAAATGGTTCAAGGTAAGTAGAGAATGAGAAAAGAAGTGAGTCACCCAAGATGTACAAAGAGCGAAAGGACCAGTCAATCATGTCCATTGCAGTATCACTCCAATAGCCAGGTAATAGTCAAGACACATCTACAACCTAAGTGTCCATTAACAGATAACGAATTTGTGGGATTTACATGCATCATTTAATGACACTTAGGACAATGAGGGTCCCAATACACTGTACCACATAACTTAGGTGCAAAATGGGCTACACTATCTATGATGTGCAAACAATGATGAAATCACTTCATGATGCATTTCTCAGAGTGCATGCCCATATGCATGGAATATTATTCATCCCTAAAAAGGAGACCCTGCCATTTACAACAACACAGATACAACTGGTGAACACTGTGCCACATAAGATAAGCCAGACACAGAAAGAAAAAAAAAAATGGCATGATTTTAACTATTGTGGGATCTGAAAAAGTAAGTACATAGAAACAAAGAGTCATATAGCCATAAAAAGCATAGCAAGGTGGGGAAAATGGGGAGATGCTAGTCAAAGGGAACAAAGTGGCAGTTATGTGGGATGAATAAGACTAGAGAGCAAAAATACAGTAGGACTCAGTTAATAAGTCTGTACTGAAGACTGGAAACTCATGAAAAGGGTAGATTTCAAGTGCTCTCACTATAAAAAAAAATAGATACTATGTGAAGAGATGGGTTAGTTAATTAGCTTGCTTTTAGGGATCATTTTACTATGCAAACACCAAAACATTGTATCTCATACCTTAGATATATACAATATTTATTAAAAATAAAAACATGTGGGCCCTCCCTGGTGGCGCAGCGGGTTAAAGCACAGCACTGAGAGGCTAAAGACACTTCCGCATGGGTTCGATCCCCGCCTGCCCCGGAGGTGACCAC
This sequence comes from Condylura cristata, assembly GCF_000260355.1. Lineage (NCBI taxonomy): Eukaryota > Metazoa > Chordata > Mammalia > Eulipotyphla > Talpidae > Condylura > Condylura cristata. The sequence goes on from NW_004567106.1 coordinate 61,988,033, forward strand.
ATGGCGCGGCAGACCTCTCCTGACCCGCCCGCTGCTCCCCTCAGCAGTGTACTTCGTCTATCTGCCTGTTCTGCTCCCCGCTCTGTCTCTGGTGAAGCCTCTCACCCTCCACATCTCTGGCCTGTGCCCCAGTTCTGTATGAATACATAAAAAAAATTTTAAAAAAATAATAAAAACATGTGTTGGAGCTTCCCTACGACCCAGCAATCCCACTCCTAGGTATCTACCCAAAAGACACAAAAACACTGATTGAAAAAGACACTTGCACCCCCGTGTTTATTGCTGCTTTATTTACAATTGGAAAAACATGGAAGCAGCCCAAATGCCCCAAAGTAGATGACTGGATTAGAAAGAGGTGGTCCATATATACAATGGAGTATTACTCAGCAACCAAAAAAGAGAAACACATGTCTTTTGCAGCAACTTTAATGGAGCTGAAAAAGATCATGCTTAGTGAGATAAGCCAGAAAGAGAAAGAAAAATACCGGATGGCTTCACTCATAGCAGGAGTATAATGGACCAAGCGAGAAAATAATAAGAATAATGAACAGCCATATACCAGAGACATTTTGCGGGGGGGGGAGTGGGGAATGGGATCAAAAACGGGGGGGGGGGGTGGGGAGGGAAGTGCATGGGAATATGGTGATGGCACATGGGTGATTCGGTGATGGCAAGCCCACGGGGATTACAATCGAGATAAAAACAAAAAGTGTACAAAATGATGTAAAAATAAACTGTTATTTAAAAAAAAAAAAATAATAATAATAAAAGACATGTGTATGTCAAATGCACACCCACTCGAGAGCCAACAGTGTTACCTGATCCCAGATCCCCTTGTTGGGGAGTTCTCAGTCACCCTGAGATCAGCTCTTCTGAGTCACCACTGACCTGCCACCTCCTCAAGGCTCCTGGTACACTGGCTACCCCCAAAGACTGACTCGCCCCCCTCATGAGTGGACATGGAAGTGGCAAAGAAACAAAAGGCCTGTAGTTCTTTCTATCCAGAATGTCCCCCCCTGTGCATGGCAAGACTCAGGGATACTTCCCATGTACCCACTTCAAGCCATACAGGGATCCAAATTCAAGACAGAGATGCTGAATCAGGCTGTCAATTCCCAGACTGAGTTTCCTTCCCCAGGACCTTGGGGACTCAGGCAATTGCCAAACTCCATGCCCCCCTCTTCTCCTTAAGTGTGATAGATGGGCTCAGTTTTCCTGGTGGTTTAAACACTTTGCATTGATTTGTGTATTAGTTTGTGTATTGTTTTGAGAGACCAATTTCAAGACAAGCTTTGCCCATCGTCCATCAAAGCTCACTGGTGCTTAATCTTCATTCTGAGTTGGCTGCTCATCAGATTCAGGGAGCCTGCTGCCAAAAGACCCTGCTCCCCTGGACCTCTATCCATCATGGCCCGGGGAACACGCTGCTTCAGGGATGTTAAAACGGGCAGGGACGCTGGCCACTGGGGAGCATCACGCCACTCTCCTCCCCTTGGCTCCTTGGAGGCCCGAACACTGGTCCTGGTGCTGTTACCATTTCCAGAGATGAAGATGACACAGAAGTCTCACCACCACGTCCCAGATGTGGAAACTGAGCCACGCATCACAGAATAGAAACATAAACCACAGTTGCCACTGGACAGAGTGACATGGACAGAGTGAGGGCCACTGTTGAGGCTGCCACTGGCTACTCTTTGATGGTCCGACATTGGGATTGAGCCTGAGACCGAAACAAGTTCTCCCTTTCCCACCCTTGTTCCCTGCTGTCCCCTTCCCCAGTAAATTAAAACAAAGCGGTCCTACCACATGGACACACAATAACTGTGCAAAGAACGCCCTTCCCCGTGTCACTCTGGGGTGCTGGGTCACAAAGTTATAGGGTGAGGCTGCCGTGGTCTGGCACCTCCCCACAGCTCCTTCACCTCATCTGCACAGCCCTCTAGACCACCTGCACTGTGTTCATGCCAGAATGTTCCCATCATGCCCACTTCTAAAAGGCATTTGCTAAAGGGAAGGATGGAAGGAAGTCCAGAGCCCTGTCCAGGACACGCCAGCAGTGGCGTCCTCTGAAAGGAAGACATCAGAAGTCAGGAGAGCTTGTAAAAGGGGACAGAGAGAGGACATGAAGGCGTGAGGGGGGGGATGGGTATGGCACAAATGGCCTTGCTCACAGATGGTGTAAGAACTATCGCATTCTCACCTCTTCTAAAAGGGAAATCCCACTCTGAATGTGCTTCCCAGAAGTGGGATCACCTGACACCCCCGGCACACCCCACATGTTTATATTGCACTTCAGGGTTTACATAACATTTCCAGTAGATTGCCCCCTTTATTCTCAAGCAAGGTATATCAGTTAAGGAAACATTAGCTGCTGAAGCAGTCAACTCTGGAAGGTTGTGGCATAACAAACAAAAGCACTGCTTGTTCAAGGAACAACGTGGGGGCGGCGGGGGGGGGGCTGGTTTGGACAGTGGGAGGCTCCTCCCAGCTGTGGTGTCAGACAGGGACCCAGACATCACACAAAGGAGCCCAGGCGTCTGCTGCTATTGCCATGTGGGGCAAATGGAAAGTCAGTTTGGCTGGGAAACTTCTAGGCAAAATAGCGGGTGGTTGATTGAAAAATGGGCTGATTACCTGAACAATTTCTCAAAGGATATACAAATAGCCAACAGGTGTGTGGAAAGGCACTCCCATCACTAACCCTAAGGGAAATGCAAATCAGCCACAGTGAGCTATCACCCCACACCTGGCAGGAAAGCTATTATGGAAAAACAAAGTGAGGGTGTGGAGAACAGGGAGCCCCATGCCACAGGGTGGGAATGTAAATAGATGCAGTGGGGATGGAAGACAGGATGGAAGACAGCATGGGATTCACTCGGAAATGAAAAAGAGAATTACCTCATTCATCTAGGCATCCCACTTCTGAATATATCCCAAGAGATGAAATCATTATCTTGAGGAAGTATCTGCCATCACAGACAGATTTCCCAAAGCATTATTGGTACTAGCTGAGATGTGAAAACAGTAACTGAGAGATGAGTGGATAAAGAAAATGTATCTTGTCAATATATGGAGATAAACATGCGCTGTGGAATATTACTCAACCTTAAAAAAGGAGATACTGCCATTCACCGCAACATGGAGGAAACTTGAGGGCATTAAGCCAAGTGAATAAGCCAGACACAGAAAGGCAAATACTATGTAATCGCACTTATGTTTATAATCTGAAAAATGTCAAATTCATAAAAGCAGAGAGCAGGTTGGTAGTTAACCAGGTCTGAAGGGGGAGGGAGAAATGTGGAGATGTTGGCCAGTGACTACAAAGATCCAACTATGTAAGGTGAGTCCTGGAGACCTGAAGACTGTCAATAACACCGTACTGCACACTTGAAATTTGCTGAGAGAGCTGACCTCAAGTATTCTCATAACAAAACAAAAATCATACTTATGTGAGGGATATATTAATTATATGTATTTTTAAAGACTTTTTTATTTATGCACACAAAAGCTGGGAAGTAGGCTGTGGGGTGGGTTGGGGGAGCTGTTTGAGAAGATCTACCAGAGATAGAGTGGGGTGCAGAGCAGGCACAGAACACATGCTGAGACAGGAGAGAGCTGCTGTGCCATGTGGGTCAGCTACCTGGCTGGGGATTGAATTTGTGCTACATCATCTGCCATAGTTTATAGTGCTGAGACAACCCTTTGCACCACCAGGGAGGCCCGATATGTTCATTATCTTGATTATGGTACTCACACCACTATATATATATACATATATATATATATATGTATGTATGTATATATATATACATATATATATTTATATATGTCTATCAAAATATCACTGGACGTTGTAAATATATAACATTTTGTTTGTGAAGCACTTCATGAAAGCTGAGGAGGGGAAGTGGACATTCCTCTCAGATGTTCAGCTTCATTCAAGATAAAAGAAATACAAATAATAGCCACTCCGAGATTCCACACTGCCAAGGTGGCAGGAGGCCGGATCCTGAAAGCCAGATGTTGGCAGTGCGAGAGGGGCATGGGCACCCTCATCTTTGTGGGAGAAGCAGGGTGCAACCTGATCTGTTAAGATATTTTGATTATCCCTTTCTATGGTCTGATAAAAGTGTATTTCGTCTTTGTTCCCAGGTTCTGGCACAGAGCTGCAGCAACACTGGGAATTTCCTAAGTGATCAGAGTATGTTCTGTTCTCCACTATCAAACAAACCAGAGTGTATGCTAATGAGGTGACACACAGGTGAGGGTCTCAGCCCATGGTGGTCACAGGGTGAGGAACTGCTGCCCCTTGCCCTGCCCTCTCGAAGTAGAGCTGGAGACTGGCTTCCAAAATCTGGCTGGCCAGACCTGGCAGAAACTCAAGCGCCCCTATTCCACACTGCCCCATTTAAGAGTGAAAACGGGGGGACTGTAGCTCAAAGGAGTCCCTGGCTCACTCAGGAGCTGTGGTCCTGAGCCCCAATTCAGTGCTACCTCATCTGCCAGACTTGCCCTCAGGGTGGGGCAGGCCTGGGCCTTGTCTTTGAATCACTGGACCTTCAGGGGGGTTAGCTGAACCTTCGTGTTTGAATGATTTCCAGAATGAATGCTGTGTTGTACTTCCTACAAGCCTTGAATCACTGCCTGAGTTTATTAATTCATCTTCACAACCTAAGAGTGACCGTCTCATTTTCCCGGAACTATAAAAGGCGGGGACTTGGGTGACGAAGCAGAGGACACATGTCTGATGAGGAGGTGCTAACACACCTCTAGTGAAATGCCACAAGCAATATGAGGCCCATATATAAAGTTCTGACCAATTTAACTTACATCCAGAAAAAAGGAAGAGAACATGATTAGGGAAACACAGTGAAAGTTTCATATACTTCTAAAATTCAGAAGAATGTATTTGTATATAGATTGTCCAGCAAACCCATGTCCACGGGGCCTGACCTATGAACTATGCAGGCCACAGTTTGATGGAGCAGGCAGCTTCACACAACCTCTCTTCTAGTCAAACTTGAGCATTTGACTCCAAACATTATTCCAAGATAGATGGCAGATGTGCTTCTATTCAAGACCTATACAGTGAAACTGGTTAGGATCATTTTCTAGCTGACTATTCCCCCACCAGGACAGACACAGCACTCACATCAGCCAGGCGGCAAAAACTCAGAACCTTCCAGAAGATAACCATTCATCATCCTTAATGTGTAACAAGCACAGGTTGTGTCTAAAAGGGCTGGGAGGCTCGAAGGGAGCTAAGCGAAGTAAGGCAATGAACACTTTGGGATAGCAGATTGAATACAGCCATCAGTGACGGATGAACGTTTGGTAAATCAAAGAGATCTGGGTTATGAGAAGAGGCAGGATGGAGTGTTTGGTCACAAATGAGGGGCGAGTTTGGCTCCTTAAGCACAGCTAGACTGACGACTGCAGGTCTATCAGGGCCACCAGAGGGGGAATGGGTAAGTGAGATGAATGGACATCAAATCCCATTATAGCCAATCCCATTACAAAGAAAATTTCACCATAACAAAAATGTATTCCAGCCCCAGGCATCGGCCCATAATCATCATGTATTGTCACATAACCCATTGTGAAGCCTGCTGTTCTTCAGTCCTTCTAGGTAATAGTATCTAGTTAAAACAACACCCTAGCATATCCCCACTTAACCATGGGATGAGTTATTTGCAGTACATGACCACACCTGCTTTTCTTTCCAACCCTCCAGCTGTGGGAAGTGGCTTTCTGGATGCCCAATCGGAGGTTAATGATTTTTTAAAGACGTATGTTTCATTATTTCCCAGCCACTTAGCTCTAATATCATGAGGAAGATTACTTAAATGTTAGGTGATTTTCAAATACACACAACCAAAAAACATGTGCTGAAACTCAACATTCATTCATGGTTAAAAAAAAAAAGAAGGTAAAATAACACTAGCAAATGCCTTAGTCTAAGAAACAACATCTGCCGAGAACATATCGTAAACACCCTACTTAGCACTGAACTATTTCAATCATTCCCTTAAAAATCTAGAATTTGATTAAATGCCCACTGTACCAGATTAGCAACAGCTGAAAGGTCTGGGAAAAAAAACTGTTTGTAGACAAGGATTTGGAATAATCGGAATGCTTCTTCAGAGTGGTGTGGAGTATAAACTGGTGTGACTCTAATAACATTTTGGCAATAATGAGGAAAGTTGAAGATGTTCCTTTTCTTTGATCCAGCAACTCTATATGCCCCAGGAGACCAGCATGACAATCCATGCATGCCTGTCCATGCATATTTGGTGCCACATATAGTGGTATATTCCCACAACGGAAAGTCCATAGACATTACCACATGTCAGCTAGAGCTACATGGATCCACATAGATCCAAGGTAAAAAGAAAAAAGGTGTAGTATCCTCATGGGAGGATACTACATACAGGAGATCCCTTTATATAAAGCTTGAAAACCATGCAGGGGCTCAGCACCTGAAGACCACATCACCACATACATTTGTCTCTGAAACTGAGTGAACTGGGGAATCACTCCAGTCCTGAGTTGGGGCTAAAGCCCTGAAGTCCTGCCTTCAGTGGTATCAGTGGCTCCATCAGCTCAGAGGCTGTAACAAACGGCACCATTGCCCAGGTGGGTTCGATTACAAATGATTGTTTCTTACAGTTCTGAGGGTTGTCTGGATGCCAGCATGGTTAGGTGCTTGGTGAATGCCCCTCTTCCAGGATTGCAGGTAGTGACCTTATTTTATCCTCAGTTGGAGGAGAGAGAAGGACAGGATCTCTTCCTCTTCTTATAAGGAAATCAATCCCATTTGGGGGCTTAACTCTCATGGCCTAAGCCCTCCCAAAGACCCCACCTCCAAATAGCCAGTAGAACTTCAATGTAAGCATTTGGGGAAACACAGGCATCCAGACCACAGTGATCCGCAACTACCTTGATAGCAACAGAAATCTGAGATGAGACCACAAAAACAGCATCACGGAAGGGAATGTAAGGGCTTCCTCTTGTCTTTTCCTAATTTTATTATCTGGCTTTTGATCCCCTTTTACCACCTATTACATTGTATCTGTTGTCCATCCAAAAAGTTACTCCAGAATAATCTCCCTCTCCCTCCACCTGCACAGATCAACAGAAACACTTAAGAGCCAAATGAGATGCAGTAAATCAAGGAAGAATTCCTGAGGAATGGGGAGTTTGTGCCTTGAGATGTGGGAGGAATGATAGACCTGATGAAAAGCAGGCAAATAAGCAGAGACCCAAGGTAGGTGAAAGACTTCTGTACATGCCCACAGGAAGGGACAGGGTGAAGGTGGCAGCTCTTACTGTCAGAAAGGTAAGGTTGTTTACATTTCCTCTTCTCTCTATAGATCATGATTTAAAAAAGGTGAGGCAAGGTCATTTCACAGAGGGGGTGGGGTGGGCTTATAGACTAAGTGACTTGCCCAGGGCTTAGGGGCAACAAATGGTAGAGTTACATCTTGAGTAGAGGACTTTGATCTCCAAATAGATCAAGAGACCATTTGGGTGTTTCCTTAAGATCCTAATAGTCATAAACAAAAACCATAGACAAGTGATAGTTTTAAAGGAAGCTACTAACGTGCAGGTATAGGGCAAAGAAATAGGCTGTGTACTTTCAAAAGACTCAATAGCTATGAGTCTTTTGTGATTTGGCCAAGAGTCACTGAAAATGAATCCAAGAGCTCAAGGTCACAGTCCCAATGTCCCATGAAGTGTGCTTGAGAACACAGCTGCAAGTCTTTGTTCTCTTAACTCACCCCATTTTGCAAAAGCTTTGTTGTGGGAACTGGTGCCACATGGAAGCCTCCATACTGGAAAGCATCTCTCTCAAATCTCTTGTTGCACAATTCTCCACAGATGTAAAACACCTCCAAACATCTATTTAAAAATGGATTGACCCCAAAATCCTCTTGCACGCAGAGGTCAACATGTTTTTATTGTTAATTTGGAGTTAAACTGGGCTGGACTTCTACTTTTTTCCCCTTGCAACCTTCAAGAGTTTCCAGGAGGAATCCAACCACATCTCAAAATACAATCACTCTTCCTTAAAGAGTACATATTCAATTGTGCTTAACTTTTATCCCTAATTAAAGAGGTCAGAAGAACACTTGGTAAATACTTTGGTTCTAATTACAACTGATTGCATTACAAAATGAATCAGTATAGCCAAGGCTTTACATTGTGAAATTCCAAAGTGATCTAAGGCTCTCCATTGGTCACAGATGATAGCCCTCAGCCTGCAATGTCCACACACTCTTCATACCAGCTGGTCACCAATTAGGGTACCATCAATGGCATCCTAACCACAAAATTAACCAATTCTCAGGCACTACAATAGAAGCTGTACCCTAAATTTGTCTCTCAGGAAACATACTCCAACTCCATGTCCATGAAAGGGTCCTGGACCCGCATTTCCACTTTAGCCACACAATGCCATCACTGGGAGGTGAGAAGGTTAAAATCCCAATAGCAAGGTATCATCTCCTAACATATTGATTTGGAGAAGGGCCTGGTGTCAAAATTTTTCTACAAGTTCCCAGGTGAATTACAGGAGCTAAGGTTGCAAATAAGTGATTTTATCCAGTGCCTAGATCTTAAATCCCAGGTCTAGGCTGTGACCTAGACATTTAATCTATGTTTGGAGCTCTCCCTTGAGCTCTAGAATCATGCATTTAAACTACTTACTTCCAAGTCTACTTGGACACCCTAAAGGCTTCTCAAGTATCACAAGCTAAAAGTCAGACTCTTGACTTCCCCACACTTCCAACATGCTTCTCATCTGATAGTTCTCACTGTAATGAACAGTTCAAACCGAAGCCCCACCCCTAATTCTACTCTTTTCTTCATTTTTTTACATCAAATATATCAGCAAAATCATGTTCATTATGTAACCAAAGCAGCTCTCATGTCTGTGACAGTAGGCAGTACCAAGATGATCCCCAAGGATGCCCACCATCTGGTTTCTATACCCTTCTGTAGTTCCCTCCATGTTGTATCAGGATTGTTGTACATTGGATTATAAAATGATCATTGTATCTTATTCTCCCCACTGCCACCTCCACCTCAAGGAAAGCAAGCTGTAGGTTGCCATGTCTAGTGAAGCTCTTGGAGACACCACTGGTAGGGAACAGAAGCCTCTAATCAACAGGTAACAAGAACGGAAGCTTCTAACAACCTCATGAATTAAGTGCAAAGTGGCTTCTCTAGCCCAAGGGAGCCTTGAAATGACTGCAACTCCTAATTCAGTAGATAGTTTCAATATAACCACATGAGACCCTAATTCAGGAGTACCTACTTAGTTCACCCCTAGATTCCCAACCTCCAGACCTTGTACAACAAATATTAATCATCTCATGTTGTTAAATTTTGGGTTACTTAATGACACTACAATAGACACTCACACTGATCCAGATTTTTGCAGTCCAAAAATCTTGGTGCTCTGCCGCTCCAAGTTACTGCCATTTCTTACCTGGATGAATGCAATGGCCACCTAGCAGGTATCCCTTTCTCCACTTTTACTCTCCACCTCTCTGTCATCCTCATTGAAAGTCTTTAAATAAAATTATTTCACATTCCTTCCTTATTTAATACCTTGCAATGACTTAGAATAAAATCTAGTTCCTTACAATAGTTATTCACAATCTGGTTCCAATCATCATCTCCAATCTATTCTCATACTTCTCTTCCCATTTCTTATTGTATTCCAGCCACATTGGCTCTCTTTTACTCAAAGACCCTAGCCTTTCTTTTATGGTTAGAGGGATTGAGAGAAAGAGGAACATTTTTAATATCAAGGGAACAGGATTCTAACGTTCCTCAAAACAGAAATAGCATTTTGCTACATCTCTGACAAGTGTTCATCAAGCCTGGAGGCCAAGTGTGGAGAAGGAATAGAAACGTTTGTTTCTGGCAATATGTTGGACTAAATGAGGAGAGAACTGCTTCTTGGTATAAACGTCTTAAAATGTTGGATAAAACAGAAGAAAGTGTGGCTAAGCTAGCAGAGAACAAAGAAAACAACCACAGGAAACAAAGACCAGGTAGTGTAGTCAATGGGCTATGTCACCTACAGAAGCATGTTCCTTAGGAGAAACTGTGGCTTTCCTGGTGGTCTAAACTCACACCTGTGAGAGACTGGGGGGAAAATGTCATTAGTCCCTTACAGAATAGATTCTTAGTCACTGGGAATCCTATTGTTTCACTCAGCATTGAACTTTAGGTTTGGAAGGTAGAGGAAGGAAAATGTCTTCCCTAATATTTCCTTCCACAAATACTATTTACAAGGATTTGGAACTGAAATTCATGCTATCTTTGGGCCCAGAAGGAAAAAAGAACAGGAAAGAAAAAGCCCCAGATTTGTTTTGCTCCAAAAATATGGCAGAAGCAACAGAAACTCTCTCTGATGGGCTGCTTCCTCAACTCAGGTGTTTTCTTTCCAGAAAAGAAAAAAGCAAAAGTCATTAAACACTTGGGAGTACAAGCCATGGGGAAGAGTCAGCAGAAACAATAAGTTGTAGAATCAGATCCATAAAGGCTTCAGGTACTGAATGTTTAGATAAAGATGTTGAAATAAATAGGTTCAACATACTGAAAGAAATAAGAAGAAACTGATAAAGTACTCTCTTTATTACAAAGGTGCAAAAGATTGTCAAATTTGAACAAGCTTAGTTTAGAAAACTAAATATAAAAAGTAGCTATAATAAAGTAAAAGTCAAAATCATCAGGCAACTCCAGATCAGAGACATTCTGTAGGGGACGGGAGGGGGAAGAACCAGACAGGAGTGGAAGAGGGACTATGTTGATGGTGCAGGGGTGAGTGGTGGCGGGACTTTCATGGGGAAATTGCACATTGTACAAAAATGAAGGATGATATAATGAATAGATTTCAATTTTGTAATTAAAAAAGCGAATATAACTTCATGAAATAAAAATTATATTATGTAAAATTTAAAGGACACTGGATGATTAAGCAGCAGATTAGACCTAGGAAATGTGTACCTGTTAGACTAGATGACAGAGCTAAAATTTATTTGTAACAGACTCAGAGGGAAGGTGAACAATCCAGAAGTTAAGAGACATGAATGAAAGAATAAAAAGATGAGTGTAAGTATAAATGGGGCTCCAAGAGACATAACTAGAAAATGCAAGAAGAAATATTGAAGGGATAATTATGTAGGGTTTTCCAGAGTTGACACTTTTCAATGTTGATCCAACCGATTGTATGCAGTACACACCATAGTGAAACACAAGAAATCAAAGGGTCCCTCTTTCTCCTACCCTCTCTAACCATAAAAGATCTTAAAACAGACCAGGGTTGGGGGTAGGGAAGAGGAAAGAAACACTATGGAACAAAGATTAAGACTGACGGCTGACTCAACAGCAATAATCAAAACCAGAAGACAGGAGCATGATATCTTCAAAACACTGAGATGAAAATACTGTCGCGTTCGAATAGTATTAAATATATGCATTGAAACTATACTTCAAGGACAAAAGGAAATAAAACATTTTCAGACACACAAAAATAGAGTTCAGTACCACATTCAATAAAGGAATCCTTGAACTAAAGGATTATTTGTTAGGAAGAAGAAAAAAGATAGTAAGGGACAGGTGGGGGAGGGGAGGACAAAATACAAGGACTATTCATTACTAAAACATAGTAAACTAGAGTGTAAAAGTAAACATGACTATAAAAAGTAAATGTGTAAAGTAAATATGACTCTATTCTCAATTCTCCTAAGTGCGCAGTCCAGAATCCTCAGAATCATTGAGTCTCCTCATGTTGCACACCCGACTTATCCGTACAACTCTACCTTTCAAGTAGCTACAGAACATTGCCATTTCTACCACCTCCATCACTCACACCGTAGTCCAAAGGGTCCCTAACCCAGACTGGTAGAATAATCGCTTAATTGGTTTTCCAGTGTCTGCTTTTGACCCCCACAGCAGCCTGTAACCAGATAAATAATTATTTAAGCTTTAAGTCGATCATAACTCTTGTCTGTACCGCACCTTTCAGTGACTTCCCACGTCACTTAGAGTAAAACCTAGACTCATTACCATGGTCAGAATGCTCAATGTGCTGCACCATGCCTGCATGACCTCTCTGCTCTCTTCCCTTGCTCTGCCACAGCCATAACAGACATTCTTGTTCTTGCACAAACAATCCACACAAGTTCCAGCTGGACATTGGCATTAGTTCTTCCCATTGCCTGAAAGACCATTCTCCTGAATGCAAGTTGGACTTTCTGCATCTTGCAGAGCTTCTGCTCCATGATCAATTCCCTTTCCAGAGGCCAATAAAGCCCTTATCACAAGCTGGTTCTCTCCTCACCTCACCTGACTCTATAGTCTGTCTCCTCCACTAGTATTCCAGCTCCATGAGAGAAGGGTTTGTTTTGATCCCTATTTGCATACCCTGTACCATCACTGAAGTCCAGCCCTGACTGTGTGTTCAGTATTAACTGAATAAATGAATTCACAATCCCTTCCATTTTTGGACTACCTGCAAACTGGATAAGCATGTCAAATATTTATTTGTCCAAGAAACTGATTATTTAATATGGTCAAAAGATACAACCAAAAAACAAACAATGCTGTGAGCAATGGCAGTCATATCTTAAAGATGACTAATCTAGGTCTAAAATGTGGAAAGCATTGAATAACCAGCCAGAATCCCAATCGTTTAGCATGGGCATCGGAATGCCATTAAAAGTTTCCAAGTATGAAATGATAGAACCTGTCTCATAAATAACTTTCATTGGATGCATTTCTAAAACTCCTTCTTAGATCAATGTGGAAGCAACTTGACATTTTCTTTTTTTAATAACTGGCTTTTAGAACATGTTGACAAGTGCGATACATGTGGAACTACCCTAAGTAACTCTCTGTGCTAGAGCAGGGACTCCCGGGTCATTCACGCACAGATTCACGTGGCTGTGAATAAATAGATTTGTGTGTGTGGCTTTAGAACCACATTCTACATTCACAACACATGTACTTCTTATCTAACACCTGTGCACAACTATATATAGCATACACCGAATCCTGTTTTCATATTCTACATGTAGGTTCTTGCCAGAACTTTCTTCCAAACCAGGAGACTGAGAAAAAAAGCTGAGGAAACAGGGTGGAAACTCTGCCACACTCATCAAACTCCAGTGAAGTCACACGTGTGGCAAATACACCTCCCGACGGCAGGTGGCTTTGACAGCTTAGGACAAGGCTGTGGAACCGGCAACAGCTGGTTCAGTGTGGACTAGTGCAGAGGCCAGTGAGCAGTGGCGGCCATCTTAGAATGCATGCCTAGCGTCTCCAAAGTAAACAGCGGTGGCTGAGCAGACTCAGGGATCCTGTCATCTGTCTCTCCAGCCCTCACTAGCAACACCTGAAAGAGCCTGGTGGTAGCAGCTTTAAGGACTGTCCGGGAAAGCAGAACCAGGTCTTCCTTAGCTACGGCCTCATATAGCAACCTTTCCTGCACCTGCATCTGCCCCGAAAGCCTGGGCGCTCAGGAAATGAAACCAAAATTGGTTCCTCATTGCAACTAGGAGCATTATTGGCACTTCGTGTTTCCCTAATGAAATTGTACCTATTCTTGCCCATAATTTTCCCACCTCCCTTTGCAGAGGAATCCTTCATTCCTGACACTTGCTGTCTTTTTCCTTCTCTCTACCTTCTCCTCCCCTTCCCATCTCTTCCCCCAGCTACCTGGCTTTTCTGGGCGATTCCCTCTCTGACCTTGTTCAATCTTTTCTTAGCCCACTCACATCGCTGCCTACTGCAGCGTTTCCACCTGTGTTCCTGATCCATGGTTACTGATGTAAGTGATCATAGAAACCATTTATACCAGAAGACGGTTTTGTCTGTGAGCAGGCGTGAGCAGCAGAAAACCCCTAATTATGATTACACGTGTACTGCGCAAGCCTGCACAGGGAATTCAGAGAAAGGATACGGCCCTGGGGGGTTCGCCATGAGGGCCCTCTGAACAGGTGGGCTTTGAGCGAGGCCTTGACGGCAGAGACATGAGGGAGTCAGATCTTTGGCTAGAGACCGCTGAGCTTTGCGGAGTCCGGTTACTGGGCTCCTCCTCTACGAAACTTTCAGACTGGGGGCTTCACACTGATTTGTGGGAACTCACATTCCCACCTTGTTCTCCATACGTGTCCCTCCAATCAGAAAAGACACCAGGCCAAGCAACAGGTCAGAACACAAGGTTCCAGGTTGCCATGGCAACCCCTTTCCCTACACACCCGCCCTCAGCCTCCTCAGCGAATGTTTGTTCCACAGACATCTCCCAGAGGTGGAATAAGCCTGAGACCTTGCACCCGAGGAACGATGACCCCACTGCCCCCCCCAACTCCCACCCACACCAGTGCAGGCACAGCCAGGGTGCCAAAGGGCGTGTCCAGCTAAAACTCAAGCTGACCTTTGTCAAGACGTCCTAGCAGGTGCCAGGTACAGATTGTGGTGAGTGGGTTGTGATCTCAAGGAGCCAGAGGCACAGGAAGCCATGAAGCCTCCACATTTCAAACCTGTACATCTTAAAGATTAAAAAAGTAAGGGGGGGGGTGACCCAGACAAAAGCAGTAGGGGCAGGTTATAGTGTGAAAATTTATTTATCCATACCTTAGTTGAGTTCTTATTAAGCAATTTTTAAAACCTCAGTTAAAGACATTCATTGGTAGAATGAAGTAGCTTTGACTAACTTCAAAGTCCCAGAGCCTTGAGTTCTAAGCAGCCACTAAAAAACACCTGAACTGGCCCTCCCTGGTGGCGCAGGGGGTTAAAGCACAGCACTGAGAAGCTAAAGCCACTTCCACATGAGTTCGATCCCCGCCCACCCCGAAGGAGAACAACATGGCGTGGCAAACCTCTCCTGACCCGCCCACTGCTCCCCTCAGCAGTGTACTTTGTCGATCTGCCTGTTCTGCTCCCCACTCTGTCTCTGGTGAAGCCTCTCGCCACCCCTGAGCCTCTGGCCTGTACCCTAGTTCTGTATGTACAAATAAATAAATCTTTAAAAAAAAAAAAAAACACCTGAAGAGAGACTGTCCTTGATCTCCATGTGCCAAAACACAGGCTTCTGGGGTCCCCTTGGGTTCTTTTACTATTCCAACTTTCTTTTATTTCAGGGTCTACCCAGATGGATACAACTGTAATTTTTTCCTCCATCAGTATAGGTTTAAAATCTCTGATCAAGGGATACTGCTGTTTTACATTGGTGAAATATAGTTACATTTGTAAATATATTTATATAACTTATGTATTATATATGTAACATATACATATATCTAGATAGAGAGAGATTATTCATACATTTCAGAGTCAAAGCATCACTCTAGTAACCCTATAGCACCAGCTCGCCCTCCTGAGACACAGAGGGCAGGTGACTGGCCCACAGAGTTTGCCCAGAGCCTTTCCAGTCAGGGGACAACTCACCCCCCTTATAATCAGCCATTTCCTCCACTGGACCGTGAGTCACTCAAGCATGAGAGCCTCCAAGTTCATGGCCATTGCAGCTCCTCTGCGTGTGCTTCCCACTAGCGGAAGTTTGATTATTAGCTCAGCATTTTAAAAACAGCTCCTGCATAATGACAGCTCTCATTTCTATTCACTCTTCCCTCTCTCTGGTGAAGCCCTGGTTGAGTTTCAGCTCAGATCTTTCATTAGCATTTCTTCTGGGGTTCAGAGATTTTGCAGGTGGTTAAGCAATGGATGTACTTCAACTTTTGTAAGCAAATGTCCAGGAAACCCACAATGTTTAGCTATGACCGTGCTGACAATTAAGTCAATGATACCATTTTCATAGGATCACGGGAAGCTTATTCACTTGGTGTCTACAATGAGTATGTAAAACCTTAGAGCATGCATTTTACAATATCAAACATTTGCTCTTCTTATCATAATCTTCACAAGATTGGTTAGACAGAGCCAGGTAAACAGACCTGCGTCTTAGCCATGTTCCATCCGGTCCTTATCATGATGCCTGGTACATCATAAATATTTAATAGATGTGGTGGTATAATGGGTGCATCTCCTGGGCTGCCCAGTGGAGAGTCAACTCTGAGGTCAAAAGGTAGCTAATTAGTATCAGAATCTGGACAAAATAAATTAAGTTTGTCAGGCCCTCCCTGATAGTGCAAGGGGTTAGGATGCAGCACTGCAGGCTGGCCACAGCCGCTTCAGTGCGAGTTCCATCCCCCGCCCAGAGGTGACCCACATGGCACGGCAGACCTCTCCTGACCCGCCCACTGCTCCCCTCAGCAGTGTACTTTGTCAAGCTGCCGGTTCTGCTCCCCCTCTGTCTCTAGTGACGCCTCTCACTGCCCCTGCACCTCTGGCTTATACCCAAGTGTTGTATGAATAAATAATAAATCTTAAAAATTAAATTAAATTTGTCTACTAAAAAGCTTTCTGGGGTCCTAGTAGATCATTACTCTGCTCAAAAGTGGGGACACTGGCCAACTCTTTTGCGGGGTGGGGATAGTCAGGAAAGTAGAGCTGCTTGTTGGGTTTACACACAGTTGAACTGTGGGGAGACCTTAGGGATGAGATACAAACTATACCCTGTAATATGCGTAGATGGAGCCAGAAAAACCTCGGAGCCAGCCCACAGCTCTTCTTACCAGCACTGCCTGCTAGGCTTTGTGTGAGCATTTCATGAAAAGTGAGGGTTAATTTTATGGGTGGGCACAGCTAGGATACAGAGCCCAGTTAGCTGGTCAAACTTCTGTCTACCTGTTGCTATTTTCAGGATGATTAACATTTTGTCCAGTAGACTTTGAGTAAGGCACGCTTACCTTCACCTGTGACCCGATTTCATCCAATTACCTCAAAGTCTTAACAGCAAGGACTCAGATTTCCTGGACAAGATAGGATTCTCCTTCAAACTACAACATCTTGTTTTTCATCTTGTTGAGGAATTCACTTTCTAGGTTGCAAGCACCTCCTTGCTTGCTGCAGCCTGCAGGCCTGCCCTATACAATTCCAGAGCAGTTCCTGTTTCTTTCTCTCCTTTCATTTATATGCATGCACATATTTACATATATACATATTCATATAAATTTACATAGACATCTATAACATCCTTTGCACCCCAGGGATGGGCATGTAGATTAGGTCACTTTCCTGGTTCTCTTGCTCCATCTTACATCTAAAAGAGGATTTGTTCCTAATCCCACCCTCCTAAGACTGGCAGGGGAAATGGGGGCTCTGCTTTGCTAACTATCACTGATATTAAAACTAATAACATTATCAGATAATATTTTCTCTTTAGAAGGGATCCAATGCCTTTCCTCAAAAGAGACAAGAGGCAGAAGAGATATTTTTAGCTTTCCTAAGTGGTTGCCTAGTCTAGAACCATCCCTGCTCACAGGGATCTCTATATGAGATTCCATACACAACCTGGGTCCCCCACATTTGGAGGTAGCAGGCTCTGATTCTAGAAGCCTGGAGAGCACGCTCGCCCATGTCCTGCCCCAGCTGTGTCCCTACTTGAACGGGACACATATCCCAGAGTGTCCTGCCAGTCCCTTTGCCTGGCATTGTCCTGTTGTTAAGGGGAAGGATGTCCTCATTATCGCATAGGTCACAGTGGATTTAGCAGCACCCCTGACCACACCAGCACTGAGCAGCAGGGAAGGAAGAAAGCACAGCTTTGCTCTACGTCCTGCCCAAGTCAGACCCATTCTGTCCTTTTCCGAAGAGAGAAGAACATGAGTGACCTCCAGAAAGGCCAAAACAGAGCCCCAGAAACAAAACATAAACTAGACCATCTGCAAAGACCGGATCTTCAGGATTGAAATCTCATCTTTCCAAATGCCGGAGAGGCGTGACACCTGTCCAGCAGGGGCCGACAGCCTAGCTCAGCCCTGTTTGTCCCACCTGTGACCACAAAGGCAGCAACAACTGCCATACGGGGGCCCGGAGGATGTGCCCAAGACTCGATGTGCCCAAGACTCGACCTTACAGATGGTTATCTTTAAAACACTCCTTATGTATCATCATAACAAAGACAAGCCCCAGGGATGGGGTCAAGTCCTGATTCCTGCGTTCTAATGGCCAGGGACCCTGTCTCCCCTCCCCCACCCCGACGGCCATGAACCAGACACCGCGGCCAGACCTGGTTGTAGCTAAGACGTGCTGTCCTTATTTTCCTGTCAACTCCATCTCCCGTTTCCCGTGACCTTGAGACTTAACGTCTTCTTCCCGCTACTTCTAACACCGGAGTGCTGCGAAGCAGGCTCGGAGATGCTGTGGGGGAGTGAGATGCCACATGCTGGGGAGAGCCAGGAACACCTGCAGTGGCAGCAACACTATTTTTACACCTTACCTGCAAGCGACAGTCTCTCCACAGAGTCTGCTGTGTTGGCTTTTCTGCCCATAATATTTGTGGTCGGCTCATGTCTGTATTTAAACCAAACACAATATTTAAGCCACCAGAAATAAGAAAACAAAGAGGGGAAAATTCCATCACCTAGTTTTTTGGGTTTTTTTTTTATAGTCTATTCATCCAGATGGTGATAATTAGTGGGATCGCCTGTCTGCACCTGTCATTGTTTATGCACATATTCCTCCTATAGGAATGTGTGGGAACTTTCCAAAGGAGCCTAGCAAGTGATACTATAGGATCAGACACAGCCTTCCTCTAGGAATCACCCTTTAGGTCTTTGGTGCAGTCAAGAATAGACCCCAGGTGCTACTGGCAGCTCAGCCTGAGAGCCTCAGGGACCCATGTCTGACCCCACACCCTTGATGGAAGCACTTGACTGTAGGGAGTTACTTAAAAAACCCAATATGGGGCCCTCCCTGGTGGTGTTCTTAGCACAACACTAAGAAGCTAAAGCCACTTCAGCATGAGTTTGATCCCAGCCCAGGAGTTGACCCGCATGGCATGGCAGACCTCTCCTGACCCGCCTGCTGCTCTCCTCCGCAGTGTACTTCATCAGTCGGCCTGTTCTGCTCCCCACTGTCTCTGGTGAAGCCTCTCGCCACCCCAGAGCCTCAGGCCTATACCCCAGTTCTGTATGCATAGATAAATAAATCTTTAAAAAATAAAATCCCATATATTGATGCTGTTCTAGACTACCAAACTGACTTCTTTGAAGGAGTGCCTGAGGAGAACATCTGTTTTCAACACCCAATAATTCTGACGCATGATAGAAGTTAGAATCTTCTAGACTGGAAGGTAGGCAGGCTTTGAGTGCAGGACTTGGTTCTGTCTAGGCGTGGTGAGAACTTCCTGTCCTCCCTTGCAGAACTCTGACAGGCCACTGCCTCTACACTGTGTGGGACTAGAATGAGGGGCCTACAGGCTTCACTAGAGGTCCCAGGCATTTCTAAGGGAGCAGTAGTATGAAGAGTATCTTGGGCTCTGCTTCCCTCCCTCAAGAGTTAATCACAAGACTGCTAAAATTCTAATTTCAATGGCCTGCTATTAAACAAACTCAATTAGATATTTCTGCCTGAAATACAGGGAAATACGGGGCCATGGAAGTGGTTCAAGGGGACTCCCAATGGGCATGGCAATCTAGGAAACAGTGATCCCTGAGGGAGTCGAGGGTTGAATTTTTTTTAAAAAAAAGATTTATTTATTCATACAGAACTGGGGTATAGGCCAGAGATGCAGAGGGTGAGAGGATTCACCAGAGACAGAGCGAGGAGCAGAACAGGCAGATCAACGAAGTACACTGCTGAGGGGAGCAGCGGGCAGGTTAGGAGAGGTCTGCCACGCCATGTGGATCTCCTCCAGGGCAGGCGGGAAACGAACTCATGCGGAAGTGGCTTAAGCTTCTCAGTGCTGCGCTTTAACCCGCTGCGCCACAAGGGAGGGCCCCGAGGGTTGAATTTTTGTGGGACATTGAACATATTTATTTCTGGGAGTTGTTCATACTTCATAGCAAGAGGCAAACTAGGTTTCATTTAGGGCTTTAGGGGGTCTCATGCTTGGCCCCTTAATAGGTTCAGATGTTCTGCATTGAACCTAGCCCCCACCCACACCATATGCTGGGAGCAGACCTCGGTATGTTGTGGCCAGTTCCTAGAACTAGGGTAAATCAGTTGAAATCCTGGGAACACATGATCCTTTATGAACTGGACCATGTCCCCACACATTCATATGCCAAAACCCCAATCCCAATGAACTGGACTTGCAGACAGAGGTATTACGAAGTAATTTAGATGCAATGAGGTTATAAGAGTTGAGTTCTAATATGATGGGCAAGTGACCTTTTAAGGAGACCCCCAGGATCTCTCTGTCTTTATGTGTACAAACTGGGGAATGTCTTGGGATGACGTAGTGAGAAGGTAGCCATCCAAAGCCAGAAAGAGCTGTCACCAGAATCTGCTCATGCTGGCAATCTGATCTTGAACTTCTACCCTTCAAAACTGTGAGAAAATAGCTGTCTACAGCTTAAGTCGCCCACCTGTGATATTTTATGATGGCAGCACAAACGAAGAGCCCATTGCACTGTGACCAGTTAGGGTCCATGACCACACTCAGCCAGGCAGCCAGGCAGCAAGGCAGCTGTTGTGTGGTGGTCCCACAGAGCCTCCCTGCAGCCACTTCAGCATAAGAAGGTCCTCTGTTCTTATTTAGAGTGTATGTCTCGTCCCCCACACTAACAAGTCCAGAGGGGGTGGGGTAAGATGTTTGACGTCCCTCTTCTTACTTGCTCACAAAGTTCTCTTGTGGATAGCACTGTGGAAGAAATGGAGACTGAAAACTGTCAGTGTTGATGCAGTCCCGCCATTTGAGAGGGGACCCTTGAGGCAGCACCCCCCATTTCTAGCTCTGGGTATTTGCTGGAGGTGGGGGCTTGACTCAGTGAAGACCACTCAATGGGTGGGGGGAGTGGGTACAGAAGCAATAGCTTCATAGTGGCCCGGCTGTTGCTCCCCACTACTTGTTGGGATGACATTGGTGTATAGCACTGTAAAGACTTCAGATACACAGTTTGTCACTTCAAATGCTATATTTCACACCATGCCCACCACCCAATGTCCAATCACCTTCTACCACCAAACTTTCCTGTTCCCTTTCTTCCCCTCTGGTAACTACCATTTTGCTGTTAGAATCCAAGGGTTTGGTTTTGCTTTGGTTGTGTTTGTTTGATTTCTCTTTCTTTATATTTCACAAATGAGTAGAATTATACAGTATTTCTTTCTCCTTTTGGCTTTTTTCATTTAGCATAATTCCCTCAAGCTCCATCCAAGTTGTAACAATGGAAAATATTTTTTATGGCTGCATAGTATTCCATGGTGTGTGTACTACAACTTTTTAATCCATTGCCTCTTAACCTCCAGGTTCAATGCAGGTGGAACAGCCATTCTCACAGCTCAGTGTTGGTGTTCTTCATATATGAAGGGAGTGGATTCTCACAGTGAGCCAAAGAGGGGCTATTTCCCTCCAGGAGTTCCTATATACAGAGGTGCTTTTTGCTATGTTATATCCTGGAGCAACAGCCATTAGCCAAGTTGATAAAACACAATATTAACAAGTTTACAATATTTGGGCTTGTTCCTATACTAATAAACACCTCAAAATTACTTGTCTAGAGCATTTATATTTAGCTAAGCTCTTTCATAAACAATGTCATTATTCTTTACAACCCTGTGAGGCAGATCTTATCCCTGTTTTGTAGGCAAGGAAACAGCCTCAGCTATGATTAAACAAATTTACATAGTTTTTGAGCAGCAATGCCAAGGTGTGAACTATTCCCTGTCCAGTGTTCTATTTCAGCCAAGGTTTGCTGCACACAAAAATCAGTGATAGCTCCAGGCTGCTCCTCAATTCAGCGCCTTGCTTTATCATACCGTGCTTTTGGCTTTGGGGCATGAAGTGGAACAAGGTGAGAATCTGGATGACTTGATGTAAAGTGGAGTTTGCTAAATGCGCTTCCAGGGAAACGTAACTCTTAGCAAGATCGACTGTCCTTTGTTTTTAAATGTGGGACTGTTCTATGGTCAAGTTTAGGAAATGCTTACATGTGGCTTTGCATCCTAGGAAATTATCTTAACAAATACTCTGAAAAGTCCTACCATAATGATGGTGATGTAGTTTGTTTAATTTAGCATTTGACAACTAATATTCTAGTAACACCTTGATTAGAGAAAGAGTGAAACAGAATGTAGACATGTCTGTGGCCAGAGTAATGGACACTAGTTCTTTGCCAGAAACAAAGGGTTATCGAGTTGAACAGAATTAAAGCTACAATCATTGCCAGATAATCTCATTTCACTCCTTCTTAAAACGTGTCGCTAAAAATACTTTAAGTCTCTTTAAAGTATTAAATCATGTCATGGTGCATGTGTCAGTCTATTTGAAGTTACAGGATTAATCAACAAACACCTACTATTTTTGTTTTTACTTTTTCTCATGTTCTCCAAGTTGACAAATCGGTTATCAACTTATAAACGAAGACAAACGAATTATTTCAAGCACGCTGCCACCCAACAGATGAAGGTTTAGAAAGGCATGCCCAACGGAGGCCTGAGCGAACGAGGGAGGGAAACTGCTTACAGAGAACAACTAACACCAGGTTTCTTAAATGGTGGAATAAAGAGATGGTGCTGGTTTGAAATCTGCAGATTCTGGAGCTCAGGAGCGTCCCTAAGGCTCCAGGTCTGACTTCTATGGACTAGAGAACCTGGAAGGAGAAAAGAGGGAAGACAGTGGGAGCTGAGAGAGAAGACATGACAAAGAGCAGGACATGGGTCACGGAGTGGGGACTGGGGAGCAGGATGGCTGTGGGGGGGCAGTGCTCCCCAGCAGACAGGGGGAGGGTGCAGGCAGATCAGCCAGAAGCACCCAGAGAATGGGCCATCCAGCACGCCTGTGCTGTTCAAGGAGTTTAGGACTGACTCACTGAGTCGCCAGCCCCATGAGGCATCCTATCATATTATCTCTCCACCCCCTGCCCATGAGACAGATGGGGAAACTGAGGCAAACCAGGTTAAATAGCTTGCCCATGTTCACAGAGCTAGTAAGTTGCAGAGCCAAATGTGGATCCCAAAATTGGCCCCCCTGAGAGATAGGAGGGTGTAGGATCTTGGAGGGCCCCACACACCCTGCAAATGGGGGGAAAGAAGGGCACCCACAGCCATGTGGGAATGAGAGATGGGCTGCGGGAGTCCAGCGCAGGACAAAGCACAGCCGGCACTGCCCGGGAGGACAGCCAGAGCTGGGGGTGGGTTAGGGGCGAGTCAGCATCACCTGTGACCCTGGCAGGTGAGGCCAGGTGGGGCTCGTTCCCTGACACGTGGGTTGTTGAGAACTCTTTCCATTCTCATCTCTCCTGCCCACTCCTGTGCAGGACCCATCTGGGATGAAGGCAGAGCCTGGAGGCTGGGTGTTTGTACTGGGAGGATTCACCACTCTTGGGTGCGAGTGTGGCTCAGCCCAGGCCATCTGGGCGTTGCCTCTAGGAACCGGGACAGAAAAGCCCATGAGTATGGGAAACAAGGGAAAATAATCCTCTCTTTCCCATGTCTCTGCCTTGTTTCCCTCCCTTCAAGTGGGGTGCTGGCCCCCTCCCTGGTGCTGGAAATGCAGAAGAACTGGGGGACCTGCGAGGCAAAATGAGGGGTCTGGTTTGGGTAAGCTGGAGTTGAGGCTTAGGGGGCCTGATTGGATCAACAGTGGCTCTGAGGGAGTCTTTCTGAAGAACTGGATGCTGAGTGGGGCTGGGGGTGTCCTCAGCATGAAGCCCACCCTGAGCAAGAGCAGCTGAGAACAGCCAGGAGAAGTCAGGCTCTGGGGGAAAAACACGAGGTGCACCTTATGCCTTCCCCAGTGTGATGCTTCTCCCAATTTTATAGCCAGATGGGCTGTGGCAAGGGAGATCCTGCCTGTCGGAATCCAAAGCAGCCCTCAGGCATGTCCATGGAGAACAGACTGACTTAGTGCTGGGCAGGACATGGACTGCAGCCTGACAGCACAGGTCAAGGGGATCTGGTTAGTTCCACTCTCTCCAAAAGACCACCTCTGCGAAAGAATGACATTTGTACACCTTCCACAACCCACATACAAAATTCAACCTAAAATGCATTGCAGAACTAAATATTCCAAAAAGCTAAAACCGCTAAACTCTTAAAAGAGGACTAAAGGTTGATGACCTTGACTTAGGCGATGGCTCCCTAGATGATACCCACACCACAAGCAACCAAGGACAGAGTAGTAACTCTGGACTTCATAAAAATGAATCTTTTGTGCTTCAAACAATAGCAGGAAGCAAGGAAAAATCCAAGCAACCGATAGGTGGGAGGAAACATTTACAAATCACATGTCTGCCAAGGAATTTGTTTTCACAATACGTAATGAAGTCTTAGAACAACAATAATATTAACCTAGTAATCCAGGTTTTTGAATGCACAAAGGTTCTGGACAGTCATGTCTCCAGAGATGTACAGATGGTACCGAAGGCACAAATAAAAAAAAAACAAGCCACACCATTCATCACCAGGGACATTTCTACTTCCCACCAACTGGGATGGTCGTGACCCGCCTCCTCCCCCACTTCACCCCCAACAGTCCTGAGGACACAGGGACATGGGGACCTACCCTGCTTCCTCATTTACCACACAAAGCAAAGTTAAAATGGGGCTGCTGGTTTGGTAGCAGTTTGGCAGTTTCTCAAAATTTTTGTGAGTTCCCATTGACATGGCGATTCCAGCCCTAAGTATGTACCCAGTCTACACCAGAGCTTGAGCAGGAGTGCTGATCGCAGCATTAGACATAAAAGCCAAAAAGGGGAAACAACCCTGTGGCTAACTCTGCAGGACCTCAAGTGCACCTGGCTGATGTTGTGCACAGGTGAGCGTGCTCCCCAGTAAGGCCAACAGACAAGCCAGCAGAGCACAGTGCATTCTGTCTGCAAACAGCTGCAGCCCCTACCTTGATTTTCAGCAGAAACTGCAAGAAGGCCCAGGTACACACATGCACCCCACCCCGCGTCAGGTACACTTCCTGATTTTCCCACACCTACAAGGCATATCAGAGCCTATATATACCCATGGGTGGTCCTAATAAACAGACTCCGGACTCCAGACTCCTGTTTCCTGTTTCACCTTCTTGCGGCTACGAGTCTCCTACATTTGGGTGAACGTAGCAGTCAGCACGCCCCTCGGTGGGATAGCAGCAACATAACCCAATCGCCATCAACAAATATGGTCTGTTCATCCAAGGGAACATTATTTCATAATAAAAAGGAATGACTATTATTTCATAATAAAGAGGAATAAAAGCAACAACACAGTGAACCATTCAAATCACTACTACCTAAAAGAAGCCAGTCGCTGAAGACCATAGATTATATTCATTTATAGGAAGAATCCAAATAGGCAAATCTATGGTGACAGGAAGTAGGTTAGTGCTTACCAGGGCCTGGGGCTAGGGAAATGGGCCTGACTGGGGTAGTCCTAGGGCTTTGAGGGGCAAAACCTCTAAATTGCAGTGATGGGTCTAGCTGTGAGCAAACTGAAAGATTTCGAAATATCCAACTGGAAAGGAAGACCTGTCAGCCTTATGGATGATATTTCAATAAATCTTTTTAAAAGAACGGGTTACTGAGGACAGGGTCTGAGCCCATTTTGAAACTGAAGAAATGAACTCAATTGTCAAGTTCTGCTTTTGCTGGGGACCCCAATTGGGTGATGGTGAAGGCCCCAGGCTGCTGAGTGGAAATGGTTACCTTTCACTCAAATGCGGGAGGTTTGACTATTCACCAGGCCACGTCTAGTGTTAGCAAGTGAAGCAATACCAACAAGTACCAGGTGTAGATGGTCAGCGAGCCTAGCCAGGCCGTGACGAGGGCAGAGTGTACGCAGTACAGCCTTTACATAGGCTGGCGTCTCTGGGCCAGGAAGACAGCCAGGAATGCGGTCTCTCACCTGGCTGGTGGGGCAGGGAGCTATGATACCTTGAGACCCACCTGAGGCCTGGAGTGGACTTCTGAGGCAGGAAGAAGTCCCAGACCAGCTGAGTGTCCACAGGTCTGCCCTCATCACCCACTGCTGTCTCTGTGGTGTCTCAATGAGCGTCTACGCTGTCCTGGCATCTTCTTCCAGACAGGAGCCGTCTCTGTCTCAGCCAGGCCAACAGCTCTTGGCAAGGCCTGGGCATGGGGGTAAGGTAGGGGCTGTTGCCTCAGAACTCCTGGCAGGATGGCTCTGTCTCTCTCCTGCCATGATGGAGAGTGTCTTACACCCCCAGGCCTGTTAATGAGCTGGGAGAATGGGATAAACAGCCAACGATGAAATTCACAGATGATGCTAATTGGGAGGCGCAGGAAAGACCAGCTCGAAGAGAGAAGGCAAACAGTCTGTGGAGGGAGAGGTTAGAAACCCAGCAAGCGGTCACCAAGGGAGGCGCCCGGAAGACAAGGCCTGTTAATGAACACCACTGGCAGGGCCCAGCAGGGGTGCAGAGTTGACCAGGAAGCAGGGGACAATAGCAGCATATGAGGTGGGGGGCGGGCATGGGGAGCCATTAACTCACCCAGTCACACAGGCCAGCCAGCTCTTCCAGCAAAGTCCTCCGTCTGACCACAGCAGGGCTAAATGCACTTTCTTTTTTTCTTTTTTTAAAGATTTATTTATTTATGCATACAGAACTGGGGTACAGGCCAGAGGTGCAGGGGCGGTGAGAGGATTCACCAGAGACAGAGTGGGGAGCAGAACAGGCAGATTGACGAAGTACACTGCTGAGGGGAGCAGCGGGCAGGTCAGGAGAGGTCTGCAGTGCCATATGATCACCTCCGGGGCAGGCGGGGATCAACTCAAGCAGAAGTGGCGGGAGGACCCCTATATGCACTTTCTTAAAGGGTATTTCTATGTTGCTGGCATCATAGAGATGCACATGAAGATGTGTCGGGGCTGACATGGAGCTCCGGAGGTTTGCACACACTTACTGGGGCAGCGCTTAGCAGTTAGCAGGAAAGCACCTTCACTGGTCAGGGTCCAATGAAGACCAGAACTTTCTGCTGTTCTCTTGGTGGGGAACTTTGGAATAAGGAGCATCTCCAGGGGTTCCATATTCCCAGACCTCAGTCCAGAGGGTCCAATCTGTAGGTGCCAGAGGATATCAAGGAATCTGTTATTAAAACTCCCAGGTGATCTTTTTTAGATGCATGTAAGTCACATTTACTGCTATTCTGCAAATTTTGTCAACAATGCTGTGAGTTTTTGAACAAATAAATGAGAACAATTTCATTTCTTGCAAATCCTAGAAACAAAAGTGGTTTAATCAGATTTCAGTTTTAAACATCTTTATTGAGATATAATCCCCTATCACAAAATTCACCCATTTAAAGTACACAATTCAGTGGCTTTTATTAAATACAGTGTGCAACTATTGCCACGGTCTAGTTTATTTGTTTTAAATATGGATTTATGTATGCATACAGAGCTGGCGTACAAGCCAGAGGTGCAGGGGTGGCGAGAGGCTTCACCAGAGACAGAGTAGGGAGCAGAACAGGCAGATTGACGAAGTACACTGCTGAGGGGAGCAGCAGGCGGTCAGCAGAGGTATGCTGCGCCATGTGGGTCACTTCCCCCGCTGGGGACCAGACTCCAGCTGCAGTGGCTGAGATTGTGCTGCGGTTCAACCCTCCCACCAGGGAGGCTCACAGTCCAGATTATTTTCTTCCCAACAAAAAAGAAATCCTATAGCACTTAGCAGAGATAGCCCACTCCCTGTAACACCCAGCCCCTGGGCAACACAAATCTACTTTGTCCTTGTGGATTTGCTTTTTCTGGACATTTGATAAAATGGTGCTGCACACGTGGCCTTTTGTGATTGGTTCCCTCCACTTTGCCCAAGGCTCATGCATACTGTAACACGCATCCAAGTGCCATTTATTATCAAGTAATATTCCATGATGTCACGTTTTGCTTATTCATTCATCAGTTCAAGGAGATTTGGGCTGTCTCCACTTTGGAGCTATGATGAATAATGCGATGAGTATTCTGGGACAAGTTCTGTGTGGGTCTTTGTTGTCATTTCTCTTGGGTCTATTCTAGGACCTTATGTAACTCTATGTTAAACTTTTGAAGAATTGCCAGCCTTTTCCAAAGAAGCCACCGCACCATTTCCTATTCCCACCCGCAGGGAATGAGTTCCAATCCCTCCATATCCTTACCCACATGGGGTGGTGTCTTTCTTTTTGATCATAGCCTAGTGGGTGGGAAGTGGAATCTCACTGTGGTTTTGATTTGCAGTTGCCCAATCAGTGATGACCTTGATCACTGAACTTGAACTCTTGCTGTGTGCAAGCTGGTCATTTGCACATCTTCTTTGGGGAAATGTCTATGCTCTTCCTTTGTCCACTTCTCATGTGATCCTGACATATCTGATTGAGGACTTCATTTCCCACTGTTCATTCCATGGTTAGAAATGAAAAGTTGAGCCTTGACTGAGCACTTAATGAGAAAGAGACTCAGCGATAGAATATAGGGATATTATTAAAAACCCAGCCCTGCTTTGGAAAAAGCCAGCCTGGATTTGGTGCCTTAATGTTGGAAAGAGAGCAGTGAGTAGGAGTGAGACTCTCTTTGTCAGATGCAGACATATCACTTAGGCGGGTTTCAGTTACTGGGAGCAGCAAACCCATTCAGCCACACATGCAATTCCCTCTCATAACAAGAAGTCTGGGGGTGTAGCTGTTTTATTGGACATGCTGGTTCTCCTCCGTTCCTGCTGTCTGGGTTCAGGCTTGTCACCTCCTCCTCACCAGGTACCACCAAAGATCCAGGTCTCTACCTGCACAGCAACATCAAGGCCATCAGTGTGCAGGGCCCAATCTCTCCAGGCTTTTTAGCTTTCTCAGAAGCACTAGACACCTTCCCTCCCAACATGTTGGCCCGAAGCACAACGCACGGGCTCTCCTGACTCACCCCTGCAGGGAACGAGGGATCTCCGTGATGGACTTGGGTTGAGTAAGAGTCACTCCTGAGGCTGGAAGGGGAAGGCGAGTTTCCCCTGCACGTCCTGGCATTTGCCATTGAACCAACTCAAGGCTCAATGTGGCAAGAAGGGTGCTGATCGAGGGCACAGTCAGTGCTGCTCATCACCTCTGGGCCGAGAGATGCCAGGGCAAGGGATTAAGAGACTGACCTTGACACCACCCTCTACAGGTTTTCCTGAAGGCCACAACAGGTCACCTGGAGCCTGTTCAAGCCGGAATCCGCACTCTAAAGTCGTTATTCGTGAGAATCCAGCCTGTCCCTGAATAAAGCATTAGCTCAAGTTCTGCTCTAGAATGTCACATACACATGCAGCAAGGTGCACACAGGCAACATCAAGTGGTTGGGGCCGGGGGCTCTCCTCGACTGCAGGCCCAGGTGACAGGTGATGAGGGGTGTTGGTTAGGAGAGACACTCGCGGAAGGGGCAGGGGCATTGCAAATAACAGACTGTTTTGGACACCATGAGGTTGTGGGCAAACCATCCTGGAGAATATGTGTAGCGTTTTCAAGGGTTGATTTCTTCTGTTTTTCCTCTTTAGCAGCTGGGAAAGCACAGTGAAGCCAGGTGTCCAGGCTGAGCAGGCAGTGTAGGGATCCCCGAGTCGCGGCTTCACGCCTACAGGGCTGAACGCTCCCAGCTCACAGTCAGGGACAAATTGCCCCTGGATTGGGCCTGAAAATTCCAGGCCCACAGCTACTTTCTGCCTGAAGTCCTGATGCATCAGAAGATCTGGGGGCTGCAGCAGCAACATGGAGCAGGGGTTTTATTTAGAATGCCCGGGCTCTGCGCCCCACGCCCAACCAGCCACGTGGGCCAAGAAGTGTCTGCACCTGGTGCACCTTCTGGAGGCAGAAGCAGCAGGGGCGAACAGAGCCAGGCAGCCTCTCTCTCCACCGCTCCCGGGTGGCAGGTGCAGTCAGGGAACATGGCGGAGTTGGGCAGATGTCTTGGCATGCAGGGAAAGTGAAAAGGAAGCAGGAAATTTGTCTGACAAACCCCAATAAGCAAAACTAGCATCAGCCACAAGCAGGCAGTTTCCTGTTATTTTTTCCTCCGCTTGAGACCTTTGCACAGGCAAGAATTCTTGTAGTACTGTACCAGTATGTCAGAGCACGTGGGGAAAAGGACACAGCTTTTATTCATTGCTCATTCAACTTGGCATTTTTCAAGGGCTGTACTGAGCACAGGACTAGATGCTTGGAGGGAATTGGGAGGTTCCCAATGAGCCAAGTGGCCCTAAAGATTCAGTGACCAGATGACGCTTATGCAGAGTACACACACACACAACTTAAAAGCCAGATTCCTGGGGAGTCAGTTTTGGGTTCTCAGTTGCTGAGACTCTTGGCAAGTTACTCAACACCTGTAAGCCTTGGTTTCATGTTGTATGATGGGAATAAAAGTACCTAATTTATTGGGTCATAGAAGAGAAAAATGTATAGAAAATGCTCAATATGGGGTACCTCCCTGGTAGTGCAGCGGGTTGAGGTGCAGTACTGGAAGAGGGCGCCAGTCACTTCAGCGTGAGTTCGATCCCCGGCCCTGGAGCTGACCCACATGGCACAACAGACCTCTTCTGATTCACCCACTGCTCCCCTCAGCAGTGTGCTTTGTCAGCCAGTTCTGCTCTTCACTCTGTCTCTGGTGAATCCCCTCACTGCCCCTGCACCTCTGGCCTGTACCCCAGTTCTGTATGCTTAAATAAATAAATATTAAATAAAAGAAGAAGAAAAGAAAATGCTCAATATAGTGCCTGGCTCAGAAAAGCCTTCAACAAATGTCAATTCACTAGCAGGTCTCATCAAGGGGATACAAGTGACTTGTCAAGCGAATGTGCTTCTTTTCTAGTCATTTTGTGAGAAAGAAGACACATGGTCAAGTTCACGGGACAGAAAGGTACAGGTCAGCGATTATAAATCCATCCATTAACCACTCGGGCAAAAAGTCACATCTCAAGGCCCCTGGAAGCCTATTTGTGTTCTTTCCATCAGCCCCCCCTTTCGGCCACTAAAAAGGTACCTTCTGCCCTATTATGACACTTTCTTACCTCCTTTCAGTCTTCACACTTCAGCATGTACCCATGAACACAGCTGCCTTTTGAGTAAGTTGTGTGAGTGGGATTATACAACACGCTTTCTTTGGTCCCAGCGTCTTCTGCTCCCCAGTTCGGGAGCCAACCATGTTTCTGGGCAGCCATGTTTGCATGGTTGTGGAACATTCCACGTGCCGCCATGTTTATCCTTATTGCTATGACAGCATTTGCGTGGCTGGACTGTGTAGCTGTTGTGAATGCTGGTGGGCAATCTCTAGGCGTGCACCTGGGAATGGAATGTCTGGGTCACTGGATATGGTTGGTTGTTTTCCCCCAAATTCGTGGGTTGAGACCTAGTCAGTAGGAGGTGATTAGATCTGGAGGGTGGAGTCCGTGTTTATGGGGTGAATACCCTGATAAAAATCGATTGGCACATTGCGCTTAGACTTCCGGCTTCTAGAACTATGAGAAACAACATTTTTGTTGTTTATAAGCCACCCGGTCATCTATGGTAATTTGCCATAACTAAGAAAATATGTTCAACTTTAATAGAGGATGTCAAATCATTTCCCCAATCGGTCGTACCAATTTGTATCCTACCAGCAATGCATTCAAAGCTGCTCTGCACATCCTTGTCAACACGCAGCATTTTCCATCGTTTTAATTTTTGCCATTCTGGTAGATAACTGGTGGCATCTCATTGTGAGTTTAATTTGCATTTCCCTATTTAGCAGTGCTGTGAGTACATTTCATATGCTTATTGGCCATTTAGATATTTACTTTTTGTGAAGTGCTTATTTCAGTCTCTGCTCCTTTTTCTGTTCAGTTGTCTTTTTCATACTGATTTGTAGTTCTTTATATAGTCTGGATGTGAACCTTTTGTCGGCTGTCAGCTTCACCAATACCTTCTCGTAAGGCTTCCTTTTTTGCTCTCTTCATGCTGGCTTGATAAACAGAAATTCTTAAATTTAGAGTGATCAGGTTTACTAGACTGTTTTACTATGGTATTTTGTTTTGTATTTAAGAAAGGTTGCCTATGGTCAGATCATGAAATTTTTTTTTTAATGTTTTGTTCTAGAAGCTTTAGTCTCTTATTTAAATGAAAGTCCAGTCAATACCTTTAGGGAAGGAGGTGGCAGCCAGCTCCCCTTAACTCACTTGCATAAACAAATCACCTAGTACCACATATATTTCTAAAAAACCTCTTTCCTTTTATGACCTTGGTTATGAACCAGCCACCCACTGATGGAGTATCAGTGCTCCAGACTCTATACCGTTCTGTTGGTCTGCTCAATGGTGGACTTTTTTTTTTCTAAAGATATATTTCTGCATACAGAACTGGGGTATAGTTGAGGTGTGCAGGTGGTGAGAGGCTTCAACAAAGACAGAGTGGAGAACAGAATAGGCAGATGGATGAAGTACACTGCTGAGGGGAGCAGTGGGGAGAGAGGAGAGGCCTCCCCATTGCTGTGCCATGTGGGTCACCTCCAGGGTGAGGGATCGAACTTTCACTGAAGCATCTATGGCTAGCTTTGCATGCTGTACTTTAACCTGCTGAACCACCAGGGAGGACCCTCAATGTTGTGCTTTTTATTAGTGTAACTTAATAACGGTTCCAGTAGAGCAAACCCGCCATTTCAGTTCTTCAAGAGAACCTTAGAAACATGTCCCCCATGTGTATCACGTGATACCCCTGAAGTCTGAACCAAGCTCCCCTGTATCGAAGGGGAGGGTGAAAGTGGCTCTGACACTACACTCAGGACAGTAACTTCTTATGTTCCTGAGACAGCATCATCTTCCTGGGGACTCCTAACCCCTCTTCAGCTTCACAGCAATATCTTTCTGACTTGACTGGTAGATTTGTTTTAGAAGGAAGGACACCTCTGTTCAGTTACCGAGATTATGAGGTTCCGCATGAAAGGTGTGTGTGTGTGTGTGTGTGTGTGTGTGTGTGTGTGTGTGTGTGTATGTGAGTGTGAGAGGCATGGGGCTCTTTTATTTTGGGTTTGCATTTAACATGTGGCTGCTGTAAAGGCATTTGAAGAGCTCGGCGCCACCTCAAAATGAACTCCGCACGTCAACTCCATGCAACACTGACATCCCATCCACCCCCTACTGAAGGGCTGTTCCCGGTCTGGCTTGGTCGGCTGCTTCAGCAGCAGGTACAGTGCTGTGACCATAGCGCCATGGGCCTGCTTCTGAGCAGAGGGTGCAACTTCCCTCCGGGAGATGCAAAACAAAGCTAACACCTGCAGGTGTGTTTAGGCTGTGTTTAGGCTGTGTTTAGCATGTGTGCTGATGGACAACGTGGCCTGCGACTATGAGAAGAATAAATGGCTTTCCCTGGTTTCTTGGACCAACTGTTTATGCAGTCAATAAACAGTTGGCCCCCATCTGGCCCACAGCCCCTTCTCCCAGGGAGAGGGAGAGTTTCCAGGGAGGAGACGCTGGCAGCAGCTGGCCACCTTCTCCGGCAGAGAAGGTGTGAAGAAGGCCGCCCTAATATGGAGCACTCCGGGCCCAGCCGAGAGGACAGGAAGGAAAGGCGCTGGTGCAGGCTGGCACTCCATTCTGGGCTGGTGACCTCTGGCTCCCACATTTGCATTTAAAAGCCATGATGGAAAAGTAATTTACGCAGAAGGCTGGGTTCCATTCCAAGCAGACTGCCTGCTCAGCAGAGTGACAGTGACCACAGCCCAGCAAGGGCCCTCCCAGGAGAGGCCGCGGGGAGCCGATAGAGGGGGGTGCAGAGAGGGAAGTCAGACTGTTCTGCATGGGAAAATCTTTGAAGTGTGTGGCGGCCTGGCCTAATCAGACTCACTTCAAGAGGCTCAGAGCACTTCATTAGGTTGAGGTCTAGCTGTTTTCCATCTAAGTTGACTTGGTTTGAGGGCCTTTCAGGGACTGAACTTGATAGTTTCAATTTTCAGTTTAACTTTTACTTTCTTTAACTGAAAAGGTGTAACTATGGAGGCCATACTTCCTGAATCCCAATTGGGTCTGACACTGGACGGTCCCCCTAAAATATAGGGAATCTGCTCAGACTGAGGACACAGGGGGAACAAGACTCAGACTGCTGATAGGAAAAGAGGGAGATGCCTTTGGTTTGGACAATGGCTTTTGCTTCACCCCTAAAGTGTGGGGGTCCTGCTGGCGCTCTGGAGGCTGGAGGCGCAGGAGCCAGCAGACATGAAATATAAAACACCATCATCTTCATTCAGGTATCAGCCTGGAAGTGAGAGATTAAGTGGTTGGTCAACCCCCCCCCACCCCTAATAATCACACTGGGCCTCCGGATATAATGAAATAGAAACTTCCTGCTGCTCTGTGGTGCTTTGGCCAAAAGTCTTAGTGTAAGGGACCATGTCAGATGAGCAAGGTGACTCGCTCGGGTCTGGGGGACAGGACCACCTTGTCCACAGTGCTTATCAGCTCAATTCATTATCACTTAGGTAGGCGTGTTGGGGACAGGGCCAGGCGGAGGCCCCCTCCTCGAAATACAAAGGCGGCCTTGAACTTCCCCATTTCACCGAATCTGAAAAATCACCCACTGCTCTCTTGTCCCCGGGATGCTGAGGATGATAGTAAAATGGACATAGATCTAGCTCTTTGAAACTGAAATAACTAAAAAGAACTTTCCATATTATAACGGGGCTGACGGCGGCTAGGGAATTAAAGTTGATGGGCAGAACGCCTGGTGCTCACACAGCCTCGGTTCCCACAAACCATGGACCGTCAGCTCCTCAGCCTCCTCTTCATTTCCTGTTTCCCTTTCAGTTTTTGCCGCATCTCTGACATTAAGTGCATCAAAGGAAGGAGAGCGAGTAAAAACTGAAACCTACTTTCTGCATTCCCTCCGGGGTCACAAAGGTCTGTAACCATGGATTGATTTGTGTTTACCAGCACCTGCGTGGCTCTGAGGGCCGGACACACAGCGTTACCCCATGGCCTCCTCTGCCTGGACTGGTCTAGGCGATGGGTGTCTCTGGAACCAGCTGGCTACATGTCCCAGGGAGATGTTCTAGAGCAGAACTGTCTGATCTGAGTAAATCCCTAGAGAAAAGTGACGGGAAGACATCCCTCCACCCCCCACCAAGGATCATCAACTATAGGAAGAATACAAAGTTAACAAAGAGGTTTTAGTATTTCTTTCTTTGGAGAAGGAAAGTTCCATTTACCTGGTTTATAAAGGAAGAACTGCAAGTGTAAGAAGCTATCAAGTGATCTAAGCAGGGCTCATAGGTACCTAGTTGAAGTTTGTGAGGGAAGGGAGGGAAGTCATATATGTAATGACCACTGTCCATTAGAAACCCAGGAGGAGGTGACCTGTCCTAAGTGTCAGTGGCGGTGGGACAGGGTCTAGGACCCTGCACCCAACAAAGTGACCTTGGCAAGCCCATCCTCTCAGGTGATGGACCGGAAAGACCAAGAGAGGTGACCAAAGTTTCAACCTATAGAAGAAAGTAGAGCACAAACAGGTAGGGAGGGAGGAAGCAGGAGTATGAATGAGCACCTGGGGGAGCAGGACCCACGGCCAGAGCTTTACAGTGATTATGAAACAGTTCTTTCAAAGTAATAGCGTTTCAAGAATATTAACTTAAAACAGACGATTTTTCAGCTTGTTTGGTTTGGATCACTGTAAGTTATGGCTGCCCTTTCAATTGATCTCAATGGCCCTAGTTCTTCAAGCCTGAAAGGGTCAGTTCTTACAGCTGATGTGAGGGAGAGAATTATCCTGAGGGTTTCTGGCAAAAGCAATTCTACTTGGGCGGAAAGATAATATGCTTGGAACCAGACAGGTCCCCAGCTCCTCGGCCAGAGAGCAGGGAGCCTCTGGTCTGCTCGTCCAGCTGAGCAGAACACTGCTTAGCTCTGCTGGTGAGGCGGCTCCTGGCTGGTCAGCAGGGCCTCAGCATCTGGCTTTCAGCACTCCACATTTGCTGTTAGTGATCAATCGGTGACCACTGCATGTTGGCAAGGTTCTGCAGTGATTGACTTTTCAGAGAGGCCTTGCTTTGGGCCCATACAGCTGTCCTCAAGAAATTCACCAGACATGTGTTCAGAGTGATAACATGGCCAGCTTTCAAGACAGTTCACTCTGGGCTTCACGAGGTGGGTGGTGGTGGTTCAAGGTGTGTTCTGCCTAACGGAGAAACTGATCGAAACTGTCACCCTCAAGGCCTCCTCTCAGTCACAACGTCCATCCCAAGAAGTTGTCTGAAAGTTCACAATGACCAGGACAGAGCTGTGATGCAGGCATCGGGAGGGCTGGTCCGGTGGGGAAACAGACATCGGTTCACCTCTTATTTCCCCAAAGTGATGTCTCCCCAGAATGATAAACTTGATACCAGAGGCCAGTAAAACCCTGGCAAACCACTGTCCTGTTTCCATGAATTTAACCTGCTGCCCATGTCTGACTCATCACTGCTGCATCTCTACCAGTGAGACTGGCATTTTGGGATAAGCCAAGTTCCTGGCTCTACATTACAAAACAAAACAGGGAGGGGGAATTCTGAGGTAGCTGATTTGCAGACACTACAGCAAGCCACCAGGCAGCCCCTGTTCCGGCCCTGTTACTTCCCTCGGGTGGCGCCACCCTGAAGCCTGCTCATCAAGCTACGGTTCTGCGTCAGCCACACAAGTGAACTCGGTTTCTTCTGCACCACTCACACAGACCCCAAACAGAAGACTTCCAGTGACACAGAGCCTCGCCAGCAACGACGGCAGGCGCGCCAACTACGTCACTCAGAGACGACTGCAGGCCGCAGGTGTGTCCACAAGCAGACTTACCCAGAGGCAAGTGAGGGACTGAGAAGAATAAAGAATCACAACTGGATGGGGTGGGCGGAGAGCTCCCCACTCAGGCTGTGTTCACCCCGGCTTTCTATGAGTACAGCATTTGGGTGGGGATATCGTTCTAGCCCCCAATCCCAAATACCCGCTTACTGAGTAACCACAGGAGCTAACAGCAACCTGTGGCTGATGGCACGTGACAACACTGACTCCTTGTAGGCCTGCAAGCAGGTTCTTCTGCACCCTCCTGTTCTCACCTGAAGACTCAGAGCTGGGGTGAAGAGGGGACTAGGTGAGCCCCAAAACTGCGAAGCGGCAGCGCCACACCTGAGCACAGATGCCTGTGCTTATTCTAGAGCCTGTATTTTTAATTTTGCTAACTCATCTCTCTAACAAAATAAAAGTCCTACACTATAAGCACGATTTAGATGATATCCCACAGTTCTGGCGTTTGCTCTCCTCTCCCTGGGGAAGGCTTTGCCATTCAGCATCAGTGTGAACACTCATCTCCCACTTACCCAAATTCAGGATTTATTTTTTCCTTCCCATGTAAGATACATTTTCCCTAGCTCTGCAGGGTCTGAAGTTCAGCACCAAGCTAGATCTAATCTAGTTCTGGCCCCAGGCAGGATGACTTAAGTCATCCTGAAGAAAAGAAGGTTGATGCAATCTACAAAGGCCTCCCTCGTCCTACCTAGCAGAGAGACAGGTGGTAAGGATCACCTGCCGTCTGGGTTTCTGCAAAGTGCTTTTGGAGCTTTCTAGAGGAATGGTACAGCAGAAATGCAAATTAACAGCAATAGAGCGCAACTCAATTCCCATCGGCATAACCCTCTAACCCAGAGACAGAATACTCGAGGCCCCAGGCAACAGTGCCAGTCTTCATCAGAAAATATATTTATTATTGATAGTGAGTGAAGTAAAGATGTCAGTATTCATGATAGAGAAGAGGTTGTATACGCCAAGGTTGCCTTTATATATTGATAAAAAATGCCTGATTTCACTTGCAATCATAAACATTATTTCTTTTTGTCTTCTTACTTACATGATCGCCATAATAAGTTAAGATGAAATAGCTGTTATCTAGTCAAGGGAGAAAGAGAAAGAAAGAAAACGGACATAATCCCATCTACGTAACTGTGCCCAGCACTGCTGCCCCGGGATTGAGGGGTCCTACCCTTGCCTCTCCCCTTTCCATTGAACTTCGCTCCCTTCCCCCCTTGGCTGGTCAGCATGAAGGGGCCCCAAACGGTGGAGCTTGGGGAGGAGAGAGTTGAACAGAAGGTGAAGGAGGGGAGGGTTGCCTTTCTCCTTTAATCATCAAAACTAGGGTGGATGGACGCTGGGGCATGTCCTTGCTGGACGATCCCTGATCTTGGCTTTGGCATTGCCAACGAATGTTGAGCAAACGGTGTTTCTGATGAACCTGCCCTCTGCTGAGTGTCTTCACTGTCTTCTCTTCATATGAGTTGCTTTCTTAGTAGGGGAAAAAAAAAAAAAAAAATTCCTACCTCTGGAATTAACGTTGAAGGAGTTTTGCTGGTTCGGAGGTTGATTTTATCCTCCCTTTTCAAGTGAGTTGCTTTCTTAGTAGGGGAAAAAAAAAAAAAAAAAGTTCCACCTCTGGAATTAACGTTGAAGGAGTTTTGCTGGTTCGGAGGTTGATTTTATCCTCCCTTTTCAAGCTTGCTCTGCAAGAGAAATAGAAACCA
This sequence comes from Condylura cristata, assembly GCF_000260355.1. Lineage (NCBI taxonomy): Eukaryota > Metazoa > Chordata > Mammalia > Eulipotyphla > Talpidae > Condylura > Condylura cristata. The sequence goes on from NW_004567106.1 coordinate 62,026,556, forward strand.
AAGTTTGAACACCAGAAGGAAAGGATTTCCCAGATGACAGTGACCATGTTGGGCTATTTATACTGTTTTACAAAGATCTACTTCAAAAACACATGAAGCGAGGCACATGCCTTCTGGTCTGGAAATACCTTAAAAAAAAAAAAAAAGATTTATTTATGCATACAGTACTGGGGTAAAAGGCCAGAGGAGCGGGGGTGGGGGAGGCGGTGAGAGGATTCACCAGAGACAGAGTAGGGGAGCAGCAGGGAGACAGGAGAGGTGCCACGTGGGTCACCTCCCCGGAGCAGGGATTGAACTTGGGTTGAAGCAGCTTCAGCTGGCGTCCCAGTGCTGTGCTTTAGCCTGCTGCGCCACCAGGGTGGGCCCCTGGAAGTACTACTTTTAACAGCACCTTGCTCAAGTATATAGCATGTCCCGGAGGGTGGGGCCGAGGGGACTGCGTGCCCTCTCACTCCCAGGGACCTCTGGTAAGGTGGCAAGAGTGGCTGGAGGGTGGGGTGAAGGTAAAACTGCAAAAACCCCGAGAGGGCATCTCAGAATTGCAGGAGAGATTCTCTCCCTGAAACGCCTGCTCACTCTGAGGGCAGCTGTCCCTGAGTGGACGGTGCTGGGGCCACACTGAACTCCGAGGGGCACATGTTGGATGCGTGTATCTGCAGTGCGGCCACGGCCCCAGCATCCCCTCCTCTAGCGCAGCCGTGGCCTCGTATTCTATTGAGGCCCTTTCTGCTGGGTGGTGGCAGGAAGAGCTCGGCCAGGTTGCAGCGGGTGGGGTTTAATGCCATCTCCATTCTTAGGGGTCACAAAGAAAAGTGATGCTTTCCCCTTCAGTTCTGAAGCCACTCAGGAGGCCGGTCAGGCCAGAGGTGGCCTCTAATTCATCTTTTCATGCCTTCGCCTGCCCTTCATTCCTCACCCTTACAGCCACTTTATTTGCTGAGGTTTTTAAACAAGCTCTGAGGCACTCACCACATGGAGTTTGTTGCTATGGGGAAACCAATAGACATATTCTGTGGGAAATGAACACATCATACCAGTAATAATTTGCTGTTTTTATATATTTGCTAAGCAAATACTAACACTTTATTTTACTGAATAATACAAACATGCAGTATACATTCAAGAAGAACAAAAGAAGATAAAGGACTAAGTATTCCTTCCTCCCCCTGCCACCCAGTGTCTCGTGGAGTTTTCCAGAGAAGGGCTAGTTCAGAGAAGGATTGGCCTTTCACTACAGACAGAATACAGGGTACCCTTGAACAGCCTGGTCTCAACTGCAGGCATCCACTTCCACCCGGATTTTCCAGTAAACAGACATTAACTTAATGGCATTGATAAGTACCAGACACTACTCTGAATGTACTTTCTCTTCCTTATCATTTTCTTAATAACATTTCTGTTCTCTAGCTGACTTTACTATGAGAATACAACATGTAATCTATGCAACATACGTGTTAACTGTTATCAGTAAGGTTTCTAGACGTTTTGGGGAAGTCACACTTTACGTGGTTTTGCATTTTATGGGAGCTCAGTGCCCTTAGCCCGAGTTGTTCAAGAGTCTATGGACAGAAGCAAGGGAGGTAAGCTTGGGCAGGGCAGGGAGTGGGAACAGGCCCAGGGTGCACTGGGGAGGGGGAAGAGAGGCAGGCCTGAAGGTGACCAGGGCCTTAAATGAGTGACATCTAGAACAGTTACGTCGGCATCCTCCGAATGGGTGACAGAGGAACACCCACACCCAGAGGGAGACCCACCAGGGAAGAGGATCTGTGCTTACAAAGTGTATGAACCACACACACAACATACACTTTGGGGGGAAGGTGTATGTTACAGAGCAAGCAAGGCCGGGGGGCAAGAAATAGATGAAGCATAAAGACACACAGAAAGAGAAAGCAAGACGGTGAAATGGAAGCTTCAGCGGGGCCTGGTGACAAGGAGGAAGGTGGGGCAGAGGATGACTGTGGGGCGGGCAGCACCAGCCTGGAACTGGGCTGACTTGAATTTGGGATCTACAAGTCTGGGAGGATGATGATCCACCCCAGATGAGGATGTCGAGTATCAAGACACAGGCTCGGGAAAAGAGGGCAAGGATTTAGTCAAAGATGAAGGAGAAATGACAGCAGTAAAGGGGTGAAGGGAGAGTGGAGGGTCAAGTAAGAGGACGCCAGGTCACGGGTAGGCAGATTATCCCCAAATCACCACAGTAATAGGTGTCTAAGATGAGTACATTGTAGTCACAAAAGGAGTCTCAGTGGAAAGGCAGCACGCCAGAGGAAGCGCGCGGTGAGCCATGGCGCCCGAGGGAGGAGGTGAGTGGGGGGTTGGGGGCAGCACAGGAAGCAGGGAGGCAAAGTGTGTCGGCGCAGACGACAACATGGAGACCGTCTCCATAGCTGACGCGACACCAGAGGCTCTCAGGCTGCCTGTCACATGAGCCCGGCCTTTTTGGAGAAACTGAAACTTAAAAAAATCCTGTGTATGCCAGTTTTCCGGGACTGGGGCCCCTCCTGTGTTCTTGAACCCTTGGGGCTCGATGAGCATGAAAGTTTCTCCAACCATGTGGAAAGGAGGCCTGACAAATTCCAGACCCAGACACCAGCTCGGTACAACACTATCAATGGGCGAGCGGCGGCCATTGATGGGCTGTTGGTTGCTCATGAGAACAACGTCTTCACAGCTGATGCCACCTGGCATTTTGGGGGTGACACACGCATTTAGGCTTGAGGATGCCTAGGTCTGGTCAAGACCCCTCAGCCATGCCTCCTCCTGGAGTTTTGGGTCGATGCTTATAGCCACGTGACAATACCCCAGATAAGCCAATGAATACAAAATAGTTAAAGCAATGGTTAGTTAAAGTGTTTCAAGTGTCCAGGGCAACTTCTTATGATTCCTCTCCCTGCAACCCCAAGCAAACACCAAAGGAGCATTTTCCCCTAAGATTATGTAATCTAAAGAATGTCAGACTCTTTTTAAGACAGACAAGCCAGAGAACTGATGAAACTCAACAAAAATAAAGTAAACAACCCCATCAAAAAATGGGCAGAAGAGCTAAAAA
>NW_004567106.1:62030418-62035834 GCF_000260355.1 Condylura cristata
AAAAAAAAAAAAAAAAAAGACAGATAAGCCGGGTGCTGGCTGGTTGAGGATTAGTGGGGATGGTCTAACCCAGGCACAACAGCACTTCTGAGCAAATCTGTCACCCAGGGAAAGAACCTCATTCACAAAATACCCTGCGCCATGTATGGCAATTCCAGTGCTCAAGGATAGCACAGTGCCGGTGGACTCACTGGTGACACCTTGAAGTCACGAGGTCCAGGCTGTCTGCCAGCTGCTCTATAATTTAACAGTGTGATACCCCTGCACAAGGGTGGTGGTGGTGGGGGGGTGGTTTCCAGGCTCCCTGCCCCAGCAGGAAGGGTGGGCTGAGCAGGGAGGAGAAGCTACAAAGACCAAGAGAAGGACTTGAGGGAAAGGAGGAGGGAAATAAACGTTGTTCTAAAATGAACAATAATGTGAGTAGATATATTAATTAATTAAGAAAAAAAGGACTTGAGGGAAAAAGAAAGGAGGAGAAAAGACTAAAGAATATAGGAGGAGGCAGATGGGTCAGAAAGTCATGAAGCAGCCAGGCTTGCTTCTCGGCCTTGGACTTGTCCAACATGGAAGGAGACACTTGGAAGAGACAGAGATGTGGGTGAGACACCCACATCTGATAATGGCAGTCTTTAACTTGGCTAGTATTTTGACTTTGCTCTCATCCTTCCAGACTTCTGGCCCTTTCTGCCCTTTCCTGTGGATGCCTTAGACCTGTGGCAGGCTTTTGGGTCCCAGTGGTCCTGCTTTGGGCTAGCCTGTTTGGCCGAAATATTAATTACTGAAGAGGAGGTGGGTAACTGTGTGTGTTTCGTGGGGTAACTACTTTAACTATATTCTTTCTCTTCACTGTAGTGCACCTGAGTGTATTAAAGTTCTTTTCTAGTGATGTTTTCCGCACTAAGAGTATGTTTTGTCTTGATGCAGTGGATGGCAGAACCCATTTTAGGCAGGTTTGGGGGTCTTGGGGTGCTCCTCATTACACCCTCTACTATACTCACTCACTTGCACCAAAGGGTGGCAGAGGAGGTACAAAACCACTCTGCTTCTGTCAGGGACATTAACAGATAAAATGTCAAGTTGAATTTTTAAAGTGATGAATTAATAGGTAAAAGGGTTATCACCAATGCACCTTTGTGTGCTCACTCCTGCTCCCACCCAAGGGCCCTTGGCTGGAGGGACCCTCAGGCCCAGGAGGGTCATGTCCTTTAACTTAGTCCACCTCTCAGGTTCTCTGCAGTCTCCTTATTGGCTCTGTAAGTCCCTGCTGTGGGGCTGGATCTCAACACTGCATACATTTAACACTGCATAAATTAACATAGGAAATTCCCCTGAGAATCAGGGAGAAGATTTGCAAAGTCATAAAAAATTGCTTCCTTCATTTAAGGAACTGCTAACACTTAATCTTAATGCGGAGCAAGAAATTCCTTGCACTGGTTCATCATTCACATATTCAGGCCTGTGGCGATTCTTCTACAAACAGCTGGGGAAACCACCCAAAGAAGGGAAGGGCAGGGAGCAAGGCCCTCCCTCCTCCCTGGACTCCAAGATGCCAGCCTCTGAGGAAGGAAGCAGGGGACCTCTGCTCGCTTGTGTCAAACATCAGCACAGTCCCTGGAGACCAGGTGTGGCATTTCCATGTGTGAAAATGAACTGAACCGTTCCCCTCCAGTATTTTCGTGAGCCGGCCATCTCGTCAACCAACTTGAATCACAGTGCTGTCAGCTACGGCTGCCTCCTTGAAGACGAAATTACAGCAACCCTGGATTTCTAAACAGTTGTGATAAAGAGAATAAAAATTGGGGTTTTCCCCCTTTTCTTTTAAAAGACGCCACCCAGAGTGCTTGGGCCTGCTCACCGGCATCTCACCAAGGCTGCAGAAGGCCTGATGAAGCCTGCCTGGGAGCAGGGAGGTTGCACCAGCGTGAGTCTTAGGGAGGGAAAACTGAACCGGGAACTTGCCCCGCGGGTGCCTGAGGTTCTACTAGGGAGCAGGAGCAGTAGCGAGTGGTGGAGGATGAAGCTGTGAAGAATAGGGACAGTTCCAGACAGGAAAATAATCAATAAATTCAATTTAGGAGAAGCACAAAGTGAGCTCTGCTCGTGCCGCACGAGCCACCCAACTCCCTGCAAATCCGATTAGCTACTTATTTCGTTTGCAGTATCAGTCTGTTCCCCCCAGCAAATGCTGTTCTTTATCCTTCCTGCTCTGAAGGAAACACAAGTCAACTTTTTTAGGCCTGGGTCTTCTTTTATTTTAAAAGATACCAACATGTCATATTCAAATGAAGTGACAAGTAATTAACTGTACAGATTGCTGTAACACCAGCATGTGGCTGTTGGAACTCTTAAAGATGAGCACTCGAAAAGAAATACCTATTAAGAAAAATGGAAGTCTATCACCATGGTGATATTTCTTCTATTAAACTCAGATTAAAACAAGACAATGTCATCAAGCAAAGATTACTCTCAGAAACTAGTTTAGAAAAGGATTCCTGAGGTGGGAGAGGCCGGTAACCAAGTTAACGTGTGGAATTCAGTTTGCTTGGAAGCCCTCCTCCCCTCCGAGGGATGCGAGCTCTCTTACACAAACACCTGGTGCCACCCCAAGGAGGCGCAGTCCAGTCGGGCAACTGATAAATGTCATTAGGGGAGGATGAGAGAGAAGTCTCAGAACACAGGAACATGCTTCTGCAGATCTGTCTGGAAAGTTAACCTCTTCCTTTATTTCTCTGCTGCCTGAAGGGGCGTGTTAAGGGGCCCCTGACAGGTGAGGGTGGGGGGCAGTTGGAAGGGTTGGAACAGCAGAGCCAAGGGCGGTCAGTGACAACTGTCAGCCGGTTGGGAGTCCCCGTCACTGGGCTCCATGCCTCCTTCCTCTGTCCTGCCCGCAGAGACCGGGGGTGGCCTCTCGCCCAGGAGCACCCAGTGCCAGTGGGGGAAAAGGTTAAGGCTGACAGCACGAATCAGAGGCACCTGCAGGAGCCCCCAAACAGAGGTGCTGCTTGTCCTCTGCTTGATGTGTGTTTAGCTCAAGCTGCTCAGGGCCATGCACGCCACCTCTGCTCTCACACACGGAATTTGAATCAAGAGCCGGAGAACTTGCCTTTGTGGCTTACCCAGCAATCTTAACATACAAAGAAGACACTGAAGCACAGGTCGTCATGACTAGTTGGGCATGCTGGCTACAGCATTCCCATAAACCCTGTCCACCCTCCAGTGAACACAGAATGCTCCCCAAGAGTCCACCCAGCTTCTGAGTCTTTCTGTCAATAGCAGCAGAGCTGGGAAAGAGCTGGATGCTAAGAATCATTTCCACTCCAAGCACCAGATTCTGCAAGAACATTGAGGGGCTCTGGGTGTCTCAAGGAGCAAAGATAATGCCGATCCAGGAGTAAGTCCTATTTTTAAAGAAATTTTAAAAGGTTTATTTATTTATGCAGACAGAACTGGGGTGCAGGCCAGAGATGCAGAGGGTGAGGGGATTCACCAGGAACAGGGTGGGGAGTGGAACAGGCAAACTAATGAAGTACACTGCTGAGGGGAGCAGCGGGAGGGTCAGGAGAGGTCTGCCGTGCCATGTGGATCAGCTCCCGGGTGGGGATTGAACTTGTACTGAAGTGGCAGTGGCCAGCTTGCAGTGCTGAGCTTTAGCCTGCTGTGACACCAAGGAGGGCCAAGTAAGTCCTTTTTATGCTGTCTTCCTTCCCTTTTTTTAAATAAAAAATGAGGCATACTTTGGCCCACTGGTGGGAAAACACTATGGTTGCACCCTCCCTCTTCCACACCGGCTCCTGCAAGGTGGATGAACAAGATGGAAGAGGACTCAGGTTTCAGTGGTGAGAATTGGTGACCCAGTCTTGGGACATTTACAGGAAGCTACAAGGCCAGCAGACATGAGAAATAAAATGCATGGAGTAATACTCACGGGTGCCCTGCATTTTTAAATGCTGCCTCTCACAGAGCCAGGCAGTAGCCCTGATCTTAGACATCATGATTACAGCCATTTGATGACTCTACTCTTATGAAGAACATGTAACTCAATATACTGGAAGTAACAGCCTGAATGTCTCATGTCAACCTATGAGGGACTGCTTCAGAATGGCTGAAGAAAGATTGATGGAAGTGGCTGAGTAAGAAAGGAAAAGCAGGGCTGAGGGATATCCGGAAATTTTTCTATCAGTAAAACCTATTAGTCTGCAGGACACTGCCTCCAGGGAAGCCGTGAAAGCCCCGTCTTATGAGTCATTTCAAATGGAGTGGGCTTGGCTACTGGACTTATTCCAAAGGGAAAATGCTTCTTGGGCTACGTTGGAGACAGACAACATGACCTAATGGGTGGTTGTCATGTTTCGTATTTTCCCTGTTTAGTGTGTCTGGGTTGTTCTTGGGATTTAACCAGGAAGTAAGAGAAGTGGAATTGAAGGGTCAGGACCCTGTTACTCTGGCGATCAGGCTCACATGTCTGGTCAGCATCTCTCCTGAGAAGTGGTGCAGCTGGGATCAGAGGCCAGAGGACTTCACGAGAGGAAAAGGAAAACGTGGCACTACAGAAGAGCGACGGCTGAAGGCGAGGCTGGCAGAGCCTGCCTCTGGCCTTTTCGGTGTGGCCTTCAAACAGAGCAGGGCTGAGCACCTGAATCCCCTCAGGTATTAATTCTCAGCACTAATACCTGCTTCTCTGCTCAAGTGACCACATGTCACTTCATCTGCTCTTCAGTATTTCCCCTTTATTTTATGAGGCTTGCTCTCATTTTTCTCTCGCTGCCTTATTTCTGTGGATAATGAATGTCCCTTCACATACTTACTTACACGACTCAAAAATCCATACACACTAAACTTATCCCCCCCCCCTTTTTTTGTTTTTTATGGTAAGGCACAGCTCGGTCTGGCTGTTAAATTTACTGTCATGACTTCCCTGGGTTTCGATTCTCTCAACTGTAAAATGGTGAACATAAAACCATCTCTATTTACATCTCAGGTTGTCATAAAAAACAAGTAAGAGAATGGCTGTGAAATCGTCCTGAAAGTTAAAGTACTATAGAAATACAAGGCACTACTGTTTCTTGCTTCTGGCCCATCTCGGGGTGAAAAGGCTTTGTCGACATACACTTTATATTACCTGGTGTCATTCACTTCCTAGTAGCTGAGCATAAGAGTTAATGAAAACAACTGACACCACAAACATTCACTAAAAATAACATGAAATTACATTGCAGTTTGGGTGGGTGGGGAAGGAGGGTCTCTTTTAGAACCAGTAATATAAATAATAAATTGCTGTTTATGTTTGATCAGTTTAGTTGGCTTTCTCTATTTCTCTGCTGTAGAAAGCTTACTGGAATAGGCCTTCCCTGGTGGTGCAATGGGTTAGGATGCAGCACTGCAAGCTGGCCCCAGCCACTTCAGCATGAGTTTGATC
>NW_004567106.1:62036169-62041230 GCF_000260355.1 Condylura cristata
ACACAGGTTACTGAGACACAAAACTGGAAAACAAGTGGCACCACAAACATTCACTGAAATTAACATCAAGTTGCACTGCAGTTTGGGTGGGTGGAGAGAAGGAGAAAACAAGACGTAACCCAGTGTCCTCCCCTCTGTAATAACTGTGCCATTCACACAACCCATGGATGAGAAGCCCCAGGGACTCTCTCTAAGCACCCTGGGGCACATTTGATTCTGGCAAGTAAACTCCTGCTTTATGCTACCAACTTATACCAGTGACGTCACAGGCACCATGGTGGAGACCATTCCAGTCCACCCAGCCATGCGGAAAGAAGCCAGCGCCTCAGATGCCCTCTCAGGTGCTGCTTTAGTAACGCCACAGTTCGCACCGTGGAGGCAGGAAGGTTTGCCAAATGCCACGTTCCACCACTCTGGCTTTGTCACAGCCTTTCTCTGCACTGACCAGAGCCCTCTCGATGTGTCGCTAACATCAAATCAGAAGAACCCAGGCCCCGAGTGCTTCCGTGCATAGGGTCCCGCTGGCTGGGGCTTGTTAAGAGCCTATCAGAAGCTGCTTTGGACAAATAAAATGTACTAGATATTAGTGGCACTGCTTCTCTGAGAGGCCTTTAAAGACAATCACCTCTGGCTTGTACTAAGTGCTACAAAGAGCCGCCGCGAGCAAAAAGCAGGAAAAGCCCTGAACATGAGGCTTTTAAAGACAACAAGGGCTTTTAATAACTTTCGATTATCTTTTCTTGACCAGTGCTCTTGTGATTTTTCCAGCGATCAAGCCAATACCAAACCCTCCCATCAGAAATTCATAGTGTTAGACATTTGCTCCCTGTGGTAACATGGCAACAGCTCATTAGACTGCAAAAAGGCATGCCGTGTGACCCTGGTGCTAGAGTCTGCGGGTTAGAGGTCCAGGCTTGTCAGCACAAAGGGTAAAGGTTTTCAACAATTTCATCTTTCAGAGAATTCACCAGGGGCAGAGTGGGGAACAGAACCGACAGATCTACTGAGATACACTGCTGAGGGGAGCAGCAGTTGAGACAGGAGAGGTCTGCCGCACCATGTGGGTCACCTCCCTGGCCGGGGGTCGAACTAGTGCTGCAGTGGCTGCGGATAGCTTGCTAGCCTTGAGGCTTAACCCCTATGCCACCAGGGAGGCCCCACCATGAGCTTTCTAAAGTACAGATACTAGAGAAAACACACGTCTTGCGAACATTTCACCGATCTGACATGAAGGGTCTGGGTGTGGGAGGGTAAGAGGCTACGCTAGGGAGACGCCACAGGCAGGTTCCCATGTCCCATCTCTGGCTTCCCTTTCCCTGCCCAGCTAGCTGAGTGGGTTCTGCAGCTGGTAGAAGACTGAATGGTGCTTCAATGCAGGTTGCTGCTTTAGATTTTTGACTTTTGTTTTCTTTAAGCCAGTGCCTCAGCAAGACTCCTCACTGCCTATGAAGCTGAGGCTGTGTGTCCCTTAACTCGGTGGTCTTTTCCTTTGCTGGCTTTGAGTATCGGCCCTGAAGGATGAGGGAATGTCCTTGGTGAGACAATGATAATAGAATTATAGAGAGGAAAAAAGGGCGAAGCATAGCTTAGTAACATCTTTTTTTTTTCTTCCTTCTGCTAGAAAATGAGCTGAACGAAGGACAGGATAGGTTCTTCCTACAGAAGCTGATGACGACTAACCCATTCCTGACATTCCTGACGAAGACAACTTGCCTGCTTTATATTTTTCACACACACTGGCCTATTGAGCCCTCAGCACTGCCCCAGCACTGGACTCCCCATTCTCCTGGTGCCCCCCGCACCCCAGCACTGTGTGCACACCCACCTGTTTGGCCTGGTTGACACAACGCATGTACTGGTCGGCCAGAGCGGAGCAGCTGAGGGTCTGCTTGTTATTCTGGCGGTAGCACTGGAGGATTTTGGTCTGCAGATCAGCACAGACGGGATGAGACTCATAGCGCCTGCAAACAGAACCAGAACCAGAGACAGTCTTCAATCAGAATGAAGATCAAGGCCAAAGAATCTATGAAATAGTCACAGGATGCAAATGTTGCAAAAGTAGGAACAAGCTAACTTTCTTTAGTCTTTAAAGAAAGATCAAAGTTGCTCCCCCAGTAAAACTGCATGCAAGGTAAATGCTTTCTATGAAATGCTTTTCTCTTAATGGACTCCACTAAAAACCTCTCTGGACACCTAAGACCTGGCCATGTGAATGGTGCCATTCTCCTCAGCTGGCCAGAGAGACCAGACACCTGGGAACTCTGACTTCTCTCTCTTCCATTCCCATGGAGCAATGGCCATAAAGTCTGAGGGCCTGTGGCTTGGGCCTCCTGCTCTATAATGGCTATCTTTTCAGATTTCTTAATTATTTGCATCCTGGGTCCAAGCAATGACCTCCAAATGGGTCTCCTTATGCCTTGATTTACGTTTGATAATCCTGCCTCCCAGAATATTCTTCTTGAAGGTTCTTTCAAATGCATAAATCAATGGTAATATCTCTTTCTACTGCTTTCTAAATAAAACACAAGGTGAACAGGAAGTTGCTTCTTGATCAGGTTCCTGCCCCCGTTAGCTTGCACTCCCACCCTGCACACTGCCAAAACCTGGCCAAAATGCACTCAGGGTTTGTTTCCTACATGCCCCTCACTCATTCTGCTCAGGTTTGGGAATCTCCTTGACCCAAACTCTCACCCATTCCTAGGTACCTGGAAAGTACCTCCACCTCTTTCAATTCTTGAGCTGTGGCGTGATAGTTAATCTTCTCTTTAGAGCTTTCACTGTTTCCCCATCAATGGCAGAGCCTGTCATTCCCTTGATGATGACCTAAATGATCTTGTACTACCATCTTTCACCACTTCTTCCATCTTCCACTCAGTGCTGACGACAGTACTGTATAGTCTAGTCAACAACCACTGTCTCCTAGACTGCAAGTCCTAAGGAAGACTGCCTTGTACTCCTGGTGACCCAGCTAGTGATATATCGCTCTCACAGAAGTCATTCAATAAATTGTTGAGAATACAAATGGGTAGAGAGGGAGAAAACATTTTTAATTCCCTGGGCTAAAATTTCACTAAATTATACTTATAAATCTCTGATTTTAGTTAGAATGCGTTCAGTGAATACATAGTACCAAATATAAATGCTTCGCAAAAGCTTAGAATATACACTTGAAAAATGATAATAATAAATAAGCCAAATGAATTACACAAACAGAAATGAAATATTTTTAAGATGGAACTTATTTTAAGAGGATCTTGGATTATGAAGATGATGCACACACTGAGAAAATATACAATATTATCACTTTTAATCTAGAAATTCATATTTTTTTTCAAATTAGTTTCATGTAATACAAATGGCTTGCAGTTTTTCATGTCAGTTTTTTTAATATTTAAATTTGTTATTTCCAAAGCAATCTGGAAGTAGCATTACTTTAAATTTAATGCATTCTTCAAAAAAAAAAAAAAAACCCTGGAGAACACGAGGAAGAATATTTCTCATCAATAAGGAAGCCCCTGGGTGACTATTTGTCTCCTCATTACTTTTATCCAACACACTAAGTTAATATATACTTCACTAGAATAGAAAGCTGAAATGCAAACCACGTTTCTGGTCCCAGAGGGAATTTACTTCTTACTACCCCCTAAAGAAAGCAGACGTACAGGGGGGAACTCATCCCACAGATTTTACATAACCTCACTTTTACTTTTTCATTCATTACCTTTCTCCTCTGCCAAATACCTGAGAACAGAATTTAAATCCAATCCCGGAGGGTTTCAAATTTTTTTCCTTTCAAATTACCAAGTTCATATGTCTATGGATTTTTCCTGGGCACAGTTCCCCTAATCTCTCCCATGAACACCAGTATCTAAAAGGAGTCATCTGGGCTTCCATGAGTAAGAGCCCGGACTCCACTGAGCTACCCCACAAACATCTGGGTAAACGGGGGGCGGGGCAGGCGGATAACGTGACTGAGCGTCAGGTCGGCTAAACCAGGCAAAGCATGACGAGAACCCAGAGCTCACACGGGCAAGTGGGGCTGTGTCCTGCACATGGCCCATCCTCCCTCCAACATCCAATGCCTTAGACTAAAAGGCAGGGGGAAGGAAGATGTGGAGAGAAGACTAGAACTTTCCTCACCAGATATACAGCCCTCCCCATTAACGTGCATGAAAAGAAATGAAGGAGGAGCTTCCCTACACTGCTCATCATAGAGTAGACCGTGTGCTTCTATTCACGGAGGGTCCCTTCTTGGGCACGATGGCTCCCGAGGAAGAGCTAACTTAAGTCATATGGAGGCACTTACTGGGTGCTCAGTTACATTATATGAGCAATGTAAGTTAAAGTCTATGAGTTATTTATGATTTGAAATGTGTCAAAATATACTTTTATTACCACCAATCGATAGGACTCACTTGCAGGGCCCTTGATTTCCTGTCTGGTACTCTGTTCTCTCTCTATGTATGCTTGCACGTGTATGTGGCCCCCGAGACATCTTCTGAGATCCTTCTTGTACACATTTCAACCTCTATAGGTGATTAGATGGCAGGAAGGGGGCAAGAGGCTTGGAAATCAACATAATGGCCCCTGCTCCTGGAGTGGGGTCTGACACATTTTTCTTGGATTAATCTGTAAGGGCAAAGCTCGGCCTCGGTATTGATCTGCAAGGCTTGTTATGTTGCCCTAATGCACTGTTTTCACTTTGGGAAAATGCTAAATGAGATTACCGTCGAACATTAGAAGGCCATAAAACACCAGCAATGGCACCTCCCATTCAGGAAAAGGGTTTCAGGCATTTCCAATATGCATTATGGTAAGCCTTCCAACAGTCATGGAGTTAGAAATTGATTTTTCTTGACTGCTTTCATGCTTGTTGATGGAAAAGGCCACGGATAGGCAAAAAATAACAAAAGGCAGAATGTTAAGTTATTTAAGAGTGAAAATTAAATCTCAGCTTCAAGACTGCAGCTCATTGTATGGAGAGATGATTAAAAGAAATGGTGAATGTAGAATGTTAAAGAGAAAGATGAAATACAAATCTGCAATGAAATGAGAAAAAAG
>NW_004567106.1:62041355-62044061 GCF_000260355.1 Condylura cristata
ACTTGAAATTATTGGGGACTTTTGATAGATCCCCATTAAATGTATATCTGTCTCTCTTCACTTTTTATTTCCTTCTTGGACATCTGTACTCTCTGCCACCACCCCACGGGGCACTGGGGGTCAAGTGTGCAGCCAGCATTCAGCTGCATAACTAGAGACTAAACGATCTGAGAGAGAACAAAATCAAAAGAAGCACCCCAGGTAGGGATTCACTAGCCGGTAAAACAATATTTGCTAATGTTCACTGCTTCTATTATCTTGAAAGGCAGCTTTGAAAATATATCCATATCCTTTCTCATGACACTGACAGGTTCATTGTAGAAACTTTGCAGGAAAAACACAGAAGAATAAAGGCATACATTTAAGTTGGTTCAAAATGTTCAGTGCTTAAAACAACATAGTGATAGACAAATTACTACTTGTGTTGCTAAGGTTCTCCTTGGGATAGGTTACTTTTAGTTGAATTAATTGGTCAAACAAATAAAAACCCGTTAGTAAAAGTGAAGCTGAGATAGCAGTGTTCAGCACTTTCCTCTTAAACTCTCGAATACACTGACACTCAGTTACCTATCTCTCTCCGAGCTTTCTGCTGGTTTCACTGCTGCCTCTCTATTTTTGTGTCTTAGAAAGTTCTTTGATGTGGGTCTGAGCTTTCTATTTTGAGCAAACCACTTACCCATCATGTTTTCAGTTCTGCTCATTTAAATGGCAGGGGTAATGAGGTAACCGTGGAGGAGGAGAAAGTGGAGGTAGCTTTCCTCACACCACTCCCCACTACGAAGTCACAAAGTGACAATCAGTGGGCTGTGCAATTCCTAAAAATCCTGGGAACACATACACAAAACATTCATTTTGCGAGCAAGTGAACAAAAACAAGGATCTTTTCCCTGTAGTTAGACCAGTAGGATGGGGTGCAGGGAGGGGGTGTGAGAAAGAAGGAGAGGCGAGGGCAGGAGAGGAAGTAGCTGCATTAACAGACAAGAAAATGACTATTGCTGAAAGGAGAATTGTTATCAGGCCCCCCTCGGCGCCCTCCCCCCCCCACATCCTTCATGGAGCCTGGTGGCCCTGAAATGCTATCTCCATTAAAACCAGACACATACACAGCCTAAGGGTCAAATCTTTAAGTCTAAGTCCTATGCACAAAGCAAAAACTCCAATCTTACTCTATACTAAATGCTTCATTAGACCATAAGCCCAGCGGTCAGGATTTCTGCTTTTCTTTCTAACATAAATCTAAAGCTGCCATATTTAAAAATATGCAATAATTCTATTCTTCACAATAAAGCTATCATAAAATGCAATGTAAAGTGAGAAGATACCTCAAAGACATTCATTCATTCTTTTAACTTTTTATTTTTAATTTCACATTAAATTACAATAGCCTAATATCAGTTTTCAGAACAAAATGTAAACAGTCTCCTTCGAACAATGCAAGATATGAAAAACAAGTCAATTTCAAGCTTTTCTGACATTTTTAATGGCTGCTAACTGCCTTTATTAATGATGCTTCTATTTGAGTCATAATCAAATTGCCACAATTACACATTGAATGAGGCCAAATGGCTTAAATGTTACCTGCTTTCTTTGTTTCAATTTGCTTTCACATACACTTTGCTATAAATCTTAAAAGATAAAATGAAATAAGAACAGAAGATTGTCTTTTGCATTTATTGACTAAATTGCTGAATGTGCACTGCCATGTGGTCTATCATCTCAACACAAAAATGCCACAGAGACCTCCATGCCATCAAAGGACAGAATGGCGACCCTGGGTCCTCCTGGCCCAGCACCCAGCCCAGGGACCCAACAGAGCTGATAACACACTGTTGTAGAGTGTACTGTTCAGCCAACAGCTTCAATGTGGGAAGGAAAGCTCAGCTTTGGCTATAGATACAATAAAGTATTCGGACTTCTATAAACCCAAGACTTGAATGAGAAGCATCTATCTGAAAATATTTAAATATTTTCATTCTTTTGGGACTCATTTTGGAAAAAGACATCAGGATCACAACACAATCATCCAAAGGAGGATCACAACTCCTCCATCCAGAGGAGGGGTCTGTCAGGAGGGAAGAGAAAGAATTACCAGTCTTCCCTTAGACTTGGGGATCCTGAGTAAAAGTCCTAAAACCAAGACAATGCCAGGGTGAGGACCTCTGGCCCCCCCTGCCAGGTAAATGATACAGTGCCCTACACTCCCAGGACCCTGCTCTGGGGCGATGTACCGCCTGCACCGAACCCGAAGAGCAGACACACAACTAAAAGGAACATATATCTTCCCGATTTGGCAATATGCTTCGCTTTTGGTTCAGTAATACTACATGTTAGGAATGATGGGGGAGGTTAGGGCAAGCCCTAATACTACATGTTAGGAATGATGGGGGAGGTTAGGGCAAGCCCAGGAGGAATGTGGGAACTTAGGGAGTTGTTCATACACACCTCCGCCCAAGACTGGGGGGCTTGGCTGGCTCTCTTCTTGTGATTCTCGAAGGATACAGGGAGTTAATGCACAGAGTAGCACACCTTGACACTCTGGGACTCCGGTGGCTGGCTTCTCAGACTACTCTTCACAGAGGAGCCTTGGGCTATCTTGCCATCTCTCCATCCCTGTGTGGGATCCTGCTGTATGGGTCCTGCACCACAGCCGGAAGCTTGAGTAAGTCCTAGTGCCTATATAGGCTGGACTTTGGGCCGGGGCGGGGG
>NW_004567106.1:62044161-62047832 GCF_000260355.1 Condylura cristata
ACTGTTCTATAAGTCAGTTCTTAAAACCTAGTGAACTTGAGAGGTTAACTTAATGTTAGTCAAAAAATTTTCCCCAGAAAATTTCCCTGAGCGACATTGTCTTTGACAAGAAATATTTACTCAGTTAAAAAGATCTGTGAAGTTGGGCATCTGGTGTAAGGCAGGGGAAAAAAAGCCAGTTGGCTAATTTTCATTTTTTACCATATCATGTTATCCTTGACATATGTGGGCCATGAGCAACAAAGTGCTCCCTTTAAAAAGGGAAAAAAAATAATCCTTCTGCATAGAAAAGATATCCAGAGTAAGAGGCAAGAAGTACATAGAGTTTGGGACACAGCGCGTAACTGACATCAGCACTGAATCAACCCAGAAGGACCCCAAACCACCTGCCAGCCCCTTACTTTAGGACAAGCAAGGGCCCCAAGAGGCCCCTTTCTCTAGTTCATCAGACAACAAACTAACACACTGCACTTTAGTCTGGGTGAGTCTTCATTTAGAGGCACAAATCATCTCTCCCTCTCTTTCTTAATGATGCTTGGAATATTGATATTGCTTAATGAATGCCAAATAATATGCTGTGGTCCAACAGACAGGAGTGGATTAACAAAGGAGTTCTATGCTTCAACTGTGCCTGGGAGGCAGCGGCATTTCACATAAAGCTTCCTGGTCCGAACATCACCTCTGCTATGCAGAGAATAGGAGCAAAATCAAATCACAATTCACAGAAGCGGTCCCTGGAATCAAAGCTGAAATCGCTAGAGAAATATTCATTTGGTTCCTTCAAAAGATCTACATGCTATGGAATAAAGAGACGCTCAGGGCCACATGTTAAATGTAAATCTCTAAAAGCCGTCACTTTGTGAATGGGACCCAGTGATCTCAAATACAAGTTATTTTTATTTGATAACTGATAAGTGAGACCACTCAGAAAATGTGATACACAATGCATCACCTTAGATTTCTTTCACTTAAAATAATTAATCTATAAACTTATCCAGACACAAAATTATTTCATGCCCTAGACTTCTAAGTTTTTTTTACTTCCCCAACCATATAACACTGGAGCACTCACTAACAGTAGCCTAAAGATGGAAAACAAGGTTTGGTTCATTTATTCTTTCAACTACTCAGTCATTCCAACAACAAATATGAAGCCACAGAGATGTTATGCAGCCATTATGAGCGGCGTGACAGGTGCTGAAGGAGGTGTGATCCTTGCCTTCTGTTAGGTCAGTCTGCTAGGGGCAGACAGATGTGCACACAGGGCTTCTAATAAGATCAGGAGGTATTCCAGTTGCAAACACAGGGCTAAACTGAGATCTGGTTTGAAACACGACACAAACTGAACACACAATGGTCCAGACACGAGGCCATTTCTCTGGCCTCAGGATTCTTGTCTAAGTAATTTTCAAGGGTCATAATCCCTAAGAGTTTTGAGCAAATTGAACGGACCTTCACATACAACCTCCCAGAGACAAGCCCTCACTCCACCGAAGAAATAACTCATAGGCCTGATTATATCAAATCCAACTACATAATAGCACAGAATCATGGAATCTTCCAGTTGCATAGTATGGTACCAGCAGTCTGTGCAGGAATATGATTGAGCAGACACACTCATGTTAAGCTATTTTTAGATGCTTATAATTTTTCAAAAAGAATTACTCTCCGGGCTAAATTTTCTATGTTCCTCTTGAGCTGAGGAAGGACTATGGGGTGACTTGGGTGGCAGGAAGTTTGGTGAAATTCCATTTGAGTCACCCAAGCATAAAAATACATTTCCATCCCCCTGCCCTCTCCCCTGCTGTGATCAAATTGGAGAACACTTTTAATACTAAGATAAGTCAAGAACAGCTTAATTTAAAAAGTTTCAAAACTGTCACAGAGCTCAATGAGGACTGTGACACATACTGAAAAAGTAGGTTAAGACCAAATTTGAAGTCTGTAGTGAGAGAGAGGGCTACACTACTTTAGTGACACTCTTTCCCCACTACATTTTGAAAGCAAGATGCAAACACCAGATACACCAACGAAGGAATGTGTCGGGCTTCCATAAGTGAAAGAATTGCAAGTGTATTTATTTTAGTGACAAGGGAAAAATCTGATGTGCCCTTTAAGTGTCAGGGTGCTAAAAATGAATGGGAAGAGGGATGGCACATGACGCCTTTTGTCTGTTTTCTATCCCTCAGATGTGTGGCAGGGGAGGGGGAGTATGCAGACACCCTCACTAGAAGAGGGAAAGCCCACAAAGGGAGTGGCAGGCTGTGCCAGTGAGGCTGTGCCACTGAGGCTGTGCCAGTGTGCCTCCTGCGTGGCCAGCCGCCAGGAAGGAAAATGCTACGCAGACCTCACACGTGGCCACTGAGCACACACTCTGAAGAGGCGGTGAAGGTTGTATTGACAGAAGAGAAGAAAGACAAACACACCCTTGTAAAGGTCATGGCCACGTAAAACAACAGAGGTGTCAAGGAAACAGCACAGCAGGTCTTCAAGCCTGGGTGGGGAGTGATCCCATTCTGCTGGGGAAGGTCTTAGAGGAGAGTCCAGGGAGCAGGGGACAGATTTGAGGAGACCACGGAATGTGGGGTAGGACAGTGAGTAAGAGGCAGAGAGGGCACTGAACGGGTCCATGTGATTAAGGCTCAGGGGCGAGGGCGGACTTGCAGGGCTGAGGCGGCTGAAGAGGGAGTGGCTGCACACGGAGGGACTGCCGAGATTCCGCTCTGTGGGTGATGGCAACTCCCTCCACGTAAGAGAAAACTTACAGAAGTGCCAGCGCAGACAGTGGGGACCGACTGGAGGCTGTAAGTGGAACATTGCTCAGCAAGAAAAACGCCAGGATGGAGGCTCTGGAAAGCAAGGGAGGGAGGACATGGAGGCGAAGCAGAAGACAGACTGGGTGATTTGTATATGGCTGAGGCCTGGGATTGAAAGAATGAAAAGGCCCAATTGGTCCTCCCTGGTGACGCAGCGGGTTAAAGCACAGCACTAAGAAGCTAAAGCTATTTCAGCATGAGTTTGATCTCCGCCCACCTTGGAGGTGGCCACATGGCGTGGCAGACCTCTCCTGACCCGCCCGCTGCTCCCCTCGGCACTGTACTTCACCCATCTGCCTGTTCTGCTCCCTACTCTGCCTGTGGTGAATCCTCTCACTGCCCCTGCACCTCTGGCCTGTACCCTAGTTCTATGTGCATAAATATATATTAAAAATATAAAGAAAGGCCCAAGGAATGTCAGGCACCCCAAGTGTAAATGGCATCATGATGTGGAGTGTGGAGCTAGAGCTCTGGACTGGAGCAGGATGGGAACACCCCACAAGGTGAGTGTGGGAGAAGGCAGAGACTGACACAGGAAGGGCTGCTGAGCTTTGGAGATCTGTGGAGAAGTGACGGGGACAGTCAGAGAACTGAGTGCAAAGAGAAGAACCAGCATATGCAGTGTCACAAGGCTGAGGAAAACAGAGTTTTGTGACATAGAAGAACGTCAGCGAATGAAGACTGATAAAAAGGCCAGGACATTTGATCCCTAGTAATTTGGAGAAATGATTTCAGCATTGTCCTTAAGGCAGGAGCCTGAGGCAGGAAATGGGTAATGAGAGAATGGACAGTGAAGGAAGGAGTGGAGGCAGGGAGATCAGGTCAATTCAATACCCTTTACTGAGTGCTTGTAAT
>NW_004567106.1:62048837-62104658 GCF_000260355.1 Condylura cristata
AAAACAAAACAAAACAAAAACAAAAACACAAGTCCAGTGAGGAATGTAAAAAATGAGGCTGGGGGCGTGTGCCGGAGGAGTGAAAGGAAATAGATCATTTGGGGGGAAGGGGGGTGACAATCTGACAGTAATGGCTCTTATGAGTAGCCCCCTTCTGAGACTGGGAGCCGGGCAGGAGAAGAGGGACAGGCCAACAAGAGCCATGTGTGGAAGAGCAGAGGGCAGACCTGTGAGGGCTGAGCTTGGCCAGCCGTTGGCCACAACAGGCCTCTGTGTCCCCCACAACAGCCAATAACTTATATGTCAAGTGAATATATTTAAAGCAGACGCTTCTTCACGCACTTACTTAGGCCTTGTGCTCACACGTGGAGGCCAGCTGAGAGCAGTCCCCTCCTGCTTGCCCTCAGAGTAGACAGACGGAAATCAACAATGACTGGTGGCTAGTGGAAAATGGAGAAAGCCTGGCACAGAATATATTTGAAAAGATAGCTTCTGTTCAGCTACAATTTTTGATTTTCCTTATTCTATGAAAACTCATGATATACTTGAGTTCAATGTCAAACTAGGCAACCTGTAAAAGGTTAATAAGTCAGGGAAAACAACAACAACAACAACACACAATTGGTGACACAGTTTTTTCCAGGGAAGGAACTGGATAGGTGGGTGAAGAATATGATTTTTGTTTTTGCGTGTGATATTCAAATTTTCTATCTCATAGAAAACAGGCATAGGTTGCTTATCAATAAATAATTTATTTTAAAAATTGCTATGTCATATTTATATATGTAAACAGCACAGACTGGAAATTGCTAGCAGGAAGTTTGCTTTTCCCCCAGATGCTGAGGCATCCAAATTCCTAATGGTAATGTCATTTCTATGGGTTCTGTGACACTAAATAGAAGACTGACTGAAAACTTGAGGCAGGATTGAGACATCAGATATGAAATCCCACATGCACAGTCTACAAAAAGACAAAACTGTAAATTAGGAGATAATTCAAAATACCTTCAACATGTCAGCCTTCAGCACAAGCCCTTCTGATTTAATATCTCAGCCACCGTAAGAGAGAAGGCAAAGAAACTGCCCAATTATTTAAGCCACAGGACAAGCGGTTGGGAGTGGAATGTAACATGAGTCTTGAGAAGTCCAGAGCATTCGCCATCCACGAAATTCTCGTCTATGGAGAGGTGGGTCCCTCCTGGGTCATTTGCTCCTCCAGACTTTCCTGCCTCGCCTACTTAATTGTGAGTAACTCCCAAAGCTCAGATCTGGGCCTGTTGTTCTCAGGGTCGGTGGAGTTATTCTTGCCTCCTTGGGGGTTTCTCCTATTGCTTTTGCGCATGACTGAATGGGTTTTCTGGTTGTTTTCCCTCACTTAGCAGTGCGGTTTTAGGTTCCTCGGGGCTTCAATTCTTATCAAATACGCAGAGTGTGATCTAACCCACCTGAAGCCAGGCGCCAGAGCTGATGGTCCTCATATTTTTTCTAAAAGTCTGACATACACCAAGCATTCACTAGACATATTCAATGTTTTTGATTTCCATGTTCTTATCCAAACTAGATTTTCCTTTCATTTTCCCCCGATGGCAACTCCTTTGGCCTTATCCACAGGCTGTGCCAGTTCGTTCTTTGAGTTTGATTTAATACTTTGCTTCAAGAAGTCACTGAGATTCTTAATTCCTCCTCTGAAAAGTCTTTTCACTTTCGATCCTGCTACCTCAGATTCCTGGGCCATGACCTAGGCTTTCTTCCTTCTCCCTTTCTACATCCCAGAACTCATTTTATTTCCAAAATATTTCTCGCATGCCTTGGTCTCCTCATGAGCTATTCCTGGCGGCGGAGGAAGAAAGAACCTGCTGCCAGTTCTGCTCCCGCACTGTTTACCTATTCCAGCCTCAAAGTGAAGGACAGATGGTGACACCTGCAGACACCTGCAAGGTTGTTTCCAAACACAATCTAATAGGAGCCAGCACAACAGCGAAAGAGCACGGCCACACACTCCCAGGACCCGCTTCCCAAGCCATGTTACAAAATTATCAACTCAGTCACTGAACTGATTTTATTTCACACTTGTGAGTAAGGGCATTATCTACAATGGCTAAATTATCACAGGAACTAATTCCATTCCAAAGAGTTTGAACAGAAAGGCTTTTTAAAAAAGTACTTTAACAACATAATTTTGCACAGCGACTTGCATCTCTTCAACACAAAGAACGCTATACACATTCACCTATTAATTCCCTGAAAATTCCAGGGAATGAGAAGTCAGTCTCTTTGCAGTTGAATGAGAGATATCTTCAGCTGACAGAGGAAAGAACATAGGAGGGAAGCTGCTAACCCACTGTCTGCTTTCATTTTGCTAATATTATTTACAAAGCTTGGGAAGTACACTGTAAATTCAAGTAGCTACTATTTCCCTCCTTGGTACCCCGTAAGAATTAGAAGAGAATACACCTGTGAGCATTTTATAGCTAACGAACATGGCAAAGTTTATATGGGACATGTATCACACTGACCCACATGTGCGCCTGTGGAGCATCCACACAAGTACCCTGTGTAACTTAAACATTCTAGTATGTTCCATATTTAAGTTCTAATTAACTAAAGTATTTAGTACTAATGCCGTATGAAGGTATTAAGTTCCAGCACATCATATAATCTCAACCCCTTCTGTTACACAAATGGATTTAAGCACTTTGCAGAGGACAAGCAAGTTTAGCAAATTAACTTCACATTTTGAGGCTACTACCGAGACAGAAATTAACAAGGCCAACCAGGAAACATGCAAGCAACAAGCCACTATACAAATTCTCCAAATGACTGGGCAGGGCCTCATACGTGTTTTGGGTGGAATCTCAATGGCTCCCAGATGAATTCTGCAGGACCCAACAATGCATTTCTCAGCTCAGGTCCTGGACTGAGTCCCCCACGCTGAGCTCCACCCATTTTATATCTCCCTCAGGGCTCCAGATTAGCTGTATTAATCTAAGCCATTCTACACAGCCCCTCTACAAGTATCCACCCGACCTATGCCCCTTAATATAGCTTTCCTGTTGAGAGTTTCTGGGGGGAGGGAGGCAGGGGAAATCACAAAATTAGGGGAGTGCCAATCACTACATATTAGTAAATACACACTAAATTCCTCCTGCCACAACATTACATTTCGGTAGTAGGTCTTTTCCTGCCAATTTATGATGGTTATTTCATGCCATCTCCCACTTCCTCAAACACCTTACTCCTTCCCTTTTCCTTTCATTCTAAGACATTTTATCATTTTTCACTGAGAAAAATAGAAGCCAACAGTTACTCCCTCATCTTTTCACCGTAAAACCTTCCCCATTGTTCCCCTGGAGAAGTGTGTCTCCTACAAAAAGAGGAGAGGAGCAGTTTGCTAGTTCCTAACCTTCTTCCCTGCTTTCTAGTGGAAAGTTTTCTCCTTGCCCCTTCAGTCTCTTTCTCTATTGGATCATTAGAGCGGCACTCAAACATTCTCTAGAATATGCCACCCAAGAGAACTTTCCAGAGGAAGGAAATGTTCTATCTACACAGTTCAACACAGAGGTCTCACGTTGCTACAGAGGACCTAGACTAATGCCATTGGGGAGTATAATTTCAATTTCACTTAATTTTCATAAATCTCAATGGTCCCATATGGCTAGTGGTCTCAAGGCATTGAGAGCAGAGCTCGGTCTTACAACAGACACGTCCACTTCCCGACCTTCCATTCAGTCTCTTCTACCCACCCCAAAGTAGCTTTCCCTCAACCCTTCGATAAAACAGCTCTCTTGATTAAGTCCGACAGCCACAGGTAGCAAAACCCAGTGATTTTTTAGGAGACATCTTACTGAACCAACCAGCACAGACATGTTAGGGTAACCTCTTTCCTCAAAGGAGTTTCCGGGCTTGGTACACTCCCCACTTTCCCTCACGCTCTGTCTCATCTTCACATTGACGTCTGTGTGCGGGAACCCTCAGGGCTAAGTCCAAGATGTGTCTCTGCTCCTCTCTCTACGGGCCCTCATCACCTTTCTCTTAACTACTCTAATGCTTTTAATGTCACTTATGCGCTGACAGCCAGCATTCTGTATCACTTGTCCGGCCTTACAGCTTACGGCCTACTGCTATTTACATGGATGGTTTTATAAGACTCACATGTTTAAAGCCTCCGCAATATCCCATTTTTTCTTTCCTTCTTTTCCATTCTTTCTTTCTTCCCCATCTCAGCCAATGAACGCGTGAACTGGAGTTTCTTGACACTGTCCCTTTCCCTCATTCCCAATATCCAAACTGTCACCAAATCGTTACCTACACTTCTAAATAGATCTCTCTCCATTCTCACTATCCTCCCAAGTCCCTGTCACCTTAGCACTGCCAAGAATATTTTTAAAAATCCCCTAAATAGTTTCCTGCTTTCTATTCTCAGTCCCCAACCTCATTTCTACAGAAATTCATGACCAACACAAGCAGCGGTGAGCCCCCTTTCAGCTGCAAATCTGAGTTGACAACTTTCAGCGTGCAGGCCTGACTCTTCAGAGGCTTTCAAGTACTCTTCAGATAAAATTCAAAATATTAATCATAGTATAGTGGGTCCTACATGATGCAGTCCCTGCCTCCATCTCCAGCCTCCTCTCTCTCCCCTATGCTCTCCGTGGGCTTCCGTTCAGAACCCCAAAGAAGCCCAGCACTTCTCTCAGCATCTTCACACTTACTGGCCTTCTGCTTTAATTCCCTCCCCCCCCCCCCCCCCCATGCTTCCCCTAACCTACCATCTGAGACTTCAGACCTCACCTTAAGAGCCTTCAGATGGATGCCTCCCGGTCAATTCTCATGGTTCATGTTCTCACAGCACTTCGCACAACTGCAATTGGGGTGCCTTACACTCTAAGCTCCAAGAGGGCAGGGCCCACTTAGTCTCCGAGCGTCTGGTGCAAGCCCTGCTAAACACCAGAGGCTGCGGGGCTCAGGCCTCTGCACCGCTCACTGCACTTCACACTGCTGCTGTGTGAACCAGTGCGTGTGTGTGTGTGTGCATCTGCATTGTGAACCATTGCTTGTGTGTGCGCGTTGGGGAGGTGGGGGCAGAAAGCTTGTGAGTAGAGCAGCCAACCGACGCTGGGGAGACAGAGGTTCCTCACACCCAAATTGGAATCAAGAAAGAGTTTCCCAGTAACGCAGGGGGTCTGTCACGCGGTCACAGCTGATGGTGACACAGGATTTGCATCTGAACTCATGGCCCTCACTGAGCTCCACTGTCACCTGCTGTGGACTTTGGTGAGTTGCTTGACTTCCCTCAGGTAAGACTTCTTCCTCTACCCTAACTGTTTACAATTGCTGTCAAGCTTCGTAAGGCAATGCTTGAGCTCAACACTCTGGCACATAGTAAGCTTTCGATGGTAGCTGCTATTAAGGAATAATCGTAGTCATTATGAACACAGTCAAAGATTCTAATTATAATATATGGTTCCCATACATAATAATGTAATTCTCATTACGATTATTGTTTTATTATTTCAAGAAGTAAACTTTGAGTGTGGAAACTGGAAACCTGAGTGTGACTCATCAGTAAACAGTTTCCACTTGGAAGTTGCCCACTTCAAACCAGGCGCAGAAAATCACTCTGTGAGCGCTGCGACTGTTCACACAGCCGGGAGAGGCCCACAGAGAGTTCAGGTGGTGGCCAAGGAGGCTCGCCGCACGGATTTTTGAAAAGCTGCATTCTGTTAAAAATCAAGACTCCAGCGTGGGGGGTGTAATTAACATAAACCTATATATCTTTTCTTTCCTCAACTAAGTTCTCATGGGGAGCAACAGCCCCCATGAATACATGGAATTGTGTTTGAAGTAATTACACGTGGCACAGATCTGGCCGCCGCTGGTGGCGGGGCTGCTGTTGTAACAAGGCTGTGAGGGGGAACTTGACAGAATTGATGGCCAACTGCTTTAATTTGCTTTAATAGTAGCAAAATCCTGTCTTAACCAAGTCGGACATTTCAGGAATAATCAACACCAAACAGTTAAAGTTTTATTACCATTCCACCAGTATTCGAGCAGGCCACAAACTGGTTTCCATCCTTCTCCGGTGCGTTTCTCTATCTTTAGTGTCATAAATGTCATTTTGCAAAGTCAAGCTGGCAGCCCTCAGTCGGAGGCCCAGAAGTGCCAGTGTTAATTAAAAATGCCGGATAACATTTCAGTTAGTTCAAGCCGTGAAGTCTGCTCCTTACCCCATCCTCAAAACTTTAACCAGCAGAGGATATTTGGGAATAGGGAGAAACAGGAGAGTCCTACAGATTTTATTTTCAAATGGTGTGAAGCAGACAGAGGCGGTGGTGTTGACTGTAATGGCCCAGAAGCCCAGCCTGTGAGCAGGGGCAGGAAAGCAGAGGCCACAGGCCAGGTCAGAAATTAGAGATGGTGCTTGCTGTGCCTGATGAGCAAGACTCGCGAAGGCTAACCGAGAACCCGGAGCTTTGCACGTAGCAAAAGCACCATGGATATGGGTAAGCTGACACTGCTCATTAGCTGATTGCACAGGACTAATCTGTTAGGTAAAAAAGCCTGTAAAACTTGAAGTTTTGCATATTCTATCATGGCAGGAAGTATGCAATGGCTGTAGCTCTAGCAAGTCACCAAGAAGAAATGTGAGCCTGATCTGGCTAATTTGATCTGAACTCCCAAAACTGGCTGATTATAACCAGCAACTCCAGTTGAGCGAGAAGTGATGAGTTGTGAAAGAGGAAGATGGTACAAACTGTGCTCCAAGCTGCAACTTTCGTGTGAAGTCTGAGTTACTGTTAGATTATTTAAGTGGAAAACATTAAAGGTGATTATTTTCGTCACGAGCACACGTCATGAAATAAGGCTCAAAGGTTTTAATTAAAACTTTTGGACTCAATTATTCTAAGTAAATCGATGATCATCTTCATTTCTACCAATTCCCATCACTTTCACCACTTTTAGCTCTCAATGCTAGATACGAGCACCAGTACTAAGATGGAGAGGCATTGCCTTGCAGGTAGACCTGTATCCCTCCGAGTGTCCCGATAGGTCCTTGGACTCAAGCTCTATTTCTCTACTTTCAAAACTAAGGCTCCTGCCCATGACACACTACTTCAGAAACCCACTGAAAGTGGAACTCTTAGCATTTATTACAAATGCTAATCGAAGTGCAATGTGAGGATGTTCTCATTCATTACAAAGAAAATGGTACATGTCCTCCTTACATTAAAGGCACTTTCCCCACCCTTGTTTCTCTACTCTGATTATTTCTTAGCTTCCTGCAAATGCTAGTCACATTTTCACTGGTGTTCAGATCGCCTGAGAGAAAAAAGAAATGAGTTCTTCTACTGGGAGACAAATCAGGTGAAGAGACAGCAAAATAGTGGTATTTTGTGTCACTAAATTTGCTGGAAAAGGAACAGAGAAAGCATTAAAGTTGTACTATATAGGCTTCCTTCCTTCTTTTCCACCTCTTCTTTCTTCACCCTCTTACCTCCATCTAGCCTCTATAATTCTGGTATGAGGACTGTCAGTTAAGGGGTATATGTTTCTAAAACACAGGTTGTAAATATAAATGAAAGACACCACCTATCTCAATGTATATGCCAGTGGCAGACATCACTAATCGATCCTGACACCCCAGATGGAGCCTTATCATCTTTCTCAACAAAATGCTGCAGAAGGCCAATACAACCAGATGGAGTTAGTGCGCAAACCAAAAGCATTTGCCTTTCTTGGCGGTAATGTTTTTGCCAGTGTTCCAGTGTCAGCACTAGGGCTAGCTCTCCTGATTTGGGTCTTTCCTGTGGCTGTGCAGTTAAACCTGAGTATTTTGTGATGCTGATATTCATGAGAGGTCTGGCTTTCTTCTAACAAGCACTTTGCTATATAAAATCCAAGGATTTTGAAAGTAAGAAAAGAGACCAGATAAAACCCCTTTCTGATTCATTCCACATCCATCTAATAGGCAAGCAAAGCCAGGGAAAAATCGTCTGGGCTCAGTAGTCTATTTCTTTACTTTCTGGATTAAAACACACACACACACACACACACACACACACACACACACAAAGGGAGAGGGGAAGAATAGACCATTAATGGATAAGCCTTGATCTTAACTACACCTGTTTTTATAGCTGATGACATTTGGATTCAGCATCCACCCTTTTAAAAAGCATGCATTTAAAAGAAAGTTTTCTGATAGTCACGAGGCCGCCTGCAGGAGAGCACTGGAGGCATCTTCCCCCTATATTAACATGCTCGTTCATTTGGCTCTGCATGTAATTGTACTCTTTCCCCGGAAAGCCTTTAATGACACCATCTTGCATCCAACCTTCACAATTTGACTCCCCCACCTCAGAGAGTTGGACTTCCTGGGCATTGCCTGACTGCCTGCCATTGTGGGCCAAATGTGTGTCTCCCAGCTGCTGCTGTGCTTCCTGCTTGATGACAGGGGCTGCCTGGATGCTCCCAGCCCTTTCAGTCAACAAGGAGCCACTGACTGTGGGGGCCAGAGCTGCACTCTGAGCCCGAAGGTCACCTTAGATACTTTTGCCTGCATCTCTCCATTCTGTCACTTCAAAAAATTGTCTCCCACATTAACACAAAGGCTCTCCTCCTTGGAAAAATAAGTCAGCAGGAGATGAGTGAACAGCAAAACCTGACCGGACTTTAATTTGACAAATGGCTTGAAAATCATTTGGAACAGGACCCTCCCCGGTGGCACAACGGGTTAAAGCACGGCACTATGAAGCTGTCCACACTGCAGTATGAGTTCGATCCCTGGCCAGGGAGGTGACACACACGGCACAGCAGACCTCTCCTGACCTGCCCGCTGCTCCCCTCAGCAGTGTGTTTCAGTAGATCTGCCTGTTCTGCTCCCCACTGTGTCTCTGGTGAATCCTCTCACCACCACTGTACCTCTGGCCTGTACCCCAGTTCTATACGCATAAATAAATAAATCTTTAAAAATAAATCATTTTGAATGTCTCCACGGAGGTAGAGTTCTGAGGGCTGGAAACGTCCCTGCAAGGCAGACTCAAGTCGGGGTGACACCCAGGCATCTCACTCTACACCTGGAGCTGAGAAAGAGGTGGTGATTCCTCCTGTGAGTGTGTGCACCCTCAGCTCTGCACAGCTGCCAGCTCCAGAGAAAACACTGGGTATAGGAGGAGGCTCCATAAAGGGCAGCACTCACCCACTTTGCAAAGATTTGAAAAGATGTGTGTAATTTTTCTGGGGTCCCAGGCCTCTCTCTTTCTCTCTCTCTCTCTTTTTTTTTTGGCATTGCCCATGATGTGTTTGTCCATGGGATAAACAGAGACGCCTTTCCCTCACAATTATATTTGCTTAAAGGAAAACACAGCTGCCATTCTTGCATATTAAGATGCAACTGGAACTAGAGAGACCAGACAAAGATTTCAAAGGCAAGGAAAGTTTGTACAGCATAAAAAGACACTCCATCATACCAAAGTGCATTGAAACTGAAAAATCCAGGCGAAGTAATGACTATTCTCCTTAGGGACAAAAGTCCTATTGAGCAAGGAGCTGTAGGTGCCATTTTCCAGAAGAGCCACCTGCTACTACTTGCAGCTCTTGAAGACACTCAGGAGGCAGGATTTCAGAGCCCTTCCATCTGCAGAGTTTCTGTGGGAGAGTGAGGTGCACGTGCGCCCTGAGGCAAAACCAGTAGGTAATTACTCCGCGCTGTCACAGTGGGATCATGGAGCCATCACGTCGACTACTTAATGATTCCCTCTTACAGGACCACAGTCCACAGCCAGCTTTGGAGAAACATGCTAGGCGCAGTGAAAGCCAGCGAGGGGCCCACTCTTTTGGGGAGACACTGTACTGCTAAGAGGGCCCACTCCATCAGCAGTACACAAGGTAGCACGAGAGGATAATGAACCTAATTAGTGTTAGTTATTATCTGCTATACTCACAACTGCATCTAATATCACTGCTGCACGCGGAGCTGTTTTATGTGATGTCTTCTTCATGTGGCAACCTTTCCATAAATCAAAGCAAAAGCCAATACCCGACAGTTTCTTGTACAGCTGGCCTGACAATAAAAGTTAACACCGAACCTAAGCTGTTATCAATCTTCATAAATGTGTCCACGATGTGGCAAGCCCACTCTATGTTACAGGGGGCGGCCGTGAATGCATGCAAGGTAGTGACCCGCTAGGTTAATGGGACTTGACAATCAGTACAGTTTTAATTGAGCCCGGAGAAGAAATGGCTCTTATCTTGCTCCTAAAATATATAGGCATTGTCACCTCTATGTCTATTTTCCATCAGTGCCTTACTCAGAAAATGCCTATAATCAGGTTTAATACAGATGTGTGCAGCAGAAAATGAGAGCTCCCGGGGAAAGCAGATAACTTGGTTTTCACATGAAGTTACTGGATGTGAAGTATCTAATTGGTGGTTTGGATAGAGACCAACCTGACTTGAAGATACCACATGTGCAAGCTCAATTAGAAAATGTAGTATAAGAAGTACGTGGTTTTGGAAAATACTGTATGAAGCTGTCCACTAGTAACAGTAAAAACTAGTCCTCAAAAAATGTGAAAAGGTAAGGAATTTTTTTTCTAGTATTTATAATCCTGCCGTAACAGAAATTCATACTGTGGAGAAATTTAAACTGAAAGGGTTCCTGATTAAGGACAAACCTTTAATAAATAACACTCATGACATTCTGAATATAGATATAGTCCTAGCAGTCCTGTCCAGATGGAAGCTTGCCTGATCTCTGGCATGTATTTGGAGATGAACTCTGGCAATTAGCAAATGTCCAACAAAGAAATCAGCTCTAGATGAACAACTTGTAATGAAGACCATCAACAGCTAGATAAATCAAATGATTAGGCTGGATAGAGATATAACCAAGCCACAGCCCCCTAATTCACTGCATTTATGTCAGAATGTATTTACTAAGTGCAGAATATGTGTTAGGTGTTGGGGAGATTTAGAAACAGAATAAAATACAGCTCCACCCTCAAGATGGTGCATTTCAACTGGTAAGGCGATTCGCACACTTGATAAATGGACATGGTAATGGTAACAGACCCTTCAGATTCGCAAGAGTCTATAATTCTTACTTGGCTTTTAAGAGGATGGTTTCCTTCACTGTAAATTCAAGACCTCTTGTTGAGTGAAAACATCCTGAGAATAGAAGTTGAAGCATGAAAAAGTTTTATAAGCGTTTGGTTCAATTTAGTAAATAACTGTTGATATTAATTAGCCACCCATTTCTATAAAGATGGCTAAGACATAGTGCAAGCATTGGGGGCTCTTACTTTAGAAGAAACGGTTGGGGGGGGGGAGATAAGGGGAAGAAGCACAGGCAACTATGATAAAAGCCAGGTTGCAGTAAGGGCTTACAGGGACACAGAGTGGTGGCTGGGTGTGGGAAGGGCAGTGTTCAAGGAGACTTCAGAGACACTAACCTAGCAGGCAGGTCTAAACCATACTAGAACCATACTTAATTCCAGCCACAACAATTAATTCAAAATGGAGTAAAGAGCTGGATATAAAACGGAAATGATAAATATTTGGACACAGACTGATATCAGCCACGAAGATGTAGCTGGGGATGCAATCCCATTGGCAAGGGAAACAAGAGCAAAAACAAACAAGTGGGGCCACCTCAAACTAGAGCTTTTACTCCACAAAAGAAACCATCACAAAAACAAAAAGGCAACCTCTAGGTAGGAGAAGGTATCTGACAAGTGGGGGCATTTACTTGGAGGAAGTAATGAAAGTGTGTTAGGTGTTGAGGCAGGTGAGAGAAACTACAGAAGCTGCAGGGTGTAAGGGATGGATTCTCTTAAATAAATGATCTCTGAAGTCCATGAAAAAGGATGGAAAAAGAGGAGGCAGAGGAGGTGCCAAAGGTTATTTTCATATTGTGCTTTAATGTTTGTAAGCTTTGCTGGTTTGTTCCAACTCTGTAGTTTGATTTATAAGATATTGTCAACTAGTTCAGCTTTGAAGCTAAAACTTATTTCGCTTTTAATCATATGGATCACACTGATGGATGAGCATCTTGTGATTGCAAGGCAAGTTGTGAAAAATAGCCCATAATCATTGACCATCACCACACCGTGCACCCAGAAAAGTACATGTGGGTGCGGAGGCTCACATAAGACTGCAGCTATCAACCTAACTATCGGCCCCTAACTTTTCCATGCTGTAATCATGGAAACGAGCTCCACTGTTTTCTTGATACTGTGAGTAAGCTTAAAAACTACAGTTGTATTAATAAGTCAGTGTGTCCACTGGAAGTACGAGGATGCCACACAAGATTTTATTTCTGGGAAAAAATGATCAGCCAAAGGCCGAGGAACAGACTTCAGAACAACTTTTAGGAAGAATGTTTGCTCATTCGTTTCAGACTGCCAACCAATAATTGCCTACTTTCTCAGATTAATATAAATAACGAGGAGGAATGACAAGTTATTAGATGAGAGCTATAATATAAACTAATAGTAGCAGCATCCACCCAAGTGCAATCTCTCGTATGCACTTCTAACTACTTTATGTACTTCTTCCCATGCTAAGACATAATTATTATTTTGAGAAGTGTTGTTAACTGTTGGTTAATGACTTGACAGAAAACATTTATCTTTAAGCCCATGGTTTAAGAGATGGTACATTCTCAACTATAATTTTATATGTTCAGAGAGGATCCTCTAGGGAAACATGGTGGATTAGACTGTGGGCATCAATTTTAAAATACATATGAAATTAACGTAATAGAAACTTGAACAGTATTGATGACTATCACCATTAGTTAACTATTGACAGCTTGGGATGTGCCAAGATCTTCAATGGATTTCATGTCATTCCTATAGAACATCTTGGTGACTATTATCTTTTACCAGTATAGAAAACTAAAAAGGGGGCCCTCCCTGGTGGTGCAAAGGGTTAAAACACACCACTGTGAAGCTAGCTGCTGCTACTTCACATGGTGCAGTGGACTTCTCCTGTCTCACCCGCTGCTTCCCTCAGCAGTGTACTTAGTCAGTCTGCCTGTTCTGCTCCCCACTGTCTCTGGTGAATTGTCTCACCATCTCTGCACCTCTGGCCTGCACCCCAGTTCTGTATGCATGAATAAATAAATCTTTAAAAAGAAAACTAAAAAGGAGTGGGGATGCAGAAGGAAAAGTACCTTGGCTAGAACAAGTCTATTGCATCATATGAAGGAGGTCTATAAAAATTATATGCTGCAAAAACTTGGCTTCTGTGGATATTTACGATTTCATTATAGTTACAGTGATTCTATGGAATGGAAGCATGAAGAGAAGTCCTAATAGGTTAAAAAAAAAAAAAAAAGACAAAAACAGGAAAACCAAGAACCACAAATAAGAGAAAATGAGCAATACCTGATTGTTACTATAGGAAAATTTCTGGCACATTAAATGTCCCTGTTTTCTTCAATCTGCTTTCCAGACACAAGATCATACAAAAGTGAACTTATGGCATGAAGTACAAATAGATGTATCATTAATAAGAATGGATCCACTTTCTGGAGTATGTGGCCAGAAGCTCAGCACTCAAATCTTTTAAAGATCTAGCCTTAATGCATTCTCAGGAGCAACAATTCTATTTTCTCCGCATCATCAAGTTCTGAGAGTATATTTTTCATTTGTCTTGTCATCAGTTAGAAAAGGTGAAGATGTGTATACATTTTGGTTTTCAATTCTCCTATTAAATCAGCTTCTCAATGCTTCGGTTTCCAAACGCTCCAAAGAGGTATGGATTGACATTTCTGCCAAAGGACAATTTTTTGCTCTGTAGTTTTTCCCAGAGTTAATGGAAAAAGTTCTACCACTAATCTTTTCAATTCACCTCTAGGGAATTACAAACTAGGAGCAAAACTGTAAAGGCTGTGCCAAAATGTAATATTTTTAAATTACACAAGTCAAAAAAGTTGAAAATTTTCACAAAATGGACTCTTCCAAAAGAGGCGTGGAGGTCAAATTTACACGGTAATAAAATTTCTAAATCTAAATCACTTGTGCCCTGGCAGCTCTAACCTGATCCCTAAAGACAATGCTCCTGTATGGTATTGAGTTCCTACTGTATACCTAGAGTATTAGCAGAATTATCAATATTCATCATCCCTGACAACAGTCCCTGAGGTATTACATACACATGTTCTACATCAGCAAAACGTAGCCCAAGAGGTTATGTTCTACAAAAGCAACTCAGTGCCACTTAGTTGGAAGGACTACTCACAACTCAAACATCATCTGTATCATGAAAGAAAAAGCACCACTCTCTAAGGTTGTATTTACATGTTAGTTTCACAGAAAGCAACACTGGTTAAAAGAAAGAAAGTTGAAACAATTTCAGTGCCTGTTAGTATCAGAGAGCTAAATAAATTAGGGCAACATCATCAAGGACTACTACGTGTGTTACAAAATAATGACTTAGATTTGTCACACCCCAGAGGGGTATATAAACGTAAAGTAAATATACGTTAAAGCCAATACGTATGGTATAATCTCCTATTTTTTGTCAAGCAAAGACTGTTCATAGACTAACTTTCCATGAATAGAGACGTGAAGGATGATTACTAAGCTAAAACTTCACACACTTTACTTGTGAGAAGCTGACCTAGAAGAAAAGAGAGGGAAACATTATACTTGCCTATTACCAATTAAAGAAAATACTACCTTAATAATTTAAAAATTCAATAGCATTTATTAATTTTATACAGTCTTCACTACATTAAGACTAGAGGATGGA
Source organism: Condylura cristata (assembly GCF_000260355.1). Classification (NCBI taxonomy): domain Eukaryota; kingdom Metazoa; phylum Chordata; class Mammalia; order Eulipotyphla; family Talpidae; genus Condylura; species Condylura cristata. Next base: position 62,063,595 of record NW_004567106.1, read on the forward strand.
TATAGAGATAAAAATTAATCACAAAATGTAAAGAGAGAATACTTAAAGGATTCATTAAATAATAATGCTTCAAGTGGAATAGCAATAAAGGAGATCTTATATCTTGGGTCCATACAAGCCCAGTTACACATGTAAGGCAAAAAAATCACATGTGCAGACAGAGCCCATCTGAACAGACCACATAGTTTCTGACTCTAACACGTTCTATGTAACAACACGCAAATTTTGGAACCATGCAAGTTCTTTGAGTTCCATAAGCGGAGATCTTAACCAACAATCTACTTTTTTTAAGTTCTTCATTATACCATTTCAACTGAGAAATGACCCCATTACAGGGACTGCAGACCAGTGCTAACATGAGGGACCAGTACCTGGCTCTGATGGCCCCTTATGATCTGAGGTTCCTTCTCTGCTGATGCCCTAAGATTTCCCCAGACAGCATTGCATGAACCAAACCTCTCCTGAATGCTCTCCTCCCCACCTTTCAACCAAATCTCCTTTTTCTTAATTCTTTGAACTTTGCTAACAGATTGTTAATATAAACTAATATGTGCTATTCTGGGATGCATACTGAAATCAGTCATTAACATGATACAGCAAATTCTGATTATTATAACACATAAATAGATGTGCATTAAATATTATTCTCATATATTAATAAAAGACTTCTAGAAACAATAATCAACTCAAACTGAATAAAGCTGAGAAATGTGGAAACCAGACACAGGTGATAAAAACAATATTCCCAGGCAGCTAGAGCTTTAGGTTGAATCCTCATGCCCTACTAACTGCATTTCAGACCACGGATTTTGAATCCTTCAAAGTCTGACTCCCATCTTCCTTTGGGGGCTCATATTTCCTTGCACCTCCCTCCATGTTCACCCTAACCCCATATCGTACTTGATTCTTTCTTCACACAAAGCCATTCTCCTCTTTCTTACCTTAAGTAAACCTCAAGTTGAGAAGATACAGCCTGCACCAGTCACCTCTTCCTGAAGCCCAGACCCACCCTTCCTATGCCTATGCCTTCGCCTGTGCCTTGGTCTGATACCACGTTTCAGTTACCTTCACGTTAATCTCTCTCCCCATGAATATACTGAAAGCATCGGATGGCCAGGGATCATGCCTTCTTCATCTCTGTATTTTCCAGTTTATGAAACCCTCTGGAATGTACAAACTACTCAATGATTTTTCCCGAACAAATGCTAAAACCCCTGTATCAGACTTTGACACATCTACAGCAGAGGTGTCTCGGTAAGTTCAAGTACAGGGCTCTGAGAGCAGGGATTCAAGCGCACATTTCAGAATTCGCAGTTCCCTCGGAGCACAGAGCACGGAGACTCTGAACGGATATTTGTGTTGCTATTGCTGCTGCTGTGCTGCTGTTCTTCAAGGCAAACCTGTCACATTAATTCCTTCCAAAATACACATGTGACTGAGCTCTTCACTGGGGCAAGAAACCAAACAAGTGAGGCTGCGGTATCAGAATCCACTATTTGAAGAGAGCTCTCTGGGCAGGGAAGCTGATGAAACTGGTTCACTGGCAAAAGTCACTATCTCAAATCCAAAGACTTCAAATGTACCCCCAAGCGATCACCCAACGGACCCAACCAAAACCACAAATGACTCGAGCAACAAGACATTAGATTCCTGCCTCCTAGCGAGAGGCCATGACGCCTGCAGGCTGTGTGCGCCAGCCACTGGTGCTGTTTTCTTCTTTACACGTGTGTCTTTTGTATCGGAGAGACACACTAGCATGAACAGAAAAGAACTGGTTAATTACGAGTAGGACCAAATGAGCTGTAATGGAGGTGTTATGAATGTAAATCAGTGGAGCCTGATGCAGAAAACAGCAGCATCTGGGCATGCAGCTTGCAAAGTAATGAGACTGAGAGGATGCGCTGGCACTGGCTTTGATCACTTTATCTTGTTCAAGAGCTCTGCTGGGGAAACAAAGGTGAGAGGCACCGACCTCCTCCCACCGTCCGTCTCGGCATCCCCCCTCCTAACAGATCAAGGATCGATCCCCTTCTCTCTCCTGCTCCTTGCCAACAAACCCCTTTTTCAGAACTAATGGTTTCGTAGTTGGGGGCCCAGCGTAAAGCAGGCTGAGCAAGCTTCTACCATATGAAGTGTCATGTCTGAACATGTCTGAAGTAATTGGCAATCCATTTTTCATCCGAAAGCAGAAACAGGTATATGCTACCTTCAAAATCCCCATCATAAACCATGCTCAATGCGCTGCTCACGCAGGCAGCTTTGGCAATGGTAGGCTGGTGGACTTCACAGCCTCCACCTGAGGGTCTGGCTCACAAATAAATAGGTACTTGTGTCACCTGAGAATCACAAGAGAACAAAATGATGAGCACAGGGCAGGCACATGAAAAATAAACAGACAAATCACATCCTACCCCACAACAGTGGCCCTCGGTGTTTCTCGCATTAATACCGTAATTGGCAAATAGCTGACTTCTTTGTGCTGGTGAGATCTCCACAATGCATGTTTAACACACCAAAAAGGAGGCTTCACTCCTTGAAAAGGAGCGCAGAGCTAGATGTATCACTGCAGTGTGTTCTTGCCAGCTTCGTCCAAAGACAGTAGCAAGGTGACTTGTGAGAGGTGCCTTGTGAGAGGTGCCAAGAGCAAGAACTCCCCTTAATGAGCACATCGATCAATTTTCAAGGGACACGGTTGATGATGAGCATTTAGACATACACGCTCACAAAAGGCACATGGCAATGTAACTGTTGGCCCCTGAGTGAGCAAACGATAAAAGAGTGTGAGGCAGCCATGTGAGCAGGTTGGGGATCCTGGCGACACGTTCACATGGGGACATGTGTGCTTTCATCCCACATGGAGGAAGGGCCAAGATGCCAGCTTTTACAAGTCTTCGAGCACTTTGCCAGAACTCCATACAGAGAAGGAACACACTGCTGCCTAGAATAAGTTATTCTATTAAAAAATCCCAGTGTTAGGATATAAGGCTTCATTTACAATTACTGCTTTTAAAATCCCTTCAACAGGATGCAAACACACTTACACGTAGGGATCTGTGCACTTCTGTGTTACTGCAGCGCTACTGGTCAAAGTTGTTAAGGAAACAACCGAGGTGCCCAATGACAGTGGCAGGGACCCAGATAAGGTGCACAATGGGATACTGTTCAGTTGTAAAACAACAGTGAACTCTTGCCATTTGTGACAACACACATGGACCTGGAGGGGATTAAACTAAGTGGAATCAACCAGAGGGAGAAAGACAAATGCTGGGGGACCCACAGATGCATCTGTGGGTTACAGAGCAACAAAACAAAGAAAATGACAAAACTTAACCAAAAAGAAAATGACAAAACTTAACCAAAACAAAGCCTAGAGGCCCTCCCTGGTGGCGCAGCGGGTTAAAGTCAGCACTGAGAATCTAAAGCCACTTCCGCATGAGTTCGATTCCCGCCTGCCCCGGAGGTGACCGCATGGAGTGGCAGACCTCTCTTGACCCGCCCGCTGCTCCCCTCAGCAGTGGACTTTGTCAATCTGCCGTTCTGCTCCCCACTCTGTCTCTGGTGAAGCCTCTCACAACCCCTGAGCCTCTGGCCTGTACCCCAGTTCTGTAAGCACAAATAAATAAAATCTAAAAAAAAAAAAACAAAAAAAACCAAACCAAAGTCTAGAAATGACTGCAGAACTGAGGTTCTTAGTGGGGGAGGATCATGCAAGAACAAAGTGGGTGGGGCCCACTGTTTTATGAGAAAGGGAAATGGGTGCTCTGGTGGGGTGTGTGGTGTGGTGATGGACATCCGAGGTGTGACTGTAGTCCACTGAATCCTATACAGTGCTGTGTATCAGTGCTAGCTCAGTGAGAAATAAAATAAAATAAAATAAAAAATTGACTTTGGAGCTATGGGTTATACGTGAAGGAAAAAAATCACTACCAAAAAGGTTTGTTTAGAAAGTATAGATAGCTAATTCAAAAGCTAGCCAACACAACAAAAAATTTTAGAAACGCCCCCCCAAAACTATTAGGACTCTCAAGAGGGACATTTACTTTCACCTTGAGAGCTTTTGGGCAATTTTAGTTTGCAATCGATGAGTAGAAACTAACTGAAAGTAACAAGAGACACTGAGTTTAAGTCATATAAAATACGTGACTTTTAAAATGGTGAGCACCTATGAGGTTTCTTTGCTGAACTCTACTGCGTAGGATCAACGGTCACAAGAGCACCACGTAAAACTCATATAAAATATAAGGTCAAACTAGGAGTTGTAATTCACAGGTTCATCCTGAGAGTTTATATTTTCCCCCTGTACACATAGGAAGTCGTTCTAATATATACAGAAAAACGAGTAAGTTTAGCTCATTAAAATCTTCCTTCCAACATATGATTAATTAATATGTCACCACTTAAATCTTTCATACTTCCTACCCGCAAGAACGATCAACTCCACTTTTAAAGACAGCTGAAGGCCAATTAGGTATGCTTAACAGGAAGTGGGGTTTCTAAATAAAAATAGGCATCTTCACTATCTTCCCAAAAAGATACTCAACTTTCATTTGAATTTTCTTCCCAAACTATGAATCTTTTACCAAGGAAAATAGGATGGCAATTAAAGAAAGAAAAAATTTTGAGAAAGTAAAACATTCTCAAAGACGTGATTCTATTGTAAAATGACCAGCCTCACATAACTAAAGGTTAGAGTGATATCACTCTAGAGTGATATCACTCTACGATTCTATTTCCCTTCCCAATAATGTTTTTGTTTGAACAGTTTTCCTATTTTCCTCAATACTGGCCACTCATGTCATGTTTTAAATATGTTTATGATTAATCCTCGAAGGGACTGGGTTTAAAAATAAGTAGTAGCAAAAAATCTTAATGCAAATGTTAACTTCCTTTATATTCATTGCCTGTAACTTACCCAAAAAATAAGAAGTTAAAGTGACATAATCCCTTCAAAACTAATTTTCCAAAACTTAGCCCATCTACAAGAGTCTAAACTAAAAGGAGAAGAGAATAGTAGGCAGAAGTATTTTAATAAGGTGGTAGGGGAGACTAACTCTTAAGAAAACAAATAAGGCAGACTTCTATTTCCACAGCTATGAAACATAAAGGTTAAAAATGTGGCCTTGACTTTGAGATAAAGGATTCAAATCCTCATGATCCAAAAAAAAAAAAAAAAAAAAAAAAGACTGTGGTTAAGATTAGATAAGTTGCTTAAGTCTGTAACTAAACTGAAGAAGCCTATTTTTCCCGGGACAGACTATAGTTAAAACTTGGATATTTCCAATATTCGGGGGCAGTCTCTTCTAGTTAGAATTAGCCAACAATGAATGTGGATTTGTTTTTTTTTTTTTTTTAGCTCTAGTCAACATTTGAAAATGCAAACGTTTATATTGAAATTAAAAATTGCACACCCCTTTGTAAAATGATCACCCTGGAGACAAAACATTACCAAGTAAGTAGGCCTCTTACAGTTCACCTGTGTCCCTTTCCAGTAAGGTCCGTCTCTGTCCTCATCAACCACTTTCTGGGGCCCCTTAGTACAGACTTGGTTTTCCTGCTCTTGAACTTCATACAAATGGAATTGCACAGCAGGTAGTGTTTTGTATATGGTTTTAATTTTACCTGACCAAAATTCTTGAGCTTCCTTCAGGCTGTGACATATGGCAACAGTTTGTTTCTTTTTAACTTTTAATTCTCTCATTGGTGACCACAGGGTGGTTTCTAGTTCATGACTACTATGAATAAACCTGTGATGAACATAGGTATACAATTCTTTTTGTGGGTGTATATTTTCTCTTCAGCTGAACTGCTGGACTGCTGGACTCTTTCCAAGCTGGCTTTGCCATATCATGTCCCCACCAGCAGAACACCAGAGTACTGGTTTCTCCAGCCTTTCAGACAAGTAGCATTGTCAATATTTTGATTCTCACCACTCTGCTGATTTCAATTTGCATTTCCTTCATAATGCTGTTATTAGCACTTTTCATGTGTTAATTGCCCATTCTTCTTTCATAAGGTGCCTATTCAAGTTTTTGCCCATTTCAAATATTCCTTTAACAGCTTAAGATGAACAGAATTTCTTAATTTTAAGTCCAAATTATCAATTTTTATATCTTATTTGCTTCTGAAAATTCACAAGTCAGAAATAGGAATTGCTGATAGAATGAAATTGTAAATGATGATCTGGTAATTATCCATTCAAATGGGCAAAAGGAATACATGTTTAAGTACAATTATCTTAAAAAGTCTAAGTCGGGCTTTCATTTTAGTACTGTGGCGTTAGCCCGGGTGCATAATGAATGAGCAACCACATATATCTTTAAGTTATTTACCTTGCTGAAAGCAGGGAGTGTGGAGAACACTGAAAACAGGATCACCAAACTGGGAAGGGATAAAATAGCAGTAGCTCAGAGTGGCTGAACCCACACAACTTCCCAGAGACTTTGCCCCAAGCCAGCATTTTTATATGCAGATAACTTCTTTGATACAAATTGCAAGCAGGCCCAAAGCTTAAGATGGTTAACTTTGTAAATCTGGCACAGGATAGAATTAAAAAATCTATCTCCTAGAAGTCTTTCTGGACATTTTAAAATATGGCAGGTCAGTCAGACAATAATTAATGCTAATTGGCCCTCCTACAAGCTTCACTGCTTTCCACCTGTAGCTGAGTGGCACTCAAAAAGAAAAATAATTTTTTCCTATCTTTGAACATATCAAAGAAAAATCAAAGAAATTATTTCCAACTGAATGTGATAAAAAGTAAATGAACTCTAGTCAGAGTCAGCATGAGGAAAAAAAAAAAGTCATAGTCACACTCAGGCATATCTCTTGGGAACTATGAGTTAATTATTCAAATAAAGGTGAACAGACAAATTGTATAACACCTAGTACCAAGAACCCAAACGTTCCCCTTCAAAATATTATAACACAAGAAACAAGCTATCATTTAGACACAATCTTCATTTCTCTAAGTAGTAGTGTGCAGTGAATATTTCTGACAAATACATACGGTATGCTAGATTTGTAGTGGGTTTTACTGACTATGGGAGAATAGTCAATACTAATGTTCCTGGTAGAGAGAAACAGAATGACTTGTTACCTTGCACAGAACAAATCACAAATTCAGCGGCTACAAACCTAAGATCATTAACATGTAATAAACATTTTAAAGGAATAGTGGATACCCAGAGATTCAAAACAAAGCCCTACTGTCAAGGCTAGTACAGGGACGAGAGAGTGTTCCAGGTCATGGACTTATGACAGGATGTGACCAACAAGATTGTACCATTAGTGACCTGTGTCACCACTTGGGCTTCCTTTACATGCTGTGTTGACACGACAAGTAAGCTACTGTAGTGACCCACTAGCACTTGTACCAGGTGCAGATGTTCACCTTTTTTGTGCCCCTTTTTTATGAAATAGAGAATAGTGTCTATGGTTTGCCTCCCTGCTCCTTCCCTTTCCAACCCTAATCAGCTTTGATTAGGTTTCTAATCAGCTTTGCGGTGCTGTCCTGCCCTTTCTGCAGACACCTCTGGATTGAGTGGAATGCTGTGAGGAACAGTCAGAAGGAAGAGAAATGATGCAGATGGAAAACAAATTCCCAAGTGGTGTCAGTGTTTCTTCAACTTTGTTACCTTAGAGCACAGTGGGCTAAATAGAGAACTCCAATCTAAGGAATAAAAAGAAACTAAATAACCAGTTAGACAACTTTGTTTAGAGGGGCTCCAATCTTAAAGGGGTGTGTGTGTGTGTTGGGGTGGACCAAGCATCAGTCACCTAAGGTTCTCTATAAAGCTAGCCAATTCTGCTTGCCCATCACAAATATTGACAAATACTGGTTGGTCTGAAGCAGGTCTCTTCTTGGGGGGGGGGGAGTGTTGGGGTAGCAGCTTCTTATAGCTCAAGATCTGGGAGACTACTCTGTGTCCCTTGTGAGTTTGCTCACCATGTAGAACATACCTAACATGGCAGTCAGTGTCTTCTAACTATTAAAACTACTACCTAAGGCTAATTTTTAGACCAGGAGCAATGACATCTTTCTTTTTTAAATTTTAAACCTCCTCAGCTTGACTGCCCTCAAGAGACTGGCAGCAACAATTTACATTTTACAGATGGAAGAGATGAGTCAAAGACACAATGAATAACTTGCCCGAGGAGCTGGGTGTTGGGTGTTTTAAATAAGCAGAATTATGTTTCAGCCAAATCTGTGTTTGCCAGAGTGAGCTTCAAATACAAAGTATTTTCTTAAGCTCATAAACATGGGTTTTCAATGTTAGAGTTCAAAGTCGCCTCTAGTAACACCTCCACGAACACTAGAGGGTGCATGAAATACCATGGAAGATGACAGAGAAAGGTGATGCCTGCAACAAAAAAACTTCTAAAAAGGTCATTGGAACCTAGCTTATCCACAAAGGGCATAGGTATATTTATCTAGAGTTGGTCTCTTCCATTACTAAGTCTCTTACTGTATAATCAAGATGTTACTTGGCTCCAAGGACCTCAGGGAATAAAATGTCACCAATGCAGCTGCTGTATTTCCTGCTTACAGCCCCTCAAATTAAAAAAGGGGGAAGAAGGACCCAATACAAATGCAGAATTTAATTAGTTAGTAAAAGCCCAAAGCCTTGCCTGAAGCCCTGTTCTTCCTATAATATCACATTCTTTTCTTCTTGTGTAAACTTTTCATTATGAAGGAGACATCTTTATAATACAATAATTCTAGTTATAATGTAGCTGTGGGTAACGTAACTCCCGCATTAGCAAAGGCAGCATGTTCAAGTAATGCTGTTTTAATACAATTTGTGTTCAGCAGAAACCAAGTCAACCTGGTCATTTAGAATTTGATCAATGTGAATTAGTGTCTTATTGAGATAAACCATTTTGATCATTTAGAAACTGATCAATGGGAATCAGAGATAAAACATTTATCATGTACATTTGGAATATCAGAGCCATTCACACAGCACTAAAGCAGGTTAGAAGTAGACATCAATACATGTTAGAGACCATCAGTAGGTTACTTGTCAGCTGCAGAAACAAAACTGTATAATTTTCATATTTGATAAGGTAAGTTATTCAAGAAGACAACTGAAGCTCAGCTTTTGGAGAAACTGGAAAGAAAAACACAACAAAACAGAAGAGAGCTCAAACTTGTGAAAAAAGTTTTCATTAAAAGTTTAAGCAGACCCTCCCTGGTGGCGCAGCGGGTCAAAGCACAGCACTGAGAAGCTAAAGCCATTTCCGCATGAGTTCGATCCCCGCCTGCCCTGGAGGTGACCACATGGTGTGGCAGACCTCTCCTGACCTGCCCGCTGCTCCCCTCAGCAGTGTACTTCGTAGATCTGCCTGTTCTGCTCCCCACTCTGTCTCTGGTGAAGCCTCTCACCGCCCCTGAGCCTCTGGCCTGTACCCCAGTTCTGTATGCACAAATAAATAAATCTTAAAAAAAAAAAAAAAGTTTAAGCAGAAGGCCCTCCCTGGTGGCGCAGCAAGTTAAAGCACTGCGCTAAGAAGCTTGAGCCACTTCCTCATGAGTTCAATCCCCGCCTGCCTGGGAGGAGATCCACATGGCGGCACAGACCTCTCCTGCCCTGCCCGCTGCTCCCCACAGCAGTGTACTTTGTCGATCTGCCTGTTCTTTACCCCACTCTGTTCCTGGTGAATCCTCTCACCCTCTGCATCTCTGGCCCGTACCCCAGTTCTGTATAAATAAATCAATCTTAAAAAAAAAGTTTAAGCAAAAAGGCAGCATCAACTTATTTGGCTAAACTTCTGGAAGAGTTTCAAAATTATTAATCAAGGTAAACTTTGTACCTTCGACACAATTAATCTCATATTTCAAATTGAAGTCACAGTGACATCCAGTCATATAGGCTCATGCATCTAACAGAATTATAAATTTTCCAGTCAAAACCTTATTTAATTATTTTACAGCCAATTAAGCAGAGGCTTTAAAACTGTTGCTTAAAACTGTCTAAGAGCCACATGTGTAATTAGAGAACACAAGAAACACCTGCTGATACCATTGGTGAAGCTGATACCATCCTCAGCTTCACTAACACACTTGCAATAGAGCACACCCCCAAAAGAAACCAAAGCAGTATAAAGCGAAGCCCTAATAAAACCCAGGTTGTTTTAAAATGAAAGGATTTTTACACTGAAGAAAGCCTTTGAATAGATATTAATACTACCCAAATCCACCTTATTTGCAAGAGTTTTGCATACCATCCCCGAGACACTCACAAACCATCTAAATGTCTGCCACGGCTAGCTAATCTTCTAATGCGTTACAAGGATAACTCAGGCTTCTTCCAGGAGCCTAAATTTATAAGTCAGGTTTCGGTGACTTCGTTCAAGGATAAAAGTGAAAACCCCTTCTCAAGTCTGGCACACACAGAGTATTACAGGTCTTCGCACACCATTGCACAGACTCATGCTCCTTGCAAAAGCTTCATCTTGTGAAGAAACTGAAGCCAAGTTGAAGCATTTCAAACACATTTCCCACAGATCTGTGTCCCTTTCCCATTCTATATCTATGTGTATGTTTGCCTTTAGGGAAGACGGAAACTGGTCACTTCATTCTCTAAAGGACAGCCAGGGAATGAAACCCCCATTATCATTTGTTTGGTAGTTGAGTCTCGACAAGGTCTACCGTGCCTTTCACTTATTTTACGCTTCTTTTCTACCTGCCTCATGCTTTGTTTGCTATGTCTTTCCGTTGTACCCATCAGCGTGTGCTCACACTGTATTAAAAACACCCCTTTCAGCAGGAGAAGGATTACCACTCCAGCCAAACCCAAAAGCTGAGATTCTGCTGTGGACATCCAGAATCGGGCGCTGGTGGTGTGTGGTCCCTCTGACTCTGAGGTGTCACTGGCTGTGCTGAGCTCTCTCCAGGGCCACCCTTCTGTGGCCTTGCTGACTGCCACCCTGGAGAGTTCCCTCCTAAGGGGAAGCATGCTCTCTAATCTCAATTGTCTGGAGATAAATAAAAGTTTTCTATGGCACAGAGTCTCATAACTTGTACATAAAAAATGCTATAGTAAAATCTATTATTTATTATTTTATGTACTTGTGCTAGAGCTGGGCCAGCACTACCCATAGGCATTTTAAAATATGCTTAGCTTAATTAACTACCTATAAGGCAAGGCTGTAAGAATTAATACAGAACATTATTCTCACATAGAACCACAGCTATAGCATGGTGTTAGCACCACAGAACAAGGAACTCACAGCATCTGTTATTAGTACTTTCTACCAAAGGATAATAAAGCCGGGGTTAGGGTGCTTGTAACGATTGAGTTAGATCAGGAGAAGAACAGTAAACACAACTTTTAATCATCGTTTTATGCTATTATCTTAATATTTTTGAACAAAAATTAGACATGAAAATGCACTATTTGCTTCATGATTTGTGTTTTACAACTAAAAACTTAGAGCTATTATAGGAAACAAAATCTTGCAGCAAAATACACAGCACAGTATCTCCAAATTAATTCCCACCGCAAAAGGATGATTGGTGTTTATCAGGGATATAACTGTCCAATGACAGCAGAACTAACTTTGGATTTTCTAAAAAGCTAATATTTTAAATTTCTGTCTTCCTCTTGTTCTCCTCCAGGAAGTCTAAGTTCCATGCTGGGTAAGACCTGACCTATTTCCTTCACCACTTTAGAATTCAAACCTGACAGAGGTGTGTCACGCAGAGGTACTCTGAATGAATGACGTGTTGATAGGACTGGAGAAAAAAAACTGCATTAAATCAAAAGTGTTTTAATGGTTTACTGCCAAAACTATAAACTGAAGGGCTGAAGTGTGAGTTAATATTTAAGCATCCCTAAAATAATCCCATTAGTTATCCTGGCAGGATGCAGCGATGTGACTGATGTTCACCACACGTAATCTCAAAAGCTCTTAGCTTTCTTTCTCTTCACAGTGATTTTTGTGTGGTCCCCTATCAGGTGTATAATATTGCCCTTGAAATTGCAATTTAAAAAGCTTCCGTCTCTAGGAACCATGATGAACCCAAATGAATGCTTCCATTACCTAAAATTAACCAAATCCTTTTCAAAGTCCTTCAGAGCTTGTTGTTAGGGGAACAGTGGAAATCTGCTCTGTCACATAATGGAAAGAATATAGTACACTGCCTAGTGAAAGACTGAACCTGCAGTGATGACCTGAGAGGGACAGATTATTAAGGAAAAATAAAGTTCCATTAAGTAATCGTGTCTTCAAAGATGGTAAGCATCTCTAGAGCCAAAGCACCAATATTTCCCAGGAGCAGTGCTAATGAACTCACGACAAATTAATACACGACATTCTAGGAAGCTCAGCCTACAGATGGTAGCTAAAAAAGAAGGCTACAATGAAAATCATCTCCCGAAAAATTGCCTATGAAATTCCTTCAGTATATAAAGCCTAGGTCGTGGTAGATATAGGAGTCAGTCAGATTGCAAAGTCTGAGGGCAGAGTCTATAAGGCTATCTTCACTTCTGATATCTGCAAGTTCAAGGGTTTTCTCAAACCACCATCAAGCTTTGGTCATTTGCTAAAAGGACTCACAGAAACCACTAAAAGCTACTGAGCTCACAGGGCTTATTATTAGAAATAAAACTGAGAATCAACCAAAGGAATACACACACACACAACACACAGGACAGAGTCTGGGAAGGTCCCAATACAGTGGCCATTGTCCTCAGGGCGTTTCCCACACTCCTCCTCCACACCCCCGCATCAATTTGTGATGCCAGAGTATATGCACAGAGTGTGATCAGCCTGAGAAGCTCACCTCAACTTCAGTGTCCAGGGTTTTACTAGAACCCCATTACATATACTTTATTACCCCAGAGGCTGGACTCATGTCACCTGGCCCAAGGGGACCACCACTAGCAGTTAGACACTTCAATCACTTGGGAAATGCCAAGGTTTTAGTGGTTACCTCCTATGATCTGGGTATACAGACTGGACTCCTTTCTAGAAAAGGTCAAATTCTTTATTAAATAATATCTCCTAAAGAAAAGATAATGATACAGTTGAGATTCTGCTGAAAGCTAAGCCTACCCCACAGGCCCACACTGTCTTGGAAACAGTGACATTTCTATTTGTTTTCCACGTCACATCTCATTCTGCAGCCGGCTACTTAAGGCTGAATGATGTGGCATTTGGGAGGGTTTCAGAAGAGATTCCCTCTCCCTGAAAACCAGACTTACCTCTACCGAATTCAGCTTCCAGCAACATTCCCGGCTGCTAAACTCTATTTCTTGCTCTCCTCTGCCCCTTCCATGCACACCGAGGAGCTGCATTGTGTCTCCACACCCACGCCCTACTCTAAGTTTAGGTCCTAATGACCAGTTCTTAGAAAGTGTATTTGAGGAGAGGTCTTTAAAGAGTCAACTAAATTAAAATGACGTGATGAATTTCTGAGTCCTAAGTCAAGGTGACCCGAGTCCTTATAAAAGGACATTGAGACAGATACAAAGGGAGGAGCCAGCGGAGACCCTAGGAGAGACGATCACCTACGGGGCATGGAGGTCTCAGAGGAAAGCATGTCTGCTGACCCCTGGGTCTTATGGTGAGAAAATAAATATTTAAGTCACTCACTCTGGGTGCTTTGTTATTTTTTAAGATTTATTTATGTATGCATACATAAATGGGATATAGCCAGAGATGCAGGGGTGGCGAGAGGATTCACCAGAGGCAGAGTGGGGAGCAGAACAGGCAGATCGACGAAGTACACTGCTGAGGGGAGCAGCGGGCAGGTCAGGAGAGGTCTGCCGCACCATGTGGGTCACCTCCAGGGTGGGGCTCGAACTTGCAATGAAACCGCCAGGGCTCAGCTAAGCTTCACAGTGCAGCGCTCCAGCCCACTGTGCCACCAGGAAGGGCCCACTCTGGGTACTTTGTGATGGAAACCCTTCACACACAAATACGTCAATCAATCACTAATTCACATCTAATCTTTCATCCGTCTCTTTTCCTTTTTCCTTTTGCACTGTGAGATACCATCCATCCGCCTGGTCTTTCTGTTTTTTTCAGCATGGCCTTGCATCCAGATGGAGTCATGTTCCTAACGTACACAGAACTCAGGGCACTCCACAGAATCAGTGCAGTCAACTGCACAAATACCTTCCAGCAAATACCTTCCAGTGACTTCTGGCTAAGCTCAGACTACACTTCCTCCCCTGGCAGTGAATAGCCTACTGAACTTTATACATTTATTCTGTGCTAATCTCTATGAATCAGACCCTTGAGATTAACTCATCATCCACCAATTAGAGGGCATCACGGCCTTCGGGATCTATTCTCTTTCCATTATTCAATACTCGTCTTCAAGCCCCGGCTCAAATGTGTTTGCTTTTGTGATGAACTGCTCTCCTCTGATTTACCTTAATTATTTGTCTTGCATATGGCGGCTACCACCCAGAATGAAGAAATACCAAAAGCAGCAAGTCAAAAGTCCACATACTAAAGAGAAGTCCTCATACTAGAGACAAGAAGGTTACAAAGTGTGACATCATCATTAGAGAGAAAGAAAGAAAAAGCTTAAACATCCATACTCACACACCTTTTAAAATCAAGTCCACATAATTCTATACCTAAATTTTTTAAAACAGCACAGTTAGCCTTCGAGGGTAAGATGTGTGGCCCCTTCTTAGAGGGTCTCTCCCTGCTGCGCCTAAGACATAGTCCATTAAGAAATCTTGAGGGGTTTTGTCTGTTTAAAAAACACCTCAAAGGGTGTTTATAAAAACATCTTTAGGGGGGAAACATTAAAATAACATTAATATCCACTACCACACAAATTGTACCATAGCAGAAAGTAATAACTCTATCTTAGAGTTTAATCATTTTATCCAATGTTTATAAACATGTGCCAGGAAGGAGGCCAGAGCCAGAAGCAATCCTTCAACTCACTCTGTAATAACACTTGCTTTGGTTTTACTAATTTGCCCATGTGCCACTAACGGGCCACACAATAGAGCTCTTTATACGCTCAGGAAAACTCTGAATGACGTCTTCTTACCTCATATGAGAAGTGGCAGCCAAGGGCAGCTGCCAGGCTATGGATCGTGGGTACTTTGATCCATCAGTGAGAGAACATTCATGTAAACATTCCAAGGATTAATAGAGGTAATAGAGTAATTGAATATTGCTAGCAAAATCAAGGGCAGAGGAAAGCCTCAGATTGAGATGGTTTCAAGGTATGTGTGAAGCAAAGAAAACAGATTAACCATGAAAAAGGCAGATGCCCAAATGTGGACATGACTGTCATTTTATTAGACAAAAGTGAACGGCTTCTGTGTTCCTATGAATCAAGGTAGCGATCTGACAGCAGCTACATCAGAGACAACCTACCTTATGTACTTTTCACCTACGAGTTCCTCTGGTTTCAATTTCCCCTTGATTCATAAAACAGATTGAGTCACCACAAGCTTTCCGCAAATGCCCTTTCTTTGCATTGGATTCCAGTAGAGACGATCACCTGCCTCTATCTACCCCTAAATACCTGCAAGTATTCAGAGCACTTCATTCACCAACTGTGGTCTGTTCAATAAGTGATACAACTGCACTTTCAACTTGTCATGCATCTTGTTATGAAGAGTAAATAACCAGACTATTAGAGGTAGTAAATACATACAATTAGGTGTAGACCCTGTAAAATTCCCACCACCATGTCACCCGCACACCATCACCATGGTCCCTTGTGCTCGTCCCTCTCCAGTTTTGATCCCTCTCTTCGCCCCTCCCCTGCAGAATGCCTCTGAGTTATAGTTGCCTATCAATTTTGCTTTTTAATTTATTATAAGTACTATTTTTTCCTGACATTTTATTTGGTTCCCCTACATTCCTCCTATCAGTGAAACTGTCCAATATAATTAATGGTGGGAATTTTATAGGGACTATGCCTGAGAGGAGAAATAATACACTGCGCAATAAGGAAGAATGAGGTAAAACATATAAGATACATATACTCTAAATAAAATTTATAAATGTATCGATAACACCTCATGATATACGCTTAATAAGTATTTTCATTACAATGAAGAAAAATTTCCTCCCAGTCCTGGCTTGTCTTAATCTTTAAACAGTACCCCTTGCCCAGAGAAGTCAATTTCTCTACCATGGAGTATGGTTTGGTGTTCTGGCTAAAAAGAATCACCAAACCCACCATCACCTCTATTTTTTTCTAATAGTTGAGCATTTTCTATTTGTATCTATTAAATTTAAATTTTTGTGAAAGGCGAAAAACGAAGAAACTTACTTGAACTTTGCTTCCACCTCTTCAGCAGCTTTCTGGTATTGCTCAGTGGTGACTTTGTAGAACTCGGAGCTCTGTGGACAGAGATTGGTAAAGAGTTTTTACAACGAGGACAAAATGTATGAAAGACTTGTTTAAAAAAACACATAAAATCTCATTTCAACCTCTCAAGCAGGAGAAAGGTTTCTTGTATAAGCCCCATGAATACTTATATGAGCACATGTAAATGGGTTTCCATTTAAATGACCATACAAATGTTGATACACCAATTATAATTATAGAGTAACCTTTCATGGTGATAGTCCATTACTGATCCTTTAGAGAAAATCACTAATATTTTTGAAAGATTATTTAGATCTCCTTTATTTAGAATCTACCACAGCAAGCTCAATGAGATGGAATCATAACATTCACACACATATCACAGTTGCCTATTATTCCAGTGTTCCATGAAGGATTTTTGAGGATCATTTCCTTCTATAGAATATTTTTGTCAAGATAAATTCTTAGGGAGTGGTCTGTGTTCTCTCAATTCCACACAACCTCAAGAGCATCAACATTTATGATAAATGAGCCACTAAAAACAAGAGAACAGAGGTAGGTAATTTTTATACCAAAATACATTCACTATCACCTGCATGGACTCACCGCACCATAGATCTTGTGGCAATAGCAGAGCAGAGCCTATCCTGGGGCAGCACAACTAAAAATCACCCATTCCAGCTTGTGACTTAGAAATCTGTCTTACTGC
Source organism: Condylura cristata (assembly GCF_000260355.1). NCBI lineage: Eukaryota > Metazoa > Chordata > Mammalia > Eulipotyphla > Talpidae > Condylura > Condylura cristata. Next base: position 62,080,604 of record NW_004567106.1, read on the forward strand.
AGAGAAGGTGGCCTGAATGACCCACAAGCCTACACTCAATGAAATAATCCTGTAAAATGCAACATGCACAAAAGGAGACAGAGCAATCCAGGAGTCTGCGGTGCCCTTTCACACCCTAATCACTAGGGTTTTCACATGCATGACTCGGGGTGTTTTATTTTTTCATAAATCATCGTTGGTTGGTTGGTGAGAAAATGAAAATGAAACCCTCCTCACACTAGTGACCCCTTCGTATTGAACAATCTGGGTTGCTCATGACAGTCACATCCAGGTTTTGGGCTGTAGATAAAATCAATAGGTATGTGATTAGACAGCCGACTTGAGGTGGCTGGAGCCATGGACAGGTCACCATTTGAGATGATGAATAGCTCTCTATCAACCTCGAGTCCCCTACGATGCTAACATTTACTATGATCTTATTTGGGCTGCGATTTATCTTTCTTGCACCTGATCAATAAAGATGAACAGAACAGTTGTTAGGATCGATTGTAATTTTTTATCATTTTCAAGAACAAAGGTGTACTTCTGACATGAAGACAATATGCTAAGTATACAGCTTCTGCATTTTTTTTAAAATTGCAATATGAGTGATCAACCACCCCAGTCTATACACCAAAAGGTTTGAATTCATTGCTGGTGTGGGTCTCAAGTGATCAAGAAGCCATTTGTCTTGAGGTATTTTCACTTTCAGTTGTGTTTTATCTTCTTATCAGTTTCACTTAAAAGACTTTTCTTTCAAAAATGCACTGGTCAGGACATGTTCTTTGCAATGTCTGGTTTAAGTTTTTTTTTAACCTGTAACAGTGGAATCTACAAAGGGGAGGGTCCATGTTTCCTGACCCCCCCCAATGAAGGGTGGAGATGGGGTGAGACACACTAAATTCTCACATAACCTGATGGATGAAGCAAAAAGAACAGGAGGAGAGACTTGTCCTTGACCCAACAAGGTGGTCTTTTGATGGAGAACCACTGCTTTATAAGTGCATGTTGCTTCGGAACCCATAAGGTCCTTCATAGGAGGGATGACTTACATATCTTCACTTCTGTTCTTTCTCTAGCTCTCTATTCATATTCACACTGAGAGCTTCCTCCAACAGCAGAAAAAAAAAAAACAAAAATCCTGACATGATGTGTCCAGTGGCAACACAGATTTGTGGCAGATAATATAATTTAAGTCCAATATTAAAGACCCAATTTATTAATATTTTCCTCTGCAACAAATCTTTATTTGCTTTAACCTTAAGTACTTGTTTTTCACCAAGATTTTCTTTGAGAAGTAGATCTGATAAATCCAAAGTAAAATGATATTATCTTTTAGATGTTTTAGTGTTATCCAAAGTCTCATAAAGTCTTGTCTGTCTCTGTCAAAGATTAGTGGAACAGGAGTTCCTGGGAGGTGAACTATTCAAACAACAACATAATTATCCAGACGTGGGAGCATTTCTGTCGCCTGTTCTAGAGGACAAACCATCAGTGGAAACAACAGGCATTTTCATTCTCTCTGTTACAACATCTTCTAACCTAAGGCACTAGGGACCAATTTCTAAATATGGAGGCAATAAACCAAGTTGGGCAGCTCCACAGTACACTATTTTTAATGTTCTACTAATCACGTGAGTGTCGTCTACAGTACTCTGCACTCAGGTGAAAGAGGCTCAGCACAACGTGGGATGGTTAAAGAACATGAATTTGGGAGCCAGGCAGCTCAATATGGATGCCCTTCCCCCTACCTTGTGGAATAGAGCACACTACTTCACCTGAAGTTATCTGACACCTGTAAAATGGGGTGACCATAATGAGCTAGTGGGCTTCATTGGCGATTAATGTGTGAATTCACATAAAGCTCTTTGAATATACCTAGAACTATAATAAACTTTATAGGAATGCTACCTATTATTAAAAAATTACTTAATAATTAGAAAAAGCACATAGTACTTTTTTATTCTAAATTTGCTAATTCTTTTTCAGAAGCCATTTTCATAAAAATCTAAGTATTTAAAAAAACAAGTCTTTCTTTATAATAAAACAAACACTGCATTTTGCTTCTACAGGTTATCTGTTCTATTTTTCCACGTCCTTTACGATAATGGTGAAAACAATAAACAGAAAAACCAACATCAAGAACAAGAACAACAAAAACCCAAGATAATGGGAGATGTGAAGGTAATGGCTGAGCAGTGCTGGGGTATTGGTGGTTCTGAACTACAGATCCAGTTGCACTAAGGCCACATAAAAATCAAACCCACAGTTTCTAACCTTACCATCAGTGAAATGTCTTAACTAAATTAAGCAGCAAAAACACCTTTAGGCCAGGACTTTCCAGGACCCTAACTCTGACTCTACTCTGTGAATCTTCCAGATGAGAAAGGTGTTCATGATAACTCTCAAACTGATGTGCTTACATGAGCTTTTAATGATGGAACATGCTGAGGAAATGGAATCCCTGGAAACGGTCTGTGAGAAATGCTGCATGAAAGAAAAGTCCCAACCACCATTTCAATCCTGCACTTCTTGATGTGCAACTTTTCCTTTCTCAGACCGATATTTTCTTATGGGCGATTTTAAAACCAAACATTCAACAGATAAGGGAGGACTAGAAATCGGAAATAATGAAAAGTAATTCTAGAACTGATGGTGACTGATGGTATCACTTTTATTAAATGCTAATAGAAAAGAGCCTGTCACTATCTTGTATATTAAAAATATGAGATGAAATCCTCCAAGAAAATTCTGGCCTATTCCCTTGAAGGCTCTCCCACGGCAGATCGCAAGATGGCCGCACTATCCAGCGCCCCATGGTGATGCCGCCTTGAAGCCTCCCTCGTCATGAAGGATGGAGCCTACTTTCCCAAACCAACTTCTTCTGTCTGGGTTTTGCTTGTGACTAGCTCTGGCCAACAGGAAGTTCCAGTTCCATGCTGAGGCCTCTGTCTTGGGACCCTGCCAGAAGCCCATGTCAATAAGTCAGGCCAGCCAGCTGGTGAAGGAGAGATTGTGAGTCCTGGCTGGGCTCACTCTAGACCAGCCCAACCCAGCATGAGCCAGACTAGATAGAAGTGGTTTGCAGCCCAAACTGGTGACCCGCAGAATCACTAAGTATATAAACAGTGGCTGTTTTAAACCACTAAGCTTGGGGTGGCTTATATATAATCAAAGCTAACTGATTCCCTGCCCTTTCTTCTGTTTTCATGGCACCACAGGCTTCAAAAGCCTTTATCCATTATACTGACCATAAGTGCTTCGGTACGATTTGCCCAACTATGAGCTTCCCCAAAACAGGTATCATCTCACTTATTATTGTATTTAGAGCACTTGGCTTACATGAAACAACACATATTAAAATTCACATCAGAACAACACCATTTGTTCTTAAACTTTTCCAACTTTTGCTCTTATTAAAAAACAGATGGGATAGACGAGTCCAAAATAAATGGAGTAATAGAATGTGGAGAAGGCGTAACACTCTGTTTATTGTGCAATTCCTACAAGCTAAGAGGCACTCCAGTCTATTATGGCACATTGGAAGGATAGGAATATTGCTGAAGATTGTATTCAATTGCAGTAAGTGTAAAAGTTCAGGTTATGCAATGGATGTTGGAAATCCAGGACTAAGACAGGTGTCCCAAACAACATCAGAACACCAGCCCCTTTTCTGTGTTCCTCCTCGGCCACTCTTTGCATCTGCCTGTTTTCCTCACCATGTCAGGAGAGTTTCTGTACCTTCACTTGTTACAGAAGAGGGGAAGAGGGGAAAGAGGACGAGGGAAGAGCAGCCCTCTCTAGAGATTTCCACCGATGTCTCTTTGGCCAGAATTATACATGATGCACAACCCTTGCTGCAAAAGAGGCTGGGAAAATGAGTATCTTTGTTTTCTTACTCTTTCAGGAGTAAACGGAGAGAAGGAAGGAGCTTGGAATCAGGGTTTACTGAGTCAACTGATGATACCTGCCAGAGCTGGTTGAGAGACAGCACAAACCATGTACAACGACTGCACAGATGAATTCAGATCCATGTATTCTAATATTTATTGCTAATCTCCCTTAAACTCCCAATTTGGGGGCAGGGGGGCGTGCGCTACAGTAGGTGGTTGGGGGGCTTACCCATCTGGTATTCTGACACCTAAGAACAAAGTTTTTAGACAGTGTAGGAAGGGAATGGGAAGCAACAGGAGTGGGCATCATTCCCGAGTTTCTTTGGGTTGGCTGGGACCCAGGTTTCTGAACGTGTGATACACTGCCATTTTCCATTTTCAGAAAGACTCCCTTTGCAAGCACATATTAAAATGCACATGCACAGACACACATTATTGCTAGATTTGAAAAGTATCTGTTTTCAAGTTCTGAATTCGATCAAAAGAAAACAGGCACACACAGGATTTTTGCAGTATCTCCTCAGATTCTCAATCTTACTTCTGTTCCATTATAACTAATAAGGAGCCTATCAGTACCATGTAAGAAAAGAACAAGTCAAAAAGGTCACAAGGCAAATTTGTGAACTAGTTCTTGCAGTTCTTGGACAAAGCGCTTCAGATGGAAATCTGGGCCCAAGTACACGAGGCACAGTTTAAACTGGGGCAGGCTGACGCTATTTCTCAGAGAAGAATCAACCTTTGCACTGTCCATGCGGGGACTGTGCTAAGTCTGTCGCTGATGGTGAGCAAGAGTAAGTGGGGGAAGGAGCAAGTCTGACCTGGGATGTGAGTGGTGTAGCTTTCCTCTTTCCAGGCTGACTATGATCACTGCAACTGTAGATCTCTGGGCCTCCTACAGCCCACCCCAGCACAAGGGGGCTCTCTTTCTGGGGGGCTATTTCAAACACAGGTCTGGTGGTAGAAACACCAAGGTAGGCCTCTTATCCATAGCACCAGAGTGCATCAGCCCTACAGTAAAGGAGCTGGGTTCAAAACATTTACTTAGACTTTTCATCATAACATCCACCCAGGAATTCTGCTGCGATACCTCATCAGCCAGACGTAGGTATATAGTTTTCCCCCAGATGCCAGCTAAGCAGCCAGGGCCCCAAATTCAGATACAGAAGCCCCGGGTGAGGCTGAAGTGACCAGTGACTGAGCAACTCCAGAGGTCGGTCTCTTGATTCTGTGTGATTCTACTGAAAAGACTGACCTTGCCATCTAGTTTTTCTTTTTAACCAAACAACTTTAAGAAATACAGAAATATTTTGGTCTACACTTATAGTTTCATTATTTTCCTTTCTGTATCCTCGGATACCCATTAAGGTGGGCAGTGGAAGGAATCTCCTTGGACTCGGAGGGGATGTGGCCTTGGGCATCAGAGCTGGCATCACAGGGACATGGCATCATGGACACTTTCCAGCCAGGCCTGTATCCCATGGTCTCTTGACTCTTGATGTTTCCTCCCCCCCTCACCTGTCTGGCTCAGGAAATACTGCTCAGGCAGGACAATGAAAGTCAAGATTTAAAGAGTTTACACATCGCCAGCATTGGTTCTGACTCATGGTATATCAGATCCAGCATCCTGTTTCTAAAAGGGACACCACAGAACAGCTGGGGTTATTCCAAATGAGTATTACTTTTAACATTTAAAATGAAGACTTTATCTTGCCAGGGGATTGTGCCAATGGGACAGTATAAATTTAGTCATTGGCAAGGAGCCTGGTGGCAGAAATTCTTTACATAATGTCCCCTGCCCCAACAATGCCAGGTTCCTTAGCAATTTCACCAGTGCTCACGATGTCATCAATTAACCCAGACAACTACACTGAAACCTGAGGGATTCAAATAGCATCTTTACTTTCCCAACACTTAGTTAATACAATTTTGTTTCATGGAAGCAATAAACTCACAGTGAGGTGTTTATTTTGGGTATCCCTCCATTTCTAATAACCACTTCTACACGCTTCTAAGTGTATCTTAACTTTTCTCAACCTTGTTTTTTCAAATTCCTATCACTAGCAATCAGTAATACATGACTTAAACAACATATATATGTACACACACACACACACACACACACACACACACACACTGAATAAAACCAAGTAATAAACTACTTGATCAGTTTCTAATGAGTCGGAATTGCTGACTAAGTTCTGAGCGCCTCTCCTCTCTTGTTCTAAAGCCCCCATTTTGAGCTGGATGTAGGTCCAACCAAGCTAAAATCCCAGCTTGCTTTCCAGCTAGGCTGAGCTGTATGCAGAATCATTATGTGGGATTCCAGATAAGCTGCCCAACCAGAGAACTGAAGGCAGAGGGGAGGGAATGTGGTCAAGTCCTTTTGTCTTTTTTCTAGTCTCAAATGCAGGTGTGGCCACAGCTGAGGACCCATTCTGGAACATGAGACCACCTGGAATGGGGAACCCCACCCAGGACACTGGCATGAAAAAGCAAGTGTCTTGGGATCCAGTGGCACCAAAGCCACCTTGCCAGCCCTGGAGGGCTCACCTCTAGACTTCTTAAATAAGGGGAAAAAATGGAATCATTCCATTGTTGCGACATAGAGTACATTAAAAAAGGATCAATCTCCCTAATGACACGTTTGCTTTTTGAGCACCTCATGAATAACTTTGGTCACGTCGAAGGCAGTGACACACCAGAAGCATTTTCTTCTTTTGCTTCTACTTGCCAGAAATTTCTCTCTCCCTTTGCTTTCCCCACAGAGAACAGAAAAGAGCTGCAAATCTTTATAGGGAAGTCTAACTCTAGCATCAAATCTTACCTCTAAGAAGCCACATTCCACGAAACCCCTGTAGTCTCCTGGGGACCTTGGCAAAAATTAAATATACTGCTTTTGTAATTACCTTTTCATTCCAACTTTCCTACTTCTCCCATAAAGAAGCAGAGCTATTCAGAGCCGCTTCTGGCATGTCTAGCTTTATTCCAGGAACTTTAGAAACTTCACTAATTAGAGTCTCAGGTTTTTTTTTTCTTTCTTGATATAGTTTTCTAATTAGAGCAGGAATCTTGGATTCACTGGCAGTCCTGCCACTACCCAAGGATAACCTCAGCTCTCATGCCTCAGTTTCTTCACCTTCATCATCTTCATCTATTTAAATAAACAGCTGCACCAAACACTCATTTGGCAGTCTACGTCTCCCATTATCTGTCCATTTCTTCAGTTTACAAATACCGAGGGTCGTAGAGACATGGCTGGGAATGCGGATTATTCTGAGCAAAGGTATGTCCCTACCTTTATGGTGCTTGTGGCACAGTGGAGGAGACAGACATTTTAAAAACTCACACCAACAGATGTATAATTAGTGGAATTACAGTGCCACAGGCTCGCTATAGGAGTCTTTATTTCTAGGAAGTGGTTTTTCTAACGAGTCTCTAATGCCCTATATTTCTCTGAAGTAACTAACTACCCTTCATACTCTGTTCTTAAGTTGTGCTTTTATGTCCTTTTAATTGCTCTGGCTTTTTCTGTCAGACAATTCGAGCTTTGTGTCAGAATTCTCTGCACTTCAACAATTTATTCTAATCCTTTTAGAAATAGGGAGATCAACTTGTATTGATAGGGATGGAAAGAGGTTCAGGTTATATGAAAAACAAAGTGGTAAGATAATTTGAGTCATATGGTTTATGAGCAGAGCGGAGTGTGTATGTAGACACGTTCTCAGCAGCAACCTGCAAGAAACATTCTGCCCTGGGTAAGGAACCTAAGGAGGAAAGGCTTTTCCTTCTTGTTCAGGAGACTTTTGTGGAAATGTTAGTTGTTAACACGGGGCTTGTATAATTTTTATAAGAAAACAATGCCTCAGATATCCAACAGGTCTTCCCCATACATTGCATCATGGACAAAAGGCGCATATCCAGGAACGACTGTGACAGTGACCATCTTACCCACAGCTCTTCTCTCCATGCACAAGGAGAGTTCCCATTTAGCCTAGACATAAGGTATTTGCTTCTCTCACTAGTGCCCTTTTCCAGAGTAATGTCCATTAAAGGTCTTAAATCTATTGTTTGTTGGTCCAATACCAACCGGGGCTAAACAGTTTCACTCCACACTCACCTATCAGACTGCTAGATTACACACCTGAGACTCTTCCTCCCTTGACACGGCTGTGTGTTCCTGTTTTTTCAACAATGGTGAGACAAAGCAATTTCACAGTTATCAGATGGGTTATCACGGGAACTTACCGTGATATCTTGCAAGACCCCTATAGAAACTCTTAAATCACTGCACGTTAGGAGCGCAGGCAGCTCCCGTTCTCTGGAGGGCTGTGTAATACGACACAGTCGTTCTCAAGGTCGTAAGTCTTACTTGTGAAGAGCTCGATGAGGTGATGCTGCTGGCACATGAGAGCAGCCCCGCTCGACAACTCTGCACGGAAAGCATCCCATCTAGATTGCCAACACATCCCGTTTGCCCTCCACGTTATCCAAGCTGGCCTCCTATCGTCTCCCATGGGGAATGGAGAGGAATTCTATAAATCTAACATTCCCTTGCACGTGCTCTGCACAGGCCGCAGTATCCTCTCAAAAACCCCAGACAGCATCAGACAATAACCCTGCCTGTGCAGGGAACAGGCCAACATTAGCTCCTTTATCAACAACTGCTTAGTTCTTCATTCATCCACGATTTAATATTAACAGTTTGAAGGACTTGCAATGGACGATCACTCTGGTGATATTGACTTATCCCTTTCACCTCCTTTTCCAGGCCTCTGAAAGGCCAACCTAAAAGCCATTCATTCAAAAGCACTTGTTATTGCAGAGCTGACATGGACAAAGCCCAGGATGGGCCCTACGAAGAGAATGAAGACATGGTTAAAGGCTAATGGGGAGAGAAATACAAAGTTGATGGAGGCTAACAGTCGAAAATTTAGGAAGAAGGCATCCCAAGAACCAGAAAACTGGGAACACAAGACCAGAAACTGGAGGTGAAGTTAGAAACGATTAACATGGTCATGAACAAACTATAAAAGTTAAGTATCCAGAGAGGCCAGGCTGCGATCCAGACTCATATCTTTGTGCTGGATAATTAGTTCATGGTTTTGATGTCAGTTTGGAGAGGTGTCGGGTTCAGAGAGCAGGGTCCTTAGATTACCTCTAAGAAAAGTTTCATCAGACTGCCCCTTTTAGAGGCACACAGTGTGTTTTCCCACAAGATAGAGACAATTATATTTCAAAGGGCAGGTTTATTATAAAAAGGGAAACAAAGTAAAGGATGCTTGCACAGGTGCAAGTGGGCAGAAAGAGCTGCCCCTAAAAGGCACAGGATTGTTAAGAGGCCCGTATAGACCCAGGCAGGCAGCTGTGGGACTGTTATTTGCAAAGGGAGACTTGGAGAAGCACAGCCAGAGTCAACATGGCCAGAGAGCTGTATCCTGCCAAAGCAGAAACTGTACTATATGGTCTTCTCCTTGGGAGGGGCTCATTCCTTTCTGCAATTGTTAACTGCTGTTAAATTGGTTATTTCTGGGTTGGCACCTAGGTTTTCTTATGTGTTTGGTTTGATGGGGTCGATTTGAAGGGACCTGTGATTTTTTTCCCAATGGTCAATTTCCAAATCCCCACCTGGGCTGCATGGTCCTGTCTTAGCCACTGGATACTTTATTTTCCCTTTAAGTTGTAGTGACAGGGACAATTTGTGTAAAATGGACAAGGACAGTTATATAACAATTTATTATAATACTCCAAACTCTATCAGAGCTCCCCAAAACAAACCCAAGAAAAAGAAAAACAAACCCAAACTTGAGGCTTCCAAAGACAATACTTGTCTCCGTCCGTAGGCCAATGTAGATGAGTGTGTAAGGGTTAATTCTGAAAAGGGGGAAATCTAACTATACAAGTTTACTAAAATCCGAGTTACCCCCAAAGCATCGGAAATTCTACTGTTTGTTAAGTGGGTCAGTGTTCACCTTCTTATACACTCATACCTCTGAGGGGCAAAGTATTAGCATCTAAGGAGAATAATACAAAAAAATAAAAACTAAAAAAATGACAAGTAGTTATGCTTCTCCAGTATTTATAAGCTATTGGAATGTGATATGTATATGAAAAAGTCCATGGAGAAATGGAGCCTCTGGGGATTCTTTACATGTGGACACATTTCCTCTAGAGCAAGAGCTGAAGCTGAGAGAGGGGTAGTTGAGATATTAGCTCTCTAACAGCTAATATGAGTTGGAAGCAATCACTTCATTACTTTAACTCAATTGATTTTATAATAAAGACCAACCTCTGATGAAGGGAGGTTAGAGGTTACTGTCTTCATTCCACCTACTAAGGGCAGTATTGCTCAGCCAGAGTCAGAAATTTGCTCGATGTGCCATATATAGAAAGTACTAGAACCAAATCTGTCCAAGTCCGAGTTTAGGGCAATAAGCCCTTGTGGTGTTGAGATTTAACAATACTGTCATTGCTTCAATACAAGGTAATAGATGGCATTCTATAAAATACTTGACATAGTCATGCTTTTCTTTGACCATGGAGGTATTACATTCATTTAACAGTCCCATAAGAATGAGCCATAATATCCAAGAAAAATAAGATCCAATGCAGATGAGAAACTCCATCTCAAGTTTTAATTTCCTTTCATCGATTTGGAGTCCAAACTCAGATTTTAATAATAACTGTGACATGGTTCTCTCAAGTGCTGGCAATATGTAGAAAAGCTACTCAGGTGAACAGAAAAGCCAGTCTTAATTTAAGGGTTAAAAAATCTCAGATATGAAATGGAGAAAGATTGCAAAAGTGGCAAAGGGATCACCTATCCATTTCAAAGACATGTTTATCTTTCTGTATTTCAAAGGAAAGTCCTTTTGAAAGATGTGGCATAGAAATATGCATGTGAATAGAAGCACATTGAAAAGTCTTAGCTTTCAGGTATAATGGCTCTCCCTTAGAAAGCACTAACAGGATTCCTGAAACTCCAAGGTGCATTTACTATGCTGCCCTGTTACAGGGCCTGGCAGCTTTCTTTGCCTCTGTCCAGCTTTTATCTGATGATTCATTAACATTTCCTGCTTTATAGACCTAAATGCTACTACTACTTAAAAGTCTCCTTCTCTAAAGCAGAAATGTATTCATTCATGTGGTCCTAACGCAAGCTAGGATGTGTCTTATTTGTTTAAAAAAAAAGGGGGGGGAGGAGGGGGTGTGGAGGGAGGGTGTTGGGGGATGTGAAACCGTGAAGCAAAGATAATTATGGAAGACCCAGCAAGCAAATTTGGTCGTCGTTGTCGTCTTCTAGAAATATTCATGAAAATCTGTCCCTGAAAACTGCTGGTATTTGGTAGCCAATCTTGTCTACATGACTTTTCTGAAAAATGTTCTTAGAAAGATTCCCACAAAGGGGTGATAATAAAATGCATCTCATCAGACGATCTTGCAGCCTGGCATGGAGTCCCTCTCACACCTTCAGCAGGGATTGTGACTCTTCCCTCCAAGGCCTTTCTCACTCTCCCCATCTCAATGGCACTGCACCTTCTGCCTCATGCAAGCCTCAGCAAGCATGCCAGCACCATGAGGGACACAGCAGTCTGCGATCTGTTAGTTTGCACAAAGGCAGACCCCAGGGATTTCAAGAGTTGAGGTCCACAAAAGCACTTTAAGGAATAGTAAATTCACCCCATGGAGAAGCTGTTCTCATGAAAATCCTGTGAATTGAGCCCGTCTCAAGGGGAAGTGAGACTGGATTTTTACTTGTGAAAAAGGTATTTATTAAAAAGATTAGAATTAGGCCCTGACATGATTCCTTTTTCTAGTGCACATTCCCAGAAATCACACTGCAAAGTCTGCAATAGCCAGGCTGCCTCTGAATCTCAGCTGACTGCTCAGTGCCACCCAAAAGAAACCAGGCTAATCCATCAGCAGCCCGATGTAAATGGCCTTCTGCTGGGCTTGGTTTCAACAGGCATCCTCTTTGCCTGGTGAACGTCCTCTTTCCAACTAGAGGCCAAGTTATTAAGAAATTGCTTGTCATCTTAGATTGGATTGATCATTTGTTTCCCTGAATTCTTTTTCTCATCATTTACTCATTACACGCCTCCTCCTGATGGAAGTAGACATTTATTAGCTTCTGCATTTATTGCATTGGCAAACAGCAACATTCAGCTGCATTTGCTGGGGGTTCATTCATTTATCTATTGGATAAGAGACTAAAGTTTTCTATAGGGCAGAAAAATTAAAATATCAGTCAGGTTGACAGCTGGGAAAATGAGGGTCTCTGCCACAAGAAGCTTTGCTTGAGCTTGGGGTTTACAGAGGAGCTACAATGTTATTTCATCACTGACCACAACTGAGGACTATTATCTGGTGTACTAGTCTTCCAAATAAATGCCACTGTGGCATAACGTGAAATAGCTGGGCTGCAGAGCTAACTGCTATTTTAAATAGGAAATGTAACAAGATGCTTTCAATGATCCATTTCTACAAAGAGTGAAGGAGAGAAAACTATTTAAATCAATGACCTGGCGCTAGAATCATGGAATTGAAAGTTGTAGTGAGCTTACAGGTCCTGCAACTCTCCTGCAAGAATCTTCTATGTCCTCCCTGCATGCCCAAACTCCCTTTGGCCTAAACACTGATGGTGCCAGAGGAGCTGGCATATCCCACAAGGCAGCTTCTTTTAGAGCTAAAGACCACCTGCTGATAGGGGCCCCTTCCTAGAGCTGCTTGTGACCTTGGGGAAACCATTCAGGCTCTTCAGGTCTCAGGGTGCTTGTTGTAAAACTTAGGCTGCCCTTATGTTGAAAGAATCAGAGCTGAAGCAGGGGAAAATCATTCAGAGGCTAAAAAGCTTTAGCTCAGTCAAAAGACCAGCAGGCCATGAGAAACTTCCCTGTCTTCTGAGGCTCTGTGCTGCCTATAAGCAAAGCCCGTCTTTAAGATTCTACAATGAGACGCAAGTCATTCCAAGCAGGGGGTCCAATGAAATACAGCTGCTTCTTTTCCAACTCATTCTTCAAGACCCTCCTTCTTGCCTCTCTGTCTTCACTTTCTTTGAAGCAACTTTTGTTATACACCTTTTCATTCTGGACAAAAAGAAGCAGCAACAACCCAATGGAGAATTCTTTTGAGGCTGTTAGCCACTCACACAAACCCCCACGGAGCATTGGGCCCATCCCACCCCTGCCCTGATCTTCCTAGTCTGATGCCAACTTTTTGGGCTGCAGCACCAGGGCCACAAAGCTGAACAGCTTTGTGCTATACAAACAGAGAGTTTGTGCATCGTAGAACTGCAGCCTTCCCAGTAGAATATGTTGCTTAAAGTACTGCTCAGGTCCCATGGAATTATTTTAGAATAAGTATAAACACTAGTAAGACTGTTATCTTACAAATCTGTGGTATCTTTTAGCCAAATGTTCATATGGACATCTTTTCTAATTAGCTTTTAGTCTGATATGAGAGCACCCTATTCTGTGCACTGATATTCAAAAAGAACGTTGATCCATTCACTTGTGACCTTGGACCTCAGTTTACCATCCAGACGGGACCCTCATTCATTATCACGACAGCCTTAGTTACAGTCTGTGAATCCAGTGCAGTGATGCACTTGGTAACTAAATGTCCCCTTAATGTTCAACCACAGCTTTGAAGCCTGTGAAATATAGCGATACAACTTCCCAAAGATTAATTCACGTTCTCCTTTCCAACATAGTTAATGTCAAGATAAGGTTAAAGGAGCATTAAAAAGAAAATTATACCCGAGCTCTAATGACCTAGCATGCTGATATTTCCCTTCTTTGTGTTATCTTTAATAAAACTTGGATAAAAAGCAACAGGTATTCTTTAGGGGTGGTTCATAGGTTAACAGTTCCGAGAGATTCCATTCTATGACACAGGATGATAAAGAAGGGTTTTCAATTTAGTTTTATCACTTAAATCATACAAAAGTCTTTCTGCCCTTATAAAGATAAAATTCTTTCAAACACTTCTATATCTAAGATGACAGATAGGTAATAGACAGATAGACAGACAGACAGAGAGATAGATAGAGAAGGTACAGGAGGAGAAACACAAAAATCTATACTATACAACCACTGGCTTCACCTAATGTAGAAGTGACAGGGAGTTTAAATGTGTTAATAGTAACACTTAACACTCCCTGACATAAATGAATGTGTCACGCTATGCTATATGCTATGTGCTTTACATGGATTTTCTATAGTGCACTCACAATAGCACCATCAGGTTGGTTTTACCGTCTCCACTTTCCAGAAGAGGAAGCTGACTAATTCGTGGATTATTTTATGAATGGAAATAATCTGGGTCTATTATTGGCCCGAATCTACTATTAGATATTTATTTCATATAAACAGAAATTCTAATTTGTGTCAATGAAATGTTTTATTTCATTTAAAAGGGAGGGGGGAGAAAGAGTGATTAATCAATTGTAATTACAAACACAGGCAGACAAGATGACTGCTGTAACTTTGTCAATATTTAACATACTACAAAACAGCCAGTATGCTTATTTTCATATCTGTTACCTTACTGTTAGCCTACTGTCTCCTTAAATACAAAGAATTATGTCCATTAACCTGGGCACCAGATTCTTAAATGTTTTGATTGAAAGGAGAACAGGGAGGGATGGGGGAAAGGAGGGGAGGAGAGAGCAGAAATGTATCTTAAGCCTGAAACAAACATAAACCTTATTTTCTTTTGACTCTGGTCCTATCTGTCCATGCTGGGATATATATCAAATGATAAATCTCAATTTCAAAAGATGAGTTGGCAAAGTGATGAACCCAAATTTCAAACTACTGCAATGAATCATCAACTGAGAAGATCCTAGAATACATGTAAAGGACTCTTTTAAGGACTCTTGTACTTTCCTGTATAATCACCCTACTCAGAACAATTACTATTTTCAAATACAATGTCAGAAAGTTCTCTATTAATTGCAAGGATGTGTCTCAGTCACACATCTGTCATTAAAACTGCATCTTCTAATTGGTAATGGTAAGTCAGATCATTAAAATGAATTTTAATTTATCAGATATAGAATGGAATGGCATGAAGATGTCCTGAAATGCCTAATGAAAAAATGCCACGTGTACTGGAAAGCAGTATCGTATAACTGTCCTCAGAGAATAGTACTGGGAAGGGGAGGCAGAGATGACAGTCACTAAGGGTGGGGAGTGAAACTTCCCTCCTAAGCTCCAGAACAGTCTCTGTAACATCTGTGGCCCAGTCCACTGCTGCTGCCCCGGCAGGCTGACCACCGTGGAGACACCTTCCTTGAACCCAGTCTGTTTTGATAATAGGGAGGAGCTTGGAGGACAGTGAAGTGGGGGAATTGTTCTAAAGGTGAGCCAGAAAGAAAAACCGAACCAACCCCCAAACTGGAGGCTGTCTACAAAGAAGGGAGGTGCAAATAGGAGCTACCAGGGCCTTCCCTGCTGTGATGGGCTCCAAGGGCTGAAAGCAGGAAAGGGACCAGAATGCTGAGGCTGTGAAAACGGATCTGTCAAGCCCATGAACAGGCTACCTGCTTCCCAACTGTGGACATGGTTGGAGGGGCAGTTTTGGTCCAACTAATAGTAAAGTAACAAATCAGTCATATAGTAAGTATTTCGCTGTGGTTGGGACACCCAGATGAGTGGGAATCCCCACCCAGCTCTAAACTTCCATGAGTCTGTGTGGTGTAAAAACTGAGCACGTGTTTCCCCTGCCAGAGTTCAAATCCAGGCTCTCCACGTAGTATTTCTACAAACATGGCTAAAGCACACAGCATTATTTTGCCTCACCACTACTTTGAAATGAGGATAACAGGCCTGAACAACCAGTTGGAGGGGTTAAATGAAATAATGCATGTAAATGTGTCGCACTGTGCTGGCAAAGATGAGCTCACAGTAAGTGTGACTATTCTTCATTTCAAAACTTCAGCTAGGTAGGATTCTTCATACTGGCTTGGATTTAGGAAGTGGGAGGCTTGAGAAAGAGAGTGCAAGATCATAGGGAAATTCATGGCCATGCTTTCACTTGCTGGAGTTTTTTAAAAATGCTTGAATATTCACTTATCACATCCATAGTGCCTAATTTACTCTTCCTGTCGGGGAGCAGGGATTAGAATCACTCTTGAAATCAGAGCGCTATTTGAACTCAGCTAGAACTGATCTGCTAGCAAAGTACAGACCAAAAATACATAGCAATGACCGAGCGAGACAAGGAAGATATTGTACTTGAAAAGCCATCCTGGCACTTTTCTAGAAGATAGTGAAGAATATACACTATAAAACAGGCAATAACAGAACTGGAATCAAGGCCAGCGGTATGGGCCACTGCTGTTCAGAAGACCAGTCAGAAGAACCAGAGACTCTAGCACAGGTAACAACGCAGCCACAAGGCCACACCGGGCTGGCAGGGGCACTTTCCAGGTGGTGGCCCGAGTCAGCTGCCTCTCACCTCCAAGATGCACACACACTGTCATTTTCTGACCCTTGTTGTGAAGTGGTTTCCTTCATAGAAGTCCTCACCACTGAACTTAAGATGTCATTCCCTGCTATTAATACTGATAACTCCAAAACCAGGAGCATTGGCTTGTTTTACTCTCTTTATTTCTGGAGCCAAAAATTTCTAGCAGATAATCTGCTAGAAATAAATATTAAATTAACGATAGAACATAATGAACAGCTGATGGTAACAAATAAAGCAAAAGGAAATAAAGGTGATTGGCAAAAGTCCTAAATTGTTAGTAAATAAGGATACTAATTGGCTTGTTTCAAAAGTTAATAAAGATATTTAAATTACTGCTTTTCAAAAGTATACAAAAGTATAAGCAGATGACCTGAAAAATATATATTAAATCACAGCAGGGACTAACTGGAGAATAGTAACTCTTGAAATAAGAAAATTGACAAGGTAGGTTTCTGAGGCTATAGTCTAGAATTTTTATTTCACTTGTTAACTAAAATCAGCCAACATTTTTCTTCCTTAAAATGTCCACAAATAAGGTGAATGGTAGAAATAAGTTGAATAAAAGCCAATATTTCAGTTCCTTAAAATACCATGAACTTACAGTATTTTACTGCCATTACTGATTTTAAAATAAATGAATAATGAGACTATAAAGCATAAAGGGTATCTGAGAATACCCTGTTTTTCTATGTGGATAAACTTTAAGAGCTATAATTTTCTCAAAAGAAAAATGATTTTCTTTGGATAATGGAATGATCCAGAATGTACATTATATAAAATAGGCTATGGAAAACTTTTTTAACTGCAGTGTGTACATTCAAGGTGGCAAGTTAGCAGGTGTTTTATCATGTTTTATTCCAGAGGAGAAAGAAAAGCACTTTATAACAGTTCTTTATTCCTTTATCTTTAAGCTGCAGCATAATCAAATAAAGACATTCATTCACAATTGAGAAGGTGGTTTTAATCCTTGTAATGTCCATAATTTATAATATGACAATAGAATACTTTAGTCATTAAAATATACTTTGATGCAAAGTATTAAAATTACAATACCTGCACATGTAAGAGATGATTTAAGGTGTATAACCAGTATTAGAATTTTGATTTTGAGGCAGAAGCAGTAAAGACAATAGGAAGTTGAGGAAGAAATACAAAAATGAATTTAAATTACATGAGAAAGATACTATTCTACCAAATAAATTTTGGAAGGTTATAATTTGGTGGTTTTAGTTTTATAGATTGAAGGATTCAATACTTAGTTTGTTAAGTTTTTTTTTAAAGATTTATTTATTTATGCATACAGAACTGGGGTACAGGGGCAGTGAGAGGATGCATCAGAGACAGAGTGGGGAGCAGAACAGGCAGATCGACTAAGTACACTGCTGAGGGGAGCAGCAGGCAGGTCAGGAGAGGTCTGCGCGCCATGTGGGTCACCTCCGGGGCTGGGGATTGAACTCATGCTGAAGTGGCTTTAGCTTCTGAGTGCTGCACTTTAATCCACTGCATCACTAGGGAGGGCCCTGTTAATTTTTTTTTAATTGAAGTAACAGCATTACAGCTTTATATAAGTTTCTGGTATGCCTCACTGAGAATCAACATGTGTATATTACTACACATTAAGTTCATCACACTCAAGAGCAAGACTTTTAGTAATGTAGTCAAAGAAGGGACATTCTCAAGAAAGGAAACACAGCCATTGTGGTTTTGTCCTGAGATGGCCAACAATATGCTGAGCCTCTTCCTTTTATAACTAAGTACTTTAGTGGTTCTGCTCCTCGGAGAGTACTTTTTAATAGAACCTTGTATAAACTACACAAAAATAACTAACTGTGCCAGAACTGTCTGACCTAGCATCTTCCTCTGTAGAAGTGAAATCTACAATGTTGATATCAACATCCCACTGTCATTTGCTGAAGCTGTGACGCCATAGAAATGTTTTCTGGGCCCTCCCTGGTGGCACAGCAGGTTGGAGTGCTGCACTGTGGAGCTCAGCTCAGCAGTGGTGGCTTCAGTACGAGTTCGATCCCTGCCCCGGAGGTGGCCACATGGCGTGGCAGACCTCTCCTGACCTGCCCGCTACTCCCCTCAGCAGTGTACTTTGTCAACCTGCCTGTTCTGCTCCCCACTTTGTGTCTGGTGAATCCTCTTGCTGCCCCTGCACTTCCGGCTGTATCCCATTTCTGTAGACATAAATAAACCTTTAAAAAAAAATGTTTTCTGCCTCTCAGGAATACAGTCCACAATGTATGTTTATTTCTCAAGAAAAGATCCTATAACCAGGAATGTTTTAACTGTGAAATCCATCACTAGGAAAGCAGTATTGGTGAAACTAGTCTTCTGTGACATTTTACCATGTCATCTTGTCTTGTCCCACACAACACAACGCTGTGACCTGTCCTCACCCATTATTTCCCCTCCTCTTATCCATTCCATTCTCATGGGTAATAGAGAAGAGGGGAAAAGAATTCATCCTATACTTTTTATTAAATAAAAGATTTGGATCCAAAAATCAATGGGGAAGTGAATTTTCATTTGTCTCTGATACCTTAAGTCAGAAACTTCTGACGGGAGATTAAAACAAAAATCAAAACACAGCAGACAACTCACAGCACATTATTAGAGATGTTCTGCTTTAGCGTTTCTTCCAGGTTCCAGGTGTTCTCCCTCCCGCTGTCCAAACCTCAGCCACTTCTTTAAAGCTGGTAACCCCTGGACTTTGCAGCCACTGACTAGAACCTGACTTTGTGGTGTCTGTGTGTCCAGTTCCTGGTCTTGAATAGGTGGACTCTGACATTACAATAGTGCAAGGCTTAAAAAACACTTTGCACCAGGAAAAGTGAAAGTTCAACCAAACTTTTTGTTTTATTTTTCATTTCTAACCCATCCTGGGTTTACATTCATTCACTCAAATAAAAGGATAAAGGTTATAACCAGTCTCCTTACTCAAGAGAAGGCGATCACACTAAAGTGTCCAGTTCAATATCTCTGATCTATATGATCTACCAGATTTGAAGGGAAATACATGTAAGAGAAATGCCATTTTATCTAAGGAAGCCTATTAAACAGTTCTGAAAATCTGAAAGTCTGTGTTGCCCTAACTGTAGATTTTTACATTATTTCTACGTTACAAAATTGAGACAATGCTTCCATTCCATCTGGCAATGGAATGGAATTCAAGGTAATGTTTTTAACACAACGACATTACAGATTTTGTGTGTGTGTTTTTTACCAACAAATTAATTCATAGATGTCATTATCAATGTTAAGGTGCCAGACTGATGACAATGGTGTTATTCTACTATTACATTCACATGTAATATTTCATCTCCATTTTCCCCAGAAATATGTTATGAAAGCTATTTCACAAAAGAGGACTCTGAGGGTCAAGCTTACATGATGTTTCCAAGGACAAACAGCTGAGAAGTAGAAGGTCTAACATGTGAATCCAGATCCCCTTGTTTCTGATGTCACTACATTTACCTTGAAGTCGTTTGGAGGAGGGATCATCCAAGCCTGTTTCCATAAAATTTCAAGGTCTGGGGTCATCCTTAAATATCCCAGGTTATTATGAAATGACAAAGAGACACAACTAGAGAATGACTGCTTTACCAGATTGTGGTGTATGAAAATGAGTAAGTGGAATATATTTTCAAGCTAGCTGTCCTTTGCTCAGATAGGACAAATCAGGTGTGTTCTATTGAAAATGTTTTTCATTCTGTTCAGCAATTAAACTCCTGCATGCCTGCTTTGTTCCACAAGGTCAGTAAAGCTAGTGAAATTGTATGGTTTGAGTTGCATAAAACCTAAGGAATGGTACCCAATTATTGATCACATTTCATCACCTCTGAATATTGGGGATGACAACGCAACACAAATCAGTTCTAGGAACCAACGTAGACAAACACCCATTCACTACGTAGAACCTGTTTGACGGCTGATGATGATGACGAAGACAAGGATGACTGGTAAAAACCCTGCCACCTCCCTAACTACGTAAAAGCCACCTTTAAGCTCTAGGTTTCAGTCTCCTTATTTGAAAAAGTACACTTCTGTACTAGAGGAACACTGTAATTTCAAGGAGCAATAAAATTTTATATGTCTGTAAATATCTCATTATCATAGTCTCCAACTTGTATTAATTGGTTTTAATTGTCAGACAGTGAAGGCTTAAAATCTCAACAAGCTTGTTTTGTTGCCTGGCAAGGCTTGAAACCCAAAATCTCATCATAATCACTGTTTCCACTTGCTTACTTCAAAAGTAAAATTCATTCAAAATGATCTTTTGCATAATTACTCTTAAATACTCACATATAACTGGTATTCTGTAAATAAAGTCACTTTATATAACTGGTGCCTCTCTTTAGACTAAAATCCTTTTGTTTTCTGGCATTATTCTTTTTGGGGACTGAGTTCAGGGTCAAATCCAAATGATACAGAAAATAATTTTTTGATGAATATTACAGAGAAATGGCAGTCTTTGTCTTTAATTACATGCTATTGAATTTGAACAAATAGTTCCAGGAGTGCTTGCCAAATTTCTACAATTTAAGCAACTCTGAGAAAATAGGCAGTTCACAATCTATTATATGTTCTTTTTCTTGAACTACAGAATTACTCATTGTTGTTCTACTTTATTTTCATTTTAATGATAAACTAAAAACCAGACAGACCTCAACACTTGAATCCCACCCAAGGAGGCCACTTATCTCTCAGTTTTCAATGAGGCTTCTCTCACCTCTACTTTCAATCTCTACCTCACACCATATACTGTCCAAGGTGGAAACTACACAATGACTAACTCCTAGAAATACTAACACTAAGAGGTAACAAATAAGGATGAGACAGAGCAGGCAACCTGTGTCTGACTACCCGCTCCATGGGATACAAATACCCACCAAGCATATCTGGGAGCAACAGTCAGGGCCCAGTGTGCCCCAATATTGGGGTGTCTAACACAAAGCAGAGGAAAGGGTATCGAAAAAAGCCAGCTTGGGAATTTCCTTCTAGGGAGCATTGAAGTGGGAGATGGAAAACCATCAAGAGAGGTCCAAAGCAGAAACAGCACAAGGATGGGCAATGAAGTAGGATATTTCTGACATTTATTAATTACTTAGATTAATTTTGAGATAGAACTAACACAGCCACTCAGCTGAATTTCAGACAGTTCCAACGGACTAAGGCATAAGGAAATGATGGGTGTTCCTAGAGGTGTCCCTAGTGAGAGGTGGAAGAGGTTCATTCTTGGACGCCACACCCCTTTTTCCTATTATTGTCACTACATTAAGTTTCACTATTTCCCTGACTGATCTGGCTGAACTTGTAAATTTCTGTTCTGGTTATTTTCCTCCATTGTATTGTCCAGGAGTTAACTTCTTTCCTCTCAAAACCCTCAGAGGGATAAGGCCCAATACAAGATGCTTCGCTGCTTCATTACGCCATTATTTTCAGGGGCTCTTCTATTAGTTTTGTCTACAGACAAAGCCACACTAATGACAGCCACCATCTGAGCAGGCCCTATCATGAAATTCGGTCCTTGTTTCTTCACTGTGGCACATGAGCCCCTGTTAAGTAGGTTTACTGATGTTGGGTTTACAAAGAAGCCAAGTTCAACTGTCACTAAGGGAGACTTCATTAAGTATATGGTTTCTGTTCTTTACCTCTTCTGACTCTAAACAAAAAATGCCATGAGCACTTCCACCAAACCAAATCTTAAAATGAGCAGAGGGGAGTGAAATTGTATAATAAACACAAAGTCTCATCGGAGTGGGAGTCAGCTGCTGGTCACAAGGAGAGGCTACAGGTGAGGAGGAAGATGCAGGCCTGGGTGCCATGGCTGGGGAACCACAGTAAGTCACTCCATGTCTACAGTCTCAACAGCATAACTGACCACAACTGGTTGGGCAGTGAAGAGAAGAAAAAAAAAAAACACCTTCCTCTAGTGGTTCGCTCTAGTGTCGAAATAATTGTGTCCAATTGTTTCACATACTGCCAGGCTTATAATAATCCTTCAACAGATGGTGGCTATTTAATATGATGCTGATGATAGTGATCTTTATTTCTTGGCCAATAGCCTCAGGGTGGCAAAGTACCAAGGTACCAGGCACATTCCACCCAAAATCGAGTACGGTCATTCTATTTAGGACAGGATTTGGTATGGGTAGGATTGCTTACTTCTTTCCAGAGTCATGTAAAAGTCAATAAATAATATCTTAGATAACAAGTGACTTCACAAGTTCACTCAACAAATTGTATGTGCACTGACTAGTGTTTGTTTAATGGTATGTCAGACATACCAGACACAGAGTTGCATTAGTAGCAGGAGCTGGTGTTGCTGGGGCAGAAGAACCCTGGCCTGAATCCTTGTGCAAACTACAGATGAAGGTATGGCCAGGTGCATAGTCAGTGAGTGAGTCTATGCTCTCTACATTGCCTGTTTACCTGTGCCTTTTTGAGATTCAATCTTATTACCTGCTGAACATGACTCTACTCAACAAAAATTTGCCAAGCACCTACTATGTGCCAGGTTCTCTTCTGGGTGCTAGGGACAAAGCAGTGAATAGACAATGGAAGTTTCTGTTCCTAGAAAACTTAGGTCAAAACTACAAAGTCTGAACTCTTGTGTTCAACAGTGTGCAAAGTCCATGGAATCACACAGGACATGATTGTTGACCTTCACTCAACTTCCTCATGGGCTACAAAGACTAAACTTTCTGACAGAAGCAAGCTGACCTGCCTCCTGCAGCAAATAATTGCCAGTTCTGTAAACTCGCTCTGCAGGGTCACAGAAAACTTGAGCTCTGAGAGAATGGGAGACGCTGGCACATCTTTTGCTTGTCCTTCCTGTTCTAGATTTTGGCAAGCACTGGAAGACTTTTAAGGACTCGCAATGATAATTAAGTACTTACTAATTTGCTTACCCTCCTACTTCATTTCATGAAAGAGAAGAAAATTCCTATTCATATCCTGCCGCCTCGGTGGCACTCTGCTGGCCCGGTGCCTAGTATCCACAGAGCGTGGGCAATTCTTGGGTTAGTGGACATGACTCTGGGTGTTGTGGGGGGGGGGGCCTCTTGTGAAAAACACTGGACTGTAGGTTTGAATCAGTAAGGTGAATAATAAAATGAAAAAATGAGAGAGGGAGAACAGAGACTACCCCCAGAGAACCTTGAGAAGCCTTGGGCCTCTTTCCTATTTGTGTACCCTTTTGCAACTCCAGTTGTGAAAAGGTGGCAGGGCCTCAGAAAACCTCAAAGTAGGAGCTCTATCAGTGAAATGCTATGTCTTGACCGCCACAAATTAAAAAAATATCAGCACTGGCATTATAGCAAATGACAGATTGCAAACTGGGATAAGTTACTGTTCCTTGAGGAAAAAGATCCCATGGTTGCAGTATCATGCTCAAACACGGCACGCAGCAGCACCTTCTCGGACGTTCGGAATGAATGTCAACTCTGGAAGGCTGTAAAGACATCTGTTTCGCTGAGTCAAACCTCACTTTCCTCAGAACTCTTTGGCCATGGGACCACTCTGTGACAAGCACATTTTTAAAGCGCTAGTGCCTGTTGGGTGCCAGATAATATGAAGATCAAAGAGAAGATAGCTCTGGACTTCTTGGGATTCACATATTTAATATTTTCTTTCAAACAGGGCAATTGGAGGCAGCTGCTTGGTGGGTATTTAACCAGGTGGTTCTCTGTAGCCCACCAAATTTC
>NW_004567106.1:62104978-62158354 GCF_000260355.1 Condylura cristata
CCATGTGGTCGCCTCCGGGGCAGGCAGGAATCGAACTCATGCGGAAGTGGCATAGTTTCTTAGTGCAGTGCTTTAACCCGCTGCGCCACCAGGGAGGGCCAGCTTTAGGTTTTTTTAAGGAATGAAAAGAACTGGCTATGCCTTACAGATACATGTGCTCTGGAGAACAGTAGTTCAGCACAGCTGCCACAGAGCCACTGGACCAGATACCAAGGGGTGCAGGTGCCATGAGTGCTCATCACAGTATCTGGACAGTGGCTGGCTGCCTAGAGGGCCTAAGAAATGCATTTCTGAATGAATGGTGAACGCCAAGGACTCTCTCTAGTCCCCCAAATCTGGTAAGAATGACCAAGGTCAAAATCTTATATTCATCTTGTGGCCAAACTGGATTTGGGTTCCTTTCATTAAATACCAACCTCACTGTGCCAAGCTGTTTTATATGCCAAGTTCAGATGTGGGCACTTCTTAATTGATGATGTTATGAGCTAATACTATTTGCAAAATGTTTGAAAGACGAAATATATCTTTCTAACTGGAGCTAATGTGTTGAAACATAATCCCTGAGAGGCACAGCTGGCTCACGGTCTGAACATGAAACTGAGATTGAAGAGCATTTTCTAACACCAGCCTGCAATTTCCTTTGAAAAAATTAATATTCATGTATTTTAATTTTTTTAGTCAGTAAAATAGGGAAAAAAGCATAGGCTGTTCTGCCTAAATGGAGTATATTTAAAATTTATAAGTAAACAAGACATCAAGAAGCAAAACAATCACTTATTACAAAATAGGGTACAAGGAAAATTCAGGCGATTTAGCCCACTTTCAATCACATAAAGAGGAAATACAGAATGATTTCTTGGCTGCAATATTCTTCGCAAGAACAAGAGGATTTCCCACAGAACAGATAGGGGTATGGATTGTTCTTCAAATACAACAGCTAACCGAGCCTCCCCAGACAAAGGGAACAGAATCTTTAAAGGGGGAGTTCATTTTTCCTGGGATTTCATAACGCTGTGTTCATTTCCTTCCTTGCCTTTACACATTCAAGTGGCAAAGCACTTTGAAAAAAGCTGTCATGGTAAACAGAAGCTAATTATTTTAATGTATAGTCTTTCACAGGAACTGTGAAGAGTTGAGAAAGTCTGCAGCCCATATTGTGGGCACCTTAGCACTTAGAACCACTACAAGCACTCACAAAAAGGCAGCACTGGGCTTTAAAGCTCAACTGTACATTATCTCTTTCTCAGAGCCCTGGGGCTATCATTGCAAAGCACAGTGGTCCATTCTAAGCTCTGAATAGTGAAAAGGAAGAGATCATTAAATTATAATTTCCATGCACAATTGGTACAAGAATTTCCTACCAACAGGATTAATATGAAAGCAAGATCCCAGAATAAAGCCGCTCAGCAGAAAGGATGGCAGTTTAGTGTCTTGTAAATTTGATTTCACTGAAAGCCCTGACACATCATAATAGTGAAATCCTATTTACTGTAGCAAGCAGGATGGATAATGCTATTTAATACCTGGTGTACTGTGTGCCATCCACTCACAGCTTTTGTGTTCCATGTCCTCTCATCTTACCTTAAGGTTAATACTTCTTGACAGCCTACATGGTAAATAGAGCCCCAAATTAAGTGCTGATTCCATGATTTGCAAATCTTTCCTCTAAAGTTAGGCACAGAAAAAATGGCTCCACTTAAAGGGATCATTCAGAGGGTTGCACTTTTAACGGTTCACCCCACACACACAAAAAGGAAGTCTCCTCACACTAAAGCTAGATTGAAAAAAAAAACCCAAAACAAACATTTTGAGGTTACTCAAACCACATTTCCCATTAGAAAATTCAAAGAGGTTAATAGAAAAGCTAGTGCGTTTGGAGGACTTGTTGAATAATGAATTAAGGATAAGACCCTTCTATCTACTACACTGCATTGATTTTTTCCCCCCAGAAAAGAAAATAGAAGGGGGAAAAAAAAGCCCACCCTGTTTGCTACTTTTGCAGTATCTGCCACAATAAAATTCCTTTCAGGAAACAGGTAAGAGCGAAGAAGAGTACAGTCTCTGCAGCTCAGTTAAAAATAACTGTGTCTAGTACAATGACAAAAGAAAGGGTGATACCAGGCCTTATTAATTTTTCTACCTAACAATTAACGTTTATTTGAACTATCATTACTTGTTAATGATAAAAAATTGAGAGCAACTCAAGGCACACGCCGCAAACCACTTTTCTGAAACCTCTGTCATTTGCAATAGCATACAATTAAAAGTGATGCCGCTTCTATTGTCTTCTACATCCAGACTTCTGGACCCTCGTGGTTCCTGCAGCTCTGATAACCACGGGGAAGCTGTCCTGACTTCAAGCTGTACAAGGAAGCCAATCCAAAATTCCATGTGGCAAAGGAATAATCTCCCTCTAGGTTGACAAACGCAAGCGAGCATAAGCTATCAAGGCATTATCTACTGATACCCTAAATTTGTGCTTTTAATGACTGTGTCCAGTTTTCCTGCAATTAATGGCAACAGTTTAGAAAGCACTTAAAGGGGAGGGGAGGACTAGCAAAGCTTTATTTTTTAATTCCATTATTTTGTTTACTATTTTATTTCCTGAGCCTCAAAAAGAATTGTTTATGTGTCAGTATCTCAGATCTGAGTGTTCCAACTGTGATTCTATCTATTAACCCCTTGAAGAAGCTGACCCAGGTCATTCAATGAAATATTTTTACAATGACAGACTTAATCTGGAAGTAAAAATGCATTGTAATTTCTTTCATAAGGAGCATGCTGAGCTGCCAATAATCTGTTCTGTTGTCATTTCTCTTTATTATCAGTGTTGGCATTAGTTTTCCCCAAGCTTTGCACAGAGGAATACAGAAACGGACGTACTAACCGACAAAGAAGTCAAGCCATCAAAAAAGCCAATTAATCACACAGATGAGTCCGATACTATGATGTAAGAGAAGATACGGAACCTACTCTAAGTAAAAGGCTTTTTAAACTTGCTCATTTGATGTAAGCCTGACCTTAAAATTTAATTAGCCACTCTCCCCACAGGTGATGAACTGGTAAAGTACTTTTCTTCTTAATGACAATTTATTTTTCACCATTCTCTCTACATTACTCTTTTGCCCAGCTTGCACAATTCCTTCCTCTTAATTGTACAGATTGACTGCAGTGTGTATGCAAATAGCTACTGAAATCCAGAGGCGCCTGGAAACTAAAAGTAATGCACATTCCCTACCCTGTTGATCTGAACATTGTAACTGCATCTAACTAAGCTCTCTGATCTCCCTCAGTTCCTCAAGCCACCAGGGCTTTTAGCGCTCTCTTCATGCTGTGCCAGACCCCGCCATTCTTAAGAATGCCAAGAGCAAAGTGGATTCAGTCGAGCAAATCGATTCAAGTTCATAATTGAGAAGTTAGACATGCAAGACACACTAATCATCAAAGAACTCCATGTCTCCTGAGGAGAAAGGGGCCCTTGCTCTTGGAAGGCCCCTGGGAGAAACTGGACGCTATCTTCTCACACTAGGGCAGAGCTTCCTCTACCCTCCCTCCTCTAGGGTTCAGAGGTTACTGAAAAATAAATTTTCCTGGAAACATGCAGGCAATCCAGATTCTAATGAAAACTATTAGTATATCAAGTATGTTTGCTTTCTAGAGATGGAATAAAATGACCATCCTGTACCAATAACATAAACATGAATGATGGATACATGAGCGAACGGTTCAGAAACACTTGTAAAATGTTTGAATGACTATGAATTTCTTCAAAATAAAAGAAGCACAAATAGATATTAAAGTAACTCTTAGGGGTATGCAGTATTTGCTAGGTAATGAGACCTTATTTATTCCCTTTTGGTCAAATTTTCCCAGAAAGTGCCAAGTCCTGAGGAGAAAATTATGCATTTTGGATGCTTCTCACTTTCAGATTATGAGGAAACATCAATCATATTGTAGCATCAGAATGTGAAAAGTTATACTGGAAGCCAAAAAGAGCAAACTTAACACAGAAAGAACTAACAGCAAACTTAACACAGAAAGAACTAACAAAACAATCAGTAGGATTTAATGTCTTAAATGCAGATATTAAAGATAGTGCTGGGTAATGGCTAAAAGCTCAGGTGTTGAATCTGGCTCAAGCCCAGATCAGGTTTTGGCTGTATATTCTTGGGCAAATTACTTTAAGCCTTAGGCTTTTTATCTAAACAGGGCTGACAGCCTCATAGGGTTGTGAGGATAAAACAAATTAATCCATATAAAGTGCCTTACACAACAAAAATGTTCAATAAACATAACTGTTATGAGGCTAGAAACTTCAAGATATTCAAAGTCAAGCTTCTCTCAGGGATAGATTTAAAACCCTTCACTGGAATGATCAGCGAACGCTAATTTGTGGATATTTCAAAACTATTCATTCTTGTTTGGATATAACTTTATGGTAGAAGCTTAATTAATGTAGGATTCATTGATTTCTGTAGAAAGTACAGAAATAAAAAAGTGACCTTCAGTCTCAAAGGGTTTAAAAGAGCAGCACAGAGAGGTAGTGATAACTATCATAAGTAATATGTGGCATCATCAGGAGAGACATTAGGGAGAATTCCCTGAGGGAAGGGGGGACGACAAGACTACTTAAAAACCTTAGAACCTTCTTTCTAAAAGCTGCCCCAGGCTTCCTCTCATCAAATCACCAGCCAGGAATTACACTCTCCAATTCTCTTCCATCAACAAGCAGGAATTACTATTCAAGTCTCTTTCAGTGAGGCCACACACCTAATACACCATCTTAAAATAGAAACATTT
The DNA here is from genome assembly GCF_000260355.1 of Condylura cristata. Taxonomy (NCBI): domain Eukaryota; kingdom Metazoa; phylum Chordata; class Mammalia; order Eulipotyphla; family Talpidae; genus Condylura; species Condylura cristata. The sequence goes on from NW_004567106.1 coordinate 62,109,779, forward strand.
ACTTTGCATCTATGTCAAGGTTGAAAAGCTGGCAACATTTATAGTGAAGTAAGGACCTGAAAGGCACTCCCAATGGCTTGGACCTTTGTCAGTAAAGTGTGTTGTTTTGGAATAGTGGTCCTAGAAAGGTAAAATTGATGTCCAGGAGCGAGGGAAAGCCAAAAATTATCCCAACCTCCTGAGACTAGCCACAATAAATCCCTGGGAAGAGGACAATCAATTCACATATAGAAATACCTGATAGTTTACTGAAACAGACTGAGGAGGGAGACCAAAATGCAGCACAGAACTGAATATGTGTACGAGGAGGTGGATCTCAACATCTTAACAGAAATTTGCAACAAGTTCAAGAAACGACATGGTTCAAGTAATAACAAGTCACCAAGGAGTGCGCATAGAAGTTCTGTCTTTGTTATTCCAATTGATGGGCAGACACTTGGTGAGGGGATCTTAGGGATTGTTCTTGAAATGATTCTGTGGAAGACTCCTTGATGCCTTCTTTCTTTTCATGAAATACCACCAGGTGCCTAGTTGATGGTTTCATCATTTCATTTGGTTAAAAGAGAGAAGGATTTATGTGTCTGTACCAACTTTTGAAACACGGGCAACATAGGCTTCATAGCACTGTAGATGAATTCTACAAGGTATCATGTTATAATTGTTCTTTTTCTTACATTATATCTGTTCAGTTTAGTATTTTTACATTTTCTAAAACAGTGGTAGAGAAGTCCTAGAAATGGTCTGATGCTTTCACTGTCATCGCAGTATAAGAGAAACACTTTTTTACAATCTTTTGCATTAAGTCTAGAAAATGCTTTAACATTAGAAACCTAAATGTCTCACAGCTATTCCTAGATGAACTCTGACTGGACAAAATACATCTTTGGTTCTTCAGAAAGGGCAGTATAAACAGACCCAAGACTTTATAGAAGATACCAGGAAGTTAAGTAATACTATTTTTAAGAAAAAATTAGTATCTTGCATGTAGTGGCAAGTAGCTAGACTTTAAAGACAGCTGCTTCCATTTCTTAAACTCTTCAATTTTCCAGTGGGCTTTTAAATACATCATGTTATCTACCCCTACCCCCTCCCCCAATAATTCAGGAAGGTAAACAAGGAACTGAGCATTATCCCCACTTCATAAAGAACCAGAAACTATAAGAGATTATGTTGATGAGATAACCAGATGGCAAGGTCATGAAATGAATATGGGGTAGCATACTTTTTCAGGTTAGTGTTTTTGTTTTCTTTGGAAAACTATATGGTATATCATTTTAATCATTTTGTGGAAATGCCACACTGTTTTCCATAGAGGCTGTACCAACTGTCTTTCGCCTATGAGCAAGGGTTCCCTTTTCTCCAGTTCCTTGCCAAAACTCATTGTTTCTTCCTGTGTTTCTCCCTCCCCATAACAGCCCCATAACAACCATACTCTTCACTGGTCTATCTCTGCACTAATCCAGGCCTGATGATATTGTGGTTAAGCAGAAACAAGCTGAACAAATGGTCCCAATATTTAAAAGCTCCTGGTTTGGAGAAATCTAGAGATGGGGGAACACATTAACATCTAAATAACAATGCTGTATGGGGCTTAATAATTTATTTCTTATTTTACCTATTTTCTTACTGAACATCCTATCCTAAACAAATCAAACTGGGGAGGTTCTCAAACAGAAAAAGTTTTGTAACCTCAGGGATAAAGCGTGAAATTATTCCATACAAATTTACTTTACAGAACAAGGGCACAGAGTAGGTGTCTAAACTCACCTTCTTAGGCCTCCTTTTATATCAGTCAATTTTCTCCTTTGTATCTGTCAAACTAAACCCTGGGTTCAGAATGGGGAATGGGATCAAAAATGGTGGAGGGAGGGAAGTGCACTGGACTACGGTGATGGCACACGGGTTATTTGGTGATGGGAAGCCCATGGGGATTACAACTGAGATGGGAAAAGGCACAAAATGATGTAAAAACTATTATATTATTTAAAAAAAATCCTGGGTCCAATGGGACCAGAGGTACTGCCTTTAGTCTTCTCAGCAACCATTCTTAAAACCTGCTCTTCACTGTCTACTCTCAAGAGAGTACATCTTTATGGCCTCCCTGGTGGCACAGGGATTACATCTCAGCAGACTCTGCAGCTGAGTTCCAGACTCTGCAGCATGAGTTCCATCCCTAGCCAGGGAGCTGACTCACATGGCGCAGCAGACCTCTCCTGTCTCACCCACTGCTCCTCTCAGCAATGTACTTTCACTAGATCTACCTTTTCTGCTCCCCCACACCGTCTCTGGTGAATCCTCTCTCTCACACACTCCCGCCCCTTCTGCACCTCTCATCTACACCCCAGTTCTTGTATGCATAAATAAATAAATCTTGAAGAAAAAAAAAAGTACATTTTCAGCCACAAAGCAACAAAGGTTTCAAGGGTAACATGGCCTTTCAAAAAGTACCATTCCTGAGAACATGATCAAGTTTAATCGCCACTGGGGCCAGTTAAGAGGCGCATTCCCGTGTTTACTCTAGAGGCAGTGTGGTTTGTAAGCATGTTAGGCAACCTCTTTGGGGAGACTTTGAGTAGTGAAGTGCCCCAATGAAGCAAGACTAGATCATCCCCAAACTGTCAGAGTAGAAGTCCCAGAGAATGATCTCCCTCTGTGGTGACTATTCTTTCTGGCCACTTTTTAGCTAGGAAAAACAGTCACAGTTAGAATGTGCTGGTTTTAAAATAAATATGTGGAGAAACTGCAGATGTGGTAAGAGAATCAGTGATAAGAAATAGTCATACCCGCTCCTCCAGTCTAGCCAGCTGCTCTTTGTAGAATGCATCCTGCTTCTTGATCACTCGATCCTTCTCTTCCAGCTGCCTCGCCTAAAAAGGGAAATGAACAACATACTATATCAAGAAAAAGCAGCAACAGCAAAGCAAAAGTCAAGTATAAATTGCATTAGAAACAAGTATACAAAGCGCAAGATTTTTGTCAACTATTAGGTCTCTGCCACAGAAAAGCATTAATAAGAGGATGATTGCTGCATTTAAATGTAAAGAATGAGTCTACAATGTTGTTGTTTTTTTTTAAATTACTGTAACAGCTGTGTCCTACTTTGTCCAAACTTACTTGGAAATGTCAGAATATAGCATAGACAGTTTTATTTAACTTCTCTTTTGAGGAGTAATTTCAAGGATTAATATTTTGTACAATAAAACTTTGAATTTATTCTAGGCATAAGACATGATCTTCTTATCTTGCATGACACAAAAAGGCCTACATATCTTTTTGGACCTAAGTCTTATGTTTTGAAAATCCAAGAATTACAAAAACCGGCACAAAAACAGATGCATTATTCAACCTTTTATAATGAGGTAACTGTTTTTAGAGGGAATGGGTGAAAACTACCATATCTGTGCATCTGAGTAATTAAGATAAAAATAGTAATAATGAAAAGAATAAAAGCAGCTTAAAAGCACTCAGTTATCCCATTTCTAATTTTTTTTCACAAAATTAAAAAAACAGGTATTTTTGATTCTTGAAAAAAATAATTTCAAGATCAGTTTAAAAAAAAAAGGCCGAGGCCCTCCTTGGTGGCGCAGCAGGTTAGAGCACTGCACTAAGAAGCTGAAACCACTTCCGCATGAGTTCCACCCGCCCGCTGCTCCCCTCAGCAGTGTACTTCGTCGATCTGCCTGTTCTGCTCCCCGCTCTGTCTCTGGTGAAGTCTTTCACCACCCGAGTCTCTGGCCTGTACCCCAGTTCTGTATGCACAAATAAATAAATCTTAAAAAAAAAAAAAAAGCCTCTCCCAAACAGGTGCTTGTATTATGACCACTGTGCTGATCCATCACCCATGTTAGAAAAAGTTTTAACGTATTTTTATTGAATGCATGCTGAAGATATACCAGACTAGGAATTTTAAGAGATAAAACAAGGATATATTTTGGCATGCCCATCCTCGTGCCAGACACATTATATGTTTCTTTGCAAGGTGATCAAGTGTCACCTGTCTCTACCCAGGTAAGGGGACTGTCTACCAGGTCACCTGCTTATGTGAACCCATCTGCACAATTATGGGTGGCTCTAGTGCTACTTACTTTGACTTCCATGTCCTGCAGCATGTTGAAAACAAACAAACAATTATTTAACAATATCAGTACTGTTTTTTCTTAATGTCACAGAGAAATCTGATGGGTAAATATCTATATAAAATGCAAACCAAAGGCAGCAAAGTGAAAAATAAATAAAAAATAAAAAAAGAGAATTGCTTAACTTGGGACACAGTTAAATGTCACCATGCTGTTAGTTCAAACAGGAGATTTCAGTGAAAAGTTCATGCTGTTTTAAAGCATGTGAATAAATAAAAACAAATACAATATTATGATTAGATAAAAATTAATTCAGCTACAAGTACAGTCTATGGCTCTTGATATGAGAACAGTCAAATCCACAAGGAATATAAAAGAAAAAGTAAATGCACAAAAGTAAATTTGACAAACCTATAATGCGTAAACATGTATGATTATATGAGCTAACAAGAAAATATCTTTTAAAATTGAATACATGACCCACAACATAATAAATAAGAATGGGCTTGTGAGAGCCTCCATAATTTAAATACACCATTAAATCAAATTAATAAGTAAATAAGCAAAGGAAAAGAAATTTTAGCAATGTGTCTATTAATGCTGTTAACATACAGAACATCTGAAAAATACGCTCCCTCCGGACCAAAAAAGAATCAAAGGAAAAAAACACAAATGACACAAATAACACATAAACAAAACTCAACCCTATATAAAGTGAAAGAATAAAAATGCAGTTCCATATTCACTTATGAAACTGAAATACGGATATTATATGAAATGATATTATATGAAATTATAATATTGGTAAGAGAAAACACATTCTTCTGTACACTGCCGGTGGGAAAGTAAACTGGTATGCCAATCCCTTAAGTCAATTTGACAAAATGTAAAGCCTTAAAAATGTTCTGAGATCTAAATACTCCTCTTTTAGGGTTTAAGTGATTATCTTATTTGGATGTTTGCTATTTTCAAATTTTTATAATAGAAAATTGTTATTTCTGTAATCAGAAAAATATTTTGGCAATTTATGGCAAAATGCAAACATGGTCATAACAAGGCTGTTTTGAATTGCAAAGAAACAAAAGCCAATGTAATGACTAAATAAAAATATAGTCAACATATTTTAAAGAAATGACCATAAACAGAAAGGGCAGTATTTTCTCTTCTCTTGTAGAGAGGGGAAAAAAAAAAAAGACCAGAAGGCTATTCAACAAAATGTCAACAGAGGTTATGCCGGGGTAGAATGCATGTGGGTAGTTTCTGATTACGTTTGTTTCTTTATATATTTCAAATTAAAAGCATATATACTTTGGACTCAGTCAAGGGACAAAGGAAATTTTTCAGGGTGAAGAAACTATTTTGTATCCTTATTATGGTGGTGGTTACATAATGGGGTACATTTGCCAAAACTCATAGAACTACATGTCACAAAGAATGAAATTAACTAAATTTCAAAATGGATATAAAGCAAGCACATGGAAGTTACTACATATAAAGATAGGAACATATGTGTGTGCACATCTTTACTCGTGAATCTGCTCATCATTTAGCCAATGTTACATCCAAGCACTTAATTACAGGAAATATCAAGAAATGCACACAAGGACCAATAGCTAAGAAAATGCAGCAAGAATTATTTTAAAACAACAACAAATACAGCAAGAGTGGTTTGTGAACATGAGCAGTGACAGGTTTGTTTACATAAGATGGTCTAGCAATCTTGATATAAAGATTATAGTCAAATCATAATAATTTAATGTTAAAAGCCATGTAAAAGCACTATTTAATGGGGTGAGAATTTAAAAACTGAAACTACTAGGCAGAGAGTTGTTGTAAGTTCCTAGTTCTTTGTAAGAAATTTAGGGGTGAGGAAGCAGAAGGGAGAAACAGGGTGGTGGAGAGCTTTCCACCCACGTGGAAACATGCCATGAATGCTAAGATTCCAGTGGGTAACAATGTGGCGGGATTTTTTATTTTTAATTTGGTCTATTCTTATTTTCCCATTTTTCTATAATGAACAGTCATTACTCCTATAATCAGAAAAGTATTTTTAAACACATACTTTTATTCTTGACCAAGAGAAGAAAACATAACAAGATACAAAAGCAAGAGAGAAAGTATTTCAGCCATATTAGGGACCAAAAAAACTTTGTTTTAACAAATTGAATTTTATTTATAACATGGAAATTATTTTACCGACTAAATTCTTAATGCATTAGAACTTGATTTTCTCTTTTTATTCAATGTCTGAGATTTCCCACTATGGTTCTTAAAACACTTGCACTGAATAATGTTTCTTTTGTTCACATGTAATTGCACAGTGAGATTTTTTTTTTAATGCAAAGAAAATGTAATGGATATTCTATTAGGGCTATTTAGGAAACAGTGAGAGAATTTAATATTACAAATATATTTTTTGAGTCTACTGAGGTCACTATTTTGAGTAGCTGATGACAAACTCAAGATAGAGATCTCCTCATTCACTTTCCTAAGGTACGATCATTGAAAACTTTCACAGCAACACGCCAAAAGGTCTGATGTGCACACTTGGGAGAGGCTGGCTACCAAAGACCTAAGACCGCCAACACCAGGCTAACATCACAAATCTTTCCCTAGGCGGCCAACAGAATCAATAGTCTGACATCCACTGGGGAGAGTAACAAAGCAGGAAACATGGCCATAGTCCTTTAATGCCACATTGCTGCAGAACGGTTAATATGATGCTGGGAGGGAAAGTCACACAATATGAATCCAGAAACTTAAAGACGCCGGCCATACACTGACCAAGCTAATAGCTGCCGGGGATGGAGAGTCACATGCAACTTAAGAAAAGGCAGTGAACTGAGTGCAAGGAAATACAACGTCCATGTATAACTGATGCAGAACCATTTTAAGAGAACAAGTGAAAACAAAGGTCATTACAACATTAGCTGTTGTGAGGGCAGACTCAGGTTCTTTTTTGGGGGGGGAGGGGGGGGAAATATGAATATAAAAGTTTCCCTTGTCTTCTGTTCACTATCCTTCCCAGATCCTGTTAGATGTGGATCGAATGGCATGAGCAGATTTGAAAAGATGAAAGTGCTTCAATGGATCATGATGGAAAATTAGAGCATCCCATATGCAAGAGAAACAAAGAAAATAAGGAAATCAAGTTTTCTCTAAGAAACCCAACAAACACTTTGATGTTTCCCCACTCCCGATATTTTGTTTTAACTCAGTGCTGGTAGCTAGATTCAAAATGAATTATATATGTGTTTAACTCCTTAAAGGCTGGTTTCTTTTCAGAAGAGACTTGAAGGTAAGACAAGAGATAAGGCTGACAGAGAGAGCTGGGATTATGGACATGGGACCTGGTACAGGTGGAAACTTTACCTTCTCGCCTATGTTCCTGGGTAAATGTTCATAGCGAACAAAACTTCTTGGCATAGTAGCTCAGTCCTCTTTGGTCTGGTTGCTCTGGGGACTGAGATCTGGCCTAGGGGATATGGCCTTCAGAACTGAGTGACATCACAATCACTTCGCTCAAGGTGATGTCACTGCTTCATGCATCATCAAATCAGTACAAGGCATGTTAAAGAAAGATTCTATACTGTGAGAAGCTTGTACATCTTAAATGACAGAGTGCCTTAAAAAGATAGTGTTGAATTCTAATAAGTCAAGGTAGAAAACAAAACAGGAACCCGCTCCATTTTCCATGTGACAGTACTATGAGAAAAGAACTCTAAATTCACATAAACAGGAAATCCTTCTACCTACATTTCCTATTATTCTAAATCTGGTAACAAATCTGGAAGATACATATAAGGAACTGGGAAAGATTTACTCACAATGATAGGAATATGTGGTAGGCAAAACCCATCAATCTATCTTATAAAACATATAAACAAGTAAGCGCAGGGAAAAGAGCTTAATTCCTTGTAAGAACTACATATAAGGTTCAATATACAAGAACCTAATAAAATTATTTGCTGACATAAAGAGAATTAAATATACAAGGGGGTTGAACCACAAATGTATAAGGCACTATTACATTTAGAAGTAGTAGAACATGATCACTGTGAATATCAATTAGCTGTAACAAAATAGTTAAAGTAGCCATGGATTCAACTAGCTGAATACTAGCCTTTTGTTATAAATTAGAAGTTACATAGGGCTCACTGAAACTTTATCAAGTGGCATTAATAAACAAAGAATTGGCCCTCCCTGGTGGCGCAGCGGGTTAAAGCACAGCACTGAGAATCTGAAGCCACTTCTGCATGAGTTCGATTCCCGCCTGCCGCCTGCCCGGGAGGAGACCACATGGCGAGCCAGACCTCTCCTGACCCGCCCGCTGCTCCCCTCAGCAGTGTACTTCGTCGATCTGCCTGTTCTGCTCCCCACTCTGTCTCTGGTGAAGCCTCTCACCGCCCCTGAGCCTCTGGCCTGTACCCCAGTTCTGTATGAATAAATAAATAAATCTTTAAAAAAAAAAATAAAAATAAAATAAACAAAGAATTATGCTTAAAGCACTATTTTTCAAATCACACCAGAAAATGACCTTCAAAAGGGTAACGCATCTAGGTAGTTTTAAATAATACCCAACCTGATATCAACTTTTGCCTATTTTACTATGACTACTAGAAGTAGGAGCAGAAGAGCAAACTCTGCCACGAAATGTAAAATTATACTTGTGTCTGTGAACCAAATCTAAATATAGGCCAAGAAATAGACTTCAAAATCCAGAGTCTGGAACTCACGTCTGAGGCACCAGGATTTGATGAAGTCCATTTGTTACCCTTTGTTTTAGATTCCCAAGAACAACTTGAAGAATGTTTTTTGCTTTTTTTTATAGTAGTAACACACTGGAAATGGCCTGTTGAATATGTTGAGGGTGTCCCCTGGTACTATGACATCTGCTTATTCTCATGCAAAAAGAATGCAGAGGTAAAGGTAGTGGTCTTTGAAATTAAAAGAGTCAACAATGAATGAAGCCACGAGGTTGTTCAGTACCTACATTTAGAATGGAATGTGAACCGGATGTGCTTTGCTCTAAATTTGTAATAAGTTCTCTTGTAAAGATCAAGATAAAACCAAAACGAAGCCCTACAGGAAATCATAAACAATTGTACACATGCTATTTTCTACAGCTTTAAAAAGGAAGACATGACCCTGGAATTGCTTCTCCAAGTTTTCCACTTCACATTAAAACTTAACATTAAAACTTACGAGCACTAGGAAACCCACTTGGTGTGGAGTCAGGGAAGTGGGATGCTAAATCACCACGTGGCGATGCGCCAGCCCTATCTCCTTCTACACTGACCCCACAGAGACCCCCCCACCCCCCACCCCCCTGACCAGTCCTTACTTTCCTCATGGAGCATTTGCCAAGCCACCCTCCAGCTGCCTTTCCCATTTGGACACCTAACAAAACTTTTCAGCGTTTCTCCAACAGCTGCTTTGAATTTGTCTTGTATTATGTAGACATTGTAACTTACCTGGTCCCTCTTCTCAGTCAATGATATAAATTATTTGAAGCTGAATCTAATGAGTGTTCACCTCATTTCTTAATCCATTAACAGTTCAGTATCAGCCACTGGTTTAAGACAGAGATTCTAACTCTGGACCTACAACGTTCTGGAGAAGACAATTCCTTGCCACAGAAATGTCCGGTGTTCTGCAGGGTGTTCAGCAATATCTCTGGGCTATGACAACAAAAATGTTTCTGGATGTTGCCACATGTCCCCTGAAAGGCAGGGCTGACCCCAGTTGAGAACCACTGGTCAAAAGCTGATTTTCTGAAGCCAATTCTGAGCACCTGTCTCTGCATTTGAGAAACTATATTTGAGAGAACTGTAACATTGATAAATTTCACAGAACAGGCTATAGGAAACATTTGTACCTGCTTACTAATAAATTTGTGTTCAGCAAATGCTTGCACGTTTTGTAAGGTTCGGCTAGAGACTCGCTTGCATGATAAGCTGGCTTGCATCATAAAGGTTTAATAAAGTAGGAAGGCATCAGGAGTGACTCATACATACGTAAAGTAATGAGTCAGATCCCATTGAGACAGAAAATTGGGAACTTCAATTCATTATTTCTCTAACTATGGAGGAAAGGCATAAAACAGGTACCTAAGTTCTCTCTTTTTCCACAGCTCTTGTAAAAACAGAACCAACAGTCACAGAAGATTCTGAATCTGTTGAAGTGTGTTGGATCCAGGCAGACCTGAGGATGCCCAGCTAATACACAGTGGTACTGGATGTTGGACTTGTGTTCTGTTGGGGGAATGACAGCACCAGATGTGTTGTCAAAGATTTTAAAAATCAGGCCTGTTGTGATTCCATTATAATTTACTAGCTTCCTGTTACAAAGCAACATATTTCAATGTGAGATTTCAACATGAAAGGTGCCTGAAACACATCACCTCATCAGTTCAGTGTCATAGACTCTGTGCACCTCTCCCAAAAGCCATTTAAAAAAGAATATCTGTCACAATGCCCAGCACACAAGAAATATTAAATAAATGCTAAACCAAAAATGCCATGAACTGTAAGGGGTTCAGAGTTGTCCAACCTGCAGTGTTATCTTTTCCAATGACATGAGCTTCAGCCACCGCATGCTCATGAAAGGCAGAAGAGAATCTAAACATGCATCAAGTCTAAAAGAAGGAACATGTTGAATCAAATCCAGTAAGTGACTAAAAACAGAGTCCCAGAAGACTGAGTTCTAGAAAATAAATAAATGTTCTATGTCACAGAAGCATTAGCAAGTCAGGAAATGAAGGCTAAGACTAATAATTGAAAGAGGAAAAACTGCTTAAAAGGACTATATTTAATAAAAGGACGCTATGATTACATAGCTTAGAGCAGGAAGAGATGTTATTATCCAGTCTAGCTTCAGGGTACTGGTGTCAGGAACCCTAAATGGGGTCATTTCTTGCAAAAGTAGTGTGTCTCAAGTCTAGACCACAGCTGCCAGGGTATCAAGCATTTGGAGTTCGTTTAGCTAAAGGTACAATTATCCTAAAATGTCTCTATCTCCTTATTCCATAATGTGGGGAATAATACTACCATTTCCAGGCACTTATATGTAATCTTGCTTTACCATGGAGATATAAAATCTCAATGCTCTCGTCTAACACAGAGGTGCAGGTTAAACCACACTAACTGCGCCAAGGCATTCCGTGTCACTGATCTGACAAATAAATTGGACAACAAGAAGACAGTTACTGCACTTCTGAATTCCTTTCCTTTGTAGCAACTTGTGTTTGTTCAATTTAAATCTAGGTTTACTTTTCACACTTTGGGGGCCACTTGGCCAGACTATCTCTATTCTTGCCATCTATTTCACATACAAGCTGGGAAAAAAAAAAAAATCCAGAGATCATCCAGCACATTCCACAGGGAGCAAGTGAGGCTCCCAGTTCCCTGTTGGCTCAGAGAATTCTTTAAAGTGAGGTGAAACCTCAATTCCAGTAAGGCTATTAATTCATGAAGTCATAGCACCTCTGGGGGTTCTTCGTAAACTTAGGGGGTATGTGGTGGAGTAAGATCTAAGTTCCCTCGAACATGCATATGTGAGGTACTTCATGTTCCATAACATTTCCCCCATTATTCACTTTCCAGCTCTTCTATAGTTGAGCCAGAGGAAATGCCGTAAGCCGCAAGCACACGAGACAGAACACTTGGAAATGAGTGTGTGACAGTGGGACCTGGTTGCCTGGGGGCGGGTACTGCATGCCACCAGCAGTGGTGCCCCCGTCTGACTTGGTACCACAGGTGGGTGTGCAGCTACTGGACAAGAGCTGGGGCCTCCGCGTGCCCTTGGTGGCTTAGAGCATTCGGTGGGCTCTTTCCTGAACTGAGCGCCACCTGGCAGGTTCACATGGGTAGGATAGGTGGTTTGGACCACTGCTGCTAACCTGGTCGCACACTCTCCCATTTTCTATTGAGAAATGACGGAGGACAAAAAGTAACAGGCGTTCTCACCCTACTAGTGGTGCTTTAAGAGGAGTGCAGGGGGCTGGAAGGGATGATGCTTAATGAAATAAGCCAGAAAGAAAAGGAAAAATAACGGATGATTTCACTCACTGCGTGAGCGTAAGGGATCAGCGGGGGGGAGGGAAGAGAGAGAGAGAGACAAACAAACATAATAGAGTAAAAATGAAAACAATAAACAACTATATACCAGGGACATTTTATGGATGTGGGGGGGGGTGGGATCAGAACGGGGTGGGAACAGTGATGGCACACGGGTGAGTTGGTGGTGGGAAGACCATGGGGATGAAAAAATGATGAAAAAATGTACAAAAGGAAAATGATGTAAATACATACATACATACATATATATTTATATATATATAATAAAAAATGTAAACAAAATAAGAGGGGTGCAGGGGAATTACATCATGGGCAGATGTATCTGATATTAATTAAAAAAAACTAGGGAGCCAGGGAAATGCCAGCAAGGGCGGGATTGCACTTACCCCCCCTAGGCAGCCTGCACAGCTCTGGCCTTGGCTCTCTCCTTCCTGCAAGGCCTCACAGAGGGGAGGAACACTGCTGCCCAGTAAATAGAATTCTAGTGGTTCGAGATACGTAACGCCCATTCACAAATCCTTAAACGAAAGTTCCCCATTCATCTCATGCTCAACTAAAGACACCTACTGACCCAATCATGAAAGAAAAAACAGCAGTGTTCAAAATAAATTCGAACAAAAGAAATCATTGCCTCATGCACTGATTTTGTTCAGCTTTACTGAGGTATAATTGACAAAATTCACAGGATGGTTTTAAAGCTCAATCTTTCAGTAAGCTGTGACTCCTGAAAAAAATTGGGAAAAGTCTAAAGATTTTTCTTTTTTACCCTCAACAACAGCCACTGCATGGAAGTGTATTTCATGACCATCCGTTTTTCTCCACACTTGTAAGGAAGGGGCTGTTAACAAGGCTTCAGCCTTTGTATAGAGTCTCCAAGTTACCAGGCCAAAGCCATGAGAAATAAGATGGGAAATAAGATGGGAATAACTAGCGATAAGTTACAGTCTGAACAAAAGGGAAAGTCTCTACAAAGGAAGGATGGAGAGGAGAGAATGCACCCAACACACGAGTCAATAGACAGCAACAGTGTACCAGGTAGAGGTGGGCAAGTCTCTTTGATTCCTGGATGGAGTTGGCTTAAGAGCTGGATCTTCCTGAAAGAGAGGTCACACTGAATCAGGCCTCAGAGGTCACACTGAATCAGGCCTCAGAGGTCACACTGAACCAGACCTCTTCTTTCAGGTTCCTTGGGCCTGGCTGGCTTAAACAGAGTTTAGTCTATCTGAACACCAGTGTGAGGGGACCACAGTAAAGCTGAGAACTCTGGATCTCAAATCCAGAATCTGTTAACACACTGGCAGTGCCTTTCATCAGAGGTTTGCTGCCAAGAAACAGGAATGGCTCTAACACCTAAGTATCAACTTAAAATCTGCAGAACCTTGATTACCTACAGATCTAAAACTACACAACGGCATCAGAAACTCTCACTCCCAACAATGTGAATGTGAGTAGTACAGCTTTACACGCTTCTTTTTTATTATATAGCAAATTACTTACTGTTACTGTTGTAGACAAGAGACTCTCCTGGAGCCATGGCTGGAAGACCCCTCTGGTGAATAAGGATGGTCTGCTCGTCCCTCTAGAGCTCACACAGCAAACCCTTATTTAACTTGGGACCGAACAATAAAAAGCAAACTCATAATTTTGACTGCTGGGAAGTCAGACATGATTAACCATTTGACATGATGTCCTGCCTGCTTTATGGGTATGGCTATAATTTAATCATATAGTATCTTTCTGGCTTAAAAATCAACCTCCTATGAGTAAGACTTTCATTCATCCATCATTGGACCAGATGCTAGAAAGCTCCTAGCAACTACTCAGATTTAGAAGCTAAGTGATCGGATTCCTGCCCAGAGGAAGGTGACACCCACCCTCAAGCCTTTCAAACCAGGAGCGAGTAAGCTGCATCAGAAACGATGATCTGAATGACAAACCGTGAGCGATATTTGATGCCAAATTTATCAACTATCAAAGATACCCAGATAAAAGGAGAAGAAAGCATAGCCATTTGAAGCAGGAATGTACCTCAGAAGCCCAGGCCCTCAGATGTGAAAGATTTAATCCTGCAATAGCTCTCTTCTCAGAAGATCATATAGTTAGTCATGAGTTACAAATAGAATATAGGTTCTCTTAAGTCACACTTTAAAGTGGATACACTAGACAGTCTCTCAAATATTCTTAAAAGCCTCCTTGTGGGCGAGAGAAGGGAAGACTCCCCCAGTTTTTATTATCCCAAACATGGGTTAATAGTAGGTTATGACACCCCTAACCTACTTCCCCAGCCCATGCATGTGTTCACTCACACGCATGCATGTGCATTTAAAAGCATGCATTTGCAGGTGGTCATCCACAGAGCTCCTAAGAGGCAGTTCCTTTCCCGGGAGCTTTACCATTTGAGATGAGCACTGCAGTCGTGGACAAAGACAGTACAGACCACAAATCAAAGCAGTGACATGAAAACATATTTCCTGAAAACAAGATATATGGCTAAGCATAAATAACAAGATATATAACCCAATTAATATGGCAAAAGAAATATTTTGCTGAAGCTCTGGGTTGGTACTGGAAAACTTTACAATATTAGCCAATGACACAGTTTTGTTAAACGCAGAATGTTTTTGAGATCCTCGCCATTCGTCACCTGGCACAGATTATCCCAGGCTACAATAAAGAATTGGTGCTTTTTTCTAACTGAGCTAAAAAGACACAGTTTACTTTGAAAAATGGCTACCACCCACTATTAATCTGAAACTGAAAACCAGTTTCATAATGACATGTAGCAAGCCCCATCTCACACTCCCCAGCACCACCACTATTGAATAAAGAGTGTGACTGACATTTCATAATCTTCTAAAAAATGAAAGAAAAAAAAAAGTCCTAAATGTAGGCTTATATTTTACTCCTAATAAACTGTAAATGGCATGAGATTATTGAAACCAGACACATGGGACAGGCTGGCTTAAGAGCTCCCTCTCAAGAAAGAATTCCCTCTCAAGCCCCCTATCCTTTACCTTATTTTTATTTGTTGTCAGATGACTACAAGCAGCAATGACGAGATGATCGAGGAAGAGGTGACGATGGGATGAATGTGTGTAAAAAGACCACATGGCTGGGCTTTGCAACACCCTCAAGAGATGCCATGCTACATAAAGCTGTTAATTGATCTAGTCTACAAATAGTTCCTGGAGCACTTTGCTGGGCATTTCCAAGCTGGCCAGTATACTGACCTGGCCACTGACTTCAACAGCTCTGACGAACACCACAGCCACGCTCAGCTGACTACACAATTCACGACAGTTTACGAATGGCTCTGGAGCACCTGAAAGTGTTTCTTCTTGCTCAGGAGAAATAAATCAAGCCCTATAAGCAGACCCTATAAGCATGCTTACAAATGAAGCTAAATGCTAAAGCCACTTATTCATTTGAAGAACAAAGTAAAACACCTCTTCATTTATTCAATGGTCCTATTTTGTGAAGATGCTTTGTCGGACCCGGTCCCGGGCACCACAGACACACCAGTAACGAGCACACTGCCTTTAACTCGATGCGCAAAAGACACAATCCCCAAGCTCTGGTTCACACACTGGTTCTCCAACAGCCACTCTTGCCCACAAATGTTATGGTTTTGGGAAAATTACAAAGTGGACGGAGAGCAGTGCACAGGTTGCATACACAACCACTAAGAGTATGCAGGGTCAGGGATTTAATCAGCTGGCTTGAAACTTGAAAGCTGGGTGAGTAGGATTTAGGCAGGCAGAGACCGTCAAAGGCCACTGCGAGAAAGGAGGCAGCAAGCTGAGGTACCGAAGGGGAAGACGGGAGGGAGGCCTCCGAAGTACATGGGGCGCAGAGGAAATGACACGAAAGGGGTGGGAGAGGGAGTGGGGACATGGCTGCAGGAAGATGGATCTGCTGGCTAAAAGGTCTGGACTTCATCGTGCAGGACATGAGGGGTGTGAGGGAGGGCTCTGAAGACATTTTGAGGTGTGATGAAATGGTATTTCAGGAAGATTAATCTCCGTGTGCAGGATGGCACAGGCAGGTTGTGGGCAAATGGACAACTCCAACCCCCCCCCCACCTTCTCTTTCCTCTGGTGTTTGCTTTTGGACTCTTCCACAGCACCCCCTTCCCTGGCCCCTCTTCCCACTTGTCGGAATTTCTTCCCTCTCTGTGACTCTCTTATTCTCTGCTCGCTGTTTCCTCAATTTCACTTTCTCATTGTTCTGACGCTTAGTGAATGGGAATATAGGTGACCCTTAGAAGATGTTTTGTTCTCAAGTTCAAAAAAGTCAAATGGAGCCTTTCAATTTTGGGGGTTTTAAGAATCTCTATGCATCAGTCCCACCCCCACCACCTTCTTTCTTTCTTCTTTTTTTTTACTCTCCAGCTAATTAGTAGCAGGTGAGAGAAAAAAAAAAACCCTACTCCCAATTTAGCAAATGCACTCTAGTTCTCTAAATCTTTGTTAGTGTAGCTGCCTAGCCAATCTCTGGATTACCGCCCTAATTTTAAATTTTGTGAGCCTGGGGAATAAGCTTATGAAGGACAGAAAGAGTCAGTACACATAAAATATGGTGCTTTATTATAAAAGACCAAAAAAAAAAAAAAACCCTAATTATTCTTAGAAGCAAAATGATCTTCTCTGGTAAATTAAAATTAGCATTGTCATTCTAGAATCTCTGCAGCATTAACACACATGGCTGATAGTCCAGTGAATTCCTTGATCTTCTTCCAAACCTACTTCCCACAGGTAGATTTCTCAGTGTCTCATGTTTATTGAGTATCTCTCCCTCCAATTATTTCCACGCCATTGAGTGGAGCCATACTTCTTATTCTTGAACTTCAAATACTTCAAATTTTTAAAACCATAATCTCTTCTTCCACACTTCCTGAGTGTACCTTTAGAGTGTTCTGTTGAGTAACAACTGAATCACTCTGCAGGAAAAAATGGACATTGATGAGGTGAAACTACTGGGGAGCCTTTCTCCCTAAATATAGTGCTTCCTGTCACCCTTCATTTCTCCTTCATTGAAGAAGAAAAACATGCTAGGAAATTACTTACAATAAATTCTAAGAAGATAACTTATTTTGAGAGCATTCAAATGCTACAGGCTGCATCCAATTTCATAGGCTCACTGTTGCTTAAAGAAACAACAGGAAGGGCTCTCGCTGGTGGCACAACAGACTAGGACACAGCACTGCAAGCTGGCCGCAGGCACTTCAGCACAAGTTCGATCCCCTGCCCTGGAGGTGACCCACATGGCACAGTGGACCTCTCCCGACCCACCCGCTGCCCCCTCAGCAGTGTACTTCCTTGATCTGCCTTTTCTGCTCCCCACTCTGTCTCTGGTGAATCCTCTCACTGCCCCTGCACCTCTGGCCTGTACCCCAGTTCTGCATGCACAGATAAATAAATCTTTTTTTTAATCTCAAAAAAAATAATCTCTTTTAAAAAAAAAACAGTAAAGTCAATATATATAACTGTCGATCACTGCACTTGGTGAGCTAGTTTATTATTCTGAATCTGGAGATTTTAAAACTGTTCTATACAATTCCACAGAGAAGATTAACCAACAGACTTGCTTCTACCAGAACTAGTTCCTGTCTTTAAACTAAATCCCTTCTGCTGAAATTGAATCCTTAAAAAAAAAATCCCATACTCAGATGTCACTGGAAAAGAGCCGGTCGTAATCCTCTGTATCATACTCCACACATACTAGGAGAAGGTAATCCCCTCTGCCGTCTCCTCTTCTAACTAAATATCTGTATTATATAGCAAACATTTCTTCATCCAACTTTTCAACTGCAATATGGATTTTTTTTTTTGTTATCCAAACTCATAATCCCTCTTCGTTCATTTAAATTCTACAAACCTTAGATTCTTTATCTTAAAAAAAAAAAAAAGGAGCTAATAATACCTGCCCTGTTATTCCTCTTTTACAAATCAAATTAAACTGTATACCTGGAGCATTTCTAAGAGAACTAGAGTGCAGAAAGCATTAAAAAAACATACTTAGAATCTGAGTCAAGCTCACCTCTTTCCCGCACTAACGAAAACTAATTCAGTCTATGACAACCTCCAGTTTGAGTGTAATAAAGGCTGGCTTAGCAACTCATAACAAGTTAAGATCTTACCTACTGCTATATTCAAAAAGATCTATTGCATTCAAAATCACTGAGTTGGCTGCTGGCAGAGAGAAGAGATAGTGAGAGAGACAAGGACACTAGCAGTTACTGGTTTTAGGACTTGGGGGAAATTGCATGGACTATTGAAGCCTTACATTCTCCATCACTAAAATGAGGGTAATATCGATCCCTCACAAATGACTGTTATGACGATTAAATAACAGATTATGTAAAGTTCTGGCACAGTGTGCGGCACATTCGGGAAACACTTAAATGTAATCAGGGCCAGTCCATCTAAAATACAAGTAAATAACAAAAGATATCTATGGTACTGTGTATAGCAAATTGCAGTAAAATGCCTAAATGCAAACTCTTTGCCAATTGTCTCATATAAGAAGGGCCCTCTTCTTTGAACATGGTTCTGCAGAATTCTTTGTAACCTTCATAATCTATCTTTTCAATTGATTTCTTTCATAGTGAGGAAGCACTGGAAGACCTTCATCAAGTAACTGGAGTACAGGACTCTTCCACCAATATCTTTCTTGCCACAGTTCTCTCACCCTACCTGGACCTAATTCAATAGCAAGTTTCAGTACCCTCACTCAAGTATATGAAACTTCCCAAAGTTTTCACACCTTTTTTTTAAATTAAAAATAGCAACAGATGACAGGAGTTAAACTATGTGATAACAACTGACATAACCAAGTTTGTGAACGAATACAACTGACTCTTGGTAAGCATCCAGCTTAACTGAGTGGGTACTGAATGCACAGGAATATCAGGAAGTTTATGAGCCAACGGGCTGTGGACACCACAGAACAAGATTCATGAAGGCGTGAGCATAGCGTGGATTCTTTGGAGGTCAGTTAAGTGTCCTTCTGCTCTACCACCATCATCTTTAGCTTCATTCCAAACCCAAAGATTTTGATTTGTAATATTCCACATTAGTTTTTAACTCTTCCTGGACCAAATACTACCCTATGCCAAGTTAATCTAACCCCCAAGAAGCTATAAAATAATTTTCAAATTAGCCAAATCTAGTCAGTTGATTTTTTAAAGATTAGTCCACAGTACTTTATTTTTGTCTGTAGAAGAACGGGGTGTAGGCTGGAGGTGCAGGGGGTGAGATGATTCACCAGAGACAGAGTGGGGAGCAGGACAAGTGAACTGAAATACACTGCTGAGGGGAGCAGAGGGCAAGACAGGAGAGGTCTGCTGCACCGTATCTGGGTTAGCACTCTGGCTGGGCATGGAACTCAAAGCCATAGCAGTGATAGCTCTGAGATTTAACCCCGAGGCCACCAGGGAGGCACCATCTGCAGTATTTAAAGCTTGCAGCAAGGGAAAACAGGGCATAATCTAAGAACATGTAACATGAGGCATATCATCACTTGACTCACCTTATTCTCATCCCTCTATGAACAACCAGGTAGGAGACCTGTACACGTTAAGCTCTGCAAGATCCACGTGCAAACTACGGGGTGAGCAAAGTCTTGTTTCTGCTTTAACCAATTGTATTTGATGTGAACTATAGTTTGCAATTGCAAACTATTAACTTCAAAGAAGTAGCTTCAAAAACTGGCACTTCTCAGATACCTGGAGCTACAATCTGGTATGTCACCCAGCTGAGAGGAGTATGACAAGTAATCAGATACTGAAAGATGTTCACTAATCAGACACATTCAAGTTTATTCCTGTGGTATATAGCTTTCCTCCCTGGCTTTCTGGGTTGTTTTCTTAAGCAAGAGAGGAGGGGATAGAGCATAGATAAGCACACTTGGAATGCACAGATCTTCACCATGTTATACTGTGAT
The DNA here is from genome assembly GCF_000260355.1 of Condylura cristata. Taxonomy (NCBI): domain Eukaryota; kingdom Metazoa; phylum Chordata; class Mammalia; order Eulipotyphla; family Talpidae; genus Condylura; species Condylura cristata. Next base: position 62,129,877 of record NW_004567106.1, read on the forward strand.
TTATAATATGGGCACACCATGGGCAGAGTCACACATATGAATATATACAGTGCAGGACTGTCATTCTAACACTGGGTAAGCAACTATGGCCCAAAGATCAACTCCTGTCCACCATCTATTCTGGGTATAAAATTATACTGGAACACAGACAGCATGACCCATTCCTTTACATTTTGTCACTGGTTGCTACAGAGGCATAGTTAAGTAGTTCCAAGAGAAACTGTATGCAAACAAAGCCTAAAATATTTACCATCTGGACCTTTACCAAAAAAGTGTGCTGACCCCTGCTCTAACAGAAAACATAGAGTCTTTACCAAAAAAAGATCTATCATAGAAAACCCAGGAAAATTAATAGCTATATAAAGAAGACCTAATTATCTGACATGCAAGTCTCCCCAAAAAGCAGAAAACAGATCAGTTAAATATAATGCTAGTTTTCTGACTGATCAAAAACAACAATGAAAACCAACAAGTTCTCTCAGCTTCACATGAGCCATAAGAGAAGATATCGTTTTCTAACTTGTGTTTTACTTTTTTGCCATTTGCTTGTTTAAATGCTGCCAAGACAAACAGAAGCAAAAATGAAAGGCAGTTCCAATGTGGACAAAATGCTCTAGAATGTTCTAGAAGCAAGATATTTTCATGTTCAATATGGCAGCCCAGCAAATGGCCCATCTACCAAGTTCAAGTGTTAGAGCCTTCACACACTTCCTGTGTCCCAAAATAAGACTAGAATATAATCATTGTTCATTTGATCACTTCATTATTTTAATGCATTAATGTTTTTAAATGTTCTAAGATTTAAAAACAAACAAAAAGGGCATTTCACAGCTTATCTTTCAAGAATTTTAGCCCTGGAGGTTATATTGAAAACAACATTTCAAACCATACATCCCAAGATAGCTCAGCTTCTTTGTGGAACACTTACTAGAAAGATCATTCTATACATCCTTTACTGCCTGTCCACTCACCCACCCTTACTGGCTGGGGAAGAAGAAAAAGGCACTGCCTGGGACATATCCTCTTCAGGGCTCCCTCAGAAAGAGGCTAATTATCCCCAGTTTCTTGTGATAAATTGACACCACAGAGAAGCAAAAATTATGGAATGTCAAGAGGAGCGAACTAGTCACACATGTAAACTGAATGATATTTAGACATAATATTTTATATTTGAGTAAGTTATGGCTCCAATTTTTAAAAGATCTGAAGATATATACACTCGCAAAAATCTAAACTACTGGTAATGATACTCTAATTTTATCAAATTCTTCTCTACCAAGGAATGCAAACCAATGATATATACTTATATACTTATACTCTACTTTCCTCCAGGCTCTGAAATTTAATTTAAGAAATGTAATAAAGCAAGTAAATTCCAAGTAGTAGGACAAGTTTTAAGACTCACCCTACAAAATAGTACTTTCCAAAGTGATGAGATTAATAATCTACAGGTCTCTACATATTAGACTTATCCTAAGAGCAAACAGTAAATAACCCCCCCCCACTTGTTTAAAGGAGATGTCAAAAACCTCCATTTATTGAATAAATAAAGTGAAATTAAGAAGAGTCCTCTGAGACCTTACTAAATACAAAACCAAAAAAATCACAAACAAAAAGCACAAAGTAGGCTGAAATAAGTCACTTTCAAAGATCAAATTCAAAGGCAAATGTTTAGAACTATGATTGCATTTTTCCACTGAGAAATGGTTCTAAGGTGACTGCCAGCCCTTACTTGGGTTTATCACCAAATCTCAGAGGCTGATGACACTGGGTTGATGAGATGTCTGATTTCCCCATACAACATACAGCTTTTCTAGACACACAACTTGATAGTTTCAAAAGACCAGACAGATCAGAAGAGTAACAGCATCCAGAGTGAGGCAGAATATACAGAAAGAACAAAGAAGAGTTGCCTTAATGCTGCATCTTTTCCTTGAGATGTGTGATAGAGCTAGACTTGAACAGATTTCTTAAGCTCACCAAGAGACTGTAGAAAGTAAAGGCGGAAATCTGCTCATTTAGTAGGCAAGAGTTAGGCGAGTGGAAAAGGATGAAAACAGATTTAGGCAAGTGTGAAAAAGCATGGGAAACTCTTTCACAGGGTCAAGAACTTGCCCAAATGAGTGCGAGAACACAAGGACACAGGATGGATATGGTAGGGCATGGGACAGTGTACCCGGAGGGAGGAGGAAAGGGCTGGCCAGTTCTCTCCTGACCAAGAGTCTGTTTGCCAGCATGTTCCAAGCAAAACCACTAAATTACCAGTAAGCACCTCTGCTTATTAATCACCAGTTCTTGGTTCACCTCCTCCAAAGCCCAAACACCAAAGAGAAGGCAGTTTCGGGAAAGTGCTGACACCCCATGTCAGTGCCCTCATAAATGTGAGTCCATGCCAGATTCATAGCTCATATTCTGCTTATTCATTTCAAGAGTTCTTAATACTCCAGCTCTCCCTGCTTTTCTACCTCTGAGTACAAAACAATAGAGCAAACTTAAGGTATACCACTGATATAACTGAACTTGGATCAAACGTCTATTATGGCATCTAGTCACATATTTTTCATCTGAGCATGAAATTATTCTGATTATTTTAATTCACTTTTTAAATGCCTTCACCAACTTTTAGGGAGTTTTCTTCGTTTTCAGGGTTTCAGCCACTGGTAAAACTCTTCAATCTTGCCTTAGGTCTCTTTATAAGCAGCTACCCAGTATCTTAAATATGGGGTAAACCTCCAGAGAGGCAGTTATTTCTCACTTTTCTTAAACATGTCTCTTCCCAATAATAAGGAAGTATTAGTGAACCTCCCCTCTCCCATCCATGGTTGTGCTGAGTTTTACTGGATAAATATAATAAGGTATAACACAGAATTTCATCTTGATGTAAAAACATTCTCAGGCAAGGCAGAATCTAAAGATGGTCAAGAAGGAAAATTAAAATGAAAGAGCCATTTAGAATATGAACTTTAGACAATAAGAATATCATCGTATTCAAGTGAAAACAAAACATCTTTCAAACATATTCAACAGACATTGCCAGTCAATGTTCTAATGCATCATAGAATCTTCTAACAAAATTGTAATTTAGTTTGATTACCAAAAAAATTACACTGATCAAGAAATAAAAAATTACATTGATCATTGCTTTGATATTTTAGTCAGTTTTAAATGTCTGTGTGTTCCAACATCTTTAGACTAGAGTGTGGCTATCTATTTATAGACAGATTTTATGTGTGACTGGACACTCCAAAATCGCTTTTCCCATATGGATAGAATAGATAAGATTAGACACAGATCAAAATAAATATGTAAAATATTCAGAGAGAAGGGGAAAAAAATGTAAGCTATCCCCTTTATACAATGGCCAGATTTCTGGCAAATGAAACCAGCTAGAATATAGTACTGACTTTAAATAGGTGTTTTCAAATTCAGAGCAACAGGCTTGTCAGGGTCTATAAACCCAACTTTACACTATGGTTTTGCATACCTTCAAATCCCTATCCATAAATTTGCATGTAAACTAAGCCAGGAAGCAGAAACTAAGTTCTACATCCAAACACCAAGCTTATCAATGGAAGCTAGACTAGGTCAGAGAACTCATTCAGCAACCAGAAACATTTGTGGACTTGGTGCCTAAAAAATTTATTTAAATATTTTTGCCACCGAAGATTAAAAAAAAGAAATGAGAACTTGAGTAGTTGAGTTTGACTTAGGAAGCTGGAATAATTAAGTAAAAATATAGAGATGAATTGCTTTTAAATATTTCTTAGCTCATGCAGTAAATGAAAAGTTACTAGATTTCTGAAAAATACTATAATCCCTTTGTCTAAAACACTGATAAATCAGGCAATTCATCAGAACCATGGGAATAAAACTTGGCTCATGATTTTTTTAAAAGAAATGCAATGCAACTGGACTAAGAATGGAACTCTGAGCACGAATGGAGAAATTAGGGAGAAGTACAAACATTCTGGCATTTAAATAAGAGTAAGATCAGTGATAAAAATGAGAATGGGGCAGAGGTCTAATTTAAGTGAAATATAAAAGATATCATCTAGGTATATTGAAGTCTGAAATGATTAGATAGTGAGTATTGAAGGTTAAGTCTTTGGTCTGATATGATCCACCAATATCCTCAAAGAACATCATGCCATAAATACACAAGCCACAGAATAAAGAGCAAAGCAACCTGCTCAAAAATTGTTTTTTATTTATAAATTTGTCAATGCCCCCAGGTGTTTAAGTGCAGTTCTACAACGGGGACAGGGCCCCAAGAGGCTAAGATCTGTGGGTACTTGGATGGAGGGTGGTTTGGTCACAGATGCCTGAGAACGTGTTCATCTATTCCCCTAAGTCATGTGCAATGCTTGAAACAGTATCACCTCAATAAAAAATAAAAAAGAAGAGTACAGTTCCTTGCTCCTGGTTTCAAATCTAAGTAACAACCTCTTCATCTCATGCCATCAACTCTCCAAATTGAGATGGCAAACTGAGTTCTTCACTTAGAAGGGATGGTTCTAGTCAACATCAGACATTAAACTTCTTTTCCCTTAACCTCTTGAATAAAGAAAAAAACAGCAAATGTGGAATATTCAAAATTCCTATGACACCAAAAGTTCAAACTGAGGCATGTATATGTTTACATAGGGCTCCTTTAAGGACTTTAAACTTGGCTCAAGTAGAAACAAGTACTACCTTAATACACATACACTGCTTTGAGACACACACTGTCGGGGTAGGCATTGCAAAGCATGTGAAATATCAAATTTCCAGCTCTTTCACTTTCTTACACACACCACACAGCATGAAGTAATATCCAGCCATCTGAGGGCCATGAGCCTTGAGAGAGATGTGAGGCTGCAACAAATTAAACTATATCCTTTTTTTTTTTAGGGTCTGGAAGTGAAAAGAACTGCTGAACACAGTGTGGACCTGTATGCCTTTGATCTCCATTGTAATGAAAAAGCAAGATGACATGCTCAAATGAAAAATCATTTATAATGGATGAAAGACAGGCTATTCTTTCTTTGAATTTATCTGTTAGGAAGGGGAAAAGGTGGGGGAATTTCAAGGAGAAAAATATTCTCAAAACACAAAACAATCTTTGTGAGATAATAATACCAATAATGGAGTGGATGGAGTGGGAGGGAGCAGAGTAGAAAAAAAGAGGCTATCGAAAAATCACCTGGGTCTCCATTAGAAGGGGAGAGAGTCCAGTTTTCAACAAATGGACAGGAAACCATTTCTCATTTAAGTAAAACTAATTTTTAAAAAACCTAATTATGCTACAAAGTTGAGTACAACCCACGGATATGGCATGGATTAACCTTGCACTACCATGTCTCTGGAATTCATTCCAAAATGACTGAATTTTATTACAGCTTTCCAGCAACAAGTTATTACTTTATAAGATATAAATATAGGGAGTAATAAATTTGTCTAGTTGCTGCCTTTAAACGTTAAAATTGAACTTAATTAAATGCATTAGTCACCGGGCCCACAATTCCCCTATGCTACACCTTCACGACAGTAATGTGAGACTTTTACTGAGTTTGTTATTTATAGAAATTTGTAAAAAGATCTGTCGCTGATATTTTTCACCTATGGCACAACCAACCAGCTCCCAGCCACACTAACGAGCTATTTTAACATCAGTGCTTTAAAAAGAAAAAACATGTGGCATAACTCCACGAAGACCAAAGGGTTAGCCAGTGGAAACACGACTTACATTTTTAAGAACAGTATAGAAGTTCTATAGTGGAACACAGAGCTGGAGTTAGTGGTAGCTGATTCTAATCTGTTGATACTGTAGAAGTCATTTATTTATTTTTAACATTTGTGCAGACTCAGACTGTGCAACATTCCACAAGCTTCTTAGCCATACTTGGGTGTCCCAAATAGGGTGCATGGTGCCAGGGAAAGTGATGTACCTGTCCTCTAGAAGTTCGCCAGGGAAGTGGAGCAGGCATGGAGAGGAAAAACAGCAAACCCACATTGGACAGAGAATGTTAACATCCCATTTCTGAAAGATGGGATGGGAATGGGTTGATGGTAACGGTAAAGTCACAGACATCGGCCTTAAATCACTGAGACAAAGCAGGATGAGTGCATGACAGGTTCGGCAAACTACTGACGGTTTAGGGTTGCAAGGCTTAGCTGCATGAAGAAGTAGGGCCAGAAAACTCCCTGTGGGAGGTGAGTATGTGATGGGGTGGGAATGTAAAGATATATACAGAGCCAGAGAGGCAGTGGCCACAGGACAGGCAGCACGGTGGATTATGGAGATGGGTTCTCAGTACCATTATGAAGCTCAAGTTGGTGTCACTGTAGGATTTCTTGCATGGAGCCGCACAGCTGAGTTTCCTGACTCTCCAGGCAACGCGGGGAGTGAGCTGATTGGGCGAGGCCGGCAGTCAGACAGGCTAACCATCATGAGGGAAGTGCTAGAAAGCAGCGCAGGTTTTGGTTCTAGGGGTGTAAGGGATGAGAATCAGCAGGGCTTGGAAAAGAGCGGAGGGATGTCAAGTCGGACCGCTGGATTTTTGATGTGGACGGCGATCTCACGCATGAAGAGAAAACCAGTTTCTGATGAAGGTGGCAGGTGGGAAGAAAACAGCGGTGAAATGTGACATAGTGAAATTGAGACACTGAAGTGGGGATTCCGGTGTCACCTGACCTGCTCACCTTGGACTCCCTCAGTTCCCCACTGTGAGGAATGACTGGCACTTACACCAACGAACACAGAATCTCACCGAGAAACGCAGGCCAGTAGGAGGCAAAGACCCCGTGTCTATACCTTGGACTATATTCCCAACCCCCAACTTCTCTGAGTTTTTGCTCTAGCAATTTATTTCTACCTCTTTCCTGCATTTTTGATCCTACTTCTGCCATTGGATTTTCCCCCTCAACACTCAAAGACATTAATCTCCTTAAAGACTATCTCTCAAAAAAACTGGTGCTTCTTCAAGGTGCATATTCTTTATCATCTTTCTTTCAGAGATTAAAAGTCTTGACAGAATAATAACTCGCTTTTCTTCTCTTTCTTCCTCCTTCTCTAGCTATCAGAAACCTGGGTTCTGAATGGAAATCAGGCTCTGTTTGATGGTGGACATGACGTAAGGCGCCACTGAGCAGTCACTGCCTAATTTACAGTCTCTTAATGTTCCTCCCTCTGGGCCTCTCTGGACCCAGCCTCAGACAGACCATCCCTTGCCCCTCAGCTCACACCTCTGTTGGTTGATGACACACCTCCTCCCTCTTTGCCCTTTTCATGGCACCTGCATAAGGTCCAAAGTGATTCTTCTTCCATCGGCCACTTAGCGGTGGGCATCTACCAGCATTCTGCCTGTCCTGTTTGCCTTCCTTCCACATTGTATTCCCTGGAGATCTGCCCACTCCCAGATCTCCCTCTCTTTGAGAAGGCGTCTCAGAACCCCTTTCATCCTTGGCTGCCCACCCCAGTTCCAGGCACATGTTTCCAATTTCTTGAATAAGCACACCCAAACAGATGCCTTAGAGGTTTTTAAAACACAGCAATTAGAAACCTAACTTGTCGTTAACCCAATCTAGCGTGTCACCAGGCGCTGGTCCCTGGGCTGTTCCGTTTCCATCCCTGCCACAGACCATGGCCCGGTCAATGATAGGCCAGTAAGAAACAGAACCCAGGACAAGGCCCAGCAAGGCCACCTCTTGTAGGAGCAGGGAGAGGCCAGGGGGCAGCGAGCTGCACAGGTGAAAGTCCAAGAAGCCCTGACTGCTTGTTAACAGACAGCTCATTTTCTCCACAACAGATGAAACGAACACCGAGCTTGAGGTTTGCTCTGTGAGATGCTAGGAAGGCAAGAGGAAGCCTCACCCAGTTTCTTGAGCCCTTAACAAGCAATTAACTTGGAATTGCTCACTTGCTGGTCCAGTAATAAACCAAAGTGACAGAAACCTTAAGGTGAAATATGATCCTTGCCAGTCTGCAAAGCCAGAGCACTCTTCCCGGCTGGCTGGCTCACAGCACCCCTGCCCTGAGTTCACTCTGACCCAAGCAATGTCTGGTATCCATCACCCCCTTGACCTCCAATGAGCAGCCCCCTAATTCAAATTCCTAATTCCCTTCTTGGGAAGGCCAAACCACATTCCCTGCAGTTTTCCCCCTGTTCTCCAGCCTGTAATCCACCCTTCATGTATGTGCATGGGGGACATCGGGGAGCACTGTCGGCCATCCTCACCTCTCTTCCCAGCACCCTCACTTCCAACTACACCCATTGACTCAGCCCCTGAAGCAACCTGTATGCCATCTCTGTCTTTTTGCTGCAGCTATTCTCTCCGTCCGGAGAGCAAACACCTTTCAAATTCCTATGTTCCTCCCTTTGAAAGTTCCAGCTCAGACACTCACTTGCTAAGTGTCTGAACTAGGGCTGATCCTCCCTCACTTGCCCCTGTGGCCCAAGGCCAGCCCCAGCGTCTGTGACTTCCTCCCCCCAGCACTCTGTCTCTAATCATGCATGTGTCAACCTTCCAAAGCTGATTTAAGATCAAGAGATTCTGAGTCATCTCTGTCACCAGCAAAGCACCAACAGAACATGGCACACACAATGGCAGCGGATCACTGTGGGGAAGGAGGACTCGGAGCCGTGGGGCCCATCATGGTCACAGCGGCAGTGGTAGAGATGTCCAGCAAGTTACCTGATTTTGTGATTCTCAGTCCCCTCAGCATAAAAATACCAAATACTTCATTCTGAACTTTGGGATATTGAAAGAATGCAGAGAGAGGAAATATGTAAGTTCTTCAGAAGACCAGGAAAATGCAACACACGTAAGATATTATTCCTAGAATATTTTTGTGGATGAGAATGACTGCTGATAAAGGTGGACGCACACTTAAGTCTTTCTACTGGGCACTGACTGCAGAAACTATCTGAGACAAAAACATCAAAGAGAGAGGCTTACTGGTAGCATCCCATCTCTTGAAGATCATGACACTGAATTTTACCGAATGTAATATGCTAGTCAAAGTATTAAAATGGGATTTTAAACACAATATTTTGTAGACTCCCGTGACGTGAGAAGCAGTCATTACCCAACACTCCCGCGCCTGCATGCTCATTGCATTTCAACATCCATGGCAATTATGTGAAAACAGCTCTTGAAAAAGAATGTCCTGGGTTTTTTGTGTGATTTGCCATTCACAAAACAATCTACCTGACCAACCTTGAAAAGCTGGTTCATGTTCAAGTCCTGTGAGAAGAATCCCTGCCACCCCTCTCCCCTCCCCCAACATGCGTGCGTGCACGCACACACACACACACACACACAGAGCACCATCTCTGCATTACTCTGAAAAGCAGCAACCCACTGTGCAGCAGGCAGTGTGAAATATAATGCAGCTTTACACTGTATTATGAAAGCCAGAAAACAACCAGCTGTGAGTTAGAAATAGCAGGAAATGTTGAGTCGCAAACCCAAGGGACCTTCAGGTAACACTGAAAGTGCTCCTTAATGATGAATAGCTGATTTTATTTCAGACCCGCGATGAACGCTGTGGGATATATTTAACATTTTAATTTTTCGCTTTGAAAGGCATAAACCTGTGGGTCAGGTGGAAGCGTGGCCGTCACAGTGGCCAGCCACCCGTCCACCCAACGTAGCTGGGCCCCACCAGCAGCCCTGACAACAATTAGGAAGCTGAAATAGCAAACTGCTGTGACCAGGTTACAGTTTTGCCAATTAGAGCACCACCTGGGTGAGAGCGGGCAGGGGACAGTGGGGGCCGCGGAGGAGCGGGAAGCGCCGCGTGTGATGTGACATGAAAAAGGACCGTGGGAGGGACCCAGAAAAGCAGCCCGGCAGTCTGGACTCAAACAGGACGTTTCCTTGTCCACTCATCAAAAACACGCAGACACTGAGACAAAGCAAGAGCAAGGTCCGCCCCTCGGCCTCCTCCTGGGCCAACTGGCGACACGGCGCAGAGCTGACCGTGGCGGGCCGAGCGCCGAACCTGCGTGTCCAGCTGTTCCCTTTTAGTGAGGACTCACGGACGAGCCAGCTCTGACGGCGCCCGGCTGTCAAAGACAGACCGCTGGCAGGCGGCATCAAAGTGCTACAAGAGCGATATTTCAAATCAGACTCATTAGTAGCATGCAAGTCTCTTCGGTGAAGATTTCTCCTTTTCACAGCCCACACCATTCTAGGGCCCTCCTTTCCATTTTTTCCACCTGAGTTTCTCTTCCGAACCATGGTATGCAGCCCTGGCTCATCACACTTTGTAAACTGTAAGGGCCTCACCACCGTCTCCTTGAATGTCTCCCTCCAGCTGCTGTTTCCTGCCTTAGAACGCCTTCTCTTTCACTCCATTTACTCTTCTGCCTTGAGGGCTCAATGAGCCCGTCCTTTCTGGCGTGTGTCCTCTGAAGCCCAATGCAAGGCAGACAAGAAACCCTTCCAGACTCTGGGAGCCCGTGCTTACGGGCATCAGTGTAGGGGTGAGGCAGAAGCAAATCAAAATCCAGGGGGCAGATCCAGTGTGAGTGAGATGGAAATGAGAGAAGCAAAAGGAAAAAAAAAAGCTACCTCAAGTTCCGCTCTGGTCACTCTCTCCCCTGCTCCCAATTCTGCCACTGTTTTATGAGAATGGGCCCAGCAGTTCTAATGGTGCCTACAGTAAGCTGTGCACACTCATCCAGATGAGAAGGGTGCACATCAACAATGGCCATTTATTACGTCAGTCAGGACCTAGCATAAGTCGAGTGTAAAGTGTCTAAGTGTCTAGGGCCCCAAATGCAACGCAAAGGGTATGTTCCCTATAGCAGAGCTCTCACACTGACCACCCTGAGACTCTGTGTGCAACACTGTGTTCCTCTGAGGAGATGCAGGATTCATCGCTGACTTCGTTTTACTTTAGATTGAGGTCTAGGAACTAAGATATATCTTTATTCTAAAAATAGCCCCAGCCTGACTCAGTCTATACCTGGGCCTGCAGCTCCCTCCTCGTATGGAAGTGAAACCACACCAGCTGAGGTAGCAGTCATGAGTAATGCAAAGGGTTGGCATGAGCAAGGCACAGGCAGCGGCCCATGGGCCAAGACAAAGGGCTTTTGGTGTCCAAGTGGGCTCCCCGACAAAGACGAGACTTGCCTTGGGGGATATGCTTGTAGGACCAGAGTACAGCAGGGATTTCTGAGGGATGCTGGGAAAGGGTTAATTTGGGGGAGTTTATCCCAAATAGGGGGGAGTAGTAACTAGCTGAATAGGTTACTACTCTACATAGACTGGCAGGAAGCAGAAGTACAGAAGGGGCACCCTGGCGATTGCCACTCTGGAAGATGTTTAAAGGTTTGGCCAAATGTCATTTTGCTGGGAGTGACTTACTGAGACTCATTCTACTTCTCTAGAGAAGCCACGCAAAAAGCTACTGCTGGAGGTAACTCTGCTTTGCCATAGGGTTCACCTGGGGATCTTGGTTCGGTGCAGCTTCAGCTTCGGTAGGTCGAAGGTTGGACCAGAGAATCTGCACTTTGCAGGAGTTTCAGTGTTGCCAATGCCACGACTCTAGAAACAGCATTTGGTTTTATGCTTCACAGCACTCTCCCCGTGAGTGTCAGGCCTCTCACAAATGAAAATCCAATGGTGATTCTGGGTGGACAAATTTTCTCAGAGGAATTGTAAGTCCTGAGGACACTGAAAACTCTGGGGGTGCGTCCAAGTGAGTAGAGAAACCCTGCAGGGACATTACTCCATTACTGTTCTTCAAATAATTGCTGCATCTGGAAAATGTGTGTGTGTGTGTGTGTGTGTGTGTATACACTGGCTATGTATCACCTGTCGCCTTCACTAGAATGTACACTTCCAAAAGAGCAGCAAGTTGTGCATCACATTCCACATTGCAGCCCTAGAACTTTCCAGCACAGAGTGGACACTAGAATTTGCCAACACAAGGAGGAATCACATGAGATGACATGTCTTCCTCGTGTCCAGAAAATGCAGGGTTACCCAGTTCTGTGCTACATTTAGTTTAGACAGTTTAGACAAAGACAAGAAGGGCAAGAATCTCCTGGCCGAAGCTGAGGTAAATCTGCCAGCAAATGCTGCAGGAGGATAAGGAAACTGAATCTTCTTCATTTTGTTGAAAACACAAGTGATGTGCTGTTTCCAGCACAACAGAAGACAAAACGGAATAGGTATCCCAGGTCTTCCCTGGTGGCTACAACGGGTCACAGCGCAGCATTATAACGCACAGCACTGTGAAGCTATCACAGCCACTGCACCATGAGTTCAATCCCCAGCCAGGCAGGTGACCCACATGGCACAGCAGACCTCTCCTTTCTCGCCCACTGCTCCCCTCAGCAGTGTGTTTCAGTCAATCCCCCGGTAAGTGTCCCCACTCTGTCTCCGGTGAATACTCTCACCGCCCCTGCATCTCTGGCTTATACCCTAGCTCTGTATACATAAATAAATAAATCTTTCAAAAGAATAATAACAATAATAATAATAATAATAAAAGAGCAGGAGTTAAGATAATTTTCATGGGAGCAAAAGATGTTGGCTTCTTGCTAAGTTAACAACTAAGGAACTCATCTAATTCTGGAAGAATTCATTTGAAACAAAGAACTTGCTAGGGCAAAAGGGCAAGACAGAAGAGCAGTGTTCACAGGTAGGCTGTGAAGGTGGCCCACAGCAAGGAGAGGGTGCACAGGTCATCCGGGCACAGATTAGATTTTCCCCCACGACAACTGAGCCTCCCTGACTACCTGCTTGCCTTTTAAATCGCCAGCAGTAGTTTGGACTCTGGCCCATTAAAGTATAGAAGACCTTGAACTTGCCCTGTTTCTTAGTCTTCTTCAAGTTGCAAGGCACCGCATGCTGTGTCCTTAAGAACCCATTACTAATTAGAAGCCCTGGAAAGCTGGACAGTGCTCATTATTGTTAAATCCAATATCAAAAAAGGGTAATTACTGTATTTGCTTCTCCACCGGGTCTTGATGAAACATGCTAAAGTTATTCTTGACACAAGTGTCACCCTGGCAAAGTGCTCGATTTTCTGGTGTCTCACCCATGGTATGCTTGAGACTCCTATTGCTTGCTGTTAAACTAACAGTTTATATTAGGCTAAACACAGTTTGGTAGCCATTGTCAAGAAAATTGGAGTTGCTCAAGCATAGCAGCAGTTACTGATGTTATTTGTTTGGAAGCCTTGTGATTTAGTGAATCACTAGCAATTGTTAAGCAAGTAATTAAACTATAAAGCCAAGACCTGTGATTTTCAGTCTTTTCAAAGCAATAATCATCAAAATTCCAAGTGCCATTTAACTGATTCCCTTCTAAACATGCTGGCAACACTGATGTTGTTGTCATTCATCCAGTTGTATAGTTTATAAAAAGTAGATTATGGCCTTTATAAAAATTATATGCTGCTCAACTACTTTGCTGAATACAAGAAGTTTAAGGGAAAAACTCGCAAAAATTATTTAATGTGAACTGGACATAGAAAGGTTGGGAGTTGCTCATGGATGTGGTTATTTTAGGATTAATAACGATTCAAAAGTACTATTTTTAGGACCAAAGTACTGAAATAACTGGACTGTTGTTCTTACGACCTTTTCTAAACATAAGAATGCATTATATAAATTTCACAATTTCTCTAAGTGCCTTTAAAATTACAAGCAATTTAGTCAAATTCATGTACTATACTGACTGCATGTGGTTTTTTTTTTTACTTCACATCTCAATTATATCTTAATATTATGGGGGTTGAAATGCATTAAATAAATCATATTTCACAGACTCTTGGTAAAGTAATAATACTTACATGCATTTTAAAAGAAATTGGCCTGCATTATAAATGTATTCATAATGTCATTACCTGCCTTTCCACACTGACTGAAATATTAGGCAGTAATGTGGACTTCAAGCAACTGGTGGAAGTTCTCAGGCACCCTGATGCTTGTTCTGCAGCTGGCAATTAGCTGTGTTAGTTAATATAATCCAATGCTTACAAACAGCAATTTACCCAATATATAAACCAGCTCATGTAATTAGTGAAACATTGTTACTGATTAAGATTTAATATGGTGGCTGGTATTTCTGCTCTGTGCAGTGTAAAGAGTTTAACTGATGTTGCATTTGTCAAAGGACATTGCTTTTCCGAGTACCTATTTACTGTAGGGTATTTTACTTACAAGCACACCGCTATTAAGAAAATTAATTCATTAACAATTTGTATTACTTAATAAAATATATCAGTAGTGTAATAAAATGGCAGGAATAAGAAAAAAAAACCTAGCAAATACTTAAGGAGAGACCTCCCAGTTCTTTTTTTTTTTTTATGATTTCTTTCTATTAAGGATTAAACATCTGAAAATCTGAAATATGGGGTCCACCTCTTCAGTGCATCTCACCACACCACGCCCACCTCGACGACCGTTATATTTTGTGCTTCCAATTATTAAGTAATTATTTGTTTCCTTGACATCTCTTCTCGACCTTCACCGTAGATAAGATGTCCCAGATCACTCTGTATGGGACATATCCTGGCAATTAGTGATCATCATTTATCAAAGAGGCCCACAAGGCTCAGGGGTCTGCTATCCCAGGATAGTAAGATAGTCAGGGTAAGCATCGCTCTCTGTTGATTCTAAAGATGACATTTCTACCCCTCTAGCTGCAGAGTTGATACATGTTTCTGGAGTCTGAGTAAACAATTTGAGTGAGTCAAGAAATGACAGACTTACAGGCAGCATCAAATTTGGAAATGGCAGTTCCAAAAGGCCATTTGGAATTTGGTTTTAGGAAATCAATGTATTGATTAAGTCCTCAACCAGCTTCGCCAAGGTCCTATTTAATTTACAATGTTAGCATAAAAATTGAGTAGTCCCAGACAACCCAGTCTGTTCGTTAAAGAACACTGTCTCTAAGGAAAATGCAAGCTGAGTGGGAGAAGGAAGGCCAGAAAGCTGTCCCCACAGGCCACAGTCCAAAGTGTCAGGTCACCTCCACTGCTGCCTCACCTTTACACATCCAGAGAGCACCCCTCCACCCACCCAGGAAAAGAGAGGGTTCTCCTAGCAGCAAATGGAGGTCTCTGTGCCCTCTAGGGGCAGGTGTGTGAGTACAAGGGTGTGAGTGAGTGTGTGTGCGTAGGTACAAAGGTGGGTGGTGGGTGTGTGTTACGGCTGTGTGAGGATGGGCTATGTGGGAATGTATGAGAATGTGAGAGGTGTGAGGATGCATCTGAGTGTATGTGTGTGAGGAGGTGTGTGAGGCAACGTCAGTGGGAGTGTATTTGGAATGAATGTGGAGTGGGAGTGTTGGGTGCGAGTGTATGTGTGAAGGATGCACGTTGAGTGTGTGTGGACTAGGTGGGGTGTGGATGTGTGTATGAGCAACTCTTGTGTGCGTGTCTCAAGCAGGTATGTGAGGCGGTGAAAGCGGGAGAGTATGTGGAGCGTGAGTGTGTATGTGAGTGGGAAGCCAAGGGAAGCCGAGCAGTAGCCAGCGGTCCCTGGGAGCTCCCCTTCTGTGTTCTCTCAAAGAGTCCGGTGTGCGCTGAGGTGATAACCAGACATGAGACGAGACCCCGTAAAGAAGATGACTTCCACACAGTTTTAAATACTAAGTACAATTCAGTCACTGTCCAAATTATGATGACGTCCTTTGAGCACAACACAGGAAGATCTAGAGAGGAGTAGTGAAGAGGGTAAATTCCAGCATTAAAATCAAGAAGGGGGGAGGTACTCTGAAATGTTATAATAAATTAGGGAAAAAAGGCGGAGAGACATAAAGGGACAAATGAGCATGTGGTGTCCCCACTTATGTTAATTGTCATCATAATTTCTTCTATGGTTCAAATTGATTAATTCAAACTTCTTTTCCCCAGAGCCCATCAACTAATAAACAGTCCCTGTGGACACAGTCTCTTTTGAGGAAAACGATTAAACCTACCACTCCATAAACGTATCACATGGCAAATTACCTCCTCTGAGGCACGAGCTATCTACAAGGTGTGAGTGATAGCAGGCAAAAACATAATACATTTGTCACTCCCATTAGCAATATTAGTGCTAATGAGAAAGTACATGAACAAGAACACACGCCTTTTAATTTGAATGTGTTACAAATAAAGACTAGATTAGTCACAGCTACTCGGATTAAATTTTAGCACTTAACACAGAAATACTACGTGAGGTAATGCGTACAGTGGTTTTTGCAGCACAATTCCAGCTATTTAATTACAATTTTCAAACCATTTAACACCTCTCGGCACATAGACACTGGCTGGGAACGTGCGCATGTTAGTCAGACAGTTCAGGATTTTAGGTGTAACTCAATTATCTGACGTCCCTGGGAAGTAACATGCTCCATCTAAGTGCATTTTCTATATAACTGAAGCTTATCCCTTCATGCATCCTAAATCCCTGATTAAATTTTTGGCCATCTGTAAGGAAAATCTTTCCTCAGAGTATTTCAGTGCCCTCTATCCTCATCAGCAATTGGCTAGAAAGGGGAGGAGTGCTTCAGAGTATATTTGGTTTTATGGATGAACCAAGGCCAGCCCCCAGAATCTCACAGCAGAAGTAATTTAACACAATTCCTGCTTTTTATACTTGACCATTTCAAGATCAGATTTGTTTGCTTGTTTTCTTAAGCAGCTGCTTCCCCCACAATCTCTGTGACAGTTTCAAATAGTCACAGACCCCATACACAGTCCAGTCTAAGAGCTCGCTGTGTCTTCTATAGATTGGGGGGGACGGAAAGGTAGGGGTTGGGGCACATGACCAACCTTGCTAGTATATTCCACAGGTATCAATAAGGCGACAAAGGAGAACATGTGGAAACATACACACGGTGTTATCATTTGTAGTACTACTCAGAAATGGAATTACTATGGCATTATGGTATCAGCCTTGTCAGTTTCCATTTTTAACAGAAGACAGCTGGGGAATCTTAGATCCAGACTTTGCATCCAAGATGCAAGTTCTGGTAGAGCCAAAACAGCCATTGTCCTCTCAAAAATACCTTAAATCTGATGTTTTCCAATCTTACAGGCATCTCATTTTAAGACATGCCTGCTTTTTCCATTCTCACATGATTATTTAATGACAACGATTCTTCAATTTGTAGTCATCCCTGAAGACTGTACTTAAAAGGAGGCATTCACTTTCTTACAGCTTCGTGCAAGGTTAGTTCCCTGCAAGGCTGCAGTCACATGCCCACATCCATGCCCCCTTCCTGAGCCCATCCTAGGCTTTGCTCCAGTGAGACTCCTTGCCTCAGCATATGGCCACACTCGAGCTCAAAAGAAGCACGTGTCTCCTCTTCAAAGGTCCCCTCTCACCTATAATAGCCACCCCCAGGCACAGCCACCCTGCCACCCCCATTGCATAGATTTGTAACTTGAGAGCCCATCTCTTCAAGGGCAGCCTCCTGAGATTCTGTATCTACCCTCCTTCACTGCCTATCATTCTCGAACCTTCCACCCTGACCAATCAAGGCCCCTCTTCCCACTGAATAGGTTCCACACTTTGCTGGGACACCAAGACTTGGGAACACAATCCTGTTCTTTTGAAGACCCTCACCTGCCCAGCTTTGCCATCTATCTTTGGCCAAACCCCTGGGTAAGTGGGTGATCAAGTAGCCCAGAAATCTAGTCAGGGTGGGTGAGATATTTATAAAAAGAAGTAGACAAAGCAGAAGCAAGCTCTGACTCCCACTCTGGAATCAGTTTGTAGATTTAGACTCTTGTTACAGTGTCAAAAAATAACAGAATAGTTAGGTAGGGAAATTTACTGAGTATGGGTATCCATTTCTCCTTCAGACATCTTTCTGGATTCTCAAACAACTGAAGCACCTGTGCTCATGTGAAAAGTGAGAAGACTGAGATTTGCAAAGACCAGCTTGTGGCCAAAGAAATCCAGACAGTGAGCGAGAAGACGTGGGAGCAAGTTCTCTGAGTCATCTGGCACTAGAAATAGATCCTCATAATGACTCCAGGCCTGTTTGGTGGCTGGGACCCTGTAGGGGACATACAGGCTTCTGGGGAGGGGGGGGGGTGATATATGGGAAGAGAGGCAAGGCAAGAAGTAACACAAGACCGAAGAGGAGAATACTGTTACATTCATTAAAAAAAAAAATCCTCATAGTGACTAGTTTATCATCCTGGATACAGACACGAGCAAGGTTTGATATAAATTATTTATGATGTGTAACAGTTTAATGGAGTATAAAATAGATTCCTTTTTTCACAGTTAGTAAAAGTTGTGGGGTTCTTAATGTTACCACATCCAGACTGAGCCTGTATCCTGCTCACCCAGACTTTTGACAGAAGCATCAATTTTCTAAATTGTTCTCTAACAACTACAAGTTAAGAAAGAAAATTACTCACAGTGTTAATAATTGCAATTCTCTGAAGATACCAAAGAACCCACTATAATTTGCCATCACGGAATCCTGTAGCTTTATACATCAGAGGGATTTTCAGACAGCTTCGCCTGTGTTTTTAACACTGAAAGGAGATAGCTATATGAAATACACTGAAGAGCTAAAAGTGATGTGATGGGATCTAGACTGGTATTAAAGATTCGAAAATGAAGTATGGCAACATCCATAAAACATGAAGAGAGGAAGATGCCTGATACCAAAGTTCTCTGAGAAAGCAAACAAGCCCTTCTCTTTGCTCATGATGAAAACAGAAGAGTTCGCTAAGTAAGTCCACAGGTGAACTTCAATAAATAAATGATGTTGTTTATTAATAGCAAACTCTCTATTACAGGTGCTGACGATCACCAGGCGTCTGACAGGCTGCAGGCCCCACAAAACCTGCACCCACACAAGAGCAGTGGCGGCTGGGTAGCAACTAGAAAGGATTCAGCAAACAAGGAAAGAGAAAAAGGATAACGAAAAAAAGGAGGGGTCTTGTAAAGAAAAACTCCTGGGAATATCTAAAGTAATAGTAGGGACACAGAAATTTCTGTGTTTATACACACAATTCAAATGCTGCCTAAAATGACGTGCACCTCGGTGGGGATGTGAGGTGGTAGCCGCACTTTTGAATCCTAAACCCAGCACAGCCACAAAAAATGAAGAAACACTGTCGGAGATTTCAGTGCACCAGGAATGACCAAGGACTAAGATGCTTGGTGAAGACAGACTAACGTTCATCTTGAAGAACAGATGAAGCACATCAGTAATAAAATTTTGAAAATTAATAGACATGATTGGGAAATTACCTTGACAAAATACTTTTTTTTTTTTTAAAGATTTATTTATTTGTGCATACAGAACTGGGGTACAGGCCAGAGGCTCAGGGGCAGTGAGAGGCTTCACCAGAGACAGAGTGGGGAACAGAACAGGCAGATCAACAAAGTACACTGCTGAGGGGAGCAGCGGGCGGGTCAGGAGAGGTCTGCCACACCATGTGGTCTCCTCCGGGGCAGGCGGGAATCGAACTCATGTGGAAGCGGCTTTAGATTCTCAGTGCTGTGCTTTAACCCGCTGCGCCACCAGGGAGGGCCGACAAAATACTTTTTAAAAGTATAAAACTGGGCTCTCCCTGGTGGCACTGCAATATGAAGCTCTCAGAAGTCACTGCAGCATGAGATCAATCCCTGGCCAGAGAGCTGACCCACATGGCACAGCAGACCTCTCCTGACCCACCCGTCACTCCCCTCAGAAGTTTACTTAATGGATCTGCCTGTTCTGCTCCCCACTCTGTCTCTGGTAAATCCTCTCACCCACCATACCTCTGGCTTGTACCCCAGTTCTATAAGCCTAATAAATAAATCTTTAAAAAATAAAAAAAGTATAAAACTACAGGGCCCTCCCTGGTGGCTCAATGGATCAAAGCATAGCACTGGGAAGTTAGCCACAGCCACTGCAGCTTGAGTTCAATCCTGCTTCAGTGCACCCCGAGAGGTGACCCACATGGCAACCCACCCCCCACCACTCCCATCAGCAGTGTACTTCAGTCATTCTGCCTGTTCTGCTCCCTACTCTGTCTCTGGTGTATCCTCTCACCACCCCTGCACCTCTTGCTGGTACCCCAGTTCTGTATGCATAAATAAATAATCTTTAAAAAAGTATAAACTACAATAGATAGTGTGGCACTGGTTCAAGAACTAGTAAATATTCCAAATGAGCAGAATTCGAAGATGGAGATGGCCTTATCTCTACATGAGAACTAATATAAAACAGACAAGATATCTCTAAAGACAACAGAGAAATCATTAATTGAAAAACTGGTATTATGAAACTTTCTAGAAAAAATTAATGAGATACAATTTGCCAAAATAAATGACTAAATTAAAATTTTGTTAGACTTTTGACAGCAAAATAAGCCTTCCAGACAAGTCAACCTTTCTAAACACATATTTACTTTAAAATGACATGTTTTAATCCAACCATCCCCGAATTAAAAACTTATAAATGCCAAAATGAGGGACTCGCATAAAATTGTTTTTAAAAAGTACTGAGTTTTAACTTTAAAAAAGAAAGTGAAAACGTCGTGAGTGGCCACTTCATATTAGCCACATGGGTGTGTGGGTGTCTATCACTTTTTCTGTTTCCACTGAACAATAAAAAATAAAAATGAGACCCTCTTCTTTATCTCCAAATTGATGAATGATCAAAGAAATTATAGTATCAAATGCTTCAAAATGGAAAAGTTATTAGTCATACTCACATATTGCTAGAATGAATATAAATTGGTACAAATTTTCTGAAGAGAAAATATTTATTGCTTTTAGATAAATTTCCAGGAGCAAATCTGTTGGCTGAAAGGGTCTATGCTAATGTTTTTTCATCCCATCTAAATGTGTGAAAAACACACACACACATACACACACACACAAGAGGGCCAACCATCAAAATAAAGTCTTATCCTGTACAAACATCTGAAATGATTTATGTTAAGTAACCCCAAGTTCTTTACTTTAGAAATGATATATATAAGAGGCAAGAAAGGGCGAAAAAACAAACAACACTCAACAGCCAGTTAGAAAGATAATACTAATATGAAGAGTAAGCAGTCATCATATATGTGTGTGTGTATACACACATATATATATTATCAGATATAGATATTTTTTAAAATGAATAAGCCAACAAACTAATATTATAAAGAATGTCTTTAATGAAGAGAAATATGTAAATGTCATTTATCTTTTCTTTTATTGTTTATAATGCTAAAATCCGCAATAACTTTTATATCATCTTAAAACTAAGTTTTAGTTTATTAGTTGTATATTCTAACAAAAAAGTATACAAGAATCAGCATTCTTTTCTGCTAAACAAGCATAACTTTTATTCATTCTCAAGACATTAACTAATGAGTATTTACAAGACAGATCACTCTGTTAAAATAGTAGAAAATCTTAAGGAAGGTTGTTGCTTTTTACATAAAAATAATACACATTTTTAAAGCGAGGTACAAAAAAGGATCTCCTAATAAAGTACTATTCTTAAATGCACGGTTAATCACCACAATTAGTGCTTTAAACTTATTATGTATTTTCAGAGTGGAAGGCATACTTTTAATGAAAAATTAAATGAAGTAAACCAGATAGCACAAATAACCAGAAATAAAAAGTACTTCAGTTTAAATCTACGTAATCTTATTTGGCTTTTGTACTAATTTTGTTCCTTCTCTTTCAAACCAAATTCAATAACATCTTTACCTTCTTTTAAAACTTTAAAAAAGTTCACATAGAACTTTGTGAAAGAAAACAAAAATTGATGACAGCAAGAATGAAAAAAGTTCCTAAATTATAGCTTTAAACAATACTGCTGAAACTCAAAAGAAATTCAGAAATGAGAACTAGAGATTAAAGTATAAATAAAATATCACTGTTTTAGATCTAGCAGATATAAAGACTCAAGTGCTTTGTATAATTGCTGAAGAACTCTATTTTTGAAAGTCACACTTTGCCAGCGATTTAAGTTGATACTGTACTAACTATGCCACTTACTTGGTGATGTTATAATATCGTTGCATTTGATAATACAGAGTTACACTATGATTATATTTAAGATAAGCATTAAAAACCTTCCTGCTAATTTTCAAATGTTAAACTGCAAAAGAAAAAAAAAATCTATTAGGTGGTCAATTTGCATAATTAAGCATCGACTCAAGTTTGATTTCTTCCTGTGTGTCAGTTTAATTACTATATTCCAAACATGACATACAGACACCATTAAAAAGTCCCAAAGGACTATCATGATAAAATAAATGTGTGATAATGACCCCGCAGGCAGTCCCAAGACATGGCCGTGGCAAAAGAGGTAAGGGCAAATACAAAAGAATCGGTAATAATACACAACTTTGGTAATGTCATTATTGAGTAATGAGACACGTCTTGTAACAAACATACATTAATAAATAAATAAAAGGAGAGTTCTTATTTTAGAACTTCCTTCTTAGTCTTCCAAAAATTCAAGAAAATAGGTCTCATTGTTTTACAATCACTCTTTGTATCTAATTAAAAGTGTTTATTACGGTTCCATCACCTCGCAGCAGTGACTCCAAAAGATTTCTGGCTATTCCCCAAAATCAACTCTATTCTCAGCTGATGAAGATGTATCCCCTTGGCAGATAGTCATAGGATGTGCTTTTTAAGGTGAAGGGAGCTAGGGAAGTAGGGATGGAGGTATAAAGAGGGAGAGAAACAAAGAGGAAGAAGGAGAAACTTTGAGACCAGGAAGCTCCAAGGAAGAGACAACTATTGATATATAGCAATTCCCCTAGGAAATTCCTCTGTACAAGTAATAATACTAATTACATGACTTTGGTTTTATTTTTTAAGCAATTTGTGTCAAAAAGTTATACTTTTTCAGGCATACATTGGCTAACAGTAGACCAACATCCAAATTCAAGGGAAAAGAAGATTTTTATGGAAAGTCACTCACAAATGTTTAAATATCATATGTGTCTATTCAATGTAATATATAAACGGCTTTTTTAGTTTTAGACTTTTTAACCTCCATTACACAGGTGACAACTGACTTTCCCATAGCTAAAAGTCTAAAATGCCAAAACAGATTCTGAAGACATGTTTTGCAATTAAAAACGACTGCTTAGATGCTGAGAGAGTATTTCTCTCAGATAATGCTGCTTTTTGCTTTTCTCTTGAAAGATTCAAATGAAAGAAAATGTGTTGAAATCAAGTAATTAGAATTCCAATTGGTCCATCACCGCTTTTCAAAATTTATTTAAAGATTCTAGATTTTACTGACAACTTTTTATCACCCTTATATCTAGGAAAATAACAGTATTTGGTGTTTTCAAATGAATATATATAATCAAAAAGTCAGTATGACTTATAATCCCAAAGGAGTTGTCAAGAGATGTCAAAATCAAAATGATTTTTTAAATATTGATTTTGTATCACAAAGCACAGGAAGACTGGTAACTCTTCATTGTAACTGCCTCATATTTAAAGCAGGACCTCTGATTTTTAGCAGTGCTAAACAATAAACAAGACATTCCTTAGCTTCCCTAGATGCTGGCAATGGACAGTTAATTAAGTTCTGGCAAACAGAACTTAACTGGTATCTGTACGTTCCAGGACTTATCCTAACAGAGGGGACCAGCCTATATCCTGCCCCCACTTCCCATATCTTCCCTGTTATCTGTGACATGGACGTGAAATTGAGCTTTATGAACCTTAAGAACGAGGACTAACCATAAAAAACCTGTACAAAGTTTAAAATGGCTAGTTCCACCTTTTAATGATCTGTGTTTATTTGCCTACAGAATAGCAATGATTGTTTCAGAATACAAAAAATATATTCAATGTCCTATAGATATGGAAGTATCTTCTCTCCAATATGGGTCCACTGGTTCTAAATTTTAAATAGCATAATAAAACGCACATCAAGGACAACAAATAAATGACTTTATAGAATATCAACATTGCCAACTTAAAAAAATTTGACTCAAATCCTTGAGACAATTAATCATGTTTTAAGATCTTTATTCCCAAGCATGAAAAGGGGGAGGGAGGAATAGGATTAAAAACAAAAGTATACAGAGTGATGTCAGAAGTGTTGTGTGGAAGTTTCCATACTGGCAAGGCTATCAAAAATCATCCTAGAAGTGGTCAGAATAGCTGCAACTTTAGATAAAAGAGAGACACAAATCAGAAGCCCTGCTCCTTCCAACTCAGCTGGATAAACTTGACCAAAGTGGTCTTCCTCTTGGAGGCACTCAAAAAGGGATAATACTTCGCAGTGCTATTCAGCAGGGTGACAGGCAGGTGATACAAAGATTATTGACAGATCTCTAGCCAAAAAAGAGGCATCTCTGCAAGTATAG
Organism: Condylura cristata; assembly: GCF_000260355.1. Classification (NCBI taxonomy): domain Eukaryota; kingdom Metazoa; phylum Chordata; class Mammalia; order Eulipotyphla; family Talpidae; genus Condylura; species Condylura cristata. Next base: position 62,154,166 of record NW_004567106.1, read on the forward strand.
AATAAAGAATAACTATTCAAATAGTTAACATGTCCATACAAATACATGCCAAAGCACACACTGACTTACATGTTTAATAAGTCACTTTGACTCTTTTATAAAATGTACCTGTAAAAGCATTCATGCTTAAACATCTAATAAAAATCTCTTCTCTACCTGTCCCTAGATAGTTCAGGGGAAAAATCTCTTCTCTGAAAATTCCCCCTTAAAACTTAAGTAGCCATTAGCCAAAGAGTTACCACTGTTGTGCAATAATTGCATAGACCATGGAAACTTATTTAATTTGGTATTGCGGACACATGGGCTTACATCACTGTATTTTGAAGGCGGGCCCTTTCTACAAACATTGTTCAATCTAGAAGGTGAGAATCACAAGGAGAGCATGACTGATCATAAACAGAGTGTGAAAGACACTCACGAGCTGCCAGCTCCTACTCGGACGGGAGCAGCCCACTGCAGTGAGGGCGCCAAGGAACCAAGGACTTTTCCTAATTACAAGTTTTCTTTAAAAAAAAAAAGTTTTTTAATTACCTGTTTTGGAGTGCTAAGAAAAATACTTCCCAGCTAGTACATAAAATGCCATCAATTCTGCTCTGTTCCGTGGCATGTTGCTATGTGGTTTCTTGGTTTGATCAAAATTACATCTGAGAGAATGAAAACCATTTGTCTACATTTAAAATTCCTCATCTCTACAACTCAATATTTTTCCTTGATGCATTCTAAATGCCCTAGTAGAAATTATTTTGAAAAGAAACCATTAAAGTTATGCTAATGACTCTGAATTGTGACAGATGCTGTGGAAACAGGGCTGCTGGCTGAAGTGCGGCACCATTAACCATCTATCATCAAGTGCTCTGGACTTGTTCATTTATTACTGCTGTGCTGCTCAAGGGGGGCGAGAAGCAGCAAGAGTTTCTCTTTCTGAGGCAAAAATCATAAGCCACTCACTTATCCTAATGTCATGATCCCCACTGTTTATCTGCAAGATAATTAAGAAAATCAAAAGTAGTGAAATATTGTTTTAACAACGTGATTGGAATTAAACAGCTGAAAAGGCCCAGAGAAGCTCTATGTGCTCACTGGCTCAGGGGTCTACTCCAACAGAAGACCCTAAGTGCAGCTCACAGGAGTCCTGTTTCCAGGAATGATTCAAGGGGCGGAGGCACTGGCCTGCCAGAGGTGCAGAGACCCAGCATCTGGCAGGCTGCCTGCAACCTGTTAGGAGTACTTGTAGATCGCCTGTTTCGCAAAGCAAAACTGATTCAGTTGTTGTGAAAATCATAAGTCGAGTATTGCATTTTCTCAACGTGATTGTACAGTGCACTGGCTCCTACCAATAAAAACAAGAGGAAATGTTCATTTCTCAGGACAGAGGAAACTGAGGCTCAGGTAAAGTAGGGTAACCGAACAAGCTTGTAGTTAGAGAACCCTGAACTCAGATCTTCCGTCCCTGAGGCCAGTGCTCTTTCTCCAAGATCAAATAAGAAGAGGCATAATAAAGAGTCAGGTGCAGGAGTCAGGAAGGGTGGGACCAGTTTCTTTAAACTGTAACAAAAACACAAGTCCAACACAGATTTTATAACCATATAACATAGAGGGAAAGTGAAATGTGGTGGGGGTAGGGGGGCCTCAGCACCAGCCAATAGGCTTGCTAGCGTCACACACGGTCACTCTCATCTGGGATGCCAATTGCCTGCAGAAGGAGGAGGAGTTTGTCTTGCTTCTCTCTTCCCTCCCTCTTTAGTTGTTCATAATGAGGGAGGAGCCTTAGGATGATGTATTTCAAAAACTCACATGCTCAGGCCCCACCCTAGAAGTCCAAGTTCATAAGGGCATGTGACCTGCTTAAACGCCTGCAGGAGACTGGGGAAGCACCCACACTTAGAACCCTCCACTCAGGTATGTCAGTTCTCGCGTTCACACCTGCACCACCCAGAGCTGCAGGAGAAAAATAAGTCGGTACAGAATTCAGGGTTCTTGAAGTCAGCTACAGGTTTTATGAGAGCAGGTAAAGGACAGGAAATGCAGCAAAGAATGAAACAATAAACAAGCTTGTCTAGGAAGGTATGTCAAGCCTAAGGGATTAACTACAGAAAGAAGAGCACTTGAGGCATCCTGAAATAGACGGCTAAGAACCTCACTATTCATAGGCTGCACAACGAAATGGCTCTGGGGTTGCTGAGCATAGGTGTCGGACAAAAAGCGTTATAAGACCTGAGGCTCAAAACTTTGTACTAACAATTTGCCATTGAAGTCCAAATTATAGACCACAGTAAAACCAAATGCTCATCAGCCACAATAAGATTCTAAGTGTCTACCTTTTCAGTGGGAGCTGGCCCAAGGCACTCAAGAATGATGATAACGGGGAAGATGGCAATAAATTCTGCACCTTCAGAAAGACCTTTCAAGTGTTCAGGGGTCCCTTATGGCCATTTATAAAGTGGAAGCCAATCTAGCCATTATTTACTTAATTTAGAACCATGTGGTAATAAACTCAATATTATATTCAATACCTCACTTCATTATCCCAACAGCTGCCTTCTCTGGCCAGTGGAAAAGGCTGTTTAAATGGCAAGTGCTTCATTTATATGTAAAAGCCCATGGACGACTGTCATCTAGATTGTTCATCAAGGAAATTCATCAGTGACAACCAGTCCATAAAAGCACCTCACGGCTGTCTAATCTGGTAGCTTTAGCAGCCTTACTACATGATGATAGCCTCGCGATGGTCTGAGCTTAGTGTAGTTCCAGGAGGTACTCCAGTTTCACAAAGACTCTGAAGAGATCAACCATACCCTGTAGAAACAGGACTGTGTTACTTGCCTGACACACGGAGGCTGCACCACAACCCCAGCCAGGATGTGGATGTGCCCTTGGCTGGAAGCACCTGGAGACCCACCCCAGTCAAGCTCCACCTGCTAGAGAAGCCCTGTCATCTGTTGACGGCAGCGCCCAGAATGGACCCCGACTGCCATCACAGCAAGGTGTGGGCTACTGAGCAACCCACAGGAGCCCCTGAGTGCTAAGTGTCCCTGGCCTATGTCTACCTGTTTCACTGATTTTCTTCTCACCAGCTTGGCCGGAGGTTGCAGCAGGCCTGCTCAACTCCCAATACCCGGGCAGTAAGCAACTGACTGTAGATCCCCATGCAGAAATGAAGTGTAAGAGACATGCTTGCTCCACCTTCCACACCCCTACGATGGAATTTATATTCCAAAATGGGACATGAGCCACTTGGCCAGATCACACTTCACTAGACAAGGAAAGGTCACTGCTAGGATGATCATAGGTCCGGAGTCCCAGGAACAGCCCAGTTTATGTGTGTGGTCCTGTATCATTAATTAACAGCGTCTGATTTCACTTTGCTTGTTTGGATGATAAATTATAGGGTTGCCCTAGTCGTAAAAGAGTAATGAACCAGGAGTTTTGGAAACAGCGAAAGGTTGTTGATAGTTTCTGAATTAGAAAATCAGGAAGGCTTACCAAGGGAGATATTTATGCTGGGCTTTGAAACGAAAGGCAAAATTTAAATGAAAGGACTTGGAAGCGGGTGGGAGAGCAGAAGTGCCTATCGCAGGCCCGGAACTAGCTGAGGCGGGGCCAGGAGCAGGCGCACCTGCCATGCACTCGCCTGTGCTTCCTGCTCCCTGCCTCACTGTAAGGGCAGTCATGCTCCGGCTGCTGTGCGCTCCCTGACTGCATGGGCTCTGCTCGCCTGAGTCCCTCTAGTCCCAACAGCACATCGCAGTAGACACAGCAGACTGTGGCCTATTGACCGCGCACCACTATTCAATAGGATGAATAAGGGTCGGACAACACGAAGTCAGCTCTGTCCATCTTCAAGAGGAAGATGATGGTGGAGAAACTAGCACCGCTTACTGGCCCTCAGTTTAGAAATTATAGGAGACAGCCAGTGCTGGCTGAACCCACTACTCTGCAGGCTCAGAGGTTATCGTGGGGTAATTACTGAGAGACAAATTATTGAGGGGGGAACAGGTGACAGTGTCAACACGGTGCCACTTTAGCCCTCACTATGCCACTACGGGAGTGTCGACAGAAAAGGGACTCTGCAGGCCCTCCCTGGTGGCGCAACAGGTTAAAGCATAGCGCTATGAAGCTAGACGGAGCCACTGCAGCAGGCGTTTGATCCCCCACCAGGGGGGTGACCCACATGGCAAAGCAGATCTCT
>NW_004567106.1:62158490-62286346 GCF_000260355.1 Condylura cristata
CCCTTGCACCTCTGTTCTGTATGCATAAATATTTAAAAAGAAAAGGAACTCTGCCTCACTCCCAGGTAAGGGCAGCCCTCAGCCACAGATCCAACTATTTGTGGATCAACCTGTCCTCAAGGGGTGCAGCTCAAAACATGCCATGAAACCCTGCCCAGAAAGGCTGCAAGGGCAGCAGAATTCTGTTAGAGTTTTTAGGCCAAGATTCCCCAAAGAAGAAACACTGCTATCTCCCAGCTACGGCTTTAACACTCATTTCTCTCCTGGATCACCGATTCTGAAGATTTTTGACTTGTCAGTGCCTACAAACACATGAGCCAATTTCTTAATATAAATCCATGTGTGTGTATGTGTATGCATGTACACATACACACCACGCACGCACCCCCCACCCCACACACGTCCACCCACACCCTCATTGGCTCGATTTCTCTGAAGAACCCAGAGTAATACAGATTTACTAACACTGAGTCCAGTATTTCCACACTGTTGCGCAGTTTAAAAGAATGTTTTCCAAAACATGGTCACCCAAGCCAATTATCAAAATTGTTTACAAATACAAGTAAAAACACCCTGATTAATGATAAAGTCCTCTGTCCGTAAAAGGCAGCGGATCCAGAGGCTGGAGGAGAGCGTTACTCGCCTAACAATGTTCATTGCACAAGGGTTAATTCCTTTCTCCTAATCTGAAAGTCTTGCAGGCGAATAATCTATAGCCAATTCCTCCTATGAAAGTGTTCTCTCCACTACGGCTGGAATTTATTTAGTTTTGTAGGTGTTCATGTATTCCCAACTTGTAGACCAGCAGGCCAAGCATACAGTCGACTCTAAATAAGTTTCAAATGCACAGAATGCAAAGGAGTGTTGCCCCCACATATGCTCATACACACACACACACACGCAGATATAAGACAAAAGGAAGAAAATAACTTCACTCTAGCTATATCAATGGTCATGGGATTGAGGGTCAGGCTATGCTTCAAATAGTAAGAACTTAATTCTAATTCCATATCCACACAATGTGACCTCACACACAGTGGGGGGTCGCCACTGAGCTCTAGTCACTGTATCTGACCATTGCATTACAAGGCAGGAACAGAGAGGAGTCAGGGACTGACTCACACCTTGTCACAACAGAGGCCTTGCAGACAGCCGATGGCTAGGAGGGCCATTTCCCTCATTCTGTTAAGGGAGACTTTGGCATAAGATCCCAGTCCAACTCCCTGTTTTGCCCAGCTCCTGGAGGAGAGAACGAGCAGCTGAGAAAACAGCAACATGTAAGAAAGAGGCAGGGAAGGTGACTCTGTATAAAATAATCGCACCCTGGGTCTGTGGAAGCATCATCTAGCCAGATGCTTTCAGTGTGTTGCCCTACTGGCCAGAGGCTTCGAATCCCAACCTGGAGCAAACTTAAGAGGGGGACCCCAGCCTTCTTGTTCTCCAGCCCACAACCCTCTGTCTTCTGGAAAGCAGCATGGGGACAAGTCTGAAACATGTTGGACAGGGAGCTGCCCCTTTACCCCAGAATGGTTCCTAAGGCTGCTTCAAGGTCTAACAAGAACCACTGATTGTGCAAGATGCCTTTGCCTCCACCTGTACCAAACCCAAGTGGTCTCCGAGAAAGGGACAAGGCAGGAGCTAGAGCCCCAAACAGCAGGTTCTGGTCAGCACTGTACAGAAGGCTGCAGCACTCTGCCTTGGGAGGACTTGCACCCCAAAGTCCTGCCTCCAGGGCCCCCTTTCCCATTCCTGTTCTCCCATGAGGTTTTGAGGAAAGAAGGTCTATGCAGCACAAGCACAGGGCATGGGCCTGCCCCAAGGCCTCGGGTGAAGATGACGCTGGTAAAGCAGGTTGACACATCCAGAAGCCGACTCTGTCTGCAGGCTCGGAAGTTTACAGACACTTACAGATCAACCGAACGGCTAAATTATCACTTTAAAATAAGAATCACATCTGCCCAAGAGAACTAGCATATGGGACTTCCAGACAAGATACGCTCTTTCTGCAGGCCATCTACGTGGAAAGCCCAGTCATAACTGGAGAGCTCTTTGATAGGCTTTCTGACCTGAGAGAGTGTAGGCAGGAGGCTGCGAGAGCGTGCTGTTGGCATCACCAGGAGAACACGCACCACCAGGCCAGGCAGGGTGAGGCAGGACCCTGCAGAAAGGCCCAGCTTGCTTTCTGAATCTTTTCGTACCTTCTCTACAAAACCTCTTTAAAATAATAATTGATTTTTTTTTTTACAAAATTGTAATAAATGAATTCATACTTATTCCATTCAGAGAATCAAGTAAAACAAAGCTTTTGAACTATAAGGTCAAAATTAAAAAGAAAAAAAAATCAATCCCAAACTTTCTGCCTGTGCAGCTAATAAACAAATATAAATGAATAATGCCTTTTATTCCACCAAACATAGTGCAAACATGAGTACTGATAGTAAATCTTTTTAAAACTTTAAAGATGGAAAAATAAAGAATGATACCTCTTGCTTGCAACATGCTAATATATTCAAGGCTGCTCTGCAGTCACTCACAGTATGTGTTGACTTTATCGTAAGACAACTGCTTCCCCCTTATCTCTAAGACACTTTACTGCAGTCCACACACTCGGGTAACATGTCCCGAAGTGAACGTGTCTTGTTGGGGTAGAACCTCCAGGCCTTCTAAAATCTCCACAGTGACAAGGTGGTAATCTGGCCAGCTAATGCCTCATCACAACAACTGGGTGATGAGAAGATGTGCCCCTGTTCCCCAAGTATCAGCTAGCACAAGTGTGCCTACCAATGGCAGCCTTAACAAATTAAAAACCGCAGCCCTATTCCCCGCTAACTTCACTTTGAGAGAAAAGGAAGTATCTCAGGTCAAACAGGGCAGAGGAAGAGGCCATACCATATCAGTGAGAATTATACGTGGGGGGGGGAGGCATGAGCTATTAGGAACATCAAACCGATTCAACACCTTGAAGGATAAGCTTTAGGTTATGTGGTGCTTGCATATCTGACGTTTTCCCATCTCCTGCAAAGTAAATATTACACATTTGAAGAGAAACACACACACACCCCAGCCTTCTATCAAACTGTGCACACCGTCAGAACATGCTCTTAATGCAAGGGCCTGTTACCTGCTTCTGTCCTGTTTGCAGAGATAATGGGGACAGGTCGTCTTTTGTACTGCTACTCTGGGGTGACAAACGTTAATAGAAATGCATGGATGGATTTACAGCTGGCATGGATCCATTTCTAGTTATTTTACAATTATTGACTAGGGAACTCAAACAGGCTTTTTACTATCTGCCAGACAAAAAGCTAACATCTTCCCCCACCCGGCCCCCCACTTCTTGAGAAAAAAGGCCAAGAAGACATGAAAACTGAAGTATTCTGGAAACCGGGCAAGCGGAGACAAGATTATAACCAACTGGAAGCTGAGACTCAAGAAACAAACGTTATCTCCACAATGGAGCGCGAGGAGCTTGCCGTCTCTGCAAGGCACTCGGCTCCGAGCCACCACCTTCGTCGAGATCGGAGTTCACAGGAGGCGTTTTCACTTCAAGTAAAAGATTTCTGTCAAGGTGAACATATTCTAATCCACCACATGCATTTGTACTGTGTCATTTACAAGGAGAAAACCTGACTACTTCAAGAGTCGGCTTTTGTTGTGTCAGTCTGCAGGGCCCGGTGTTCATGTTTCTCAGGCTCGGGGAGGAAAATATTCAAAGAGAGGACAGAAGAGATGGTGGGGCAGCAGCACCTTGACACATGCGTGGCGCAGATCTCAGAAATGGTGGTCTACAAGATGGAACTACGTGGCTAAAATGTGCTTCATTCAAGAGGAAGTTGTTATTTCGAACGTATTCCTTCGTATGCCTTGGGGGTTGGAACTGAGCCAGTTCCTTTATAATATAGGGACTTCAAGGAGTTACCAGAATTTTTTTTTGAAACATCATTCCATTTGCCTGTCACTCATGCCGGCAGGACATAATAGGGGCAGGAGAGAGATGCCACCATCCACGTGCCGCTGTGATTTTTTTTTTTTTTATAATAAAGTGTTAACTGAATTAACACTTCCACTTAACTTTTTTTTTTTTAAGATTTAATTATTTATGCATACAGAACTGGGGTACAGCCAGAGGAGTGGTGGGTGAGAAGATTCACCAGAGACAGAGTGGGGAGCAGAACAGGCAGAACGACGAAGTACACTGCTGAGGGGAGCAGCGGGCGGGTCAGGAGAGGTCTGCCAGCCATGTGGGTCAGCTCCCAGGCAGAGGATCAAACTCGTGCTGCAGTGGCTTCAGAGAGCTTCATAATGAGGTGCTTTAATCCACTGCACCACCAAGGAGAGCTCCCCACTGTGATTTTAACAAGGGGGTGCAATGCGACAGTGAGCTGGGCAAAGAAAAAACCATGTCACTTAGGGACAAGATGGAAATACAATGAGCACAGTGAAAACTAACAAGTGAGTTTAATGAACTGAAGAAATGGACTGAAAATGAAAACCATGGGAGGCATTTGGGGGGTGTTAGTCCACTGTAATACAAAATTTCCAGGCTCTAATTTATTCATTTTTAAGGGTATAAAGAGATTAGGTTCTGTGTCCTTTAACTTGATTGAATATTTACTTCTAAATATTCTTGTTTCTAATAGGAATCTAGGTTTCCATTTGAAGTCAACAGAAAAGAGTCCAAGAAAAGGATCCTACTCATTTTGGCCCTTTGAACACAGTGACAAAGAGCACTTACACATACGTGTGCTGTTGATAAACCACCTCTAACATTCACAATAAAGTTTCATCGCCAGTCTTTTGGCTAAGATCAAGTGCAGAATAAGTTTTCAATAACAAAACTCCACTTTAGCCAAGAAAATAGAGGCTTTCAACTTGAACTATTTGCTTTTAATGCACTTCTTTTAATAACTAAAGAAAACTAAAATAGAGGTGACTCTTGGAATTGGTAACCTATTCATTAAACAAAATTACTTCATGAAAAGTCAATTTTTAAGTAGAGAAAACTCTGCATTCTCAAAGAACTTCTGTATTTATATATTTATTCATCAAGGTAACACATTTGAAAGAAAATACATTATTAATTTTGTCCTCATTTTATACGGAATGAGACAAAGGGCACAAAAAAAAAAAAAAAGGTGCCTAATATTACATGGAGCTATCTGGGGAGCAGGACAGAGAGAAGGCAATTTCAGACAAAATGAATGTTCAAAAAACTAAGTACAGAGAGTTGACTCTAGAGCAATATTTAGTGAGCAGATTTAGATACATGCAACATTTTCAAGTCAAGGGATCTAGACAGACATTGGTGAAAGCATTCAAGGTGGTTCAGTTTGGGCCTGTGAAAAGAAAATCTTCAGAATGATTGTGTCCTCACCAACAAATACAGAATGTTCATCTAAACAACTTGTGAATGAAACTCTTCACATGGGTATCCTCTCTACTGTCTTTCCAAAACTCCAGCGAGGACAGCAAGAGTCCAGCCATTGAAGTCAACACACTACTGATCTTGACTCTGGTGTTTGCAAATAGTATTTTCAGACCTGACAGCAAAATACAACATATAACTCTAGAATGCTCCTTGTACCACAAGGACAAAGTGCCATAAGGAATATTATTGGAGCAACAGACAACACTGGAATCTGGATTAAAAATGAAGTATTGTATCAATGCTATTTTCTTGGTTAATAAGAAATACTAATTTTTTAATGGGTAGAAATATTAAGGGTATGCTATCTGCCATCTACACTCAGATGGTTCTGGAAATGTATAGTCTAGAGAAGGATGATAAAGCAATCTGGTAAATATTTAAAAATGATGAATCTGGCACAGGGGTGATCTGGTGATGGGAAACCCGCAGGGATTACAATCGAGATGGAAAAAAAAAATGTGCAAAATGATGTAAAAATAAACTTTGTAATAAAAAAAAAATGATGAATCTGACTCAAATTCTTTGTTCACACAATTCTTCCATCAGCTAAATATTATCACAGAGTAAAAACAAAAACTTATTAAGATTTAAAATTTTTAAATTCCACTTTTATGCTGGTCTAAAAGTGTCTTTACCCCATACATCGCAAATTATACATACATACATCCATGTATAGCAATTTTTATGCTCACTTTTAACAACAGAAAACAAAATGAAAAATTAGTTAACAGCTCTTCCCTACCATTCTACCAGAGCTGTGAGTAAAGAGCTTCCTTTAGGAAATAAACTAATTTTTCTATGAATTAAATGAATTAAGTGGCTGCCAATAAAAATTATTCTTGGGATTATGAAGCACAATTGAAAATACATTACAATGCTATAACGCTATTCAAAATGCTTCAGTTTGTTTTTAACTTCACAAAACCCCCAAAATGATCAATTGGTCAATGACAGTTTAATTTTTTTTTTAATTCTATACAGAGCTTAACTTTATAAGTAAAGCCTATAGACTATCTTCACTTCCAATGAAAACACAAAATTGACTGAATCTACTGCTCAAGTTGAGTGGGCACTGCTAACGTGTATTGCATTTACTTACTCTTAAAAATAACTCATCACTGCAAGTCTACCTCTATTCTTCCCAGCAAGCCTCCCACCAAATTTACACATCTTTTCATCAAAGTAGAAAAATAATTGAAGCCTCTCTTATCTATTCTGCAAGGAAGAGTTCACATTGTCCATGGAAAAGGGAACTTTGCTCCCGTTAGCTATTGCTACTCTTCTGAGGGCAGAAGGACTGGTCATTGATACAGACCAGGTCCTTAAGTTTGTCTCACCTCGCTCCCCGCAAGACACAAGATCACAGCAAACATTTTCTAAGGAGAACAAAGGCACATGACTTAAAAGCCTACTGTCTACTTTTAGGGAGTCTACAAGAACCCTTTGTTTAATGAGTACTCTTTGTGATGCAGGGACTCACTGAAGTTTTGTTGGAAGACTGAAATTTATACATTGAAGTACCAGAGCTTTTCCACTGCAAAATGGTTTACAAGGAAACCTTACTTCTAACATGCATCCCTCCATTCCTCCATTCCTTGCCATGAAACAGATGATCCTCTCCCCACGACAGTGTCATGGATGCATGAATTCCCTGAGCAGTAACGTGCAGGACACCTCTCTGTGCTGAGCGGACCCACGGCACCATCAATCATTTTCTCCTGTCCTGTGTCTGCTCATCACAGGCATGATTTCTTTGATGTTTTTATTTATTCTTACAGTGACTTTGGCTTGGTCCATATGCCTTGCCCCTAAAAGATCACACTTTCTGTTTCAATGGGTCTGACCCACTACAGATGAAAAAATAACTAAATTTGCTATGCTGTGCCCAAAATAAGACCACCTGGGCAGTGGGATCTCGATGCTCTAGATCTGCCCTTGTCACTTTGCATGTTTCTTACATTGTCTCTAAAAGGAATGATTAGAAGTCCTGCCCATATCAACCATTTATGAACAACAAATAAGATACAGAACTTGAAAGCTCTTGGCTAGGTGAAAAGTACTAAAAACACATAGTGCCTTTGTTGGAGTGCTGGTTATTAAATGGCTCATAGACATGGCTCTCCAGAAACTACCTAGAAACATGCTGTTGGGTTCAGAGTTACAGTATCAGATGAGCAGCCAGCCGTGTTCCTAAGAATCAGAATGGCTAATGAAATGAGAAAAAGGATGCATACTTAACTTCTAAGAAAAAAATGTACTTAAGTAGGTTTCATAATCCACAACAGACCTGACCTCCATAACACTATTATTCTTTCTCATCAAGAGGATGTTAAACAGAAATCTAGACAGAATTAAATCCATATTCATACTGTTTTTAAACAGGTAGAAGATATTTAGACACACCACTGAGTAAAGAACTTTGGAGCCATTTGTCATAAAAGACAGGAGACTAAGGAGAAGTTGGTGAGAAAACTCCCTAAACTTCTTGTCAACAGATTCTCTGACAATGAAGATATCTGATAAGCTTGCCATGCATAATCATAAATTATTGGTGTTGATCACCCCATTATATATTTTTTAAATAAGTGTGGTGATGTCTGAGTAAATCATATTCTGCCTGGGGCTATGTAGCTTACCTCGAATTATTTCAGAATCATCTAAAATGACTCATTTTTCTATTAAAATGATGAATGGGCTAAATGAGGTATGTAATAAATACTGCAGGTTTGTAAACAGATTCCTGCTCTCTGGAGAATGGAAGCTTTACTTCGTTTGGTAATTCAGCCCCTCGGTATTTTCAAGAGAAGTCATCCTTAAAATATAGTTAGTAAAGAAAAGAATGGAGAGCACCCCTTTGGAATAAAATGGTAAATGCCTTTATGGTTAAGGAAATAACCCTGGTTCACACAAAAATAAACCCTCCAACCCCCAAACCAAGACCTAGTTCCAAACATCAAAAAACACAGGGAGAACATAACCAGACCCATTTAGGTATCCTACTTAAGCAACTAAAGCAGGGATACAGAAAAGAATACAGAGCTGTCCGAGGATGTTCCACACTGTGAAGAGTTTGATGCTCAATAACAGACATGAAGCAGATCTCAGAGAGCATAGTATGTCACCCAGTAAACATGACTGCTATTCAAGTCACCACTGAATTCTCTAAACCACAGCCCATGTACAATAGTTTGAAAACAATTCCCCAAGGCTTTATCAGAACTGACAGTCCTAAGACTTGCCATCAAGAAAAACTAGCAAGACTGCTGTTAAACAAAAAAGGAACCATTTGCCTTATGGTTTGATTCAAGAGATAACGTGCAAATCTCTTATGTGGGATGTGCAAGGATTGACAGACTTCATTATGCTCATGTTAAACTTTTAGTTTGTTACAGTTTAAAGCAAACATTTGAGGCCATATTTCAAAGTCTCTTTAGCAGGAAATGAGAGTCTGATGTCAATCTGATAAAAGTCCATGGTCCAAATAACAATTCATTTCAGACCAGGCAGTGAAGCAAATAAATTAACAATAAATGCCAGGTCATTATAAAAAGATGGAATCATAACCAGCCCACCACACTCTAGTTACCTATGGATTTTTACTCAGTGCTCTCCATACCTCACCTTGACACCAATAATGGCCAACTGATGGCACATCCATACACCATTTACAGTGGGGCAACAGGGCAGGACAACCCCTCAACAAGAGGTGCCCTGAGTCAGCCGGGGTACAGGCAACCGGAAGAAGTTTTGTAAGCACATTTAGAGTAAAAATAAGATAGCACCTTTGGCAGAGTTCCTCCTCAAGTAATCTTAAACTTGTTGTGGCAGGAACTGATGAGTATAGCATTAAACTCAACCCTGCTCTTTTCTTCTCTAATCACTTTGTCAACAAGGTCATGGTCTGAGGGTGTGGCTTGGAAAAGGGTAACACCACAGAGTCGCTCTCAGCTGCACACTATGTTTTCTGGACTGACCCCCCCCCACCCCCAACCTTGATAGTGAGGCTTCACTTCCACTATTGGATGCTCAGCCCTTCCCTCTTTCTGGCCCTTCCCCTCTGTATTAGCTCAATGTGACACACTGCTAGAAGGCAGAAATACACTCACCTGCGTAAGCTTTTAGTATACAAGCAATATTGACATCTCTACTAGCAATTCTATTCTTTCCACGGATTGATAACATATACCTTGGCTGGCAAACTGAGACCGAACAGGTTTCTCCCTTTTACTACTGCAGTAGCAAACAAACGTACCAGAACCTTCCCTGCTGCTCCATGGCATATCTGATTAGTCCTCCCTTGCTAGGACTGTGCGAGTTCCAGTTGACAATCCCTATGCTGCTTCCCCACATGCAGGAAGCCAGGACCACATATGCTAAACAAGAATTTAAAGGATGATGACGGGGCACAGATGCTTTGTGCTGGAAACACGACCACTGAATTGAGACACACAGGCAAAGTGACGCAGGGTGTCCCTGCTCCCAGCTGTCCTGACCAGTGCTGCCCTTCAAGTTTCGTGCTAAGATAACTGAGCAAGATTTAAATGAGTGGGACAGGCAGATGATTCCAGGCACTGTGCAAACACCGAGGGACATGTCTCATTTATACTAAAGAGACCTAAACCCCTCAAACATGTATTTCAGTAGTCCTCAAAAGCAAAAGATCAAAATCATTAACTTTATTTTTGGCATGCAAAGCAGACTAATACTCCCTGGGTATCAGAACAATTGGGAAGGAGTGGCTGTAGCAAGGAAACTGGCACGCAGTCTAAATAATCAGGAACACGTTCATAGGGGTTATAATCAGAGTACTAAATTGTACCCCAAAATAGCAAAAAAAAAATAAAATAAGTATTTTTCAGTGCCCAATAAAAGAACCCAGAATAACCACTGGTACACTACAACTTCATTCACCTGGTTAATTTAAATAATACTAAAAGCCCCAAGTGATCACTCTTACTGTTCTTTACACAGAACTTTTGAGCAGAACCATGTTATCATTTCGAAATTACAACCTCAATTGTATGCTGTGCCCTTGTGCAGAACCTCACTTATATTTCAGCAGCAGTAGTATTCTTATCTACTTCCTTTAATTTAGTCATTTTCCTCCATACCCCAAATTTAAAGCCTTTTTCTCTTTTAGCATGAAATTTCAACTGTCACAGTTTGAAGCACAAACAAAACACAGAACTGAGAAGCACACAGCACAAAATTAATCAATTCTTTTTCTTGATTGCTTCACTGGTGCATTTCAGACAAAAAAGAAACTGGGGATGAAAAGTGACATTTTGGTGTAACAGTCGCTTAAATTTGCAAAAACTAAATTTATGCACTCACCTACCCTATTTGTTTTAGTGCTATTTCTTCAAAACACCATGAGGTTTTACAAATCCAAAAATTATAACATACTTCTGGAAAGAAAAGAAAAATCCAAGCCGAGAGTGACTTTTCCCACAAACACTACTCTTAGTTGGAGAGCTGCTGAAGGCAGACAGCAGGGTCTGTGTATGAAGGCATCCCCAGCAACTCGCAGCACCTGGGACGTAGACAGCGCGCAACAGGTGCACACTGGAGAGGAATGCAGGAGAGGACCAAAGTGCCCAACAATTTGACGGATGATCTGTTCCCATTCATTTCCTCCTCTGCTCTGCCTTCTCAACTCACTAGACTGAGCAATCTCAAGCCCATCTAATCATTTCATTTCTCCCCTTCAAATCTGTGTGTGTGTGTGTGTGTGTGTGTGTGTGTGAGAGAGAGAGAGAGAGAGAGGGAGAAAGCGCGTCTGTGTGTGTGCATGGGAGCAAGAACACCTGAGTCTTTGCATGGCATGCATGGCCCTCATGTTGTCAGTCCTGCCAGCTTCTTCTGCCTCATACTTCAATGACCCTTGCCCCATACTTCCCCCTCAGCCAGTGCCAGTAGTGCCCAATGCCCCCACCCCCACTCCCAGTTTTCACACATCTCCAAGCAATAGCATAAGTCTCATCATTCCTACTCCTGCTTCAAGATTGGGCTCAGGCACTACTTCTCTGAGAAAAAAAACTTCTATTCTTTCCCACTGCCCCTGCTCCCATTACCAGAGCTTGAAGAGATTCAATTCTTCATTTCTTCAATCATCAGGTATGTATTGTTTATATTGGCTACCCCTGGCATACCCTAGGCGTTCAAGTGTGTGATGAATGAAGGAATGAAGAAGGAATGCTGAGAGAATAACAACTTCAAGGAAAGAAAGCACCTGCTTTCACAAAAGTGAGAATCTCATAAGAACCTAAGTAGCCTGGCTCTCTAACAGACTTAGCACATTTTTAAAAAAGGATTTATTTATGCATACAGAACTGGGGGACAGGCCAGAGGTGCGGGGGCAGTGAGAGTATTCACCAGAGACAGAGCAGGGAGTAGCACAGGCCAACTGACTAAGTACACTGCTGAGGGGAGCAGCGGGGGGGGTCAGGAGAGGTCTGAGGAGCCATGTGGGTCACCTCCAGGGCATGGATAGAACTCGTGCTGAAGTGGCATTAGCTTCTTAGTGCTGTGTTTTAACCCGCTGTGCCACCAGGGAGGGTCCAGACTTAGCACTTTTTAAAATTATTTTTATTCTGTCTCCTCCACATGATAAAGTCCACAAGGACAAGGGTGTCTCTTATATATCATTACATGTCCTCAGTATCTAGTACAATACTTTCCACTCAGTAAAACTCAATAAACCATCAGCCCAAAGAGTAAAGGAGTGAAGAACATATCCCATTTAGGCATAAGAGTTGGATTATTTCAGTAAGCATTTTCCTAAAGTGAATAGGGGCTTTTTTTTTTTTTTTTTGAGTTTAGACTAAAGAAGAAATGATACATAGTTCTACAGTGATAAAAAGAAAGGACAAATATCAGCCCAGCAAATCTGAATAAGAAAATAAGAGTGAATAAAAATTTTGACATTTTAAAAAGAAATCAAATATAAATTGCCAAGTCAAAAAAAAAAGCACAATTGCCTACCCTTTAATTAAAAAAAAAAGCCTAATGAAATGGCAAATATTAGATTAATATGTATGAAATCTTAAGATATACAAAAGGTCAAGTTGAATTAACTTTATAGGTTTCCTGGTGGTGTCCTTTTAATTAGTCTTTATTCTTTAGAGTTGCTTTCCTGCTCTTAAGAAGCGTAACTTTAATGTGAATTTTACTTAACATTTTCACATGGGTTAAATGATCATTTCAGTCTCCCATCAAAAGCCCTGGGTAAAATCAGCTGATTAAGACATTGCTACCTGTCAAGGAGAGGTAAGGGGGGGGGGGGGGGGCTCCCGGCGGATTTTTCTCGAATCTAGAGCAGGACTAACAGCTTCTCCAGCTAAAGAAAACCTTCCAGAGGGGAAAGTTTTGATCTGATCCAATTTTAAAACTTCAACATCAGGGCCACTGTGACTTTGCCCTTCAAAGTGCTTCAATAAAGCGAGCTGCTACAACAACTGTGGGAAGGAAGCCTGGGCTACATCTAGGAGACAGCAACCGAAATGTCAACTGCTAGTGGGCGGAGGTAGCCGGGAGGCGAGGAGCAGTTTGATTTCACAGTACCAACATCACATCAGGGTTTTTTTTTTTTTTCCCCCACAAGTCCTGAAAGACAGCTTTCCAATTCCTTCAAATGTGTGAAATCCAACCTTTACTTTCTTGCTGGCTGCAACATTTGGGTTCTAAATAAAGAGGAACAAAGCAAGGCTGGGCCATCACTGAGTCGCAGGTATTACTAAGAAAGTCATGGGGATAAAGCACCCACAGCAGGACCAGTGCCAACACTATTTGGGTGTGGGCGTGCTCAGGAATTGTGGATTCTGAGGATCTCCACCACACAATCTGGTTTACATGATGGTGGCTGAAAATATGGAGATCTGCTATGTACCTAGGAAGAAAGTGGCAGAAAGAACTTCATAGTATCCAAGTTAAGTTAGAAGAGAAAGACAAATGCCAGGTAATTTCATTCATATGTAGACTACAAAGGAATGAAGCAAAGGCACAGCCTGCATCTAACTGCAGGGCTTTGGGGAGCAGAGGAGGTGAAGATAAGGGGGCTTGATGGGTTGCTGAGAAGGTGACTGGGGGGGGTGGGGTGGTAGCACACATCTGAAGACCTGTACCCCTAAGTCATGTACAGTGTTGGAAACCAACATTAGCTCA
Organism: Condylura cristata; assembly: GCF_000260355.1. Lineage (NCBI taxonomy): Eukaryota > Metazoa > Chordata > Mammalia > Eulipotyphla > Talpidae > Condylura > Condylura cristata. The sequence goes on from NW_004567106.1 coordinate 62,172,082, forward strand.
ACCAAAGTAAATATAAATAACTTTCAAAGAAGTTACTGAAGTTGCAAAGTTAAGATACATGACAACTTTCTCCAGGGAACTCCAAAGAGGATGGTACATTTGGAAGTGGGAGAACCTTTATATTGCTATAAACTTACTGCTATGCAATTCTCTTTTCCCTAGTACTATTTACTAATTTTTAACTGTGCTTAAGCATAGATAACACAAAATCTCTCTTCTTAACCATTTGGAAGCATACAGTTCATAAATAAAGTAGATTCATACTGCTAGAAAACCCATCTCTAGAATTCTTCTCATCTTGCAAAATTGAAACTCCACACCTGTTCAAAAGCTCTCTTCTCCTGTCAACCACGCTCCAGACTCTCCCGCTGTTGGTCCCTTTGAATTTGACTTCCCTAAGGTGCTCATGTAAGTGGAATCATACAGCATGTTTTCTGTGACTAGCCTATTTTGCTGACCATGATGTCATTATGGTCATCTGTATTGCAACATGTGTTAGGATTCCCTTCTTTCTTAAGACTGAATAATACTTCATTTTGTGTGTGTGTGCACGTACATGTGTGTTTCTGTTAATGCATCCTCTGTAGGTCAGCACTTGAGTTGAGGCTACCTTTTCACTATGTGGATAATGCTATGAACATAGATTCCAAATAGCAACACAAGACCCTACTTTCAACTCTTTTCAGGCACCACCCAGAAATGGGATTGCTACATCAGAAGGTAATTCTATTTTTCACAGGTTGAGGAACTGGCATACTGTTTTCAGAGTAGCTGCACTACTTCACATTTCTGTAACATCATGACCAATAAATTTATTGTCTACTTTTCTCATAATAGCCATCCTAATGAGTGGTGTCTTAGCAATTTTTATTATTTTCCAAGTGCTTTATAATATCCTTATAATATTTTAATGAGGAAAACTCAGTGAAATACAATCAACCATTTTAAATGATTACACAAATACATATTTGTTGGTGCGGAAAGACCTCTCTCATATATAGTTCAAAACTTTTTAAATGTGGTTAGTGTAAGAGCTTGGAAAAATGCATACACACACTAGGACATAAATGTCTTATACAGACTTAGTGGACTGTGACAAGGAATATAAAAAAACAATACACCGGAATGTTAATTCATCTCTGGACAGTGGTAATTTAAGTGTTGGTAACATCTCCTGTATTTACTTTCTCGTCTTAACCTGGTGAATATACCTGTCTTCTATAATAACAAATAACAAAGGGGGTGATTTAGCAAATAAAGTGGGGATCCTCAGGTACCTGGACAGTCATGTTGCTGAGTCCATGTCTGACAACACACAAGCCAGGACAGAACTCTGGTCAGCAGTCAGCCTACCTGTCAATCCTACTTCTACCCATACATGCTTCAAGGGTGCTAGTGGGTAACAGTATGATCACAGCTGGAATTTAGAGGTGTGAGTTGGGTAATCTGCCATCTGTAATTTGCCCCCGAGTCAGGACATAAGACACCTACAGGACAGAATGTACAGTGCCAGCTCCTTACGCTCAACCCGCTAAGCAAAAACACATAGACGGGCAACAGACAAGATGTAGGAAGTACAAAGAGAAATCCCAGCAACAATGTCACATACTAGTCACATACTATTTTACTTGCTGTTGGGTAAGAAATTGTTTATACTTTCCCATTTTTTGGGTGAAGACTCTTTCATGCCTTGTCGTGTGCATGTGTGGGTTTAATGAGTTTTTTGAAAACATCCCAATCTTTTTTGTCTTCCTGAACTGATAAAATAGGGACAATGTGCCCAAATTTAGGCTCTTTGTACCCAAATTTAGACACAAGTTGCTGAGAAGGGAGATCCTCAAGGGTCAATGGGAAAAGCTTGGGCATGAAGAAAAATGCCAGCTGAGGTCGTCTGTGCCTACTGGGATCTAAAAGCTTGCTCCCCACCTTCCTCAAACAGAAGCACCATTAACCCTCTCCTCCCCACCCCTGACCCACAGCCAGAATATACATGGAAATGACTGTTCAACACACTGGTCTGATGTGTTTTCAACTGCCCCCCACCACCACCCGCCCCAAACTCTGAAGCTCCGGAGTGCAGCAGCTGTCACCCAGGGCTGAATTACTCACCACTGAACATCTTTAATTCTGAAGTTGCCCCTCTTCCCTAACAAATGATTTTCCTTCCCCATCTCCTGGCTTCAGTTCCATTCAGTGGGTGCATCTCCTAAGGGCTGCCCACCAAACTGTTGGCATTTCTTTCTTGGTTCACCACCCATTTAACCTGGATTTTGGATTAGTCACTAAAGAAACAGATTATTTCATTCATCTCACATGGACTTCCTTCCATTTTTGTTTTTGGTATCTTGCCCTAAGCATGTAGCCTCTCGAAGAAAGGAATAAGGGAAAGACAGGAAAGAGCAGAAGTTGACCCTTCTCTTGGCACCCAGTGCCCACTGAACTGTGCACAGCCCTTTCAGTCTGCATACTTAGTTCTCCCCACCCTAGCCCCATCCTACCTGCCTCCTGCATTCTTAACTCTGCCCCATGCCAGCAAGCATTCTGAGTGGTCAACACGTGGGTTTGATGGCTAGAAGGCTAGATGGGAGTTGAATAGGCAGTTCCCTGGGCTTCAACCAGAGCAGTTCACTTCCACCCAGAATAGAAACTGCTTAATAAATTACATTGCACACAGAAAATAGTATATTATTCAACTAAGAAAGACTATTTCAGAAGACTCACACAGTGCTGCAAGAAAATATTCACGAGGCAACACACTATATACAGCACTAGCCCAATTCTGAAACATGTCACAGATCTAAGAAAAACTATCTAGAGGGAGACACCCCCAGTGTAAACTGTGGTTAAGTGAGAATGACAGATTTACGGGTGCTTTTTAAATTTTCTTCTATCAATATTCATTTTTTGAGATGTTTATGTAATCTTCTCTTTAAAACAATTTTTGTCTTAAAATAGATGATTCCCCTCAAACCCCTTGTTCTACATTTTTCCTCTTTCTAAAGCCCAGAAAGAAATTCATCAGCTGCTTACTCTCCTTTGCTGAAGATGACCCAGACTAATCAATCCCTGGAGGTTGCCAGCAGGGGCTTGTCCCAAAGGATTCAAATACAAGGAGATCAAAGGGCAAACAAACCTTTGCCAGGGTGCCTGTGCTGATCTTCAATAATGCACTTACCTACCTTCAATCCTTGATGATTAATCTCAACCAACTGCAGGCTAATAGAAAGGCAAAAATCAAGAACATCTAAGCAAAGAAAACATGATTATCAACACCAAAAGTAGGCAAGGATACCCAGCTTCCCCAAACACTGCAGATTTCCTGGTATAGTCACGCTCTGTCTACTGAAGCCTTGCAACTCACCAGGTGTTTGGCCTTGGAGCGTTCCTCCTCACTTGATATCCTCTCTCGAAGAATAGCTCTGGTCAACTGATCCAGTTCTTTGCTTTGTTTAAGCCTGAAAAGACAAGAGGAGTGTGCCTTAGAAAGGGGGAGGGGGGGAGAAACAAAAAAGCATCCTGTGAGTTGACTTTTTTCATGAATCACTTAAGTAAAAAGGTAGAAAGAGCCATTGTGCTGATAGCTAAAATCATCTTGGCTTATAATTTATCAGAAGCAGGTATGTTTGTCACTAAATCTCCTCCCGAAACACTGAAAATAACAAAAGTCAACTTACATGAAGAGGCTTCTTGGTTGACCTCTAAGGTTTTACAAAAGGCTTCTGTAAAATTGAAATCTCTCCACCTAAAACCTTTCATCCCTGGCAATTCCACTTCCTCTTTCAAGATTTAAATACTAAATCTAACAAGTCATATATGACACTTGTATATAAATACTAAGTCTAACAAGTCATATATAAGACCACCACTTCTCCTCAAAATTGACTCTACTCAACCGTTAACTGAACGCACACCAGCTACTGTTTGTGCTCTGGTGACACGGTGCTGAACAAGGATGGACCCCCTGTCCTCACAAGCCCTACATTACAGCTGGGGACTAAACACAAAATTAAGATGTATTTCCTCCCAATGAATTACTCCTACTTTCCAACAATGCCCACAGGCAATAATGGCCAGACCTTTCAACAGCAGGTTTCCTCACTTCTGGAACTGCTTTGACTTGTCCCTTAGCTCCAAACTAATACAACATTGCAGACATGGCCTAGTAAAGTAAGACAGCAGGCCACATGTCCCAGGACCTGCACATAAGACTATTAACGAAGCATCCGATTGCATTCAACTTATCGGTAACCTCATCACACAATTAGATCCACATTAAGTTACAATCCACTAAAACCCCTCATTGTGCATGGAAAAGATAAATTACTTTGGCACCAATTTTCACCACAGTGCATGGTCCATAAAGGCCTTCAGTAATCAGTGAATGAGAGTATATTTCAGTCTAATCTCTCGGACAAAGATTTTCTGATTGCCTTTTCTTCTCAGAAGAATAACCCCTATATTATACCACCATAACCCCAAAGGTAAAGTAATGCTTAAAAAAAAAAAAAAAAGTAAAATTGTTACATTGGTATCAGTGAAATTTGAGGTAAATCTACTTCACAAGTAGGACTGATGAGCACCAAGAGATGAAATGAACACTAGTCTATCCAATTTTAGCATTAAAAGGACTTGTAAAAATAAATAAAATTTTTTGCTATTTTAAGTGGCTACTAAGTTTAAATTGAACTTCTCAGAAACTAATTATAACTGGTAAAATCCCCCTGAAAAATTTATTCCAGTAATGCTTCCTTCCCTGGAAATTAAACCCGTGTTTCTGTATCTTGAATAAATGTGTATTAGAAGGAATTAAAACCTACACCTTGAAATTTTTTATGGAGCCTCTAGGCAACCTTTCCTTTGGCATTAAGCACAAGTACATGGATGCAAACAAAATTTCCTATACTTCAAAATAAATTGGGCAGCATTAATGCTGCTACTACTAAGTTAACTCAGCACACAGGGGTAGTGAATGGTCAAAGGACGCAGTAATTAGTGGTCCTGTCACTGCCAGGAGCAAAAGTTCCAAACTCATGACCCACAGACCAGAGGCAGCAGCCTCACCTGCTGGCTGCATAGTTGAATCTGAGGTCGATCACCATCAACTAGTAAAGTACACATTATTCATCTAAATAAACCTTGCTGATACATAAAAAGCAAATGAAATGCACCCACAGAAGGATACTGCGCTGGCCACTGCTGAGGGTTTTGTGAAAGTGAGTTTACCAGAATATCACTTGCACAGAAAGGGTACTACTGAGTAACAAATGAGGGTGGAACTAAAGAATAAAAATTGTTTTTTGTGCATCATCACTGTGCTAGGCACTTCATATAGGTACATAAAAATAAACTTATTAAAAGTACATCATTCGGGCCCTCCCTGGTGGCACAGTGGGTTAAAGCACAGCACTAAGAAGCCAAAGCCGTTTCTGCATGAGTTCGGTCCCCACCCGCCCCGCAGGTGACCCACATGGTGCAGCAGACCCCTCCTGACCCGCCCGCTGCTCCCACAGCAATGTACTTCCTTGATCTGTCTGTTCTACTCCCCACTCTGTCTCTGGTGAAGCCTCTCACCACCCCTGCACCTCTGACCTGTACCCCAGTTCTGTATGCATAAATAAATAAATCTTGAGAGAAAAAAAAGCACATCATTCACTCATGAAGGTGAAATGAATTCTATGTTGGATTTCCTCCTATGTACCACTTTTAGTGTATCAGATGTCAAGTAGTGTTTGTTTTAATAATGACTACATTTATTTTTTTAAATTGTGCTTACTTGTATAAAGCATAAATTTTCATTACAAATGGAGCTGTGATTCAACTTTTAAACAACACCAAAAAGCTTTGGCAAGTTGATGCAAAAAGTAAAACAGCAAAAGACATGAGCACAAAGCCGTCAATGTTGTGACAAAAAAGAGAGGTTACTCAGCATCTATTATTTCAGTAGCATAAACTGTGAAGTTGGGACTCCTGAGTTCTAATCAAGGTTGAGCCACTTGCCAGCTGAATTTGTACTTCCCGCCTCCCAGGGTGCTGGTATTCTACATGAAAAAATGGATTCCTGTATGTATACAAAGAGCACTCAGCATCTAGGTAAGTGGCAGTAATAAGAGAACCCATGATGGGATCAGGATTTAAGAGAAAAGCAGTGTTTTGGGTGGGTTTTTTTTTTTTAGCTTTGTTTTCATTTACTTAGCAATGAATTTATTCCCAAGCCCTGCATCCCTCTTTCTGACTTCTTTTTCTGGGCTAGGAACAAATCTCTCTTTCAGTAACGTAGCAGGACGCTCAGGGTGGGCTCCATCTGGCTATGACCCTGTAACTTCCTTAGGAACTTTGTTCAGCTACCTACATGCGTTTAACTGGTGTGTTACTCTGCAATCTTGAACATGTACTGCAAAAATTCAAAGCTCTTCTTGGGCCACAGACCCTGGCCAATTCTAGAGTTTGGGGAACACCTACCAACGGCAATGCAACAATGCCCTTCAACATGGTGATTATCTGAAGAGGAGAAACTCCAAGTTCATCAGCTATGCCACATGGCATGACCACATATTAATGGTCTCTCCCACCTTCTTTTCTCCCCCAATTCTCACTAATGATTTTTTCTGCTTGATTTTTTATTATTCTCAAGAACTTCTAAAACCAAAACTTGATCCTGTCTCTGGCAGCTCTGTCCTTTCACATGCTCCTTGATTTTCTTCCCACTTGTTTAGAAACTCCCCAAGGGCACAGACCCAGTGGAGTTTTGCTCACTGCACATCTCCAAAGCTGTAATAGTCAGTGCTCAACAACCACTCGCTGAAAGTCTGCATACTTGAATGATGGATGGCTTATTTCCAGACATTTCTTTCCAGACCCAAAGAAAGAAAGCCAAGCTGCACAAAGGAGAAGACTAAAGGATTTATAGGAAACTACTAGAAAGATGAGGTAGACCCTGTGTAAGCCAATCCACCATTTTATAAATGTCACAAGTGTGACATCATCTGAGACAATGAATAACCTAAGACAGGGTGTTCCAGCAAAGCTGCTGGGCTCTAGACCACTAACATGATTGACCTTGGCTTCAGGTAGCTGGAGAGAAGCACAATTTGATGAAAAATTATTTTTGTTCTTAATAACTTTCATTACAAATAAACCTGCACAAGGTCTCAAATGGTTTCATCTACAGGAATATTGTGAAATAACATGGAAAAGAGAAAGAAAAAAAAGTCTGTGTTCTGAGTGTTTATGAAACAGAACCTTGTACCCTTAGGAGTTTGGCAATATGACCCAGAAAATTCTCATTACTGATAAGCAATTTAGCTATACAAGCTAATAAAGTTCAGTTTTCTCAACTTTACAACTTGAGGGTTGAACTACATCATCATAAGAGCCTTTGCTTTAGTGTTCTACAAACATCATACATTAAATACCTGACTCCACACTTTAGGAAAGCACTAGAGAAAGACAATGGCAGGTGATAAATGGACCAAAAGAATATTATCTCCAAATTTTATGGCTTTTCACTCAATAAGCACCATGGGCTTATTTCTAGCCTCGTCCCTGGAATTTCCTTTTGCATGATAAAAACTGTATACTTGGCTAAGAGAAATGAGACTCACAAAGTTATTCAATATATAATTATTGGTGCCAGCAGTGCTATGAGAATAAAATTATGAGTGAGAAAGACACAGTCCATGCCCTCACGAAGCTTAAACTCTGATAAATATACCACTTTTAAAAAGTGAGACTGTTATATGGGTGGGAGCTGATACTTGAATTAAAACCTAAAACCATGTTAACTGAGAAAATGGGGAAGTGTCTTAGAGAACAGATTTTCTGTACAGTTCTATAACTGCTGTTTCAGAGACCCAAGCCTGGAAGATGTACAGTCACTGAGGTGGTTATCTTCAAAGATACACACAGTGCTCAATAAAAATGGTTGCAAGGCCAGAGAAGGAGCCTTAAGTTAAAATCACCTGTGTAGTTTGAGGAAAAAAATTTAGAAAATGTGAGAAGAAAGATTTACTTCTTGTCAAAACATCTGGGAGGGTAGCATTTCCAATAGAGTCCAATTAACTGAAGTTTCATCTCACCCAGCATCTTCAAAAGCCAGACAACATGTTAGGAATTGTGAAACTGCACTATTCCTCCTTTCCCCAACTCTCTGCTCCAAAAACTTCATGGGCAGCATTATTTTCTTCTAGTAAGTTCCTTCTATCATTATGTGCTTAAATCATTGAACAAACTCATCTGCTTTGCAAAGAATAACCTCTTATAGCTTCAAATATTTTCCATGATGCTATTTCCTCAACAGCCACGTATAAGAGATAGGTGGTGGTCAACCTGGTCTGTCCTCAGTGGAATGAGATGGCATTGATGTCTGTTCTCTATGATGCTACTGGCCCCAATGCAGACCGACCCATTAAAACCAGGATTTTTTGTAAACACCTCATAATGGAAAAAAGAGGGTGGTCCTCGTTAACAGTAGAAGGCCATACTTGCTTTTTAAGGTTCTGGCTAGGTGGGGGGAAAGGCATGAATTAAATAGCCTTTCATTATTAGCTTGGGATTCCAAAGATTTAAGAATTATTTCAAAATAAAACTAAACACACCAAGTGTTTAGTGGAGGATGCATTCCCAGTTTTATTTATTGGCATTTCCCACTTATTATTTCAGATCTCCTGGTCTAATGTTATTCTACATTAAGCCCCTGATTTAGGTTTCATTTAAATTTCCTTCTTTTAAATACATATCTCTCCTCATTTAAATTCTCCAGAGTTTTAAGTGAAGAAGTAGGAGTTTAGTGTAAACTTTTCTTATTTGCATTAAGTAATTGGATAGCTTGCCTAAGCTTAATGAAACAAATATCAGTCAGCTCTGCCCTTATACCCCAAGCCTTACCAACTTAGCATTTTTCTCAGTACATCCTCAATCAGGTGAGAGATTTAAGATATATCAGCAAAATGAATTTCTAAAAACCAGTCAAATCTTCTATAATGAATATTATTAGAACTTGTCCTTTTAAATGGAAAAAATAATATAATGCTCATACATTCAGCTTGCACAGACATCTGGTACCTAAACGCTAGTTCTATTATTTCAGTTTCTGCATAAAAGCCAGCCGATATTATTTTACTCCACAGAACCTACAGGTTTCAAGGAGAGTGAGAAAGGGCATGTAAAGATAACTTTAGCATTTTTAATATATCCAGCTTCCTCATCTTCTAGGAGGAGGTGACATGTTATCTCCACTTTTTTTTTTCCATGAGAAAGACAAAGAAGTGGAAAAACACACAGGAGACTTGAAAGCCAGAAACCTGAGTAGCATCCAAAGCCATGTTTCCTGAGTCCCTAGAGAGTCAACCCTTATAGGAATTAGTTTCCATTACATGACTCACCTTTGAAGGACAACTTTTACACCATTCATAATTATTGCAAAGGAGACTTGTTTTTCATTTGTGTTCATATATGAACAGGCAAGGCAGGCCAAAGGCAAAATCATGCCTGTTCCTTTCCCAAAGGGGTTTGGCCTCCGCTGGGCCTGCACTGGAACCTGTCCACACTCATCTGACCACTGACAGATACGCAGATTTATCTTCATGCGGGCTGACACCTACCTCCTTCTGTACAATTCTACCTTAGAAAATTACTTTATAATTCAATATATAAGGCCATTATGTTACTGAGGGTAAATTGATGAGAACCTCAGATAATGGGTGAGGATAAATGGGAAACAGATAGTCAGAAAGAGACAAAGTGATCCCACAAAATGATGTATCTAAGACTGAACAAGCACCATTTGTTACTATGACTCGACTCAGACACAGTTGCAAATAAGGGCGAGAAGAAATGGGTGACTCCACCTTCAAAGAGTACTTTAATGCTAATTATAAGTTTTATTTTAATGCTTCGGACTTTGTCAGAGTATGCTGACCTAGCATTCAAAATACCGTTTACTATTTATTTCCAAACTGAAAAGCTGAGCTGAGTAATTCAATGAACTGCTTATCAGACTATTAAAAATAATGGCAGTGCCCATATACAGCTTTCCATTAACAAGGCTTTACAAAAATGCAAGTACAAAGTATAAAGTGAATCCTTTTCAACTGAGAATTTTAAATCCTGGAAGAAACTGTACTGGCACTGAAATTCCAAAATAAATACAAGAAGATGAATGGAATAACAATACCCACTTTACATTCATATATAATAGCTACTGTATCTATATACAGCTATGTAACATCTAGATGTATCTTTATAAATCTATGTGCAACAAATAAAGAGGGAACTTTGTTCATGCTTACTTCACGCCAAATGCAATTCGAAGCACTTGAAAGGTGTAATTCATTTAAACTAACAACAACCCTATCCATCGATTGCTCTGTTTCAGATGAAGAAGCTAACACATAGAGAAGTTACATAAAACCAATGTTTCCAGAAGTTAAAGCAATTTGCTCAAGGTTGCAAAGCCAGTAAGCGGTGGGACAAGGCAGCCTAACCTCAGAGCCTGCATTCTTATAGAAATTACACACACAAATACAGAAACCATCAGAAGGTAAGCCACTTCGTCTCACACACCATTGTAAGCCAGACACTAAGTAAGTAATATTCAATAAACATTTCAGAAAGAATGAGCAAAAGCCTCGCTGAATAAACATCATGGAATATAGGTTATACAAGTTTTCTTTATACATGATCCTTTAGAATTGAACAGCACTGTGTTCAAAAGTTGCATGACTGCAACTTGGAAACCATAGAATAAAGTGGTATTACTTCACCTGCATTGCAACCAGGTTCAAATATAACCAAGAGGACATTTTACTTTGGTCATCTGTGTTTCTATATAAGTATTCTTTAAAATGTCATTCAGAATATCACAATCCAGGTTTCCTTCATTTACACAAGAACATACAGAAGTGATTTTGTTTTAATTCACCATAAAATTTAGTCACAACCCGGATGTTTTCCTCAACAGCTTCAAAAGGCTGCAGGAGCAAAACAAGCTGACCCAGAACTGGACGCCTGAGCTGGACACCTGAACTGCTCCTCCCAGCAGCTGTGATCTGCCCCTTCCCATTTACACATGGAATGTTCCTTTGCACCTACAGTTCCTATTTCATTTCTCATTTGGAAATAAGTATTACTTCTCCTAGGTTTTCTGGGCCATTTTCTTATCAAATATATTCTCTAGAAACTAGAAACTATGTTTATGTTTAAAAAGAATTCTGCATTTGGTCCACAAATGAATGTCACTACCTTCACACCTGTTCTCTCTCAGGAATTCACCATTAAATTCAGAAGGAGGGAGAAACACCAGGGTCCCACTGTCTTCCCTTTTCGAGAAGGATCTAGCAATGCTTCTTAATCTGACTTGAAGGGAGTACTTAGAGGCATCTTAAATTAAAAAAAAAATCAAATTTTCATCTTGAAGTGTATGTCAGTTGTCATAATATTCAAAATATAGCTCATGCACGGTGGGGCTGGGGAGGCTGAGACACACACCACTGTAGTCGCGTATCAGCGGGGCTTGAAAAGAAACTGTAGTATTGTAGTGGTGAAGAAAATGCCTGTGCATGACCTGGTCCTACTGAACACTTGTTTGGAAAGTAGCTATTCCCATCTGCCTTGCTAGCATTATTGGATGGCTCCTCAGCTGCTCATCTACTGTGAGAAGAGAGCAACCGCTGAGTCAGGTGGAGAAGAAAGGAGGCCAGCATATCAGGGACCAGTCCTATTCATCTGTGCAGCGGGGCCCATCAACATCTCTGGCAAGCACAGGCTTCTTGTCAGATGGGCAGCTCCAGTCTGGGGTACACGACAGTAACACACAGCCTGCTCCTGATGACAGGAACTAAGACATCAACTCCTGGTTCAGTGACCAGAGAGATATGGCGGGCTCCCGCATCAAGGAGGCAAGTTGTGGGGAAATGGCGTGGTCTCTCCTTAATAGCCTCAGATATACACCACATAGTTCAGGCTTTTGAGCTGTCCTGCATCTGCTCCTCATAAAGGATACACCTTTTGCTGGGATGCCTATTTTGAAAGTATGTGCTTGGAAAGGGTCCTGGGAAACTTTGGGGGAGAGAATTGCCATTCTCCATTCTACAACTTACAGAGGAGAAGAATCAATACTTCCCTTTTTCTTTTCTATTTCAAAAGACTTTCATGTTTGAATCAAACTGCAACCTTTTACCCTCCACCTGCATCGTGTATCTCAGACATATGGATACACACACCTTAAAGTCACTTCAGCTCTTTTTAAAGTAGACACTTTAACATTAAAGCAGATTTTTCCAGCAAGCCCAGAGCAAACATTTGTAAGGCAAGCATGATTACACAAAGTCCTGTATTATTTTTTAAATCAAGTAGTCTTTGAATTTCTAATCATTTTTGATTCCTATATTGAGCTACTAATTTGAGTGAAGCATAAAGGTTAATGACTGTTGTCTTTATAAGCTGTGCTGTTATCATTACATAATTGTGCTTCTTTATTCTGTTAGCTGCTTATTACCTTCAATTGTACCTTTTCTCATACTTCTTTTTGTATGATACAGCTTTGCACAACCATTAATTTTTATACTTTACTACGGTTAAAACAAATTACTTTGCTTTCAGTGTTTATATACAGGTAATACATAGAAGAGGCATGCACACATGTTTGTGTGTATGTGTGTCTATGCGTTTTAATTTAATCTGGCAGCCTTGATCTTTAAGTGCATTAATTAAAGCTAGTCACAACTACTATTAACAGTATAACAAATGAAACAGTTAATTTAGTTCTTCCATTTTGTATTATGTTTATTATTAATTTTACTTCTTTTTATCTCTTTTCCCTTTCCTGGTTTTCCCAACTATTTCAAGTTGCTGGACCTTAATGCCCACCCCCCCCAAAGATATAGAAAAAATAATCATTCCCTCCCTGAACATTCACAAATGCTTTTTTTCCCTACTATTGTTTAGAAACACAATTCTATTCTCTCAATCTCTACTCTACTCTACTCTCTACTCTTAGCAGATCCAGCTAAGATAAAATCACTGGGTATTTTGAGCTCCCACCACCACCACCACCTCAACTCTTAGCGAAGAGCTCAGAGTTTTCAAATGTATACAATTCATAGGTTTCTCTTCAATTTCAGGAATCTTTACTAGGGTAGCATGAGGAAGACCTTTGTACAACAGTTTCATGTTTTGATTGCACTAGTGGCTACACAAATCCATACATGCAATAAAGTAACCAAACTGTACACATACAATGTACGATGCTGTTTTCCTGGTCTTGCTATTTCCCTATAGCCATTTGAGATGGTACCAGATAGCTATGGTTCCCTGAAACTTGGTAAATGAAATATAGGGAATCTATAATTATTTCAAACTTTACAAAGTTTTACAGATTAAAAGGAATCCGTATTGGTAGCTTTATTAGATGTTCCCAACCTAACAGTCATGTATATAACACACAAGTTGAACCTCACTGGAGCTTTCTCTCCCCTCCTACATTGAGATCACTGTTGCGATTTATTTTCAATTTGCTTAGAATTCTTTAAGTATTTTTCTAAAACCACTACTGTGTCCAACATTTAGTGATGACTCAGTGTCCAGTCCTGCTTTTATCCCCTGCTTTGAGATCCAGGGGCTGGGTGGGAGTCTTAACAAAATCACCTTGCAACTGGGTTTATGGCAGGCTCTGCCGATAGAGGGCGCCAGAGGGAGCCTGAACAGCTAGAGGAAGAAAAGAATTCTCCGGTTTGCAGTCTCAGCATCTAGGCTGGCACAGCTTCCACCAGCTGCAGCTTTTCCAGGTTCAGGTAGGAGCTTGATCAGTCAGGCAAACCCTCCTCACGTCTGAGCTGCAGTTCCATGGAGCCCTTTCTGGGAGCTGCAGTGTTTTAACAATTACTACGGCTTCCTGGCAGGGGGGCTAACTCCTGGGCTACCTCAGAGCTACACCATCCAATAAGGTCACCATTAACCTCCTATGGCCACTGACCCCACAAAATGTGGCTTTTCCTAACTGAGATGTGTTGTCAGTGTAAAATGCACACTGCGGCTTTGAGCACTTTGGTATGAAATTAAGACTATAATATGACACACTGGTAAACTTTATATTGATTACATGATAAATAACTTCTAATATATGGGGAGAAATAAAATGTACTAGATTTATTTTCACCCTTTTACTTTTTCAGATGTATGTACCAGAAAAAATTTAATTACATATATGGCTCACATTGTATTTCCATTAAACAACACTCGGAGTGACTTTTATTGTTATTTTGCCTTTTCAACTCTTAAATGCCTCATTAACAATTCTTATATTAAATTCTTTCTGCAAAAATAACTGATGAGTCTTATTCCCTTAATGGATCTGGCTGCTAGCTATTAACACTAATAAATGCTCTATACTCTTGCATACCTGTAAGTCTCTTTCTTATTCCTACAAGTAATGAGAACTCAACAGAGAACTGGGGAGCTTCACTCCTTTTCCTTGGGAATCGTTTCACCTTCTAGCATCTGGTGTGTCAGAAGAAAAGTCTAAACCCAGACTGATTCTAGTTTCTTTATAAGCTAGCACTTTTTTCTGTCTGGAAGCTTACAAGATTTTCTCATTATTCTTGAGTTCAGGAATTTGGGCTGTCTATGACTAGGTGGCCATCTTTGCACATTAAACCCTCCTAGAATAAAGTGAGTCCTTTCAATTTGCAGGCTTCAGTCTTTCTTTAGCTCAGTGAAATTTGTATCACCTAATTACCACCTGGCCACTGATCTCTCCCTCTATCTCTTAGAATTTAGTCTTTATCATCAAATATACATAACATGCTTGGGTCCTTTTGCCCCCGTGAACCATTCAATATCTATGAAGCCAAGATATCCCTTAAAATTGACGTGTCTTCAATGGAATATTACTCAGCAATCAAAAAGATAAACTCATGCCTTTTGCAGAAACATGGATAAAGCAGCAAGGGAGGGATCGTGCTTAGTAAAATAAGCCAGGAAGAAAAAGAAATACTGATCGTTTCACTCATAGCAAGAGCATAAAGGACCAGGGGAGAAAATAATAATACTAATGAACAACTATATGCCAGAGACATTTTATGGGAGTAGAATGGGAAATGGGATCAAAAAGGGGTGCACTGGACTATGGTGATGGCACACGGGTGATTTGGTGGATGGGAAGCCCACGGGGATAACAACTGACATGGAAATAGAGACACAAAATGATGTAAAAATAAACTATTATAATTTTAAAAAAACAACATGTGTTATAGCCAAGTGCAATAGCTGCCAGGGCCACCAATGCCAAGAGCACCAAGGGCATACTCAGTAATGCTTGCTACAGGCGCCTTTTCCAAGTGCGCCTCTTCGCTGTCTTTTTCTCTACCTGTGTCCAGCAGGTGCCTTCTTTTCATTTGCTAACTGAGCAGGGTTCAGGTCCAGCTGCTGAACTGCATTAAGAGGAGGTATCACTCCCGATAGGTTGGAGGTAAAGCAGCAGCCATCCCTGTAATCCAGTGAGACTCCTGCAGCCAACATGTTTCCAAGCCCCTGTCAAAGGAACCAGGAGACAGTTCCTCTGTTCCATCTGGAACACTCCACACTCTGGCCAGCTGTCAGGGACATGGAGACAAAGGTACTCTCAAAAAGTCAGAATCAGTGACCTCCTGTTACACCACAACCAGCCCAACAACTCAACCACCCATCGGTGGCTCTTCCAAAAATAAGTAGCTGGGAATTCAACCAAAATTGAAATAAGGGGACAGTGGAGATGCTGCCACACTTCCAATTCCCTCAAGTTCTCCCCACTTTTACAACTTCAATTATTTGTTCTCTTCTCCACATTAAAGAGTGACTTAAAGACTCTTAGGGCAAAGTTAGTAAATGAAAACTCCTACATGGGGCAGTGTAGAGGACTGTACATTAACTCTTATGGAAGTAAAACTTCCCTTCACTCCCTATGTTCTTTTCTTATTATAAGTTGGATTTTACTAAAAACAAACTTTGAGGTATAGCACAGTCTCCACACTGTAAACATCACTATACTTATGTACATATAAAAGTATATACACTTACACATTGAAAATTACTAATACCAAATGCAATCTAATAACAATTTTGCACAGGGACAGAACAACACGGCCCAACTTTGTGCTTCGCTGGTAATCAGCCATAACTGAGGGGTGGTAGGGCTTAAGGAACAAGGACAAGACTGGCTAAAATGCTGAGTATCGCTTTCATTGACTACTGCATAGTTGTTAAGGTCCAGAGTGAACACCAGGCTGAGGACTTAGTCTACAATGCTGGTGAAATAAACAGCCCGTTCCTCTAAGTCTACCTGAGGGACAGACTGGAAAGCTGAAGGGCCTGCTGAAGGGTTTATGCTGCAAAATCAATTTTGTTTTCAAGAAACTGCTTGAAATCCCCTCCCAAAAAAGGATAAGAATGAAATTTTACAGCACCGAGAACCACCCCAGTTGTTACTATTCGTTAAACACAGGCCTTGGAAAAGAAGTGCCATTAGTCTCACTTCTGAATAAAGATGGCCCACTGTAAGTTCAGGGACCTTAGCAAGGTTGAAGGAACCTTCTCCCTCACACCACGTTCGGTTTCCTGTTTAGAGGCGTCCAGGATGGCCTGGAACAGACAACGTAGGCATGCTCAGAATGTGTTCTCCTTGGATAACGGCTGTCTACTTTCATGCCTCCCTGTGCTACTACATCAGCTGACACTTCACTCTTCAGCAGATGTTCTATTTGTAGAATTCCCTATGAAATCATGCTAATGAAAAAACAAATTCTGAGAAAGACACACTAACTTGAAAAGTCGCACTCACCAGTACACTGAGTTTCATTTCGACGTTCACCTTAAAACATAACATGAAGTAAACTATGGACAGGGTGAAGACATTGTGACATTCGTTATGAGTTCATCGACTGTCACTTTAAGGTGGTGCCTGCTCCCAAACTTACTTGATATTCTCCCTCTGACTCCAAAGATAAATCACAGATATACTTGTAAAAATTAAGAATTGCCTTCAGAAGTTATATACATCAAAGACAAAACAAATAGCCTCCTTTAAGTGACAATGCATTCAAGGGTACTTTTATATAAATGTAATATTTAGACCATAGTATGAGTCAAGGACTCAATCCACAGGGGACAGAGCTGTCCTTGCCTTGTTAAACAGGATCTACCATCGGACAACTCCAGTCCATGCATACAGAAGGCACGTGGGCCTTCCACTCTGTCCCTTAAGTCCTTATTTTTGAAGATTTTTTCACCTACAACTATCGCCACTTGAATTTTTAAAAATGCACACATTTTGACTAACATTGTTACAACAGTCACCAGTTACAGAGCACCTCCTCCTGCCAAGTATTTTACCGGATACTTTACATACATTATTTCATTTAATCCCACAAAACTCACACAGAGTAGCTGTTACTCACCTTACAGAGCTAAAGAAGCCAAAGGTAAGAGACCTGAAATAAATCACTCTAAATCAGATAGGAAAATAAGCAGTGGAATTTGCATTCTAGATTTGCTTCCAAACACCATGCACTAGTTACCAGACTACATGATCTTCACTGTGTGAACTAAAACATTTGTCCTTCTAAGTACAATGTTCTCATTCAAATGTGAATGCACGTCCCTTCTTTCTCCCTCCCCTAACAAAGCCCTGTGTGGGGCGCAATTCACCTTTTACTGGGTCAGGGTGCAATTGCAATAGCAAACACAGGCAGGGAGCTATCACCTGGCAACCAGGGACTGACATGGCCCAACATGCTTCCACTCTCTCCTTGGCACACTCAGACTCCCAACAAGGGGAAGTAACACTGCTGGCTATTCCCAAGGCGCAGGTCGGCATGTGCAACTGCATTCATGACTAAGCACAAGGATTACAGCCACACAGATGATGGCCACAAACTACCATGGTAACAGTATACAAAGATTAAAACAGGATCCTCCCTAGTGGTGTGGCGTGTCAGAGAGCAGCGCTGCAGGCAAGCCACAGCCCCTTCAGTGGGAGTTCGATCCCTGGCCCTGGAGGTGACCCACATGGCGCGGCAGACCTTTCCTGTCTCACTCGCTGCTCCCCTCAGCAGTGTACTTTGTTGATCTGCCTGTTCTGCTCCCAGCTCTGTCTCTGGTGAATCCTTTCACCTCCCCTGCACCTCTGGCCTGTACACACCCAGTTCTGTATACATACATTAATAAATCTTTTTTAAAAATAAAGATAAAGGGCCCTCCCTGGTGGCGCAGCGGGTTAAAGCACTGCACTGAGAGGCTTAAGCCACTACCGCATGATTTTGATTCCCGCCTGCCCCAGAGGAGATCCACATGGCGTGGCAGACCTCTCCTGACCAGCCCGCTGCTCCCCTCAGCAGTGTACTTCGTCAATCTGCCTGTTCTGCTCCCCACTCTGTCTCTGGTGAATCCTCTCACCTTCCGCATCTCTGGCCTGTACCCCAGTTCTGTATAAATAAATAAAATCTTTAAAAAAAATAAAGATAAAAAAGAGGTTTATTTTAGGTCTTTTGCCCTTCAGAGTCACGAAGGCTTAGAAGATAATAAATCAATATTTATGATGCTTTGCAAAGATACAGATGACTATGCAGGCCCTCAAATTTACTAGTGAAAGAAGTGGGGATTTCACCAGCCCTTTCAATAATCCACACCCTGATCCCAAGTGATGGAAAGGAAGTGGAACTCTGGGAGCACCTCACCAGACTTGCGAAATGGACCATTTCTAATGGAACAGACTTTCAAGAAGACCGTGGTGAGCAAGGCCAAGAATAGGATCTGGAAGATTAAGAACATTTAAAAACTTCTTGGGCACAATGCCTACAAAAATGTTGAATAACGTAAAAACTTCAAAATGACTAGGTAAACTGCAGTGCCTTCTACAAACAAAACTACACCTCCACCATGTTAACAACCATTTCTAAATTTCAACTGTATTATAAGCCTGAGGAACTGCGGCTTTTTAATTATGCAATATTAGTCACTGACATAGTGTTCCAATCCCATGCAGCAAGAACCATGTTAGCTAAACTAACAAAATGAATAATTTAACTCTCAGCCAGCAGGAATCCACTAGGCCACCTTCATTATTTACTTCACAGTCCCCATTTCTATCATTTTTAAAATAACGGCTGTAGATATTCCAAGTCAGTCCACCATCTACTTAGTTTTCTGATCCACATATCATGGGAAAATTAATATATCTTTGATTAAAACAAAATCTAGATAATTAGGAATGTTTTCAAATCAACCCACACTCTCTTACTTATCTCCCTCACTAAATTCTAACCTATTAAATGTCAATAATCACTAATATGGAATATAATCAATATAATCATACTTGAGAAAGCTCAGAAGCTGTTATTGCCACTGCATAAAAAAACAATGGATCTCATCATCAGTTGTGAATTTTCACACCTTTTTCTATTTGAATTTTTCTTATTTGCACCAGAAATAATGATTGATTTTCTTTTTCAAAAGAAGGAACCATTTTAGCCACAAAAAAATGCCTCGATCACTTTTCCTTCATGGGAAGAATTTTATGGCTTCCACTGTAACTAACAGGGTTGTGAAAAGCAGCAAGAAACCCAATGCGTTCACAGCAATCCAGAACCAATTTTGTCACAGAGACCAAAGCTTGAACTCTATCTCTTCTACTCAGTCGCATATCAAAAGTTTCCCAGTTACTCGCAGTTCACAGGAGGCCCATCTTGCTTCGATTTTGCAGCGATGATAGCCGTCACGGAGATTTGAAAAATGGTCTCCGCATTAGATACTGCAGTTTTATCAGCAGCCAGAATTGTACTAACTCATATTCAACTCCTCGTTAAAATAATTTTAAAGATAAATAAATACTGTCAAGGAAGAAAAATTTCAGGGGTAACTACAAATTTCATTAAGACGTATAGCAGATGTTACGCCAAAGATGAATATTCATTCCTTCTGGTTTCCGCTGTAATCCATTTTATCTTTACAGTGCTTTCCAAATATCCCAACTCAAAATGCTTACATGGTACAAAAACTCGAAGACATGTTTGTGGTGCAAACAGTTTGTCATTTTTTCCTTAGTTCAACATGACTAAGTTTGTTAATATATTTTGACAGACTTGCACAACATTCTAAAATGTTTTGAACAATGCAGTTTAGGTGGCAATGCAATATTAATGAGTGAATAATGTTCGTGAATATAAGGTTTAATATTTAATGATTCAGAGCGCTGCCTGGATTTGATGCAGAAGAAAAATGTGGTTTGGAATCACTGCATTTATCAGGGGACCTGAGAAAAAGGGCACAGATTCCAGACAAACCTTTAACCTAAACTTTGAGTGGGGTCTCAGGTGTGAAATTGATGCTTCGCCAACTGAATTTCTAGTGCTTATCAGTATATGCAGCATCGAATAATTTATCAAGTGTCATTCATCAGAATTTTTAAATTACGGGAGCTCACATGTCTGTGTCAAGAGGTGGGGGGGCAGGGAGGGTGGTGTGAAAATAACATTGGGTAGTCTACATTCAAATATACTTAAAAATCAAATCTGCCTGTTGCATCAATATGTCAATTTGATTATTTCTCTTTTTTAAAAATGTGTGAAACTGTAATTAAGGAATAAGTTCACATCAAGTAAGGACTTACCTACATGACTTCTAAAAAAGGAAATGCTCTAATCTAAAGGATCATAACCAAACTGATAAAATGTGTTAGCCTATCTAATCTGATGGGCAGGTAATCTACTCACCTTGCACACAATCCTCACTCTTAAGTATAAGAAAAGGAACAAAAGCAGAATTTCATTGAAATCAGTTCCACAGACCTGTAAAGTGTTCCCTCCATGGGATGCTAATACTAGTTATTTTGAAATAAGACACTTATTCAAAGGATGAAATTAAGGCCAATTTCTAATATTTACCAGCAGACTTGTCACAAATCAACAGAATCATTCTGGGTTAAGCATCCGGGCTTGAGTCTTTTCTGCTGTGTGCTGGTTTTATCAGGAGCAGCTCCCTGAGCTGTTGATTTTTTTCATGGGTGCTCCATTCCCATACCCTCTGTCAAATAATTGTTGTAGAATCAAATTAAATAATACTGTTAAGCTAAGACAAAAAGCATGATAGCTGTGTGAGTAAATAAATAAAAAATCCAAGTAATATTTACTGAACATCTGCAAAGCCCCAGAAAGGCCCTATGCTACAACTTCCACTTCCACTGTCCCCATGGTGGTTAGACTAAAAAGCAGCAACGACCGTTTCTATGTCGCCTTCCTAAGTTTCTACAACAATGGAGGGAAAGAAAGGGAAAAAAAAAAAAAACAGAATGAACACATGTCTATGTAGTGAAATATTTTTCTAACATCTAAGTTTCTATTAATGTCATATTATGGTGAGCTCCAAGTATCTTCCTAATTTGGAAAAAGAAAAAATATCAGTGCTACTCAATGCTCTATTAATCAACTTAATAACATGTCTCAGTCATTAACGAAAGCATCAAGCATTGGCATGCTTAGAATAGTATTCAAAGCATTATGTTCCCAAAAATGAGTGACTCTACTATCAACTAAATATTCGATTTTCACCAACTCATCAAATATATCAAAACTATTTTCAAAAAGAGATAAAACAAAACTGCCTAAAAATGTAAATGCAGAAAATCTGAAAAAGTTTGCCAGTGTAACTGCAGAAAACCTGAAAAAGTTTGCCGATGACAGGTAATAATCCTTGCTCACTATAAGATCTTAATTACCACCACTGTCAGTGAAAGTCAGGTGTTTTTTCTGTTAAACCATTTAAAAGAACTGATGCTACAAATTCAATGAAAATTAATTAATTCCTCCTAAGCACAAGTCCTGATGCTCCTGCAGGTAATGATAGTGTTTTTTTAAGGGAGCACAGATTCAGTAATTAGACTTTGCTCCAGTGTGAATAACAGAGACGAAAAGCAGATATTCATTTATTTTTTCCAACACCCCAAACCAAAAATCTATATTAAATTACAGTAGCTTCTGCAATTATTCTTTAATTTGCAATGTACTTAGAAAAATGGCAGGAAGAATACACGAGAAACTGTTAATGATTATCACTAGGGAGTGAGATGAAATGCAGAGCTTTTTCCATTGTTGTGATGCTGCCCATTATTATGTAAATTTAATATTTATGTAAAACAAAACATATTAGAGCAGCACTGACTAATAGAAATATAATGCAAACTACAAATGTAATATTTAATTTTCTAAAAGCCACCAATAAAAAAGTAAAAAGAACTAGGTAAAACTGACTAACAATTATTTAGCACAATACATCCAAAACAGTATCATTTCCAGGTGTCATTAACATAATCATAGAATATAAAATATTCTTTCTTTTTCATACTGAGTCTTTGAAATCAGGTTTATAGTTAGAGCAGACCTCAATTCAGACTAACACACTTCAAGTGCTTTACAGTGACCTGTGACCATAAAGGAATGGATGGATGGATGGATGGATGGATGGATGGATGGATGGATGGATGGATGCTTGGATGGTCAGGCAAGATAACCACATTTATGGAGTATATACTATAATTCTATGTGAATTACTATGCATACTAAAAACTTCATATGGAATGTTCCATTTAATCTTCAAAATAACATGAAGATCACCCTGCCATGGCATCATTAGTGTCCTTCATCTTAAAGATAAGGCAATTGACTATTGAAGAAGTTAACAGAGACTTAGGTCTCCAAACTAGTAACTGGTAAAGCTGAACTTCAATCCCAAGTAGTCTTCAGAACTACATTCTTACCACCACAATTTAATACTCTTTAGTTCAAAGGAAGAAAAGAGTTCATGTAAAAATAAGCATTTTGTATGAAAGCTTTAAAGTGTGCCAAGTGTTTTATATACATTACCTTATTTAACCCTAATTTAAAAATCAGCTTAATACAGATTTCTTTATTAACCTAATAACTGAGGGAACTGAGGCATAGGAGTGTAACCCACCTATACAAGATAGCAGGTTACTAAGAGGCAAAACTAGTATTCAAATCAAATCTCTAACTCCAAAAGATAAAACTTTTGGTCTATCTCTCCCTCTCCCCGATTTCCCCTCTTAATTTCAGTGAAGGAAACCCAGAATAACTAGGCTTTCTGATAACTGGATTAATTTTATGTGTAGACTGTTATACCTCAAAAAGAGAAACCTTTATACAAAGATAACCTGGATTGAAGTAAACACTACCATCCTTTAAGTAAGGTTAAAACCATCCTTTAAGAAGGTTATTAGAGGCCAGAACACTGACTGTTTCAATTTCTAACTCATTTTTAACTTGCTTTAGTAGAATTAACTCAGAATGGGACTCCTATTTAAATAAGGACACATTAACTATTTTTTTCTTTTCAAGTATCTATAGAACACTTATTAAAACAGCTCTTCCATTTAATGTCACATAATAATGACGCCTTCTGAAATCTTCATATACAATGCATTTATATCACCAGTAAATGTTGCAATGATATTAACTTGCCTTTCATTTAAATAGTGATTGAGCAAGAATAAAAATGAAAATGAATGACATTGTTATATAGTTTGATTTTGGTTTCCATGGTGAAATGAAAGGGCTAAGCCATTGAAAAGTAAAAGGTGTCTTTGAATTTCCAGAAGCTACAGTATCTATATATGTTTGGGAATGAAAAATGGAGTAAAAAAAGAGTTAAGTAACCAGTGAGGGTGACTCACATAGTTTTGGAAAAAATAAATCCTACTAGTATTAAGGATTTAGCTACACATTAAAATTAATCAAGATGAACCTCGGCTTCTTAGGTAAGATAAATGATTCAGAGAAGACATCCTACCACTTACAGTGGCGTACAACACTCTCTCTGTGGCCAATTCTTACAAATTCCCTAAAGACCAATGATCACAGGGGTCAGGAGCATCAATTTGGCAAATTTTCTCTTAAAATAGCTGGAGATCTGTTTGTTTTAAAAACGGGCTTCACGTGGTAAATTAACCCCTCTGGGTCTGGATCAGTCCCCCGGGAAGAGAAGTTAAAGCATTCTTCATGAAAAACAAAGTGACGAATAACAAATACTATGATTGAGCTTTTATTTCTTATCCATGTGAGGCATACATATAAAAGTGGTTAAACTTCTCACATGACTCAAGAACATGCTAGTTGAGGAGATGAGAATTTTGCCATATTTGGCTGCTACTCGTCGGCTAGGATGCTTTACCAGGACAAACGTGATGCGGGACTTAGGACGCCATGTTACGGTCAGTTTAATCTTAGCTAACATTACCCTGTGTAAACTCCAAGCACAACCGCTGGGTTTTCTTGATGAATATAATTCTTCTTCGCAAAGACAATAAGAGTTTTGGACCTGGAAGATTTAATATGACAAGTAACTCCCTGCTGAGGAACTTGTCACCATCTCCTGAAGGACACTCCCAAGGGCAGGTTCAGAGTTCCAGGAAAGTGGGATTGCTTGCAACCCCTGGGGAACTGGGAAAACAAAAAGGAAAACTACAGAAATGCAAACTAGGATCAAGTACCACTAGAACAAAGATGGAGAGTGGTATCAACTGAAAGGTCAAAATGATGATGGCTGTCCAAAAGGAGAAGAACAAGACAATAATGAAACACCAGGCATTAAGCTGCAGATGACAGATATAATGATAGTGAAAAGGCAATAGGAAGGAATAGTTTCTAGCCCCGGAGAGGTGAGGGAGCAAAAGAAACTCCTTGGAAATAGCACAGTACTTTGCAATGAAGAAATTTTTCAAAGGCAGATTTTTTTTTTTTATTATTATTTTCCTTTCACGCTCTAGGCAGTTTAGTCGCCATAGCATAGCAAACTGAGAAAAGCCAGTCTGTGGCTCTGCTGGTTTAACATGTTGCATCAAACTTCCACTGTCGTATCTGTACTACAGAAGAAGTTTGCTCACGAGATTAAGAGTTATGGGAGAAGTAGCTGCAGTAACAATAATCATTACGAGTTTATTGTTGAGAATAATAGCATTATTATAAAAGTTTATAGGGCCAATACAAGTTCAGTACATTATTTGATGTTTGCAACAATACTAAGAAACAAGTAGAATTTACAGCTCATAATTGTTTCTGCTTCTTTGAAAAATAAGGAAATTCTGTGATCCTCCATGCTCAACACTTAATAAATAGAAAAGGCAGTACGAGAAATCTGTGTTGATTCCCAGTTCTGGCTTGTTCTGATTGATTTGGGGACTCTCTGGAATGACAGACTCAGGCCAGGGAAACTAGCAACACCCAGCACCCCTTAAGCACCCCGAGCTACATCTCTGTTGAGTCCTCCCCCAGCAATGCTACAAAATATGTCTCCCAGTCTTTCAATTCTTTTAGCTTCTTGATTGATGTATTCGCCCTTTCAAAAAGTCCTCTAATTCATTGTAGCCTTCCTGAAACTGCTGTCTTGCTTCTCAACATGGGATGTCAGAAGTCCCATAAACAACAGGACCATCATATTAGAGCTATGAATTAGATCCAAGCATCCTATTTCTCCCACGCCTATTAACTTGATGTTCTACAGGTTGAGTCACATTTAATTTGCCATTTATAGGATAACCTTTCCAGGTGTATCTTTCAAGTCCTTCCTGATGTTCTGGTTATCTCTTAATACCTGTATGTTGGAGAAAATTATCTGAATAAGGTAAGAAAATTCATTCTGGTTTTTTCCTTAATAGAAATAACTGGAGGAGATGAGCACTCAGTAACAATCAGTTCACGACTAGATGATACCCTTAAGAAGACCATCTCTCTGAGAGAAGCAGGAAAGGCCCCTCGTGGTGAAAAGCATGAATATTCCTGTCTTTGAAATGACAAGATTGAATGACCCAAAGGGTCAGGGAAGGAGATCTCCGATTCTCTGACATGGTGTAGCTGTACTGTGGACGAGAGCTGTCCTCTTGCATGAAGTGTCACACTGTTCCCACCCTCAGCAGTGATGCTGCCGATGGAAACCTGGGCTGGAGGGAAAAACATCAAATAAAGACTTCCCTATCTTTTACACACACGTAGAAAAAGCAACAAATTCTAAATGGCGGGCGGAGGGCACATTTATGTCATGCCCAGGCCAAGAATATTTTCAATAAATGTTAACAACAACAAAAAAACACTTCACATCATAATGTCTCTCAGTCTTAGATCATGTAGGAATGATATAAGGGAAATACAGAAAGATAACACTAGCCAGCCATGAAAACTGCGTGAGCCACATTTAAATGACCACCATAATAAAGAATTTGAGCTTTCCTTTTTGTATTCTCCCTAGACTTATGTCAGTAAACTAGAATAAACATGTTATTAAAAGAGAATCAATGGAAGGCTTTAAAATATACAGTAACACAAAAGGTCAAGCCCTGGTATCGATTTTAATATAAGATTTTTTGTGCCGCTTCCCAAAGGGTTCTTTTCTAATATTGTTCTTCATTTTTCTCTCACTTTGTTCCCTGACTGGTGAATTTGTTGTTCGTGTCTGCAAAGAGCTGTCTAAAGCTGAGTTTGCCGAGTGTCACGACTATGACAAGCTGCTGGAAAATGGAAAAAAAACAAAAACAAAAAAAAACACCAAACAAACAAACAAAAAAAATCAACAGCCAAAAAAGCACAACACCCCATTTAAAGGCAGTGGTGAGTACCAGACAGCATGAAGCAGAGGCCGTGTATGTTCAACTGGCAATGCAGGCACAATGCACACAACAGGGGACCAGGACAGGACACATCATGGGTGCAGGACACCTCACAAGTCCAAGACACCTCATGGGCCACCCCTGGTGCCTTGAGTGGGCATGGATACCAGAGCCAGAAAAGAGGCAGGAAGCGCAAGGCAAGAGATGACGAGCTCTTGAGTTTCAACCAAAACTCTCACTAAGCCACATAAAGGCTGCAAATTGTCAAGTTACAAATCACCGTGACTCCCTCTCTTCCTGCACAGAAAGCACCAATGTGCAAAGGGAATGAGGAAGGCCTCTGACAGGGCCCAGACCACAGACAAGCCTGCCAAGGTGCAGAGATGCGGATGAGACATATTGTGGTCCAGCTTCATAAACATGTATGAGGGCAGGGTACCATCTGTTTTATACGCACTTCCAAATTTTCACTGTAGTTTTGAGATGACAATAAAAGTGCCTAAAACCCAGACTGTACCCTCGTAATGTTGGTTTTCACTTTTAGACAATGCTGACTGAAAATGGAGCAAATTAATAAGCAGGTGCCTCAGACAGGCTGGAAAAGCAGATCATTTTGCCTAAGTCACCTGAAACCAAAGAACCAACTGCTTCTGGACAGTTAGAATGGCAGTTACTACGCAAAAAAAAAAAAAAAAAAAAACACGAGGGTGGCAGGGGGTGGGGGGAGTCAATTAAATCTGCTAGAAGAGAAGACATAAATCACAGCGGTTTCCTAACAACCATGAAAACTTGATAAGGAAGTCCTGGGAAACAGGCTCGGAATAAAAGAGAACTGGATGCCAAGTCTGAGGCATTGTGAGGGTGCTGAAGCCCCACTCCACCCTACCCAGACCATGTCCCTGACTGCAAAATAAACTCAGAGAACACAGGGATCACATCCACTCATGCCTAATTTGCTATGGTGGGATGGGGGCACCCAAACTTGATTCCTGAGAGAATATGAGGGGTGTCATTTTATGGGCTCCCCTCGGGCTACTAAGGCAGGCCTTGTCTTAGGGAGTCCAGAGCTAATGTACAAATGTGTAGCATAGAGCCTGGTAGACAGCAAGCAACTGTTAAAGACCCCCTATCCTTTTCCCCTTATGAGCAAATTCTACCCTTTTTAAAATGACTTAACCTGAATAATAAAGACATTATTGTCATTTACAAATGCATCCTTGTTGAGACTGCATGACAGTGAGTTTTGGACTCAGGTACCTTTATATTCAAGCAGAGGAAAGAACATACAGACGAAGGGTCATGAAGAAGCAAAGCAGAGAAAAGAGGACAGGTAGAGTAAAAAAAATAGAAAAGAAATATTTAGATAAAGCCACCAGGAAAGATTGTGGGTTCATCTGAGAAGAAACTAGACCAGTGAGAGAAATGTAGGATCTTGCTCTTCCACATGGGAGAGAAATAACGTATTTGTGGGAAATCACTATAGTAGGCAAAACTGGAGTGGCACTTCAAGGAAGGGTGCCAAGAAATGAAGAATGGGCGTAGAGAACACAAAGGGGAAGAGAGAACCAGGAGATCAAGGGAAAGGTTTGCACTTCATGCTAAATCTAATGAACAGCCATTAAAGGATTTGAAGCAAAGAAACTGTCGTGATTCGAAGCACATTTTTAAAAGCACACTACAGTTGCTTTGTGAAGAATAGTGACTCCAAGTGAGAGATGATAATGGCTTAGACTAAGGTTTCTCAAGCTTAACGTTACTGGCATTTGGACCCAGCAACAAATTCTGTGGAGTCTGTCCCGTGCATTGTAGGATATTTAGCAACATACACAGTTTCTGCCTGCTAGGACCGTCCACTTGTCTCCAGACAAGGTTAAATATCCCACAGGAAGTGGGGTGCAAAATCCCCCCACTTCAGAACCATTGGTTTTGACTAACATAGGGATAGAAATGATAAGAGGCACTTGATTTGTGACTTATTTTAAAAGCAAAGACACCAGAACTAAATAATTGGAAGAAGGGAAGAAGGGTCATAAAGGCAAAAAGAAGAAGAATCAGTTAACAAAAGTCTGATGTTACCTTCAATTGTATAAGATTAATATCCACATTTTCGGTAATTGCAGGAAAGCCATTTCTAAGTCAAACTTAACTGGAGCTATACAAATAATAACGCAAGTTACAGGATTTCATTTGGATAATTTGGCTTCTTTAATTCTACAAAAACTGATTTGTAGAGTTGTCAGATATATTCTACACAATTTCCAACACATTATAGCAAAATCTACAGAAATATTAATTTCCGCCCTCTATTTGACAGTATTTTGACAGTCTTATTTCAAAATACAGTCATGTGAATTAAAAAAAACAAAAATAGTGGAAAGTCCCTTCATTTGTGAATTCTTTTTAAAACAAACTTCTTTATTTAATGAGCTCCACAATCAAAGCAAAATTAACTGTCTTGAAACCTTCAGTAAACCACAACAAAAGATCCTCAAAAAAGAACACTCAGATTGCTGGGCTAAAAGATAAGGTAGCCTCTGAGACACAGTATCAAGTTGCCCAGATTCCACGCCATGTGAGTTCAAGTCACAACTCCTCCACATTCTGGCTCACTGTGAGTAGCTGGTTGCTATATTTCAGCCATGGCACCTGAGAATCAAGGTATCAGCACATCATCATCTGTCTCTGGGGTGTCCCGAGGGTTAATGGCAAGGTGCTATTTCCAAAAACTGTTAGCTATTGCTATCACGTATTTTTACTTCTTACGATGTGTTATTAAGATCACTAGTATTTTCTTCAACAGTCTTCTTACAAGCTCTAAAGTCTACTTAACATCTCTATATACTGACATGCAAAGAGGTCCGCAATTTAAGATTAGGAGGAAAAAAAATAAGTTATACACCATTTTTATTTCAATTTTATTTTGTCTTAAAAAAGAAATTATATGTAGTCCTGTTAAGAACATTCTGCTATGGGCCCTCCCTGGTGGTGCAGCGGGTTAAAGCACAGCACTAAGAAGCTTAAGCCACTTCCGCATGAGTTCAATTCCCGCCTGCCCCGCCCCCGAGGAGATCCACATGCACGGCAGACCTCTCCTGACCCTCCCGCTGCTCTTCTCAGCAGTGTACTTCCGTCAATCTGCTTGTTCTGCTCCCCACTCTGTCCCTGGTGAATCCTGTCACCCTCTGCATCTCTGGCCTGTACCCCAGTTCTGTATGAATAAATAAATCTTAAAAAAAAAAAAACATTCTGCTAGGGTATAACCATGTGAATGATTTTATCAGGAATGGACAAGACAAAGGAAAGGGAGATAGACAACTATCTTTTCATGCTTCTGTATCATTTAAGCTTCTTTAATAGAGATTTCTTTTGTATAGTTTCTTTTAACAAATAAACATTCTCCATGTTTTCAATAGTTTGAGGAGTGACCTTTCTAAGTCAAATCTCTATTGGGTAATGGTTTTTAAATTAATGGACATTTCCCATATTAAGTTAGTGGTTTCAGTTGACATTTTTAGCTTTATTTTTATATGGTTTGATTTTAAGCAATCAACCTATCTGGAAAGCAAAATTATGATTTATGCATTTTGTTTTGTTTTAATCTAATCAGCACCACAAAAATAGCACCGGGATAGAAGGAATTTAAAAGATTCATTCTAAGAAGATGTGCAGGAGCTAGCGTTTAAATGATTGAATCAAGCATTTACACGTTTAAGTTCAATTTTTATACTTTACAGTTGTCACCAAAATCACATGGAAATCATTTCCATGGGATAACATAAAATTTTCCAAATTAAATGGTGTAATCCTGGAGGAGATACATGGATTAGATGTAAGGAAATAATTATAAGTAACATATAACCAGTGAATTGTTCCTGTGCTAGCTGTACATATTTCGATAGAGGAACACCACAGTCTAGTTACAAAGGCGCCTAGTTATAAGGTGCACTGTGCCAGCATCTAACTTTCAACTGATTTCAAAACACACAAGTTTACAATCTTACAAAGATAATAAGATTATCAATGTAGGATGATGACTTCTAGAGATACTTTGACTACCATGCAAAAGGCAATAAAATAGTAACAAATGCTGCAAACTAAAAACCCAACATGTCAAGAAATGCAACAAAATAACAGAACGAACCCAAATCTAGTATTTAAAAACAAAACCTAAGGATGGCATAGGGGAAAAGCAAAATGACTTGCACTCGGCAACCGTGTACTAAAATTAATGGTGCATCCTGGAGGCTGACAAATTCCCATACCATGAGAGGGTCCACATCGCTCCACTGACCTCAACAGACCACTGCTGGGCACACCTGTGCCTTTCTGACCAGAAGCAAACACTCATCTCTCAAGTTCAAGAGGCCAGGAACCATCTGCTTCCACAGACCCCTCCCCCTGCTGTGCTATTAAGAAAAATGTCTCCAGTTTTAAACTAATAAGAAATTCAAATTGCTGCTGCCATCACTGAAGATACACAACAAACAAGCCTTTGACAGTAAGAATGACCTATGTCAATAAAGAACATTCACTTTAAAAAGAGATTCTCAAAAGACTTCAGTACTAAAATAAAGAATATTTTCAAAATATCATACTAGGCAGCTGCTAACCTCTCATAACCAGGAGCACACAACAGAAGTCATTTTCCAAGGATCTTTTTATTTACTGATGGTTTAGAGGTGAAAATCTGAGTAAATGTTTATTGTTACTCCTCCACAGTTGTAGAAGGAAAGCTTCGCAGAAAGGGTTCCCAGTACACACAGGAAGGCAGGGCAGCAGGTGGGGAAGGGCCATTTTCTAGATTTGACCATGGCAAGCCTCTTCCCCTCACCTTCCTCACTGATAAATGGGCATAATAGAGGTGTTGTGAGGAGAGTCATAACACATGAAGTGCTCAGAACGGAGCTAAGCACCCACGAAGCGCAAACTAAGAACACCTGCTCGTTTCTCAATTTTTTCATTCTAGGTGGCTGATGGGTGCTGCCCTCTGAATTGGTTTTCAGGCAGGTTAACACATGACCCCAGTGTGCTCTTCGATGAGTCTGCCAGCCATCATCCATCTATCAACTCTGAGAAGAGTTCCTCAAAGACAAATGATATCTGCTTCTGGATAAAAATGGGATGCAGAAGAATATGGATTCTCTCATCAAAATATTTAACAGAAACTTAAGATGAGATACCCCCACCAGGAGCAGAGGGAGAGGGGAGCTTATGACTTAAACAAACATGCCAACATTTAGGAAGTTATAATGTTGAGATAAAATTTATACCCGGCTTACAATTATGGCCCCTACACTCCTTTTAGCTCAAGGCTCTTTTGGCAAAGTTATTATGGTCAGGAGAGGAAAGAGGGGACCTTCTCTCCGCAGCTTCCAGAGTGAACTGCCACAGAAGGATCGCAACTTCTCCTACGCGCTTCCTCACACCACGTTCATGACCAGCAGGATCAACAGATGGCTTCCAGAAAGTCCAGGACTGAGGGTGAGGCCCAGCCTACGTGGAGCTTGTCCATAAATACGGACTCCTGGACTAAAGGAAATAGCATCAGGACAATGCCCACCCCCTTCCGAAAACAGAGAAGGAATGAGTCAAAGTCTACTTAGACTATAAAAGTCTACTCCACACACGCAAAGTATCCACACTTGAAAATACTTGTCCCGACCAGAGATTTCTCAAGCCAAACCCTAATTAGCTTTGTAAAGATGAATTCCAGATCTCTAGAAAGTAAAAATGGGGAAAGGAGCTGACAAGCTCACAGCGCTTAGTCTTAGCTGTAACCAGGCATTACTCAGCTTTCTATCAGAGTTTCATGTTGGCTTTCCTGAGACAGTATAACGAGAGACGATATAATTCCATCACCTCAGCCACAGATGACACGGGGCTGTGGGTCAATCCCATTAAAGTCCTGGTGCTGACTAAGAAGCTTCACATGTCTAGCTCAGTCATCTGTGTTTCCAAAACTGTGATTACGTTGACAATAAACACTAATCGTATATATCAGGAATCATAAATAATTCACAGACCATGTACCTCACAGCCCCCTCTCTATTTGCCACCCCACCTGATCTGGGTACTGGGGAAACTTCAACAAGGTCAGCTACAACTATAGACCACTAAGAAACCAATTCCTACAAACTTTCCAATGCAGAAAGCAACCCAACCCTGGTACGAAATCCTTCCAATACTATGTATGCTTCATAAGAGAAAACACTGTAATTACTGTCAAAAGAAACATTTGAACAAGAACATCACTGAACATCACTGCTGCAAACACAGCCCATAAAAAAGTTACAGATTTCTATAGCATGCTTGATTGACTCTCGTTTTTCAGGATTAATATTCCCACCATGTAAAAAGAGCTTCTCAAACAGAATTCAGGGTAGGATTCTACCGCACCGTCACATCAATAGGAAAGAAAATTGGATTTGAGAAAGAAGTTAAGAGATGTGAATAAAACACAGAATGGATAATCCAAACTTCCATAATAGTTGGTTATGGAAGGCAGTTGTCTCTATTAAAAATAGAAAAGCACCACTTGAGGAAGAAAGAGGCAGATGGCGCGAGATCCCAATACCTAGTACACACACAGCATTTCCAATTGTCTTCCAGGGAAAAGTGTCATTGAGCGAGGCTGTGATCTTCCTGTTACATTCAGAACAGGTTACTTTTAAGCAGAATGGGAGAGGAAATTATAGGTACAGAACAACATCATCACAATATGCATACAAAAGGCAGGACTACAATGGGTTAATTAAAAAAATTAATAGAGTATATTGGGATTTTATACAACAAAAGGATCCTTTAAATGTCAGAGCATCTAGAGGTATATTTTACAGATAAAACCAACAAAGTGTCTGCTGCTATAATGGAGCCAGCCAGTGGCAATACACCCGCTTCATAGCAGAGCTGTCCAGCTCCACCCTGGACAGCAGGTGTGTGTACATGAAAGGGCTAACTAAAATTTCTAAAATCACTTTTGCAGGTACTTGTAAATCATTCATCCTGGACAATTAGGAATGCCTTCAGAAAACACTGACGGCTACCTGATCTTTCACTGGGCCTTCAAAACTACGTTCAGAGAATAAGGCACTGATAAAAATTACTCTCTTACAACTAAGACAGAAAAGGCACAAATGATGTAAAAATAAACTATTATTTAAAAAAAAAAAAAAAAGGCCCTCCCTGGTGGCGCAGCGCGTTAAAGCACAGCACTGAGAAGCTGAAACCATTTGCACGTGAGTTCGATTCCCGCCTGCCCCGGAGGTGACCACACGGCGTGGCAGACCTCTCCTGACCCGCCCGCTGCTCCCCTCAATAGTATACTTCGTAGATCTGCCTGTTCTGCACCCCACTCTGTCTCTGGTGAAGCCTCTCGCTGCCCCTGAGCTTCTGGCCTGTACGCCAGTTCTGTATGCACAAATAAATAAATCTTTAAAAAAAAAAAGCCTTTTCTCCTCACCATAAAAAATACATAAAACTAATAAAAGATTTTGATGCTTTTGTTTGCTGACAAAAAAAAAAGACTCTCAACAGTACCTGCCCACTGAAAGTTTGTGTTTTGCGGGAGGGTTTTTTGTTTGCTTGTTTTTTAATTATTACATGCTCAGGGATTACATGCAGGCTGAAGATACGCCAATTCTTAACCGCTGTACAACTTGCGTCTACAACTGGAAAGCTGTTCAATTCTATACAAATTTGAAACAGATTTCTAAGAAAAGTATTTTCCATCTCTGGTTAATGTCTTGGTTGAAAGCCAGTATTTAAGCTTTTGTTTTTATTATTATTAAGAAGTAGAATAAATATGTACATAGCACGGACTCCCCTTCCTCGGAAGTATGGTCAAGATGTCCTGTCCTAGAGGTTCAACTGAACCAACAGTGCTGAGTATTGAATAGTGCAAGGTGCCACACTAGGTGGTTTCTTACATTGGATTTAGACTTTTCAGTATGCTGCTAACCCACAAACCCTGTGTGTCCATTTTTTCCTCCTTCCTTTTTCAGTGTTTTCCTCGAAAGGCAGAAAATATCTAGTAATAAAATTGAACTGAATTACTATATATAATAAATTTAAACAGAAAGTGACATTCCTATAAACTTTTCCTTCACTTTCAGACACTAAAAGGTACAACTAAAGAAGCCCTAATTTGATAGTATAAATAGAAAAATGACAAAAATCTCTAACTCATGAAACCAGATTAATTCTTTTCAGTTTCACAAATATCATGTCATTTTCGAGGTAATTAAAAGTGGGGGAGACTCTCAACTCATGTCCATCTAAAATCAGCAAGCAAGAGTAATCTTGGTTGACGTACAGCTAGTTACAATATCAAGTAGCTATTCCTTTTCTACTTGGTTTCTTGAAGAACAGTTATTAAAACTGAAACCCTTTCACTTGCCTTTATAGGTAAAGAAGTGAAATCCAAATGCCAAAGGTGAGAGGTCAGAAATAGTGGCATTTTTCTTGCTGTCAAAGACTGACTTTTGGAGGGAGGGCATAGCAGAGAAGTAAATCACCTTTTTCAAGTCTAAACCCACGCTGTAGGATATTACATCCTTGCCACATTGGCCACTCCAGTTATAGCACAATATAGGGTCAGCTGGAATCCAAAACACAGAGTATGGTGTCAAAAAGGGACTTTTCATTTACTCTGGATACACAATACACAAACAACTCTTCCACCCTTTAGATCAGTAAACTTGATTCCAACAATTAAGCCAACAATTTTAGACTGTATGTCAGTGGTTTGGGAAAAATGATTTTATGAACTCAATAAATCACTCAAGAGTCTCATTAAATGGAATCAGATCTAAGATAAACTGAATTGAGATTCCATGTGTACATGATTTTTCAGAAATGAGAATACAACACATACTGGGGGTTGTGTTAACAATCAGATGCACCATCACCATGGCAAGTGAAAAACCTTCTTCCTCTAGAGCAACTTTTAATTATGCCACATCTGCCAGTTAGATCAAGGGAGGGCACATTTAAAGTTTGGGTCAATTTTAAACAGCATAGTAAAATTGTTTGAGTTTAAGTGATTTTTGAATGGAATAGGCAGACACTTAAGAAACCATTTCCAGTGCGATGGATGTATGGCCTGAAGTACATAGGAGCTGAATCAACGAAATTGAAGCCCAGGGCCATATATTTCTATGCATCTGTATGTCTGAAAGCATCTTACAATTGCTATCTGGCAGGCAATAGTCCTACAGTTACCACTGCCTGTGCACAAGCTTTGAAATCTGCAAAACTGCTGTCAGCAACCTGGAAAAATCCCAGGAACAACAGTGGAGCAATCTTTTAAGGAGTACTGTTTTGATGGCATAGAATATGATATTATGCATAGCAACAAAGACTTCAAGACACCGAGTCAAAAACTGAATCAGAAGAATTAGAGCAATATGAAGAGGTTTTAAGAATACCTTAGCCCCAGGCCATTGGCCTACCA
This sequence comes from Condylura cristata, assembly GCF_000260355.1. Lineage (NCBI taxonomy): Eukaryota > Metazoa > Chordata > Mammalia > Eulipotyphla > Talpidae > Condylura > Condylura cristata. Next base: position 62,208,168 of record NW_004567106.1, read on the forward strand.
TTGACCATTGGCCATTAGCCCTGTTCACATTTTGGTCCTGATAATTCTTTGTTGAGGAGGGTGATGGGGCCAGAGGGGCAAGATTGTGCATCACTGTGTCCTGACCTCATCCACTAGATGCCCACAACACCTGGCAAGTCATGACAGCCAAAAGATGTCTCCAGACATTCTGGTCCTCTGGGCATCAGAATCTCTCCCACTTGAAAAACACTGTGTTAAATAAAAGGTTCCCATTGCTTCCATTTCCTTTTTTTATGAACACATGAGTGATACATCTCTACAAACAAAGGGAGTTTTACTGAAATCTTTCAATAAGAAAATTCTAAAAATAAACTATTGTGTTAAGATTTTTCTTAGTGGAACATCAAATACAGGCCTTCTCAAAATGAATGGCAGCTTTGATTCCATGAAACTGAGTCATCCACCATCCTTTCCCCTTTGCTATGAAACCTCATCCTAGTTTCTTTCCACAAGTTACTTCTTCCCCACTGTGTACAGAGTAACAGTATCCAGTTCTTCCCTAGCTGATGGTTCTCTAAATTTTTTTTTAAGTCCTTTGAGTCATCTAGTATACTTCTAAAAATGTCCTTGCTTTGGTTTATTCACAAAGAAAAAAAATCTTAAATGAAATAAGGTCCTTATTTATGTTGGTCTAAGAGAAGATATTTCAGAATATTTTCTGGCCTAAACTTCACCAGACTATTAAAAATGTTGCATCTTTCCCACTTACTATGTAGGAATAATGAAGAGGTAGAGCTGAAACAAGAACTGTAAAAACCTGTGATAGGTTGTGGAGATTCATCAGTCTCTATTGTTTTTTTTTTTTTTTAAGATTTATTTATTTGTGCATACAGAACTGGGGTACAGGCCAGAGGCTCAGGGGCGGCGAGAGGCTTCACCAGAGACAGAGTGGGGAGCAGAACAGGCAGATCAACGAAGTACACTGCTGAGGGGAGCAGCGGGCGGGTCAGGTGGGGTCTGCCACGCCATGTGGTCACCTCCGGGGCAGGCGGGAATCAAATTCATACGGAAGCAGCATTAGATTCTCAGTGCTGTGCTTTAACCCGCTGCACCACCAGGGAGGGCCATCATCAGTCTCTATTTTTAAATGTACTTTAAAATGTCCATAATATAAAAACTAATCAATGATAACAAATATTCTATAAAGAAAAACATTGCCAGCAAAATCACTCCCAAGTCTTCCTAGTGCCATCTGGATTCCCTGCATTGGTGTGTGCCTCTGAGTCCTGATCATCAGTGCTTCAAAAGTGACCTGCAGTTACGTGTGCATTGGGGTGAAAGAGGAGACTTAGTAAGCAGAGTAGATACTAAGCAACAGTACAGCACACACAGACCCCTTTCTAGACCTGCTTACAAACTGCAGGCGAGGACTCTGGGAAGCTTGGTGTTGGTTAACCTACACCTGAAGGGCATGACCCTGTATTTCTAAAACATACTGTATTGTAAAACAATGTTACCTCAAAAACATTTTTTAATTCAATAAAACTGCTATTCAATTAAGGTAACAGACACAACAACCTATAATTGCTTTGTCACTCCAGAAAGTTTCTTTCAAAAGATTGCACATAAAACTTGCTTAATGTTTTCTCTAAAACGTCTTCTCTGAGAAAAGGGGGAAAAAATAGCTATTGATTCTTCTCGGAACTATCATACAGATGAACACACACTTTTTGCCAAGATGTGACAGCTGGAAGTTTTCATGAAGAAGGCTTCAAACAAAACATTTTTTAAAAAGAAAAAAAATAATAACAAAAAAAGGCTGTACCACCCTCCGCTCTCCTTAAAGGTGACAGAAAATAAATTCTTTATCAATAGTTATTTGTCCAGGTTACAGCAAGGCTGCCAACCCCAGTCCGGATAAGTTCTAACGCTGGCTCCTTTTATTCCTTTCATCTGGCCCTTTACCCTTCACAGACCAAGGCAGAACAAATAGAAGTTGAATCAAGAAGGGGGAGAAACTCCCACCACAGTGAGAGTTATTTTAACAGCCTGTACCATATATACGAGAACAGGAAAACAAAACAAAAGCTATGTGAAATATAAGAAGCAAAGCATCTAACCCAAAAAAATGTTTATTAAAATAAAATTCAATTAAAAAGAGTAAAATTTCAAAGTCAAGAAATTCTACCATAAAACATTCATTTTCTTGACTTCTGAATGAAACTTTTAATACTTACCTTTGCTACCTAATTATAAACCTCAATGACCTAACACAATTAAATAATTATAAAGTGCTGTCTGTGAAACTGTTGAAATATCTAAACCATTTTAGCAGTAACAGTGACATCTTGGCTCTTAAAACCCTAAGCCATGAGCCTTCTCTATTTCCTAAGAAAACGATGCTCTTAATCTAAAGCCCATCCATGCCCTGTTTCCAGCAAAAGACAGCCACCTTTTTGCAATTCATCAAAAGAAAAGAAATAGTAGAAAACGTTTTACAAGCCCCTCACTTTAGAGATGAAATATTAGGCTCAAAGAGGTTAAATTATACAGTGAAGGTCCGATGGCCAGTGAGGACACAAATCCAATTCAAAGGTTATTTACAGTTAGCTCTTTCAAGCAAAATAGTAAAGCAGCCCAAACAAGAACATATATACTCAGTGCCTGCTACTGGCGTGTGAGTTCCTTCTTCACAGCAGGAAGACATTCCCAGAATCACAGAGGAACAGTGCCCCTGACTGCAAAATTCAAAAGTCGCACAGATGGGAAGCATGTGATTCTATCTTGGATTAAAATGGATTCACATATTCTTATGAATAGATATAGGCTATAAGTCTTTAAAAAGTAGTGATTCTCAAAGATGGGTCAAACACTACACGACATACACTTCAGCGACATCTTTAAAGACAGAGCACCCAACGCCACAATAGTGAAGGCAAAGATAAATAGATGGGACTACATCAAGTTAAAGAGCTTCTGTACAGCAAAAGAGACATTACTAAAAACAAACAGAAAGCTCACTAATTGGGAAAACATTTTCTCACACAAAAAGTAGCGATAAAGGACTGATCACAAAAATATACGGAGAACTGATGAAACTCAACAAAAATAAAGTAAACAACCCCATCAAAAAATGGGCAGTAGAGCTAAAAGGACACTTCTCCAAAGAGGAAATGCAGATGGCCAACAAGCATATGAAAAAATGTTCAACATCACTCGTAATAAGGGAGATGCAAATTAAAACCACAATGAGATACCACCTCACCCCAGTGAGAATGGCACATCTTCAAACAACTAGCAACAACAAATGTTGGCGAGGATGTGGAGAAAAAGGAACTCTCCTGCACTGCTGGTGGGAATGCAAACTAGTACAACCTCTATGGAAAACTGGAGGTTCCTCAAACTGCTAAACATGGAGCTTCCCTACGACCCAGCAATCCCACTCCTGGGTATCTACCCAAAAGACACAAAAACACTGATTGAAAAAGATACCTGCACCCCATGTTTATTGCTGCTTTATTTACAATTGGAAAAACATAGAAGCAGCCCAAATGCCCAAAAGTAGATGACTGGATTAGAAAGATGTGGTACATATATACAATGGAATATTACTCAGCAACCAAAAAAGAAACACATGTCTTTTGCAGCAACTTGGACGGAGCTGGAAAAGATCATGCTTAGTGAGATAAGCCAGAAAGAGAAAGAAAAATACCGGATGGTTTCACTCATAGCAGGAGTATATGGACCAGGCGAGAAAATAACAAAAATAATGAACAACCATATACCAGAGACATTCTGTGGAGGAGGAGTGGGAATGGGATCAAAAAGGGGGGGGGGGGAAGGGAGGGAAATGCACGGGACTATGGTGGTGGCACAGGGGTGATTTGGTGATGGGAAACCCGCGGGGATTACAATCGAGATGGAAAAAAAAAATGTGGAAAATGATGTAAAAATAAACTTTGTAATAAAAAAAAAATGTAGTGCTTCTCACCAAAGAAATATTATCTGTATGGCCTTGAACATTACTTTTTTTTTTTTTCCAGTTTACAGCTCTCCCACATCTGTTTGACTGCTAAAAAACCTTCTTGATTGTGTAGTATTCCACTCTCCCGTGAGTCCAATTCACTTACTGCACTCCCATGCTGGGAGTTTGAATTTCTTCCAGTTTTCCACTCTTACATAAATGCTTCGATGAACACTCTTTTAGCAAGTCTTAACAGGCACAGTATTTTAAAATGACAACAAAAAATAACAGAAGTACATACCATAAAAAAAACTAAAGAAATCAAAGTGTCAAAACGGGTAATTGCCATCAAACTGCATCATGGAGGATTTCAATATCTCTGGAATGCCTTCATTTTTTTAATTTAATTACTAAGTAGCACAACTTGTTAATATGGTTAATTAATATGACAGGACATTTGTTGTTGACTACAATATAGTTACTCTTAAAATCTAACGGTAGCCAACGCAACTTCGGTCATAAAATCAGTCATGGAAAGAAACTACCTGAGAAATGCCTGGAGACTCCTTTTAACTTACTTCTTGCTTATGAGAAAACAGAACTGCGGTCTCCTATGACTGAGAACAGCATAAGAGCCCTCGGGGCCATTTACAATCAAGTGTGAGAAGAGGGTAACACAAGACTTTAACAAGCACAATCCGGAATTGACAATGGCCGCACTCAATGTTGAGCACACTCAGAAGTCCAAACACAAGCAAGTGTGATGAGGATCACTCTGCTCAAAAAATACCTGTGGGGGTAACGGGCCCACCAACATCCCACTGGCCACCGGTAACTCACCTTTTCTGGTTTTCAGAGTCTTTCTTGGCTTGCTCTAATGCCAGCTCCTCAGCTACTCTTCTTTTCAATTCTTCATCAGAAACTAAAAACAGTAAAGAACAAAGGAGAGAAAATAAGTGACTTCTTGAAAACAAAAGCAAGAAACTATTTAGGAAACAAAGCTGAGACTAGATCTGAAGGGGCCAGGCCTGCCAGCTGGTCAGTGTCTCCCAGAGATACCTGTGCCCTGTGGAAAAGACCAATTATGGCATTAAGAGTAATTTAATCAAGAGTTCCCTGGTGGCCTCGAAATTTCCACCTGCCAAAATTTATAATAAACTCAAGGAATTGCTTACTGCCCGGCAGGGAGTTAATCACAACGTACAAATTCTTTAAAATGATGTCCTACCATTAAAGCCTGACATGCATGTAAGGACAGGGGTGGTTGTGAGGAAAGAAATTCAGAGAAGAAAAATGATTCCAAAACATTCTCCTTTGGATAAGTCAATGTTTAAAAAAAAAAAAAATCACATATCACAGAAATCATTTTGTATTTACATTCATTTTTTCATGATTTATGAAAATCTTGAAACCGTACTTTTTGGAAAACATGTCACTCAAATTCAAGCGCCAACGATTGGAGAGAAACACAGAACAGTGCTGAGAATACAGCTGGGGTTTTCCAAATACCTGGTGACTTGATTTTAAACATCTGGTCTTTCTAATGAGAAGCGCTTAAATGTTACCCGTTTTGTAAAGAGTCTTACAGCTGTAACAGCCAGTAAATAAATTTGAGGTAATTCTTTAAAAGACCTCCTTGAGAAGCAATCAAAGTCTATTTCCTCTCGCTAGAAACTCACTACCCAAAATCAAGATCAAACAAGCACCAGAAGCACCTGGGAGGGTCTAGCAATTCACACAAGACCTGGCTATTGTAGCAAATGATTGTGCCTGTTAGGTGGAAACTGAAGCCGCAATGCCTGTGCCCTACCAGGACCCTTCTGGGGATCCCCAAATTATAAGCACCTCACCTCAGGGGATATGCAGAAAATGCTTTATGACAGGATATGCAAAAACCTTTTCTAAAATCTAACTAACAGTGAGCGATAACAAAGAAGCTTAATGAATGTTCATAACTGATGTCTTCTTGTTAGCTGTGAGCTATCAGAAAACAGCAAGAAGTGAAAAGACATTCCACAGAAGGGAAAATACTGGGAAATCACATAGCTGACATATCCAGCTGACATACTATATCCAGAATACACAAAAAGCCTCTTATCGCGGAACAATGAAAAGACAACGCAATTGAAAATGGGCAAAGGCCATGAACAGGCATTATCCCTGAAGAAACACAAGTGACTGTAGCACATGAAAAACTGCACAACAACACTGGACATCAGGGAAATGTCGATCAAAACCATAGTGAGGTACCAAATCAAACCCACTATAATTGAAAAGGGAAACAAGAACAAGTGTTGGTATGAATGTGGAGTTCAGACACTTTGAGTCTTCAGCAACCCAAATAACAGCAGAGAAATTCGGCGGAGGTGGTTCGGCAAAGTGTCTCAACAGTCTGAACCTCCTATGGTTCCTTGGTCAGAAGCTACTGAGGGTTTGAGAGTCTCATCTGAAAGCAGACAGGATGGGCAACAGGGGTGTCTGCTGACTGCAGTTCCAGAAGGTTCACTCTGCAAGTGATCATGGTTTTCATGGACAGCCAAAACAATCCAACACTGTTTTGTTTTGTTTTGTTTTGTTTTGTTTTGTTTTGTTTTAATTCAAGTTATTCCCAACTAATTACTCTAATAAGGGCAACAAATAAAATAAAAATATTTAACCCAATGAGTACTACCTGAGCGAGCTACACTCAATAGACTAGTCAGGATCAGCACACAGGCTCTCCCCAGATGCACCAAGTGACAACATGAAATTTTCCTCGGGCACAATTCAAACAGTCAGTCCATTGCGTCTCAGCCTAATTTTATTCCGTGCATTAAAACAAAGCCTGGATGAGAACTCAGGATGCCAGATCTCTGTAAGTAGCAATGAGGTGTTTTCTAAGAGAGCTAATGAACAATCTCATCTCTTCACAATGCCACTAAAAGCAGGTTCCTACTGGGGGGAGAGCCAAAATCAGCAGTGTGGTGTAAGCTGAGTGGTAGGGAAGCAGCCATGCCGGAGGGAGGCGAGGAAATTCCCAAGACCACTGAAGAAGTCATGTCCAAGAGAACCGGCTGGTTGACATCATTTTTGGTCAGTGAAGGGGCCAAGCCAACCACACTATCTTTGGAAAATAAATAAATAAATAAATAAAACAGCTATGACTTTTGCGTCTCATGTCCAAGGTCACAGCTGAAAAGATAATTACTTTCACTACCACGGAGAATTTAAACTAACAAAAGATAAAGCATGACCTAGCATAAAGAGTTTAAACTCTAAAATATCAAATCAAAACCCAGGCAGGAAAACAAACCAGTACAGTAATAGGTTTTGAGCAAATCTAAGTTTCAGGTTATTTGTTTTTAAATCAATAGAATACAGAAAGCAACAACATATTCTGATAGTCCTGGTCCAGTACACACAAGAGTAAAAGATATACCATTTGGAACCACTATTTAAAACGGCCTTTCTAAAAACACTCTTTTCAGCTCTCAGGATCTGAACATTTTCTCCAAATAAAACTGTTATTAAACTAAAAGGTCAGTGTTTCAGGATGGGCTACTTAAAGACACGCACAGGAAAGGCCAGCTTTGCCTATTAGTACAGGGAGTCTCCAAGCCGACCTTTGGGGACTGGCAAAGTTTGTGAAATGAGAAAAGTAAAAAGAGAAATGTTCAAACCATAAAAATCAGATTTGCCATGGAAATCGGAAAAACCATTTCAAGCTCACTTATCTATGTTCCCATAGTTTTTACACATATACACACTTTCTTTATAAAATGTGTTAAGGCAAAGAATGTTTCTTGACATACTTGTACCCTGTACTTTTTAAATTACTCTCAAAAATCATGTTAATTTCTTCTTCAATGGTAAATGTATCTTAATAAGCACAAGTAATGGGATTTTGTCAATTCAGACCACCCAACACTGACCATAAAACACGAGAGGAAAGTCAATCATTGCAATTGCTTGAAACTATTATCAAAAATGCAAATGCTTAAGAGTTGAAAGCAGCGCACAATGCCTAATAAAATTTTGCTTGTGAATGTTTGTAAACAACATTCTAAAAGAAAGTTCTGGTTAGTCTAAAGAGTCTTCATTGCCTGCCTAGCAATCTTTGTTCATCTTTGCCACATTCTTAACGTCTGTGGATTCAAATTCCTAAGAAATTTTAAGAAACTAAATTTCTAATTTGGTTTCAGAATTAAATAAGAAACTCCAAAATTCCTAGCCTTGTTTTAGATTCTGAGTATTCTTGGGAACTGTGAACAAACACCATGGTCTTAATTCTCAGACAAAGTACAGCATAAATTCACTACACGGCCTTCTATGTTGTATGACTTATGTCCAAACTCTGTCTTCAAACTCTAGGTAAACTTGGCAGAAGGTGTGTGTTTGGGGGAGGGGAATGGTAATATATTTCAGATCGTTCCTTCAATGCTGAACATAATGGCTCCAAATGCTGGCATGATTTAATGAATGCCTCATCATCTAGGAAAAAAACAAAGGGTTGAAAATGCAACTATGATTTGAAATTAGATAGATGCTCTGGACCTCAAGGGATGCACCAATTTCCTCTGTAACTTTTTCCCCTTGTATGTTTCCCTTCCCTTCATTTTCTTTGCATACTCTTTACACTATAATTCCCTCTCCAATTACAGTATTTCTCAAACAATCTCTATAAATTACTTAATAAAAATGATGGCTTGCCTCTTAGAAAAATGTCAGGCCCTATGGGACTGTTCTTTTACTCCATTTCTCTTTCTGGTTTTACCATTTGCTGATACATGTCATGTCCAATTTTATAAAGCCCATTATTTTCATCTGCTAGCATAAAAACACTGAAGAGAAACTATGAAGATCAACTGTAAGAAGAAAATAAATGCCCGTTGCACAAAACAAGCACAGATTGGATAAAAAAATGTGGACTCTGCCAGGACTGAGATAACTGAGCCATAAAGCTTATGGCCTATGATACAGTCAAGTTAAATTTTCAGTTCCATGGAAATATCCATTCATCCCACAATTTCAATAATTTATTAACACAAAGAACACTGATTGTTTAAAAAATAATAATAGAAGCATCATGCAATCAATGAAATACCACACACAGTATATTAGAACGAAAAGACTAGCAGCATGGGCCGCAGAATAAATCTGGTGTTTTTCCTTATCCTTTTATAAAAGATACAGAATATGATTGTGAAAAGAGTCAAAAGACCAGGATAAATCTCAATGGTTAGAAAGAAACATGTAAGTTTGCCATTTACTCATTTATGTACTATCTACTTAGCAGACAAACCCAATTCTCACTCTCTCTCTCTCTCTCTCCCTCCCCTTCTCTCTCTCTCTCTCTCTCTCTCTCTCTCTCTCTCTCTCTCTCTCTCTCTCACACACACACACACACACACAAGTCTAAGTATTATGTTCAGCTGATAGTTACCTTCACTATTACCTAGGGGTAATACATGTTGGCTGCCTTCAAAAATGTCCTGTCTTACTACCTAGCAGGGTAAGTGAGGTTACTTATAGATACAGTTAATGACAGTGTTGGAAAGAAAATCTTTAATTGCACATTCATAACCATAATACTGAATCAAAAGGCAATGTTGCAAAGCATTTAGCAACCTAAACATTAACAGCATCAAGTTAATGGTTTATTTTGCATTATTATTGCTCCGTCAGGATTTATATACCTTGGTAAATTTCTAATTTGAATGGCACAATATGCAAATAATGTCCATGTTATTGTTTCTTTCACAATCAGCGCTTGTGGAAAGCAGCACCATGTCCTAGTCTATTTGAAAACAAACACCAACACCCAGCTGCAGACACTGTGTAGCAACAGACCAGCTCATCATTCATATTCTCGTTTCCACATTTGTAAGCAGACAATTCAAAAAACCAGTATTGAGAATCAGAGCCATCTAGTATTTCATGTCTTAATATCCTGAAAAATAGTTGCAAGACCTCATAAAGCCCCTAGGAAAAGAAGATCTATAATTTAAATTAAAAAATAATTACCTCTGGATATTGCCTTTTGATGCATAGTTTAAATTTTTTTGTTTTTTGTTTTTGTTTCACAAATGGATATACTTTGTTCACTGGGGATAAAATTATAAATTAAACAGCATTAAATCTCCACCTCCTAATAAAGAAACAGAACCACCCAGATCTTGTTTCCATTTCATTCCAAGAGTCCTGAATGTGTACGCAAAGATTTCTTAAGAAAGACTCACTTCCCATTCCGCCCTCGCTTTCCCACAATTCGTGTCCGTGGTTTTGCTAGTAAGAAGCCAGTGCATGAGGCCACGGCCACATCATCTGTAAAATGAGACCCCAACTTACACGACGACGATTCAATGGTGGACTGACAGCACTGAATTCACACTTGAGCTTCCCTCCGATTCTCTAAAATGCCCTAAAATTAAGGTTAAAAAAGAAACTATCACTGGCAACAAACATTGCCAGTTGTTTTCCTTGAAATGCCGCCTTGCTCATTTGGAGAAACTTTCTATCAGGTACTCAGCAAACTACAAAACACAGCAGCTAAGCTTTACAGATAAAGGAAAATAGAGGAGTGGGGTAAGGAGACCACTACCAAGCAGCTTTGCTTGGCCCACAGATGTTCCATAAAGACATGCTAAGTGATTTGTAGAATCAAGCATCACTCAGGAGATAAAATAAGTCACCAGTTTTTAAAGTAGCTTGGGAAGGTTAAGAAAAATACACTATAAATCACTTGCAATCTAAGTACAAAGTGTGACTGTTGCTCAAATGAAAACTTAAAAATAAGGCTTCCCAACACGCCATACTATCACCAGCATCACCACCATCACCACTTCCATCACCACCATCATTATCACCAAAAGTACCCTTACCACCACCTCCATCACCACCAACTCTATCACCACCACCACCACCAACTCCATCACCACCACCACCACCCTTACCACCACCTCCATCACCACCACCAACTCCATCACCACCATCACCAACACCACCCGCACTCCCACCAGGTTTCTACTCCTGAGTCCCTGTTTACAGAAATGCCACCACTACCAACACTATATTGATAATAAGGCTAGAAGAATGGATACTAATTAAGAACTTGGCATACTGGCTACACAATTTCAGTTTCAATGTGTAAACTCAGTTTTTTTCTGTCCTCTGTTTCACTATATGAAGCCATTTGAGCTTGTTTTTTATTTTTCCCCCAAATCATGTGACCTCTAAGAATAACACAATATAGAGATATCAATTCACTTGGTAGTCAGTTCAAATTGACTCAGTTCTTAAATAAGATGAAGGTATATGATCCCTAACTAAAAAGATATAATCTGAATAAAGTTATGTTATTGAGGCTTAGCATTAAGGTAATTTACCTGCAAGCTGTAATCATGGAGCGCTTCAGAAAGGAAATGGGACATGAGCAAGGGCCTACATTAGAGATGGGAAGGACACCCAACAAATGCTGGTCATGAGAAGAAAATAGAAGAGTAAATTATGCTCAAGCACGGGAAGCCTTGGAAATCACACAGGAGTATAGATAACAATGTTAAGAAAAAGGGATCCTGGATAGTAGTATTCAAATAATGCAAGTATCTGAATAACGCAAGAAAATAGGTTGTGACAGGAAATTTAAACTGGCAAAGGTTTGCAGATAAACAGGATGGGGAAAGTACATCACCAAGTGTAGCTTCATTGCCCTCTCCTTCCCCTCCCCTTGAAGCAGAAGAAAAAAACTAGGTATGTATGCAAATATTTCAGCCCCACCCCAAAACCTACAATCAAAAGGGGTGAGGGGAGCTTTCTGTAATTAGTGTGCTCACAAGCCCTCCAGGTGATGTGAGACACTGGCAAAAGGTGATGAGGGCCTGAACAAGGATACCTGCCTAAAGATGGAGTTGACGACACAAGAGTTTTATGGAAAAAAACTGATCACTTGCGACTGACTGAGAGATGAAAGAGAAAAAAGTCAAAGGTGCAGCCAGATGCCAGAAAATTAATACCCATGATGGTCAATTAAGTAGAGAAGGAGAGGCTGTTTGGGGAAGAAAGCTAATGAGTTCCTTGTCAGACAAATTCAATTGAAAGTAATGGTAGAATCACCACGTGGAATTGCAGGCAATTAGATATTTGAACCTGAAATTCAGATTTGATTTGAGACTTGGCTGGAAATGCTGATTTGGGAATGACTATTACAGATCTAAGATCAGTGAATTCTCCTGGAAAAAAGAAAAGTATAAAGAGAAAAAAACAGGAGAAGACTAAGGAATAGGCCCAGATGAGGAGGAATGGCAGTCAAAGCAGAACATCGGTAGGAACAAAGCAGCAATGGGAAGGAAGAAGTGAATTCGGACACCAAGTGCAGAAATGGAAAGATTTCATCTCATGCCAATTTAAGGGCAGCCACTGCCTGGGAGCTTGGGTGAAGAAAGACTCAGAAGCCAAGTCTAGGATCCATGAATTAATAGCTACCCTGGGCATGGAGAAAGAGCTAGTGACGAGGCTGACAATTATGACCATTCCACCCTCCAACTCTCGTCCCCACCCCCATTCCAAACGCAGAAATCAGATTGCGTGGACATCCGTGTGGGAGCAGCAACAAATGCAGCAGTTACAGCCCTCTCTCATTTAGAAATGAAACAAGAGATGGACAAATTACCAATAATGGATGATGTTGCAAATGGTGCAGCTTATACTTTCTTGAAGGGCTGCCATAATCAATGATTTGTAACTAAACCATGAGAAATGATGGATGCCAGTTGTTTCTCAGAATTAATAGAGAACATAATATATGTTACTCACCAAGAGCTGGCTGTTTAATGCACACAGACCAATTAATATGTATGTATTATATTCTAGCTTACTTTTTAATTTACAACTGAGGCCAGCCAGGTTCATGGCAGGTTTTATTAAAGCATGGTTTGTAACAACGAAACGAGTGGCCAAGCCTATATTCTGTGCTAAAAAACCTCTAATCAAGACTAATGTCCTTACACAAATAATTTGCTTTGGTAAATAAAATAAAAAACCACTCCAGTACTTAAGATTCCTAAACCAGTTACCCCCTCTTCCTATTGTTATGAACGAGGGTATGTTTTTTTTTTTTTAGCAATATAAAATTGTATATTGTCTAAAAATGCACTCATCACTAATAAAATTCCTAAACCCAATTACTTCTCTAAACTGACCATTTTCTAAAGGAGACTTTAATTTTTACCTCTGCACGTAATCAAAGCACAAGGAAAGTATAAGCCTCAAAAGTCTTAAAATAAAAATCTAACTTTTATCTACCTAGCTTTCTACAGTCCTGGGAAATCTCAAGTAACCCCAATTGTGAAGCTTTTCTTCGTTTGAATGAAAACAAAGATGTTGACCCAATCACAACCCTTTTTATAAAGCAGAAGACTAGAGTCCTATTTTCAGATACTGACCCACAACTAGACAGTAGAAATAGCAGAAAGATCACATATATAAGGACCTCTGGGCTTCACTGGATTCTTTTATAGCCCATGAAAGGTGAGGCAGTGAAAAGAAACTCTTTTACACACTAGCTAACTAGAGCCGAACAATGGCCTCTCCAGGGAAGTTTTACCAACAGCAATTCTGATATTACACCCAAGCGTAATTCATATTTTATTTATGGTAGTTCAAATATATTAAAATGGTGAGACAGCATAATACATATTGTGATATTTTTCATCAAGCTATAGTGTAATATCCTGAGCTTTGTTTTTTTTCCTTAATTCACACTATAATAATTAGATCAGTCTTTTCTAAAGCGAGATTATATCTCTAGCCCTGTTATTTTTTTCCTTCATCTAAAATAACAAATCTCCGCTTATTGACACCCTTTCAATGTAGTCTTAAGTAGTCATAATCTCTAATAAAACAAAATAATTCTCTGTGAAGCATTGTGGAAACTCTGTAAATTAGCTGATCACAACTGATCCACCTATAAAATACAAGACTGTGAACAAAGACTTCAGAACAAAGGTTTTTGGTTTTTTTCTGTCTTTAATCTAAATGCAAGTATGTACTAAACCTCTTATCTAAAACTAAAATAAAGTAGCCTGAGGAAAGTTAGGATTTAGAGAAAATAATAGCAACCTGATTCTGATTATTTTCTGAGCAATTCACAATTTCCTTAGTGACAGTGTGAATTAAAGAAGATGGGCTATGGTCTTTCACCAGCTTGTCATCTCTAACTTATACCTTGCACTATGCAATGTTTCTGGATGTAAATACTTGAGAGCCTGGCATTATGTAAGACAGCAATAAAAAAGCAGCTTCTGCTAAGACCAATGATTTTTTGCCCTTATCAGACCCAAGGCTGTATATGGTTTAATACTCACTTTACTATCCTGAAAGCAAAACAGATGATAATCCAACACAGAAAATTGTAATCAATGTAATACCCTAAATGTAATGTTTTAAAAATAGTTATCAAAATATTAGATTTTCCGATGGAATACTCAATCTCTGTGCCATGGGAGTTGTGATAAAATAGTCTGAATTCTGAGTTTATATGCTAAATCACCACAAATACAATAGCTACAGCTACTGTGACATAGCATCTACATTCCTGGGAAACGGAGTGTACTTAAAACCAAGTAAAACATGCTTTCTGCTTGTATAGAAAGTAAGTTTGAGCTACTTTAGTTTTTTTCAAATGCATGAATGCCTGATGGGATATTCATAAATGGGAGGCAAAGGACACTTCTCCCAGAGGTGGAACATTCTCAGGCATTGCAAGACATCTAGATGCTTTGTCCACTCTACTTAAAGCCAGTTGTTCTCAGCCCCCTCCCCGCCCCCATATTTCTAAAATACCTCCCTGGAAACAGTCCTGCCCCACTACTAAGCACCACTGTCTTAGCAGAGGTAAAATATTCACCCCCGGTGAAAGATAAAACATGGGAAGCCTGGATGCCTTCAAGGCTGGTGTGACCATTGAGAGTCAGAACAAATCCATAAACAGTAATATGGATTTTTCAAACACATATAAAAATTTGGAGTTTACAGCATTCTCTCTCTTCCCAATGTGATCTCTGCCTCAAGATGTCCAAGTGTGGCAGTTTCCTCTACCTCAGTACTCACCAAAATCACACTTGCAAGTTCCCACTCAAACAGATCACCTTGATACTTACTCCTTAGGTATCCAAACTGCTTTGTACTAATCGTCTGTCTATTTTTTTTTCTTTCCTGGTGTCTCCAGATGTGTCTTAGAAGGATGAAAGCACCGTTACGAACCCAATGGAGATGGAAAGGGGGTCCAAACTGCAGCCCAAAGGTTCCAGTGCACCATGACGATGCCACAGGAGTGCACAAAGATGGGAGAAAAGACAAATGAAAGCCTGCCTACCCACAACCTATTCAAACGTTTCCAGTATTAAGCCTCACAAACGTACTCAGGTTAATGCCTTTAAGAAAACAATTTCCCAAACAGATCATTTCACGCCGACACACCTCCCATCAAATCTAGCTACATCAGAGTGCTCTAGGCTCACCCAAGTGTGTGTTTCATAGATGACAATATCAGAATTAACACTGGACTCACAGTTCAATAAGGGCCTGTTATTTTATATTCAAGTAAAATGAGAAAACAATTTAGAGTTACTTACCCTACATTAACCTGTAATAATTTACAGAAATTCCATTTTTGCAATTAAGGAAAAAAGGGCTTAACAGGGAACAATTTCTTTATCAACACCAAAAATAAATTAGCTTTCCTTACAGCATATAATGTGAAACTATTTAGATTAAATAATAGCAAGAATGAGTACAATCTAAACATAAAATGCCTTAAAAGAAATGTATTTGCTACTTGTAAGTACCTTCAGCAATTGAATCCAGTCTTTAAAAGGGTGTTAGCAGGTAGAAAGCCCTGGGAGCTGTCTTAATGAAACCAATAATTAGAATACAAAGTTATTCTCTGTAAATAGTGACTTCCATCATACAAGACGATTTTATAAAATAATGGGCGAAGTAGCTTAAGATTTTCCTCTTGGGGAATTTTCTTACTAAACCCTCCCTTAATGCCACATTATCTCCCATTCCCTACCCTGTTAGCATAAACAGTCAGAATATCTCATGTCATCACAAATCATCAATTAAATGACTTCAAACTAAAAGATTTTAATGTATGTTTTAACACTTTTAAATGGCATGAACACATTTTCTATCAGTTCTATATTTTATAGAGAACTCAACAATAAAAAAATTGAGTATGACATTATATATATAAGATTCTCTCTAAAGGAATGGTATTTAAACTTACATATATTTGAGACATGGCTCTAAAGTAATGAAAAAACTTTCACCTGACAGTCAAACCATTGTGTGCGTGTGTGTGCGCGTGTGTGCACATCATTGGATGTGAAATAAAGAAGCACACCAGCTTGGTTTCTGTTAAACAGAGAGAAAAACGGAGCTCATCTCATGGAGAGACATAGGAAAGGAATTTTAATTTAAAAACCAGGTTTAAAAAGACCTGTATTCTCTTCCTGACTCTACCCTCTGAGACTTAAACTCCCATCCATAAATTACCAATGTTGTTTCTGTGGAAGACGAAATGACCTGAGGAGACAGTTTAAGACCACCATTACATAAACAGAACAAAACTCTCTGCAACTGAAGAACCACCAGCATTTTATTTAAAAATTCCTGTATGATGGTGGACAACATTTCTTTGAATTAATACTACATTCTGCCATATATTTAGGTCATGTATTCTTCAGAATTTCAACATGCCAAGAGGGACAATTTTTTCAAGCTACAGAAAAGATACTATCACCAAAAAAAAAAAAGAAAGAAAAATTGTGGTGCATCTTTCATGAGGATGGAGGATCAGGCTTGATGTCTATGTCCAATTATACAAGTATTTTTAGCTCCTGGACTCCAAGGTCCACATATTTATTGTAAATGAATTTCATCTGACAGTAATGAGAATTAATTGGGATCTCTTTCATTGTCTTTGAGCACTGCTAAAGTCAAGGATTATGATGAATGATGGAGACTAGATGGTAAAGTAAAATTGATGCTGATCAAGTATTGTCTAAAAGTTAATTTTCATGGCCACTTTAAATGACTATTAAATCTTCCTCCTCGGAACAAGAAGGATGGTGGCAAAAAGAAGTTTGAGACAATGAGGTAGAGCAACATATATTCGACATATGAAGCCACGAAAATTGAAAGCAAACTAAATATCCAAGCTAAGGAAAATGACAAGACCCACGCTATGAAACACTAGGCTGATTTTTTACACAATCCTTTAAAAGTAATTGTTAAACAATTCAAATAAGCAATAAATTCTATTTTTTAAATGTCTATCAATTCAATCATGCACAGCAAATGTACAAAAGCTATCAGTGTAGCTAACAGAAGTTCAAACCACATTTATACCAGAGACAACTGGCACACTTTAAAGTATCTAAAGAGAGTACCACCAATTTAAGAAAACACGTTTGTTTTCTCTTAACCCTCTTTTTTTGTTTGTTTTTTTGTTTTGTTTTGTTTTCTTCTTACACCCATTATAATAGGTAATACATTATTAAAGGGCAAACTACTCAACGAAAGTATAAGCACACACCATTATTATAATGTCTGGGGGACAGACTTTATAACACAGATTCTCACTATGATGTTCTATAGAACACCACACATCAAGGACTAGTCTCTGGAGAGTTCTTCTGTATTAAAATATTGAGATTCAAAGTCTCCCCCAAAATGACATATTCAATGGCCATATTAAATATACACTGGGAGGGGGAGAGCATGTCTCAGGGAGTCCAAATATTCTTTCTTCAACTCCATTTTTCAAGTAGCATTTAATTTTTTGCCTTCCATTTTTATTTTTCAGTGGATAACACCACTGGCCCTAGTATGATGAATGATACATGTTACCAAGGACAGCTGATGAAAAATTCTTAGTCACTGACTTAAGCAGTCAGCTGAGGTTAAGCTAAGTCAGATAAAAGGAATGAAAGATCACCAGCGATAGGATTTTCTACATCATGCAACAAATATCCCACAACATAATGATAATAAAGCTCTGCGGAGATACATTTCCTACATGCAGCAGCCACTGTTACAAAGAGTCACTCCATTTGGGGATGTTCTAGAGAATCACTCTATAAATCGTCCATTTTGGCTGTGAAGTAGACATGGCAACCTATTTATTTTATTCCACATGGGCAGAAGCTCAAGGAAAAGTAAACTTTGACTATGCATTTGGTCTGTTTCTCTCGTGGCATTCCTTGCTGCCACTAGCAAAATAAAACGTTTCATGTTCTGATTAGATTTCTACTTACGAGACGTACATACCAAAATTTAGTCTTGCTTCCTTAAAGTGGACTCTGACAACTTTTCACAGGTTTTCATGGCCTAAAGCATTGCTCGTAAAAGTTATTATTCCATGTGAAGAAATGTTAAGTTGCTTAGTAGATGCACACGCTGCAGACACTGGCTGGCTAAGGCTCAAATACCCAATTGTGGGAATCTTCTCTCAACAACAAACAGCAAGACTAACCCTCTTCACAAGACTTTCAAAACAGGGTGAACATGACAAATGGCAGTCAATACTAGTTTCGTCATCAGTTTCATCTTCACCCTATTTATTTAGGTTTAAAGGAAAATCAAACTAAATGATTCATTTCTTACAGTAGCAGAGCTATCCTCAATTTTGTTCATGCTGTGTGGATATAAACTGAAAACATTGAATCCTTTCAATTTTCTATCCATGCTGATAAATCAGGAGTAACTAAAATCCAAATGGGAATTCAGACATCTGAGAAAGTGTAACCAAAATATTCCCACCTCACTCAGCTCTATTTTGAAAAGAACTTGTGTATCAGGGATGCCAGCATTCTCAGCATGTAGAAACCTGTTTCCGCCCTCACCTAGGATGCCAAAAAATTCCTACCATCAACTATCAACTAAGACAGTGCAGGTTGGGGGTAGAGAGGAGGGGGGAATGGAGAGGGTTGCATGGTAGTGGAAGTGTCTGGGTAGGCACATAACTGATCAGAATGAAGACTCCATGTTCCAGCCTCACCTGCAGTAGAGCAGGTCCATGGCTACTCAGGCCAATAATACATGCGTGGACATGGGAAGTGGAGCCTCCATGTCACTCTCATGGCCAGGGCTAGCAGACAGAGAGGAGCCACTGTGGACCACAAGAGCCAAAGAAGAACCCCAGGGAGGCAGAGCAGGAAGACAGAGGAGCCCAGGTCCCCCCTGTGGGGAGCTCACCCAATTACCTAAACTGTTAGAAGAGACCAGGATAAAACTCAACTTTTTTTAAAATTCACTGTCAGTTAGAGTCTTGATTAGACAGTGGAGCCAAATCTTCTACACCGTTAAGTCTGATACAACACAGCAGTGACTTAGAATCCTAATCTTTCTGTTCTGTGACCCAGAAGAATTAAAGGTGTCTCAAAACGAGTACACTTAAGAAGCTAAAAGAAGTCACTTATGTTGAATACAGAGAGCAAGCGACAGAGACTCTGGGCAGAAGCCTGGATCTGCCCCAAGAAAGCCTCCCTCTCTAGATTAGCCTAAGAAAAGGAAGCTGGGAAGTCACTGAGGCACTTTGCCCCTCCCCGGGTAAGCCAGGAAGCAAGTTATTCAATTTAGTTTGAAGAGCCTTGGTTCCACAACTTCTAAGATGAGGGGTGTGAAGATCCCCTTTACTTGCAACCTGTTTTCTGCCCGCGACATGACAGCAGGGTAGCAAAGCCTGTTGGCTCTGGAGTCAGAGAGCTGAGCTCTAAACCCCGGCTCTGCCACTGGTACAGGTGCGTCCCAGCCAAAGCTCATGGTGCTTCATCAGCTTTCCCGTGACTCAGTTTGTTCTCTGTAAAGTAAAAGTGAACATGTCATAAGATCGTTCTGAAATGACACCGCCACCTGATATGTAACAGTATACACATCGTGTTGGTTCCCATGGAGCTGGAAAGCCGTACCTAAGGAGGTAGTCCTCCAATTTCAAATAACCAGCAATGTATAGGTTACTCATCAACATGACAAAATTGTATTTTCTCCCCTGACAGTTCCTCAAGGCTCGACCTTACCACCAACCTTCTTTTTCACAGCAGTCTAAAGTAATCGTAATACCTATAGACTAATCATTCACTAACTTTTTACCACCTATAGGGCAAGCTAAAACCTTTATTAGAAAATATTTCCGCCTTCCCAAAGTTGGCTAAGACTGTGACTAGCAGAAGAAATGCTCTTAAAGTTTCTCCACCTTAAAGTTTCTCTACTGCAGCAAGAGCTGCACCTACAATCCTCCTAAGTCCCCCTTGCCTACAGATTTTCTACTACTGCAAATCCACTAAGAATTTGAAATAAAGGGGCTTATTAACTCACAAGTTTCTCTGCTCCATGTCTACCTCCTCCACCCAGCTGCACAAAACTCAAATGTGATCAGTTCTATTGTGGGGGTACATCAAGGAGCCCCACTTCCACTATTTTGTTCCACTGATCAACTTAGGAGTTCCTGAGGTCCCAAACAAACAAGCTTAGGACTCCAATACCCTCTGTGATGTACCTATGAGGACTAAAATTGCCAGCTAAAAAAAATAAATATTAGTTTAGGTATAAAAGTGTCTGCGTGGGCATAAGTTAGGTAATATTAATACACCAGAGCTACTAGAGATGTTTTTAGCATTAGTGTTAAAATTCTGTAAGAAAATAATTATTTTAAGCATGCAGTGACAGATTTGCTGTATTCTTATGAAATGCAAATTATATCCAGGGGCCCATTTTTTCCAAGATAGCATGTCCAATTTTATAAAAGATGTAAATGGAGAACTATAATCCACTTACACATATTCACTTAACAGCCAGCTTGATTGGAACACATTTTTTTAAATGAGCACTTATGTAGTTTTATGCTTTTCTTACCAACATGACAGTAATATTTCTGCATTTCCCTAAGATGCTCTCAAACTCTCTTATACCTCCCTTTGAGAGTACACAATTGCTGTTGCTTTAAACCTCCTTGCAGTTCAGGACAGATCTCATCCCCACCCCACCCCCCACCCCCCACCCCCACCAAAAGATTTAACCCAAAGCAAATACTTCTGAAGGAGTTTCCTGTGGCTTGCTATTCCCAGACAATCCTGTAACCCCCAAACCATCCTCACCCCAGGAAGATGTAGGGATTTTGGCGCTCCTGCTAGGTGAGTGTCCATCATTACAATCAACTATGCAGTGGCACAGGGACAGAGCAGATAGTGCCAGAGCTGGCTGTGACCTCTGCCAGTGTTGACTCACTTCCACTGCATCGCTCCCTCTTGCAGAAACTGAGACATTTCATTTCTCTTCCCAAAGCTCTTCACTCCGCTACACATTTCTTGGGTGTTCCTACATCTCCAAGTTTCTAATTGTAAATCCTCTCATAATAATGCAATCTTAAGATAATCTTGGGTAACTTTTTAAAGAATCTGTTAATTTGTCTGTACATGATACAGTGATTTTACGTTTTAAGTTACTTTAAATTATTAATGTTAAGATCATGACAAAGTTTATTACAACCTTTGTAATGCATTTATAAGACTTCAAAATAAAATTCACCTTATTCCAGTTTCGAGTATGCAAAAAAAAATGTCAAAAGTGACATTATGTTTGGTAGAAGGGACCAATACCATTTTTAAAAATACAGAATCAAAAATAGGCAAAAACAACTTTCATGACTTCATGTTCACAAGCCTTACATTTAGCACACAAGTAAATTAAGTAATTTAATTTTAGATTTTTTTTTATGTGCTATTTTAAAGTGACACATTAAGAGAAAAGCTCTCAGGGTGCTATCTGGAAATGCAAATATTTTTAAGGAGAAACAGTTTTCATTTCCAATAAATTGAAAGCAAAACTGATTCTTTTTTAAAAATCACCTGACTTTACTTTTTAACAGTATTAAAATATTAGACACACCTCGGTGTGCTCTATGAAAATTTTTATCAAATGAATACAGCTTGCTGATCTAATGAACAGCATCCAAAAGCTCATTTTCAGAACTATCATCATTTTTATGATGCTCATTAACCTGCTTTTCATCATCAGTGTCCCGTATGTTTCCAGACTCTAACCAATAATCCATTATGGGCATAAATTAAGTACTACATGACTATGAATGAAAATGTTAAACTACATAAATGTCTCATCATCATGGCAGGTAGGAGTCTGTGTGATAAATCAACTGTATGGAAACGAAGCTGTCCTTAAGGACTGAAGCCCCTCTCCACTAACAACACGGAACTTTTTAGGTATGCGAGCAAAGAAAATATTTAAAGAGTCATTTTATTGGTTGACTAACAGAAATGAAGATATCCACTACTACACAACAGCCCTGTCATTCAAGTCCACAGTTGCAAAACACTACTTTAGAGTGGTACAAATAAACAATGCAGACATGGCTCCTTTCAAGTTTTCCCTACCACCGGACACATGCTTATGTTTTTAGATTTCAGAAGTTTCCTAGTGAAACAAAAATTAAATGGGGAGGGGAGTACAGTGACACCAAAAAAACAGTCATTCTAAAAGGAGATACTAGAAGAAAAATAATGGACCAACTTAAAAGCCAAATTTAAAATGATGTTTCCTCCGATAATCAGGACTTAACAGTCTTCTCCTGGACCAACTTTAAGCAAAAATTTGTTAGAAAATATCAGGCCATAAGTTTTTGCAAGCTACTTGCATGAAATACATAAAGTTAGGCTATGCTGGCAGTGAGCAGATACTTAACAAAGAAGAGGTTGGAACCACAGAAGGGGAAGCCCTGTAGAAACAGAGAGAATCTAGAATCTTCTAGAAGTGGAATGGAGGCACAGGCCTGAAGCCTCCTCCGAGGAGGGGGATGGGACTGAGGTCAGAGTGCCCCTACAGTTCACAGCAAGAACTGGCCTCAAAGCTGGCCACTTTGCTCTTGTAAACTGAGGGGTCGGTGGTGCAAGTTTTCCCTCTCTACCTAGTTTTCGAGACAGCACCATCCAGGTTACCTACATCTGTGGAGCTACAGCTGAATCACACAGCATGGTCTTACCTGTTAAGAAGAAACCACCTACCTCTTCCCCAGTGAAGGGGGGGATGTAAAGTGTTCTTAAGTGGTTATCTCCTATTAAACTAACAAAAGAACTAGCAGAATTAGATTTTAAGGAAGGACAGAAGCAACCACAATACACTTAAGCTGTCAGGTCTGACAAGTGATGAAGAGGCTTAGACTCACCAGGTAAAATGCAACAAAACAAACCTTTTCAGGGCTCCACAATGCAAAGGAGAGCCTCGACATTCCAGGGCCCTTTCCCATTCCACTCAGGTCCTGTCTGAGTCCCATGTACCAATAACCACCAAGGGGGAACTCAAACTCTCTCTGGAAAACAAGTTGCCAAAAGGATCTGAACTACAGAAGGCAAACACTTTCCAGTGAAGAAGTGCCTAACCCTGACAGACGGCCTCTCCCTTGAGGAGAGAGGTAGGCAGAGGTCAGGCTAGGGCCTAAGAAGCAAATAATTTACAATATAAGTTCTAATCATTTTAAAATAAAGTGAACTTTAATTCTTACCCCCGAGGATCCCGAAATATGGAGATGCCTGAATTGTCTTTTTTTGTGAAGAGTTTTCCATTTGCAATTTGTTTGTTCAACCTTTGTGAAGTGCATAATATGTACCAAGAACAGTAGGTGATATTGATGTTTACTGCTATGAGAGACAATTAGGTTTTTGCAGTTTTTGGCCTAGGAGTTTAGGAAGTTTGTAAACTCGGACCAAAAAGAAAATTTTTTATTTCACTAACTTCTAACTGAAAGTAAGAATTCCCTTCACATATGACTATAGTTTAAAATTAAGTAGGCTTCACCCCAGAATCTATAATTCTGTGATTAAAAGAAATCAGATATTCTTGTTATATATTACAATAGTTTAAACATCTCAAAATGATTGATGTTCATCAATAATTTTAATTAACAGCTGTTGAGCCTCCCTGGTGGTGCAGGGGTTAACAGCCTCAGTGCAATCAAGCTCTCACTAGCCACTGCAGCACGAGTTTGATCTCCAGGCCAGGGAGCTACTGTCTCTGGGATGCTTCCCCCTCAGCAGTGTATTTTGATAAATCCACCTGTTTTGCTCTCCACTGTCTCTGATGAATCCTCTCATCCCACATCTCTTTCCCAGACCTCAGCTCTTATATTTATAAACAAAAT
The DNA here is from genome assembly GCF_000260355.1 of Condylura cristata. Classification (NCBI taxonomy): domain Eukaryota; kingdom Metazoa; phylum Chordata; class Mammalia; order Eulipotyphla; family Talpidae; genus Condylura; species Condylura cristata. The sequence continues at coordinate 62,232,281 of NW_004567106.1, forward strand.
AAATGTTGAATTAACAGCTGGTAATAATCTACCACAACATTCTTTATAAATAGACTCAAGAGTAAGCATATTTCTCAATTACAAATTTGGTTTTATAAATATTTTTGAAAATTATGGAAAACTCATGACACATTTCTTTTGTTTTACAAGCAAAAATATGTCATGACTTTTCCAACAACCAAGTATTTCATGTAGTGAGAAACGGTATTGTGTGAATGGATCCGTAGGTTTTACTGGAATGCCAAAAGCACACTGGATAGAGTAGTAGTAAAGGCCCACGCTTAAATGAAGACATTGTTAACCTACGGCGAAAGAGAGACAGCCAACCTCTCCCAGTCTATTTCCTCATTTGCCAGTATCTCGAAGTACTGTTCAGTGGTGATTGTGTAAAGACCATGAACGAAATTTTAGATCATGCCAGATTATGGTAAAGTTGCCAGAGTTAATAGCATGTATAAGTCAATATGATTTCTCTAGAGAATTTAACCAAAAACCAAGTTTCCAAGTGGAAAAAAAAAAGGTAAAAGAGGGCCCTTTACAAATTTATAATCCAAATGTTATAAAACATCTTGTCCTCAGGTAATTATAAAAATGTATTCAGGAAACATCAAGATGACAATTAAGATATGAAACAACCTCAAATAACCACAGCTCATTATTTTACATAATCATCTAAATTTTTGTCATTCAAGGAAAGTTCCTTACCTGAGTTTAATCAACAAGGACAGCATTACCAGTTATATTCAAGATGTAAATGAAATTTATCCTCAAGCAAAAATTAGTCTCATTGCTTTATCTTTACCATTGAGTATAACATATTTATAGTTTATGTGGAAATGTTTATTTGTTCAAGTAGATTTTACACATTTAACAATCATAGATCCAATTACCGGTACCAAAAAACCCAGTGTATCTGTGGTGTCTGAATTTAAAAGAGTAAATAAACTGGCTAAACTGTGAAAATGTTATCTAAACTAATGCAGGCAAAACAAGAATCTTTAATCTTTAAGATACTTGTAATTAGAAGGAGAGATACAGCCTATCCAACATGGAAAACATGGTAGCTTTAATAGGGGACCCAGTAAAAGCTATCTACTGAGAAAGGATCAATTAGTGAACAACAACTGCCTTATGAAGACAGTGGCCATAAGCTGCGAGGATAAGCAAGTGGTACCTGCCAAGATTCTGACTGGAAAATAATAAGGACACAATAACTTAAATGACCACAAACCAGCAATAATTTTAAACACTGACGACAGCACAAACCAACAAAATATTCAAAACTGAGCATGGCAGAGCAGATTAAGTGGTCACTCTTAAAGGGATAACCAGGGAAGGCTTTCTGGAAGAGGCAGGGTTTCACTGATATTTAAAACCAAACCCAGCTTTTGAAGAGAGAAGGGTGGCCAGGCTAGTTGAGGGAGTAAAGGAGGCCTCCTCTCTGCAAATTAAATCAACAATGCAACTCATACATCATTGAGAATCATTACCAAAGGATAAGTGTGGGGAATAGTCCCCCCAAAATGATTTAAAACCTCTCAGACACAATAGTGTAGGAGTATTTGGAGAACAACAATGATACAGAAACATTACAAATAGTCCCCAAACAGCCCTCAAAATATATAAATGACATTTATAAGAGAGCTGCCTTGGGATATCTGAAAATAAGTTCCCAGAGTGAAGGCACTTGCAAATTTCTGCCAAAAGAGCAGAACTTTCTTTTAAATGCACCTATCTATACTAAAACCACTTATTGATTTAAAGTATGGACATCGATATCTTAGCAGTTTTCAATTTCTTAACTATTTATTATGAAATCTGCTAAACATAGTGAAAAGGTACAAAGATATTGCAAAAATCTACATGTCCCCTTCACCAAGATTTGTAACAACTTAGCAGATATGTTTCATCCTATTTTCTCCCTCTCTCCACATACACACACGATTTTTTCTGCAATTTGTAACAGTAATTTGAAGACCTAAGACCCTTACCATTAAATATTCCTATGTGATTTCTAAAATGTAAGTATTTGCTACTTAACTCCAGTACCATAGTCAAAGTTATGAAATTAAGTCACAAAATACTATAATCTACAGTTTATTCTATTGCAATTATTGTCCGTACATGTCTTTTAGAGGAAAAAAAAAACAAAACCTGATTCAGAGCCCATGTAGGATCATAAACATTTACTTACCATATTTCTTTAGACACTTAATTATTTTAATTTGTGAACAATAAATATAAGCTTAATAAATCCAGGATTAAGAGTGCCCAACAATCTTATCCTACTTAATTATTTACTAATTTACATGCTCTATTATGGTGGTCTTCCATGTCTAAAAAACAATGGGGAGATTTACTTCCACTTCTGTGCCAGGGGAGCTGTGTGGCCACAAGGCTCTGTGTGGTGCCGCTGCTCTGAAGCTCGCTGGGCAATGCCCATCCTCATTTAACCATCCCTGTCTAGAGAACAGCAAGCTCCCTCTGGCTCTTACCAGCTGGTGATCCACACACAGCTATGAAAGTTTGAAATTAAGTTTCATGTGTGAAAGGTGCTTCACCAGGTCACAGAGAACAGGGCTTCCACTTCAGTTTCAGCTCCCAATTAAGGGTCTCCATAAACTGGGCCCTCCCGGGTAGCACAACAGGTTAAAGCACAGCACACTCTGAAGCTATTGCAGCTACTGCAGCACAAGTTCAATCCCTGACCAGGGAGGTGACCCACATGGCACAGCAGACCTCTCCTGATTTGCCCACTGCTCCCCTCAGCAGTGTATTTCACTGTTCTACTCCCATAATTCTCCATATGGGCCCTCCCTGGTGGCGCAGCGGGTTAAAGCACAGCACAAAGAAGCTTAAGCCGCTTCCGCATGAGTTCAATCCCACCTGTCCCGGAGGTGACCACATGGCGCGGCAGACCTCTCCTGACCCGCTGGCTGCTCCCCTCAGCAGTGTACTTCATCAATCTGTCTGTTCTGCACCCCACTCTGTCTCTGGCAAATCCTCTAACCCTCCGCATCTGGCCTGTACCCCAGATGTACGAATAAATAAATAAATCTTAAAAAAAAATTCTCCATAAACTTATACAATGAAATGATTAGAAAAAGAGTGTCTGAACATGAAAGCACATCATTCACAGTGGGGCCCACTGTTCAGGGTAAGGAGGAACAGCATGCTCCACCTGTCGCTATCAGCCGCTGGAGACGGTGACCCCTGGGTCAGGTGTCACTGCTCAGGGTTGCAAGAACACACACAAGCTAACGGCACAAGTCTGGCCACCATCCTACTGTTACTGAGGGCCGGGGCTGTCCCTGTAAGATAAGGAAACAGCAGCACCCAGAATGCGCAATGAGTGTCAGCGGCTTGGAAGAAGTCTCCAGTTGACAGAAAAGCACCCTTAAGAACTGTGGTATCTGCCAGCACCCTGAATAATGGCATGGGGGGTTCAGCATGTAGAATCCCACTGACAGGGCCAACTCCCAGTCAGAAAGTGATTCAAAGACTTGCACAGCAATCGTTAAGTATCAAGATATTGTAACCAATTCATTACACCTCAATTCTCCTTTTTAATCTACGTTCCACTAATAAATATCAAATGAACATTCTAATGGATAAGAAAGCATTTTATCATGGCTCAATTGTCAAGGTTATTTCTTAGTGGAACATAAAATAATGGTTTCTCTTAGAATTAATGGCACCTTAGATTCAATAAAACACTGTACTTCAAGCACAGAGAAGAGGGCTGGGCTCCATCCTTGAAGAGCTCTTTCAGAAACAGACTGCTGCCCAGCCAGAGAGCAAAATTACACCACGTCCTTGGACCTTCAACTTCTCTAGATGCTGAAAAGTTCTTGCAGACCGCCAGGGCACTAACCCACTCAAGCAACCACTTCTTGAGGCTGCATTTCAGAAGGAAGAATCCTTCTCTCCACTGTAATATGGTCCTGATTCAGTACAGAGCAGGCAGACCTCAAAGGAGACAGCATGACACAACACTCTAAACCAAAACACAGCTGGTATGTTAAATTTAGACCCACCAACCTTCACAATACCTTTGTAATCACTATTTTCCCCTAATTCTCTGCAACAGCTTTTTTTAAACCTAGAAGCTGCAGGGTTTTTTGGCCAAGTTAGTCTCATCGTCATATCCAAATAATGAAATGTGTATTACTTTAAAGCAAGGGAACTTCTGAAAAAGCATATTCTTGCACCTTGATCATTTTTATATTTTATCTAAATTTTCAACTATGTAGAATAGATCTAGGTATACATACATCTCCACATAGACAGAGAAATATATAGATATATATATGAGTGAATTTTTAGAGATAAAAGTATATTTCAAACGGGGACAAACTTCAAAATAAGATGTTCCCACTGATCAGTATTCACAGACATACACAAAAATAATTCATAATCACAGACATACACAAAAATAATTCATAATCGTAGCTACAAAAACTGTGACTCAAGCGGTAAACACACATAGCCGCAAACTCAAATAGTGTTCTGTCCAGGTAACAGTGAGGTATACAAAGGTAGATGAAATGGGTCTCAACTAAGTAGTGTAAAATCTACCCAGAGAATCATGGAGGTGAGAGTTCATTCCACCATTTGACAGATAAGAACACAAAGTCTGAGAGGAAAAAGAAATTTATCCAAGGAAAGGTGGCTGGTTGGTAAAAAGATAAAGCTAGAAGTCAGGTCTTCCCATTTCCCGTCAGCAGTATAACAACATAATAACTTGAATATTCTCTAGTTCTTAAAGAACACTGAAAGAATCCAGATTCCCCAGAGGTAAGAAGTCTCAATTGGATGGATGCGAAAAAACAGTAAGTGACTCAGCTGATCGCCCAGCACCACAACCACCTCTGTTAAGGCAGCAACAACAGTCTTTTGCAGGATCTGGGCTTCTCTCTGGAAAATGGCCTAACACACCACAATGTTAGTTCCATGCATATGAGTTAAATTCTGCCTCCTACTTAAAAGCTAGCGGTGACTCCTAGGTATCTGTATGAAAAACACAAATATCAAAAGGAAACTTGCACTCCCAAGTTCACTGCAGCACTACTTACAAAAGTCAAACAATGGAACCAACCTAAGAGCCCCCAAACAGATGAGTGGCTCAAGAAGATGTGATATATATACTCAGTGGAATACTACTCGGCGATCAAAAAGATACACTTGTGCCATGGGCAGTAACATGGATGGAGCTGGACTAGAAGGGATGTACTCGGCAAAATAAGCCGGAAGGAGAAAAACAAATACCGGATGATGTCACTTACAAGTGGAATAGAGAGAAATGAGAAATCAGCAAAGTTGCAGATAGAGCCAAACTCAAATACTGGCCACTGAAAGGTGACTATAGACCTGAGACATCAAGGAGGGAAGAGGAAAGGGAAGGGATGAGCATAAAGTGTGTGTGAGGTGGGGAGATAGTAGGACAACAGACTATGGTGATGGATGATGGGTGACTTTATGGTGGGAATACTATGGTGACATCACCAGAAAAGGTGGGGATGGGGGGCCGGCGAGGAACCAATACTTCCAGAATACAAACAATAATGTAAACATTACCTCAATTTAAAATATATTTTTAACATATATCTACTACATACAGAGAGCGAAAGAAAGAGTAAATGTAATAAAGTAAAAAAGAACATCAACTAACAACTATAAAGTAGAGATAGTCTGAGGGAGGAGAGGGGAACAAGATCAAAACGGGGGGTGGGAAGAGCACATGAGCCTGTGGTGATGGCACACGGGGGAAGTGGTGGTGGGAAGTCCACAGGGATGAAAAAATATGTACAAAATATAGTTTTAAAGTAAGTTAGTGGTGAGAAATGCAATAGTTAATACTCATGAAATTGAAAAAAACAAAAAGCCGCCACTATCACCCAACCAAAATTACACAAACTATTATAGAAGTAAATGATTGCAATGCCTCCCTGTCAGCACCCAGGCATGCCAGCCTTGGATGCAACAGCAAACAGGAGAAAGCTTGCTTCGAAATTAGTTGGCATTACAAGGATTATGATTAAAATGATTATGCTTATTATTTAAATGCTCATGGATGATGATTAAAATGTCCATAGTAATGGACCTTTGGCTGACATATAATTCTCACATATAAGAAACACACACACACGAATGTATGTATATGGGTGTACAAATATTTAGCCACTTGTTTGTTGCCACCAGACCTAAATAGGGAAAATATCTGAACCCAAATTTTGTAATCCAAAGTAAGGCATTTCAAATTCTCTCACAAGAAGCCTCATACATAAGAGCCAACCTTGCCTGTGAGGTAGAGGAAGCTATCAACACCTCAGTGGTGACAAAGTTCCTTGGAAATTTACCACCAAAGTGTCATGGCGTTTCAGTTTACAAGTTAGCCCAAAACCCCATTGTAAGCCTGAAGAATTATTCCAATAACATCTCTTCAGCTGTACCCATTCTTTCTTTGCGAAAATGTATTCTGAGTTTCTTTGGCTCGGTCTTGTCAGAATTTCATCTCTCTCAATATCCATGCCCCTTCCACCAAACCAACTTGGGATTTACTTGATAGGTATCTTAGCAGATTCCTGGGTCACCTGCAGGAAGGGAGGGGAGCCCATTTGGGACAACTAGAAAAAGTGTATCCAAATCCTGAGCCTTCGGCTCTCACTGGCCAGAAATCTTCCCACTCATTCTTGGAAAGACTGATGGACCCAGCCCCACTCTGAAGCTCTGGGGGACTCGCAGCTCATTTCAGGATGTGTGAACAGAAATTGAATGTGATGTTTTTGCTATCAGAGTCTCTCCAGCAACCTTAATAATAATCCCATCCATGGTGAAGAACCACCCACGGCCACTATTCATGTTCAATCAAGGTCAAGTAGATCCTATCAGGCTCCCCAAAACATTAATCTGAAGTATCCTATGTTTTTTAGAGAGTGGGCAATCTTGAAAAAGAAAAATGCACACACAATAATGGTAAATGATTACATCTGGTACCACAGCATCAGGAAATACCTGATTTATTTAGGTTATTTGATGATGATTTTATTCACGATATCTTGGGGGTAGAGTGATGAATGCCTTTTGGCTATGAGCTTTGTTCACTTCTCAAGAGGGCTAAATTTTACATGAATGAGCATACCAGAATAGGTGTTCCCTGCTGTTTCATCAACACAGAAACTACTAGTTCCGACAATGGAGGAGAAAGCAAAAACTGCATTAAACAGGTTATCTAGGAACACATGTTTTATTAATGTGAATGGCTTTCGCATAAAACAGACTTTTAAAATAAAGCACCTGTTAATGAGAAATACAAGATCAATGGCTAAAAAGCAAACTCTATTCCCCTCCCTTAGTCTGAAGGGGTCAGAAAAATACCACCACCCCTTCTATGTCCGCTATATTTCTTTTTCAGTAAGATAAAGTCACACATTACTCCCTGAACACAAAGTTTCATGAAAACTTGAAAATAAAAAAAAATGTAAAAATGCTGTTTAAATTGATCCAACAATGCCACTCGGTGATAATAAGATCACTTACTGCTGTGCCACCAACTGAGATGAGGTCCCGCTGTGTGGACGCAGCAGAAGGGCCCTCACGCACTCACTGGGTCTCTGAAGGGGACCCCGTGTTCCCAGAGCTGTGCTTCACCTAAGAGCCACTGAATCCAAGTCAAAATTTTAAAGCAGAACAATAAATATTGTAATTCAAGGCTCTGAGTCTATTCCATAAACAGGGGAGAAGGGAGAAAACTTGCAGTGGAATATATCTTTTTTGAAAATCTGACAAGATTTCAAAAGTACTTTTAACAGCTTTTCCCATAAAACTTATCTCTGGTCAGCGCACCCGTGTGGAGTGTGCCATCCATGGCTTCCACATGGACCGAGATGCACCCCACCCGCGCTTCCTACCTGCCTATTTTCTGGCTTTACATACTGGACACTTGATAAAAGTGGGATCATACAATGCGTAATCTTTGAGACTGGCTCCTTTCATTGGACACAATGTTTTGAAGTCAAGGAGTGACTTTGAAGAAGCTGAGGATGCTCGCAGACCCTTCCATTCATTCCATCCACTCCTTCCATTCTTTCCACCATACAGTGATTCTTAAGCACCTTCTACGGGTGAGGCAGATGCCACAGGGGCCCCAGGAGGACCTAGGGCCTTTCAGGTGTCAATCTTCCTCAAGAAGCTAACTATAGGGTGAAGATGCTAACTTAGCTGTAAATAACTATTTTAAAGTGGAAAGTAGTGGTTGCCAAGAGAAAGATATACACAAAATGTTAGGTAAGTTTAGGGAAAGGCAAGGTAAACAGGATTAAGAGAATAGGGTTCAGATAAAGTAAAATTGGAGTTGCTCACATGTGCACAAACAGTTAAAATCAAGTATAAAACAGGGATGGTGGCATTTCCGACAGAACAAATCCACACTCCTTAATTTTGCTGTTCCGTCCACAGAGATTCCTTGTCCTCCCATCTCCCATTCAGTACCTGCATTCCAAATAAATGTAGGTTATAATGAAGCCAGAAGTTTCCCAGGTATGCTTAGGTTTTGCTACTTTCCCAGGCCTGCTGCTTGGGGACGTCTGTTGCTTGGATTCTGCAGCTCACTGGAGCAGGAATTTCCTGCAAGGTGCTGCTTATCCACAGTATGGCTATGGCTACCCGGTTCCCCTTCCCAAGCAATAAAGAATGCTTATGCTATTGTTAGGGGGAAACAATGTCCTGAAAGAACTCTGCAGGGTTTTGTGAACTCCACCCCTACTCAGTAAACTACAACTCCCAGCAGTACCAAGGGGAGAACTGCAAGGACCCAAGGGCGAAGCTAAGCAGCATCCTGGGACTTTGGGAAATAAATAGGGGGCCATTTTCTATGCACTCTCTCCGGACCACGTAACTGTGGCTATCAGTGTGTTACTGGAGTTCCAAGTCAGCAGAGCTGGTAGGATGTTCTCATTACCTTGTATCTCTCTCTCTTTCCCTGGCTTGTTCCTTATCCTTTCCTCATTATTGACCCTTTTTGAGTGTGCCTGCAGTACAGTTGAATCTTAAGCCCATGGGTGAGGACCCACTGACAGGCAACCCAGTTCACAGTGGGTTGCCCTGTAACACTATGCTGTATGGGGCGACTGTAAACCTCACCATTCCGGTAATTCGGGACTCAGCCTTTTGGGACTGATCCCACTGAGCCCGCCAGTGTGACAAGTAGATCTCTCTCTCCACCTCTCTGAGTGCCCTGATTTCTCTGGGAAATTGCCATAACAATAATTCCCAGAAATCAGAAGCCCTTTATGATGCTAAGTGCTTGCATCCCCCATTTCTTCTCCCAGGAAAAGCCCTTCTTCCCCTACCATTAATGCTATCAGCTTTGATGGATAAACTCTTGAATACTCAGCTCAAGTATCTCTGCCTCTTTCATGTCTACCCTGACCTACCCAGGCGAGGGAGTAATCTTTTCTGAGGCTACTTGTGTCTCTGCATTACAGCTCACTCTGTGTCACTCTGCTCTGCTCACCTAGGAGACCCCAGCCCTTGGTATAGTGTCTGACGTGTAGGCAGGACTGAAGAAACAAACAAAAGCACTTGCAAAAAGTGGACCATAGGCTGTGTGAAAGGCATAGGGAAATCAGAGCCTTGGGAGTTAAGAATAAAAAGGAGCAAGTATTGATCCCAGGCTGTCTTTCAGCACCTATACATTATCTCATTTCGTCTCCATGACAACGGTATGAAATTAGTCAGTCTCTCCCTTATATCCTGGAAGAGACTGAGATAACATAGACAAGATCACACAAGTATTCAATGGCAACAGCTCTTCGAACATAAACATACACCCTCCCCATACACAGGAACACACTTCAGTTCAGGGCAATTAATCCACAGCCTCTCCAGACCCTATTTGGAGAAGCTGGGGTTCACTCTCGCGCCACCCCCCAAAAACTGTTTCTGAAAACATGTGGTCATGTGACATTACTGCCCAGGAAGCAGAGCTAGCGCTCTGCACGCTCCACCTGATCTGGTTCACCGGCTACCGGCCATGCCTCAGTACACTGAGAGTAAGGCGGGAGGTCTGAGCACCTGCAAGTGCCCAACCAAGAGACTCTTACTTGGATGGAGGAAAGAGTATTCTCAAGCAAAGTGTCACCTTCCAAATCTTTAGTTCAAAGTCCTACAAACCACACTAAACAATAAACATGAGCAACTTTTAAAAAATGACTACTTTTTTAAAAAGTTTTTGTCATTTTTGCAAAAATGATGACCATGGGTTATGCAACAACAGCTATGTCAGTAGAGTGTAACTACTAGCAGGATGTAGAGAAGAATCAGAGTGATTCTTTTTTCAAATCAAAGTATGAGGAATTGATATAACTGGCAAAGCTCACACAAGTATTAAGTGGCAAAAGCTCTCTGAACACTAAACATACACTCTCCCCAAAGTGATAAATCAAAGTAATTTATCATGTGCATGTTTATCAGGCTTGATTTAAAAAATGTTTTTAATTATACAGTCCATGTTTTTCTTAAAAGATTTTTTATTAAAAAACTAATAAAATACCTCGAAGGTCAAAGAATAATCATAAAGAGAGAGAATCATAACTTCCCCTAATCTTATACAATCACTCCAAAAATTTTTCTGACATAGAATATTAAGGCAACTATTTTTGTATAGAAAAGTTTTACAAAGATGCCATAAAAACTTTCAGATTCAATTTCAAGAGATTTCCAGAGAAGTTGACACATTACTTAGAAAAATTAAAGAAATCCATTGTGCCTGCTCGGTGTCTGTGTTGTCTGATAAAACTGAATAAAAGCTGCTTAGTCAGCCTCATTTTTCCTACTTAAAAGAAAGGACAGAGTTGACCATCCCGATTATGGCTGCATGAAAGCATGGACACAGGAGGAAAAGTCAGGCCTTCTGCTGAAACATGAATTTTAAGAAGGGAGCTGAGTGGAGGGCTATTGGCAGTATTTTGTTGAAATAATTTGTTTGGATAATATTCAGAGTCCATAACTTGGCTGACTGTGTTAATAAAACAGGAAAAATATTTTGGGGGGCAATGTCAACCTTCAGGACTTGATTTAGTGCTTTTTATCTAAATCAAATCTCTCCTTACGATGACATTCACATCTTTCTTCAAATGAGGATGGGGTAATCAATATTTTGTCGTATTTTTTAGAGTTGTGAGATGACCATTCTGTCCACAGCAAGGCTAATGATACCCCCAGGGCTTCTTGTAGCTACCAAAGAAAATGTAGAGGAAAGCGGTCTGCTCCACACACGGTCCTTACGGCAGCACCTGACAAGGTGAAAGGGCAATGTGTTGGTAAGTGCCCATATGTGCTATGTCGAATTCTTAGAAGCTCTTCACTAAAAAGGTGCTTAGCTATTTACATGTGCTTGTACCTCAGGGGGCGCCCAGTCCCCTGGAGCTCACAGTCCTCCCCACTCTGGCAGGAGGGAGGGGACTCAGCTGCTTTTCTTCTTTCCAATTCCTACCCAGAAGCCAAACCTCAACATTTCTGACTGAAAGTCATCGAAACCCTCAGGTTGCAAAGAGGTAGCTCCAGCACTTTGAAGAAATAAATGAAAGCAGAGAAATCACTCTTCCAAGAAAAAAACAAAAGTTGACTGTTGAGTCAGAAGTTGAGATCTCACATGATAACGGGAGAATTCTCATGAGGGTGCAGAGCGTCACTCTCAACCCCCTGGAGTTTGACCACACAGCACAGAGTACGGGGTCCTCTGGACGAGGCAGCCAAGGCTAAGGAGCTCTTTTTCCAAATCAAAAGCATCACTCCACTGACCTAACATTCCAGGAAGAGGGGAGAATATCAGCTTGACTCTGACCCAACAGAGAAGTAAATGTGGGGTAGCAAGAACTCTCCTGGTAGATCTTGGAGCGGAAGATACGTTCTTGCTTCAGTCTTCCTCGAAACTTGACAGAGTCTACAAAGATTAATTTTGTTTTTGTTTTTTTAGTAGGCGGGACATGGATCTTCACTTGGACTTCAGAAATCACAGTCCCACCCTCCAGCCATTACCTCCAAAAACACTTTCACAAAATGATGTTCCAGAAAGTGTCTCTCACACCAGGCTTCACTGGGGTTGCTGGTTAAGGCCTCAAACAGGCCATGCACCATATCAGCATCAAACACCAGGCCCCTAGTCCTCACACTCATGCCCAGTGAACAAATTTACGAGAAAGACCCCTTTTCCTCTTGACTCTAGCTGATACATGCACACATCCAGCTTTATGACCTGACTCGCTTTAGCTCATCCACTCCACAAAAAAAGGATTGAGCACTACACTACAATATAGTGGCTATGACTGAAGTAGAGAAGAAACATTCCCTAACCTCCAGGGCATAATTTAGTAGGAGATACAGACAAATACATGCATACTTTCAATATAGTAAAGCACAGTGTATAACAAGGATCAATACTATAGATCCCTTAATACCAGAAAGAGTGTGTTCAAAAATTGGAGAAACCTGCACTAAAATGATGGGAAAGTGGTGTGGAAAGGAAGAGAAATCCCAACCCTTGACACCTTTTATCCAGCTCTGCCTGATCTTTGGACCTCAACAGAACAACCATGCTGAGCCAGCACACCACAACAAGGCAAAGTGCGAAACAAGGACCAGAAGAGGGGGCCTCAGAGGACAAAGGCCCAAACAGAAGCTATAGCACTGAGTGAGGGTAAGCACACCGTCCTAAGTGCAGGACAGTACTCAGCAGAGTCCTCAGGGTGAATAGGAGCTTGGCCAGTAGTCTTGAAACAAAGCTATGCACTTTTCAAAAAAAAGTTATTCAAACACTATTGTTTTGGCTCATACATGGACAACTTCTGCCTTATCTAGCTAAAGATTAGGGTCTGGTGATTTTAAAAAAAAAATGGTTAGGCCCTCCCTGGTGGCGCAGTGGGTTAAAGCACTGCACTAAGAAGTTTAAGCCACTTCCGCATGAGTTCGATCCCAGCCTGCCCTGGAGGAGATCCACATGGCATGGCAGACCTCTCCTGGCCGGCCCGCTGCTCCCCTCAGCAGTGTACTTCGTAGATCTGCCTGTTCTGCTCCCCACTCTGTCTCTGGTGAATCCTCTCACCCTCCGCATCTCTGGCCTGTACCCCAGTTCTGTATGATAAATACATCTTGAAAAAAAAAATGGTTAAACTTGTTTACATTTGAAGCCTCACTTTATGTAAATTTCTGCCCTTTTGTTAAGCAAAAGTTGTCAAAACCCACTCAGGACCCCATCAGGGAGGCCCAGCCCCTCAAACTACACAAGTTGAGATGGCACACCGCCAGCCTTCAGACTGTCCTCTGGATCTGCCTGCTGGCTCCCCAGTGTGGCCCTCCAACCACAGTAAATCTCACTTCTACCTCACCAGTAATGTCTCCCACAATTCCCCCCTGAGTAGAAGTCAAGAACCTCGGGTCCCTCGACACCCTGTACCTCATCAGTACTAGGGTTACATTGTAGGATCCAAACCCAGACTTGGAGGCAGGAAAAACTACTAGGTAAGTGATTTCTAGGCAGGAAGTTGAACAATGAGGGAGTGTTAGCTACTACAGACGGGTAAGAAGTGAGGTGGGGCTGGGGTAGACAGAAAAAGTGTTCAGAAGAAGAGAACAAAATAGTCAAAGACCCAAAAAAGGACAGGCTGAAGAACACTGAAAGACTGTATAAGGGCTAGACAGAGAGTTCCACATGAGAGGGGTGGGCCTAGGACATAAGGTAGGAGGTGGGTGTGTTAATACCTCGTGGGCTCTGTGAACGAATTTAGAGTTTACCCTGAAAGGAGGGACTGTCAATTGTTAGCAGGCAAAGGACAAGGATCCACATGTTTGAGCATCTTGGAAGGATGGCTAGTCCTACAGCTGCCATGAGAACAGCCTTGGGGATGCCAGATTGAAGGTCCCGAGCAAGAGACATGAGGGTGAAGCAAGAGACACAGCTGAGGGTGGTACGATGAAGACATGGTATCAGGCATGGTGGAAACTGTCACACTTGAAGCCATCTAGAGGAAAAATATAAAGCAAAGCTCTGCTGCTACTCACCAAATACAGAGCAAGGTCTGGGGTGTCCCCTGCAGTGCCATAGCAGGGAGGGAGGGAGAGACACAAGCAGAAAATAAAATACCATTGGGGGTCAAGGGTACATTTATTTTTTTGTTTGTTTTAAAGATTTATTTCATGCATACAAGAGTTGGGGTGTAGACCAGAGGTACAGGGAAGAGGCAGGGGGTAACAGGATTCACCAAAGACAGTCAGGGGCAGAACAGGTGAATGAGTGAAACACACTGCTGAGGTGAGACAGGAGAGGTCTGCTGCGCCATGTGGATCAGCTCCCCGGCTGGGGATGGAACTCATGCTGAACTGTACTCCTGCCCAGTGGCTGGTGATAGCTTGACAGCACTAAGACTTTAACCCCTGCACCACCAGGGAGGTCCATCAGGCTTACTTATTTGACATAGTGAAGAATTCCAACCCAGGAAGTCAACACACAAGGACCGTCCACAATGAAGTGTCTGCCTCCTCACAACACAACCTATGTGGTCTCTTAACCACTTTGGGGCTTGAATAAGGAAATCTCTGCCATGAATACCCTGTGGAGTAATTTCAAACTCTGGTCATTTGCTGCTGACTAACAGGCCGAGCAGAACCAGAGCTTTGTCTTAGGCTCCCACACAACTTTGAAGATGTCTCAAGAGCCTCCCTTCCTGACCTGCATGGGACCCTAAGCTCCTCAAGGAACACTCAGGGACCAGGAGAGCCATCAACAAAGTGTCAAGTAGCCCCAAGGGCAGAGCTTAAAAGGAGAACTTAAAACACCCCTTGTTCACTGGGCACTGATTTGGCCTAAAAGGAACACTGGACTCTACTTCTTAATAACCCAAAGAAAACACCATTAGCAACAATAACCTACTATTTGGTTGACAATGGAGTGATTTGGAATACATGGGCTTGAGTGGGAGTAGCCCTCTGAAATGCTCTCAGGCAATTTAAGAGATCCAGGCTGCACAGAAGATGCCCTCAAAGTCTACCAAATTCTAAGAAAAGCAAAAATGTTACTGTGTGGTTTTGACTGGCATGCTAAGCTTAAATCAAAAGCAGTCTTTTTATGTATTGGATGAGTGTGCTCTCTAATCCATTAGAGCTGCTTACAAGACCAATGTCTAATATTTTACAGGTCTTGTGTCATGATTATAAAACATATACTTGATAGTTGTTTACTGTTTGTGAGTTATTGGACTGTTGGGCAAAATAACCTGTGAAGACATATTTTCTCTGAGAAAACACAACCTGCTCCCCAAGATTCATGTTCACATTAGCGCCCTAAATCCACCCCACGAGCAAGTGGGGCGTGTCCTCACACAGCTGCGCTTTCTGTGCCCTCCCGTGTTCACAGGTGTTGCTTTTTCCCCTCCCGCTCCCGAGTCCTGGTCCTGCATTGCATTGCTCATCTGCAGTTTGCAGCACGCCTCAGAGCAGCTGCTCCTTTCTAGTAACTCGGGAACAAGTCGGGAATTTCTCGTCTCTTGAATCCAGGCCACTTGGATGCACTACACAATGGGAGTCGCAGGCAGAGATTCTGAAGATCTCATAGAAGCAGCTGAGGCCGATGGCCACCAGGTAACTAAGAAATCAAAGGGCACGAGTTCCAAGTCCCAGAAACTCCCTGCCAGGGGTGACTCGCTGACATTCCAGAACCCAGGAGGCTTCTCTCTCCCGGATTCCCTTTCTCTACTGCTACAGCTTCTGTTTTGCGTGATTCCCCACTTCACCATCCCAGTGCCCCACAGACTACAGTAACTGGTTTCCTACGCTCTCTTCTGAATTTTAAAATAAAGTGAATTTCTCAAAAATAAAAACACCACCAAGAGTGATAGATCAAGTGAGGCAGAAGAAAGTGCCCTGGGCAGGGAGCAGCGGTGTGAGGGCTAAGCAGGGTCACCAGGCCCGCCATGCCCAGGCCTTCGCCCGCCTGCCTTGGCTGTGCAGTGCTGTCTTCCCCAGCCCAGATTTCCAGCTTGTCTTGGACACTTTGGTTTCAAGAGCCCATTGTTCCTTCTGCCATTCCTGCTTGGAACTCCTCTGTTGCACCCCACACTGCCCCCCCAAAAAAAGTTGAGGGGAACTTGTTGCTGTTGCTGTTGTTGAGCCAATTAAGGACAAATAAAAATGCTTATGTAGCTGTTAATTTTCACTGAAAATGAAAGTGGCTTTATTTAGCACTGTGGTGGAAAACATTCTTACCATTTAAGATTTGTTTCTTGAATATAAAAATACCATTGAGAAAGTCAGCCCCACATTTTTAACCATGCAAATGTTATTAATATCTGGGTATACTGAAAAATAACAACAATGCAACTTTCCAGTTTTGCATCCTAAAATTAAATGGGACTACACAGCGGCTACTAGGTCGTACTGGAGAAAATCAAACTGCTTTACCGCTCAACCTTCCCACCCCGGAGGCCTCTGAGCCCTCTATGTGAATTAATCTGGTCTGTGGACTGGCTCCACCAGGAATACCTGCAAGACCAATGTGCCCACGGCCCCTCCAGGTCTGACTCAAGTTCACGTCTGCCCCCAGATTGCCTGCCCTCCCAAGCTCCCGGCCTTCTTCCTCTGAATTCCAAAATCACTTTCAAACCTCCTACATATTCTATCTCACGTATCCACTCACCTCCTCCTGAACGCTAACTGAGCAAGGGAAGGATACCAGCTGCTGCTTCCCCACTACACTAGAATATTAAACACGCTTTTACCAAACCAATAGTTCCTTGAAGTCAAGGAGATTGTTGACTGATGGAAATAACAATAGGAGTTCACCCATCCATTAAATGTAGATTGTTCATGGATTTCTTTTTAAGAACATAATATACTGACTAGAGGATGTGATTTAAAACCTTTAACTCAACAGTGTAGATATTTCTTTCTTTTAAGAACTGTCAGGCAAATTATCTATTGCAGCGTAGACAAGAAGTGCAGCATTGACACACTGGCATCAACAAACTTCATATATAAAAAGTTGGAAACCAAGATACTGCAACTGCCTTCGGTAACTGCAACGCAAGTCAAAGGAAAAGCAGCTTATTTACTTTGAACTCTCCCTCCAGTAGTGTGTCTAAATGAGACTTAAAGAGCTGTTTAAAAATAACTAGGAGGGCCAGATTCTGGGGAGAAAAAATACATAAAGCATACAGATGAATCTGTTTCTCTAAATTGGCTGTTGAGTTTGGGCTGTGTTATTTCCTGCTTCAATCGGTTTCCTGCAATTTGTTTAAGCTGCCAAATACTTAGTGATCTCAGTGATATACTTAACACAAATCGACAAATCTTCTTTATTATTCACAATGACAAGAAATTTACAGGGCAACCTGAACAGTGAGGGTAATAACAATAGTGAGTTCATTTGTCTTTTTTTCCAGCTTCATCATTTTCATCTGGTGACTAGTAATTTAGGAAACCAACAAATAATATCCTCATGTCACTTCCTGCCTGCTTTTTTTCCCACTGATTTGGGGGCAGTTTCCTTGGCTTTAGGTAGGTTCTGACCCAAGCCAGAAAAACCAAAGAACCAGAATGGAAAGGAAAAAAAAAATCCATATCCAACATTAATTCTTAAAATCAAAAGATGTGAGGTGGTAATGCTAAGCTAAATTTCTAACTATAACCTTAGAATGGCACATCCCGATTACCAGTCTTTAAAAAAAATCCTGATATAAAAGCAAACCAAAGAAGTAGTTGAGAGGACAATGTAAGACAACAAAAAATGTGAGGCAGCAAGGACACAGTTAAGTTCTTTAGAGCGCATTCATTTATTAAAGTGGCATTACAAGCTGTCGCATGTCACACGGCAGCGCCACATGCAAATACTTACTGCAACGACTCAGTGATCTGGCTCAAGGTTTGGCAAAAAAATAATCTCAGTCAAGTCTTCAGAGGGACTCACTTTCTTCCAGCATAAATTACATTCTCAAAACCATCTATCTGACAAAACTTAAGTCCCTGAGCACAGAACCCTACGGTTCTCTGTCCACCAACTACACGGCCCTGTGTTCACACACACGAAAAGCCTCAGGCTGTTCTGAATTAGGGTCTGGCAGAAGAAAGGCTCTTAATAAATATGAAAAATTCAACTCACACTTAATATATAACTTACCTGACACTGAAAAATGTAGAAAAGGCTGGTGACAGTTTTATCAATACATTTTTGTAGGCTTGAAAAATTATTTCATAACACATCTGAATTCTAAGTCTTAAGAAATCTATTACTGAGTACTAACTAAAACTCGTAAAAGAGACTCAGAAGAGAATGTCACTTCCTAGGTTTCTATTTCCATAAATAAAACTTTTTCATTTTAATAAAAATAAATCTTTCTTGGGCCCTCCCTGCTGGCACAGTGGGTTAAAGCATAACACTAAGAAGCTAAAGCCACTTCAGCATGAGTTTGATCCCTGCCCTGGAGGTGACCCACATGGCGGGCAGACCTCTCCTGACCCACTCTCTGCTCCCCTCTGCAGTGTACTTCATCAATCTGCCTGTTCTGCTCCCCACTCTGTCTCTGGTGAATTCTCTCACCGCCCCTGCACCTGTGGCCGGTACCCCAGTTCCGTATGCATAAACAAATAAATCTTTAAAAAAATCTTTCTTAATTCACAACACAATCATGATCGACTTGCATTCTTACAAAAAAGGTAAGATCATTTCCAAAGGGCCTGGGTTGCGATATGGAAGGAAAACATATGCAGGGAGACTGGCGGAGCATTCTTCACGACATGGGTCAGAAAAAGCCAGTGATCTGCAGCACACAGAACACAGCACAACCCGGTTCCAGGCCCCCCCCCCCCCCCCCCCAACCCGGAGTGTCAGGAGCCAGTGCCGAGAACACGTGGGTGAGGAGGCTGGGCTGCAGGCAGTACACCTCAGGGAGAGAGTTCCTCGTTCCCACTGCTAGCAGCTCTGCAGGGAGCTACGGTGTGAGAAGGCAAGACTCAAAAACGCACAGAGCCCTCTGGCCCCACAAGCTCAGCCACCACATCATTGACCAAGCACGTGATGCCCAGGACTGGAGCTTTCCATGAGAAAGTGTCTGCATCTGTGCTGTTCAGAATGGCAGCCCCCGGCCACGTGGGGTGACTGAGCAGACAAATATGAACGGGGCAAATGAAGAGCTGAAAAGTTTTATTTCATTTTAATTAAGTTTAAGTCCTAACGGCCCCACGTGACTAGTGGCTTCTACCTTGACCGCCAAAACACAAGTAGATTCAAAGAGCTGTCAGTGCCCAGCCTGGCCCTACGCCGGAGTCCTCAGTCATGTCAGACCGAGAAAGGGGAAGGAAGGTTCCCAGACAAGGTAAGAGATGCAGGTTATCTGGAAGGAACTGTAGCCTGGAGTGGAACAGGAGAGCAGCACATTCAGACCTGCTTAGAGGTGCAGGTAACCAGGCGAGTTAATAATCTAATGTCAGGAAAGAAAGCAGGCCTCAGGCTCCGGCCTAGACTATGCCGCTTACTGGGTCAGATGCAGAGCAGCAGCAAGTCGGGAAGAATAAAAATAAAAAAGCTTGTTTTGACTAAGTTCAGCTGATAACCACTAAGTGGAGATTTCAAGGAGGCGGTTGTCTAGTTTGATGTTCAAACCATAAAATGGGAGGAATACGCAATGGCCATCAGCAAAGAAGACTAGACTGAGGCTGCAAGTCAGGGAGGAGGAAAACCAAGAGTGAGGCCCATAACAAAGAAAATTGTTCTACTAAAGGAGACGTTTCAAAAGGGCAAGAACTAGTTCTTACTTACCTCTGCGATAAACATATCAAAAGCTCAAGTTCTGGCTACCGAGGTGGTTACTAAAAGGGTCACTGCTATGAACGGCACTTGGGTGGCCCCTCATCTCTCTCACTGTGCTGAGCAGTCCGGAGGCACACTTACACACAGACTCTTTCTAACAGGCTGAAAATTCCTGTGGAGTCAAGATTAATCAACCCCGTTATTTCCTCATTGCCTTCTCACCAATGAACAGCACATGTCCATCCATCACACTGGGCAGCTTTCTCCATGTGTCTCCATACTTAGAGCACCTGCTGTGCCAGATACATATGGGTGCTCAACCAGTAAGTGAGGAACGAAGAAGTGAGTGAGTGAGGTTGGGACAGAAAAGAAGGGAAGCTGGCTCTTGTCTCCTATCCAGGGTCTAAAGATGAGCTTTAAGAAGGCCCAAGGATTTCATCTCAAGTCAGTCTTCATCAATAATTAAGACTGACTGTGAAAGTATAAACTTTTTTTCATTCCCATTAGAAAACAAAGTCATTAGTGCTATTTCACGATTTGGAAATACTCAGTATTTTCTAGGTTCAATCTTTTTCTACATAAATATTTACTCCTATATCTCCACCCCCATAATTCATCCATTACACACATACACACACACACACACACACACACACACACACACGACATGAAGTGACTTTCCCAAGAGTAATAGGGGATTTAGGAGCTGAATGAAAAAAAATAAATTCCAAAGACTGTAAGCAAATTCATTTGCCCCCTTTATGCAAAATGGAGTTTTTAAAAGAAACCCTGATACCGATTTCTAGTCCTCATAAGAAGCCAGACATCCAAATAACAAAAGATAGAGGTGCAGAAAAACTTAACTATCAAGTGAACTTTTACCAGTTAGAATTTTTCTACAAACTCAAAATTAAAATTCTGAAATACCTGAGGCACCATAAGCACCAGAATACCGCTGAGACTTCGAACCAGATGGAGAGGTTTCCTTCATACGATCAATCACATTTTCTGAAAGCTGAAAAAGCAACATCAAAATAAAATCAATTCTAAAAGAATAAGAAAGCAGTACAATGGCTTCCTAGCAATTTAGTCATCCACGTCAATATGTATAACAAATGGCCCAAAGAAGTCAGGCAACATTGAATAGCTATAAAACTATTAAAAAAGCAAGTTAGAAGAGTTTCAAGATTTTTTTTTTTAAAGATTTATTTATTCGTGCATACAGAACTGGGGTACAGGCCAGAGGCTCAGGGGCAGCGAGAGGCTTCACCAGAGACAAGAGTGGGGAACAGAACTGGCAGATCAATGAAGTACACTGCTGAGGGGAACAGCGGGCAGGTCAGGAGACCATGCCATGTGGTCACTTCCGGGGCAGGCGGGAATCAAACTCATGCTGCAGTGGCTTTAGCCTCTTAGTGCTGTGCTTTAACCCACTGCGCCACCAGGGAGGGCCTCAAGATTTTAAGATGCACTACTTTTTCATTTCTTCCAATGCATTAATTGCTCATTATAAATAACTCTACACATCTTATTCTGTACACTTACTTGGAATCTCTGAGACAGTGTAGACCATCAGCACTCTTTTAACTTTCTCTCCTAGCCCTACAACATAATTTAGGCATGCAACAAGCCTTAGCTCCTTCCTCTCCTCCAGTCCCAAAGGAGATGGTGTCCCTCCCTCCCTCCTCTTAGGAGTTAATCATGATCACCCCTTGAGCAGATTTTATTATGTCCCAAGTCTGTGCCAGTACCTAGCCTAGACTCGGGGTTCCCTGTCACCCAGTTGCTCAGAGTAGAACACAAGAAACACAATCAGCATGTCCCGAAATATAATGAGACAGGCACCTGGGTCAGAGTTGGACTTGCAGGGAAGGCACCCTGGGGTCATCTAGCCAGGCTGCGGGAGGCCAGCTGGGTGCAGGGCTGCAGCTGGGAAGGAGTTCAAGGGAGTTAAGAAGAGGAGGAGTAAGATAGAGGAGGGACGCACAAAGGTATAGCTGAGAAACAGGGTTGTCACTATCAGACATCAAATGAAATCCAGTGGACAGTTGGCACCAGGACAGACACTCTGAGGAAACACAGGTCTGGGGACTTAATTCATCAGGGCCCCCAGTAACTATCACGTTATCCTTTTCATTTTCTTTATATGTAGCATATGCCACTCTCTGGGCTTTCATACGTATTATCTACCTTTCACCAAAAAGAAAGGTGATGAATGCAAGGACTTGGCTGACTTAGCTATTAAATCCCAGGACCTCGAGGAAGCCACTAAATGAATGAGTGGTTAAATAAGTGAATGAAACACAAGCAGAAGAATGGTCCAAGCAGAAAGCTGGGGAAGGACTTAGTGAAAGACAAGATGGAGAAGGGAGTCATATGGTAGATTTTGAAGACTCTTAGTAAACCTGTCAAGTTAAGGAGTCAGATCTTAAGCCTGAGGACCGATGGGCACTCCGGAAAAACTTAAGGCCCAGATGAGATTTACAATTTAGAAAGTACACTTTAGTGAGTGTGTAGAGAACAGATGGGAGGGGGACAAGAAGCAGACCCCTGAAGGAGGCTAAAGAAGCTGTTAAGAAGCTATCAAGCACATGTCCACACAAAGACTCGCAAGGAACGCTCACAGCATACTACTCATAACAGCAAGAGTGGAAACCAACAAATGTCTGTTTACTGGTAAAAGCATAAACAAAACATATATCCATACTATGGAATATAGTTCATCAGTGAAGAGACTAAAATTCACAAATTTGTAGCTGAGACAGCTACAAATAGGGATAGACCTAAGAAAATAAAATAAGTGAAGAAAGCCAGATAGGAAAGGCCACATATAACATCATTCCAAGGATACGCAATGCCCAGAGAAGGCAACTCTGTATAGACATGAAGTGGGTAGCACTTGCCCTACACTGGGGTGCAGATTAACTGTCTGAGTGTAAGGGATCTTACTGTGGTGATAAAAATGTTCTAGAGCTAAATGAAAGTGACGGTTGACCCTGCTAAATTTACTGGAAAATAAAATTTATACAGGAAAAACTGGGTTTTAACTATGTAACGATGCCACGGTAAAATTTCAAAAGAAAAAAAAAATAAGTAAGACTGTATTAATCCAAGGAGCATACATTCCAGGTAACTAAATTCACTGAGCACTGATGCTATGCCTGGCAAATATTTATTCATCTACTCCTTAAAATCCCATGAGATAGATACTTTCATCATCTTCCACTGATAGGTGAGAAAAAGGAAGGACAGTCAGATTCAGTAACTTGCCCTGGATTATAGATTATCAGCAGTGGGGCCAGGATTCAAACCCAGGAAGTCATCAAGGAGACCCGGGATTGGGGTGATGCTTATGGGTGACCCCACTCCTCTATCGTGAATGACCTTTTTCCATTATCTACTTCCTTGATGCCCCACCATCTGGTTTATAATCCAATACAGCAGTCTATGTTCTGATAAAAGTCACCAATCACCCAATAAACACCCTTTATCTTTCGACAGTCAGACCCCACTTAAAGTCATTGACAGATTCTTGGAGGCTGCAACTTTTGGTGACATGATGTATATAATGAATGCAGGTCCTCGAATAACATTCCTCAACATCAGCTGGGACTATTTATTTTCTCATCAATGTTATAAGAGATGATGAGTTCATTAAATGTTTCGGGATGGAAGAAATCAAGGGGGTGGGTGAGATTATCGAGAAGAGCATGGGGAATGAAGAGAGTGTGTAAAGGCAGAGGAGAGAATGCAGGACCCTCTCGCATTAGTGGGTGAGCCTGCAAATGAGAGGCATCTCCTGGAGTCCTGCGACAGTTAGGACAGTGGGGTGTCAGAAGGGACAAGCGAGAAGTTTCCAGAAGAGAAGGGTAACCAAAGTTGTGAGGTGCTGTTGCTGTGACCATCTCTTAACCTTTATGCCTACACGGCCTTCCCAGGCCCTCGGGCGGGAACTGCCTTTCAAAATTCAGTTCAGACATCCTAAAGCCTTCTCTGACCAAGGAGAAGTTCCCTTCCTTTAGCTCTGCCTACCCAGAGTCGCCCTTCCAGGTGCCCCCCAGGTCCCCAACACTCTACACACGTCTCCCATGTAGCCCTCTGGTCACAGAGCGAACACCTGCCTTTCTGCCCTTGCATGAAACTATGAGTGGCCATGTGCTAAAGAGCCATCCCCAGGCCAAGTAGGAACTAATACAGAGCTCAAGATAATTCGCAATTCAATAGGGATAGATCTAAAAAGCAAATCATAATAATAATAGGGATAGACCTAAAAAAAATTTAAGTGAAGAAAGCCAGCTAGGAAAGGCTGCATATTGCCTCATTCCATGGATGTGCCATGCCCAGAGAGGGCAATTCTATATAGACAGCAGGTGGGATGTACTTACAGCAATATATCAGGGAGCCAGTTTGTACCTGAACAGTCACTTTATTTCAAAACCCAAGGTAGAATAGAGATGAGATGGTAAAGGGGGAAACTGCAGCTCAAAAGTTGTGGATCTTGAGGAAGCCCCTGACTCCTTGGAAGCCAGAGGGAAGCCAGAGGGAGCGCCAGGGGACTTTCCACCTGAAGACAATGGGGCCAGCTACATCCTTTCTAAGAGACCATGGCCATTAAGATGGTCGCTGGTACTCTCTGCCAAGCTGAGAGACAGCTTAGGAAAAACCCATTAAGGCCAGCCCCTGCCAGCCCTCTCCACTCACAGATGAGAAAGAAGAGGTCAGGAAGTGAGTCTCTGGAAGCCGCCAGACAAGCAGTCACCTGCAAACTCTAGTCCCTGCCGTCTACTGTTAACAGTAACTTGTGTGCCTTTTACTCCATAGTAAGATAAAAATGTATCACTTCCTACAGAGGAGAGAAAAATGAGCCTTAAATTTATAATCTCAAAGCTACTTTAATTGATATAGAATATACATAACATTCATCCAGTGTCATGTAATATATACTAATATACAAAATATACTGTATTTTGAGGGTGCTATCCCATAAGTACAAATTACCTATCATGTTATAATTATTACATATAATGTACAGCATACATATTAATGTAATTTATGGGCAAAGCTGATTTGACATATAATCTAACATTTTGACTTTTAGTTCAGTATTTCAGGCCAATGTGCTAGACTAACAACCGCATAAATGTATTCTACCTAATCAGAAAGTATTTGCTCAAAAGCACATGGTAGCTACCAACCTCCACCCATATTGGAGATATTACTTATAAACACCACTTCAGGATGCATCAAGATGCATGTACCACTATTTTCTATTGCTGCTTTCCAAAGCAGGACTACAAAAAGCTCTTCCAAACTCCTAAAGCAATGTATCATCTCAAATGTATCATCTTTGAGAGAAGCGCAAAAAGCTAGCCCAGGATAGCAGAATAGCACTAACCACCAACTGCTACAGAACCCCAGGGAAGGTGCTTCCTTGGGCCTCAGCATGCTAACCTGTGTCAAGGAGCATTACAGGGACTTCACTGTAAGGGGCTATGCAAATACCCGGTAGTGCCACTCCCAACACAGCTCCAGTCGTTGGGACCTCACCTGTTAGTCTGCTTGGCTCTAGTGAACTCCGCCTGTTTGTATTGAGCACCCTGAAGACAGGGCCTGGACTAGAGCAACACACGCAAGCGCTTGTTCCTTATCTGTGCTCTTCGGCTAGTAAGAAATCTGTACCTTTCCAACCTAGTCATTAGTTGTTTCTAGTTAACTTTTTGTTGTTCTGTTTTATCTGATGGCTCCAAATTTGCTACTTAATGTCAAGTGTAATATCCCTTCTAACATTTCCTAAAGTGGCTACATTTCAGTAAAGTATAAGCCTATCCTTGCATGGCGTACAACTTATTTTTTGAACCAATAAACTGCTGTAGGGTTGCATTACTGGGACAGGTCCTAGCCATCATTCCTAAGTGTAACCCCAGGCCCTCCCCAAGAGCACCTGGAGAGCAGCCTACAGTCGCTTCTTTGCTGACTCTAGGTGCACTGCCCTCCCCCCCAGTCCTCTCACTGCCCGGGCAGCCACAAGGTGATCGCCCTGCAATGTCATTGTAGCCAGGTTAATACCCGCTGGGCTGACCTTCCAGCTGGAGCAGTTAAGTTCAGACCCACACACTCATCTGATCTCCTCAGTGAAGCCAGCTACTCCTGAAGCAGTCAGCAGTTGACAAGATTGAGAGATGCAGGCCAAGGTTACACATACACTCTAGAGCTGTGAAACAACTCTTCTTTCTGCTACAAGCTGAGCCCAAGAAGGGTCAAAAGTACCAAATAAATTTCTGCAAGAGGTGGATATTGCAGCCTCCATACAAGGAGCAACTTCAAGAAAGATCTTAAACAGAGTACTTCTATGAGCAAAATTTTATCCTAAAATTCTACATGTACAGTATCTGGCTGCCAGAGATCTCTGGAACTTCATGAAGGCAAATACCAAGTATAATTTTCGGAAAGTATTTGTAGCAAAGGATGTTGAAATAATCCCCCTTAACCCCCCAATCCTCCCACACACACACACACATACACACATTATCAGTGCTAGAATTATGTCTATGAATGCCTAAGTTGCTAGTAAAATTGTCTGCTTAAAGGATTGTTGTGGGCAGACTGCATAGTTTCCAGATTTATAGTAGTCTATGAACTAAAGGAATGACCACTGTTCTCCTGGTAGAAGGAAGAACCAGGAGACACAGAGGAGTCAACATAACAGATTCAGTCTGCTCTGGTTCTCTGCTTCTGACAACACACAAAACGGGCTGGCTGTGTTTGGGGCATTACTCACCCAATATGTGCTCCACAGGAAGAGGAAATGATGTGTGCTACCTTCCAGAGGCTACCCACTCATGTCTTCCACCCACTTCAGTGGCCTCATCTAAAATTAGCACAAATACACCACCCAACAACCCAGAATCCAGTCTTTTCTCTGATCCAGGAGACAGGGTAGGATGGTCAAAGTATTGTATGAGGGACTCAGGAACTATAACACAGAAACAATCAGATCCTAACTTCACAATACTTTTCCATCAAATTGATTGAAGAACTCAAAATCACTTATCTCACTTGGTCATCTTTCCTTCTTAGCATAGATCATTTTCTGTGAAGTTTGCCTTTCAAGTAACATTTTACGACATAAGTTTCAAAAACGTGCATTTATCATTTGTAGAACACATTAACTTCCACTGTCTATATAAAATTCTAGGAAACTTAACATGGGCCTCTGCCCAAGAGATTCACAGAATCCAGAGGAGACAGGAACCGGTCACCTGCGAGTTAGCTGAAATACCTGGACAGTATCCCACTAAACTCCCAATGACTGGCTATACTTGCAGCATTTATTAATGTACTTACTCACTCCAGAATCCTCAACAATATATGGGTCACTCAATAATCTCTTTATTCCAGGTCTCTAGAGCCCCAAAGCCAGAGATTACCCAAAGCAGGCCAGTGAAGTCTGCAGTGTTGAGTTGCGTTCTTGTTAACACAGAAAACCGTATGTATGGCTCCCGTGAATTTCCACTTGCAACTTCAAGGCTCAAGATTAGTGCATGCCAGCTTAAGGCCAACTGGAGATCAGTTTAAACAGAAAAGCAGAGTTGACATTTGCTCTAGAAGAATTCACTCAGAGCTTTGATATTTCAGATAAACTGGTGAAAAGCTAAGGGGTAAGTATACTTCGCAAGAAAATACAGCAGGTGCTCACAAAACCCTGTGGAGCACAGGGACATATTCAGTGAAAATGCTTCATCTTTCTATCCCTAGCAGCTTATTTTAGACGTGGAGAGAAGGGAAAGGCAAGAGTGGCTTTTATTCCAACTCACGAATTGTCTCAAATTCCAAGTTGGAATCAGGTATAAAGACACAGGTTATTTTATTATGATAGTGGAAAATTATCAATTGCTAAGGGTAAAGAGGAGAAAAATAAGACCATATAAATACCATGAAAATAATACCTGGTGGGTGAAAAGAAACTTTAATCCTAAAATGCTAACTATGTTTTTTAATTGAGTGCTGCTGCGGACCTCAACAAGAAATATCTGGAAAAACATAATCTATTAATAAACACAGCCTAGTCACTGAAAAGCTTTCAGTTGCTAAATGTTACTCTTTGTGTATTAAATGAATTATTCTCCTTATCAATGGAACACAGAATTGGCTTTCCAGCAGTGATTGAGTCTGCTGAATCTCTGTACACTCTCGTTTCTTATGATGACATAAATGTCAGACAACTGAGCAAATTTGGAAAGTTTCTTCAGTCAACTTGAATTTATCTAGCCGCCACTCAAACCTGAAGTTTGCCTTTCATCGGCACACATTAATCAACTGAGCTAAAAACAGTGGCTCACTTATGATCCTGAGATTGTTACTTACCCTTCCCCATTCCTGGGAGGGGAAACGAGCTATTTCAAGCTAAGAAACTATAAAGATTAGCTGAAAAATGCAAAATGCCTACACACACACAAAGTCAGCACATAGGTAATCAGTTACAGAACTCAGGAGTACTATTTCCGAGACCACATCCCATTGGGGTAACCCGTGGGATCACAATATTCTCTTATTTTAATAAACCTTCCATTCATGTTAGTTTACTCCTTTGAACAGCTCTAGTTACTAGTCACATACCACTAAACAGTGCCAAGGAAACATTGTCTTACATGCATTATGCTAAATTCTCACCAGTCGTGCTTGATACTAAGTATCAAGCTGCATTATCCAGATACACTGAACAAGGAAAGACAATCCAAAGTAACTTGTGAAGGGCCACACAGCTAGTGGGAATAAGTCAGGTCAAACCCAGAGAAGCCTGATTCCAAGGCACCTGCTCATTCTACCTCACTACACATCACTTCCAAAGAATCTTAGAATATTAGATGAAGAAGGACTCCTATTAACGTTCTACCTCACTACACATCACTTCCAAAGAATCTTAGAATATTAAATGAAGAAGGACTCTTATTATAATACTGGGTGCCACTTACTGAAGTCTGCAACATGCCATGTGTTACCACCATGAAGAGAAGTGATATTATTCACCTTTATAAATAAGGAAATCGAATCAGAGAAGTGACTTGTCCAAGGCTGCAAGTTAATAAATGCCTGATCTGACATTTAAATGGGGATCTATTTAACTTCAAGTTTATCTTCTTTTGACCATAACCTCAAAAAAATCAGAAGGACCTGAGTATTCAACAGTGGCCTGAGAGGCCACTTTTAGAGGAAACGGCCAGGGGCTACATAAGGCTATTAGAAACTTCCCTGTCAGTAAAGATAAGATTCACAGATATTACAGATAGACTAAAGTCCCCCTAATTTTGCAGATGAGAAAACTTAGGCTCAGAGAGATTACAAATCATCCTTGCAAAAGAAGAATTTGAAGCAAGTGAAAAGGCGTTCCAGGTAAAGGATATATTCTCAAGCAAAGCAAAGCATAGAGGTCAAAATGACCTGGTGCATTACTGAATTGGAACAACTGATAAAGTGTACTCTGTGAGAAATTTTTTTAAAAAACTTAAAACCTGTCAAATTGAATGACGAAAGGATATAACTTCCTTTCGAAAAACAAAACTTCTTAACAACAGTTTTTACACAATCTCTCCATGTTAAACTAATTCTCGTCCCTGTTGTCATTACTAACCCTATTTAATCTGACCTAGTATTTTACTTGCATTTCTGTTCTATGGTCAAATTCTCTCTTAACGTTGCTGGCTGCCAACGTTGCTTGGCCACGAATGTGAGAGCATGAATGTACACATTTTCTAACCATTGTCCTCTCACCCAAAACTTATCTGGCTTTTTCTTTTTCACCCTCTGGTACAGAATACTCAAGATCCAAAGATTAAACAAAGCTCTGCATAAAACTTAAGTGTTTAAGTTCATTTTTATTTTACTCCAAAGAGTAGCAACTAAGCCACACCACCACCACGTATGCAGCCTCAGACATTTTATTACAAAATGTGGTACTACAATGAGTAAGATCAAAAGAAATGCTGGTCACAGACCAAAAATTGAGTTCAACAGTCTGAGTTTCTATAAAGAAAACTTTAATAAAATTTCTCAAGGTAACAATTGCAGAGTATAAAGTTTTTAAACACTTCAAATATTTAAGTTTTATTTTCTAGTAACAAATGCTAAAAATGATGTACATTTAATTTATTTCTGCGGCTTGTATTAATAACAGAGGAAGAAAAATATAAAATATTATCAAGCTTTCTGAATTCAAATTGCTTTATTTACTAGGTTCAGGCATCAGACTTCCAAAAATGTGAGGCTCCAAATTCAGGTGCAGCGCAGTGTGTTAATGAAGTTAGTGCTGGTATACTGACACCCTAGAGAAAAATCAAGTTTTCAGTTTATGTATCAAGTACATGCAGAGGGCATTTAAAAAAGAAGAAGTCTGGTCAGACTTACTATGTCTCCAGTGGTCTGCAAATCTGCAAAGCTGTCTCAGGCCCTATCAGGCTGGCAGACACTAGTCCTGAGGCAACGGGCCCTAATCCAAAACTCAGGGACCCAGGTCACAGGGGAGGTGCCTGGGAAAGACTAGATGTCAAGTGAAAGTGAAGGAGGGAGAAGCCAGAGGTTACTCCAGGCAGGCCAAAAAAGTATAGGGAGCATGCTTGCATGTGTCCGTGTGTGCGCGTTGAGAAATGGGGAGTATCAGAGGGAAGGCACTGGTAATAGAGAGTAAAGGGTCCCTTAAAATGCCAATTCACCCCGAGAGGCAAGGGGGCAATGCAAAAGCACGGTTAGGATCTTGAACCCAGGAGAAGGCAAGCCCCATTTCACAGATGGGTTCGACGAGGCAGTGGCTTCAAGTGAAGCCCTACGACTGGCAAGCGAGAGACTCCAGACTAGACGGTGAGCCCCTACATCTAGCTCACCTGGGTTCCCCGCCCACCCACCCCCGGCAGAGCGCTCAGCATGTGGCACTTAGAAAACCTCTCTGAATGAACGTCCCAAATCTTGCAACTTCAAGCTTCTTTGCAGAGAACTCGGCTTCGGGCCGGGCAACACTCGGAGTCAAGACGGGGGACACGGGGCCGAGCGGGTCCCGCAGAGGTCGGAGGTTTGGGGTCCGAGTCCAAGTGCTGGCCCGCCGCCCGCCCACTGTCACTCACCCGGATGCCCTTCACCACCGTGATGTTCTCATTCTCGTCCGCCTCGAAGGTGACCCGGCGGGTGCTGGCGGTCCCGCCCATGGCTCCCGCTTCAGCCCCCACGGAGACCTAGTGCCGACCCACGAGCTCTTCAAGCCCCACGCGCACGCACGCGCGTGGACGTGCCTGGGATTTTTCCCTTGCACGGCGGGAGCAAGGCCACGACCCCAAGAAGCAAGGAGAAGGCGCCGGTGTTCAGAGCCCACCTCCTCCGGTTACGCGCCACAATAAAAAAGCCTGTGGTTGGTCAGAAATAAGAACAGCCCGCCTCTACTCGAAGGACATTTTCTGATTGGCTAGTTCGGACCCGGATGCTATGGCAACAGGTGGTGTTTGACAAGGCTTCCGGAGCCCCTGAGTTTATTGGGAGTTGTAGTCTCCATCTGGCGCGATGGGTGATGGGACATTTTCGTCTAGATCCAGAGAGCGCAAGGGAAGCTTGCATTCTGGGAGTTGTGGTTTTTGTGGGAACCCGGAAGGCTTCTTACTTGGCGACCTTCAACAAAGTTCATTCATTTGACAAAGATAAATGAATTTAGCAATTTAGAAAGTATGCTTATGCGTTAAAAGAGCTACTCACGTTTTAATAAAAGACATGTACTCTCCTAGTGAAGCCATTCCTAGATTCCAAAAAACAAATCCCTGGAGCAAAATTTAGCATTTCTTAGACATTAAAAAAAAAAATCCCTATGTAGCATAATGTTATCTTATGAACGATACTTATATCCTTTTGTAAAGCAAAATTTAAAATTATGGTTTTCAAATCTGCACGTGAAGAAAGAGAAAATAAAAATAAATCATTTGCATCAAGAATGCCTTGACTTTCTCACGCCTCCTCCCACTTCATTTATATAAACTAGTTAGAACCCTTATACCTGAGGCAGAGAAAACCAGTGGAGGAATTAAAACTACATAAGACAAAGTTGGCAGTCTACAAGACTCAAAGTTGGACTCTACAAGACCAGAACTTAAGGTTCAAGTTATCCATATACATATTTAAAATGTATCCTTTGCTAAATATTTTGTGACAAAAAGCTTAAAACATTGGTCACACAGAGGCAGATTTACTCTTTTTAGACACTAGGCAGATTGTGGTACTGTACGGTAGTTCCTTTGAACATTCACAGCATGACATTCCAAAAAATGTGGTTTCAATTTTGAGCTATAGTTATGTGCTGATTTATTACTATATGAATCCTTAGAGGCAAGATTTTTTCATCTCTCTCTACCCTTAGTAGCAGAACATTGACTTTATATGTTATCAACATCTATGTATCCAAATTATACTATCCTACTTTATAGTTTTGAGACTGTGTGTTACCTTATACTTATTATCAAGTTGTGTAGCGTTAAACCTTCCTTTTACAAAGAACTGAAAATCCCAGGAATGATGACTTTTGTTTCTTTGGGACACACCATTCATAAACACAGCCTTCTCACTTATTACCTCAAATATTGGAGTTTCTACGTAAAACAGATTCTCGGTAAATAATATTTACAAAAATAAGTAATTACAAAGAAAGGTTTTCTTGGAGAGACTAGAGAAATGAAGACACTAAAGATGGTGAAGTTTAGGCCTAAGAAGTCAGTATGGTGCCATCACTTTTTATGCTAAGAAAACACAAAAACGGTCTTAACAGATAATGTAGAAATGCTTTAGAATTTATAATATATTATTACCAACATCACAAAGAAATCTTATGGACAAACAAAAGAGAGAGAGACCTTACTGAGAAAATACCAACTATTATATTCCTGTTCTACCCATATCAGTTTCAAAGCCAGGCCACAGCAACAGAACCTTCTGAAGAAAATGTCTTGAAATAACACAAAATTATCTTTCTCTGGCCAGAGTTTATTAACAAACCCTATGGCAGCATTTATTAGCCAGCCACTTATAAGCTAGAAAGCATAGCTTTTCCTAAACAGAAATAATAGCTAACACTCTAACCATTCATATTTTTTCTCTTTTCTCTCTCTATTACTTTCTCCACTTTAAAACTGAAAAACAAATCATCCAAAAGTATAGTGAAGATAGAAACTATGGTACTGAATTAGTACCATAAGCTATCACAGCAAACTCATGATATGTAGAAATAGAAGCTTTTGCCCACAAAATTTCATATTTCAACAAGCAACCCAGTCTCCTAAATAACAGCATTGCTAGGGAAAGAAGCATGCACAGGTCTCATCCCATAAGGAAGCCCAGAGTAACACATTTCATCATGCCCATATGGGACTACAAAGAGTGTAACAGCAGCCAGTTCCTTTCCAGTTTCCACTATTGTCAACCCAGTGCCTCTTCTATTTCTTTCCAAGGAGTCTGAGTTCAACTTGGATGTGATTGAAGTCCCTCTGCTGAACACCTCTGGGTTCTTCACCGTAATAATACAACTCTTTAGGGAGATGTTGACATTGTCTGGGATATCCACAGTCTGGTTGCTGAAATTGTCTTCCTTCTCACAAAAGATGTAGCAAAGAGCTTGATCCTGACTTTAAACAAAAACTTACTGAAGGCAAAATCCTGGGGATTACTCTCCCACTACTCCCCTTTCTGCCCCTCTTATCCCTCCCCCATCTCTTGACTGTGTTTGTTCTGCTGGTTGGGAGTGAGGGAAGGAGGAGAGGTAAAAGAACATGACAAAACACGGTAGGAGCCAGGGAGCAGAGATCTGACTCTGGTCCCTAGTGTGAAATGCTAATCAATATATTGTGCATGGGCCATTCCCCAGCTTTTCTGAGCAAGTCAGCTACTCCGTGGAGCAGTCTGATCCTATGACCTGTGCTGAAATACAATATAGATATAACGATCATGCTTTCTGAGCTAAAAAATGAAGCACATGCTTTGACTATTATTTGTGTACTTATAGAGACAATTAAATCAGTCCTTGAAGTCAGAATCATCCTAGCAAATCTAGGACATATAGTTGCCATAGTTATAGCAAACCAATTAAAATCAATGAAAAGTACTTCATAGGTTACTGCAGACAATCAATACAGAGAACAAATATAAAGAACATTCTGAAAATGTGAACTAGCCTAAACAGGACAACAGACTTAAAGCTCTCACCATCAGTTATTATATGTAGAATGATAGGAAAACAATGAAGTCCTAAAACAGCAGTTTTTAGCAGTTGTGTATATTCTGTATGTGCAAGTGCTTAGATGACATCTTTTAAATGCAAGAATTTTAGGCACCAGATTTGAAGAGATTTAAAAAAAAAAACACTAAGATAACATGAAACAAGTCAGCAATAATTACAAACACCTACCTATACAGTATATAACAATGTCTCAGTGTCTTTAAATTTTTCCACAGTAGTGGCATAAGTCACGTGGTCTCACCTTAGTCTCCCACTGTCCTGCCCAAGCATCAAGTCAAATCAAGAGGCAGAGATTTCTTAGATTTCAGGGACCTCTCCATCTACCTTTGACTATAATTAATAGTACTCTTCGAAACTAAGTTCTTCTTCATTATAAATGTATATACCACTTTCTGTCTTAGATAAGATCTGCTGATCATTCTACTTACTAGTCATCCCTTAACCCCAGATGGCTCAAAAAAAAATCCTTACACATGGGTTATAACTTGGCAATGCACCAAGAAGATGTCTTCATTCCTCTGGCATCAAGTGTATTCCAGAGAAAATCACCAAATCTGTAGCAGTTTCCTAGAAGGCCATCTCTACCATTTCCTTTTCTGTTTTATTTTCATTTTTCTGTTTTTCCTCTGATACCTCATTTCTTTCTTTTTAAGATTTATCTTATTTATTTTTGCATATAAGAGCTGGGATGCAGGCCAGCGTATTGGGGGTGCGTAGGAGGAGGATGAGAGGATTCACCAGAGACAGAGTGGGGAACAGAAGAGGCAGATCTACTGAAATACACTGCTGAGGGGAGCAGCAGGCAAGACAGGAGAAGTCTGCTGCACCATGTGGGTTAACTCGCTGGCTTGGGGTCAGTCTCATGCTGCAGTGGCTGTGGTAGCTTCTTAATGTCACCAGGGAGGCCCTGATACCTCATTTCTTTACTGATCAGCAGGCATTCATCAAAATACAGCAGCCACAAAGCTGAGCATTGGTAGCGTCTTGGAAGGATAGACATTCACAAGTGGGAAAGCTCACCCAGAGCATGAGAGACCAATCAAGCCAAAGTCAATCCTATCACATCCAACCTCGAACCCTGCAAGAGTCCCAAGGCCCTGTGATTTCTTTTGAATAGGATTTGGAATGATCATCTCTGACAAACAGAGCCCAAGTCAAAAGAGGCTCATTTCTCACCTCAGATCCTTAAACAGGCACAAACACCCCATCTATCATCTCTCCCCTGAATGGCTCTTCTGGCCTTGATGAATTTTCAAGCCATTTTTATTTGAGAGCACTGGGACATTCTCCTAACCTTTTAACAATATCTACCTGTCATGGATGTTGAGAAATTTCTGAAATGCAGGCTGTTAGCCTCTTTACTTCCAAATAACAAATGCTTGAAATGTATCAAGGTTATATGAGTACTTTGCCGTGAGATTGGGCAGGCAGGGAGAAGCCTGTTTGTTGATGCTAATAACATAGATATGTCCATAAGTGTACCTTCTCCCTGTTTGGCCCCACCAAGTGCCAGCTCAGGGAGAGACCTAAGGAGATGGCACCTTGTGAGCACTGTAACGCCATCAGACTCTATTGTACTCACTTGTTCCAAGGCACAGTGTAGCCCAACCTTCAACCTGGACCAAGAATCTGGACAATGCAATTCCCTTACTAGGAGTCATGGGACTTTCAATGGAAATGACTTTCAAAACCACCTAATCTTCCCCTTTATTTCACAGATGAAAGAGCTCAAACCAGGAAAGGCTGAATGAGTTACTCAAACCACAAGGCATTGTGTTACTAGAGCCTGGGGAGAGCCCAGATCTCCCACCATTCAGTCTAAAACTTGTCACTCTCTTGTGAGAAACTGCTGTCAATGGGCCCAACCTGTCAAGGTCTTTGCCTCATGTGAGACAGTGCAGCAGCTGCTGGAACCATGACAAACATGGTAAAGTGAAAAGGGAGAGGGAGAGTAGATAGCTGTGAAGTGATGATGCAGGTAATCAGCCTAGAGGTGGCTCAGGCCTGGCATGAATAAATTAACCCTTCCCTTTGATACTGGAAACTTTATCAATTCATTTGCTAATCATGCGTTAGCTAATGACTCAGCAATTCCGCTCTCCAGGATATACAGAGCAAAAAGAAGTGCTTATGACGACCAAAAGACATTACAAGAACACTTACTTCAGTTTTATTCACAAGAGCCCCCAAAAGTCTATTAACTTCAGAATGGGTCAAAATAAACTGTGGTCCATTCAGTTAAAGGAATGATATACTGTCATAAAAAAGAAAACCATTGTTCCAATCAACAACATAAGTGAATATTGTAGGCATAAACATTGAGCAAAAGGAGTTAGACACAGGACAATATGACATGATGTCATTTACATGATGGTCATGAGCAGGCAAAAGAAATTTGGGTGATAAACGACAGAGTAGAGTTGCCTTTATTTGTGGGGTTGGGGATGGATGGTGGTGATGTGACGATTGTACAATTATATGAATGTATTTAATGCCACTGAGCTATAAACTTAATAACAGTTAGGACAGTAAGGTATATGTTATGTTATTTTATTTTACTGCAGTAAAATAATTTAAGGGAAAAAGTAGAATAGGTAGATTGCCAAAATCCTCGTGTGTATTGCCAATAGCTATATGCTGAAACAATTTTCTCTTCTAGCTATAGGACATGATATAAGACATGTCCTTGACTACACTAAAAAGTGTCACTTTTAAAAACATTACCAACCTAGTAAAGAAAGTCCCTGTTGTAACTTGTTATTATTTTATGATAGTGGCCGAGCATTTTTCCACATACATATTAGTTTTTGGATTTCTTAACATGTGAGTTTATATTATTTGTCCATTTTCATACTGGTAAAAATCATCATTTCTAAAATGTTAATTTAATTATTTATCATATTTAAATGAACTACTATCTTTGCTTTTTAATTGACAAACCTTAAAAAGTATATTTAATTTTAGTTTGGCTGTGTAACCTTCTTTGCAATTTTGTATTCTGCTAATTATGATTTTTTACTTTAAATTGCTTTGTATCTAAGTTAATTATTCATCTTTCAGGTTTGTTCTCTGTTTTCATAAATGCTATTATCTGAGTCTCTCTGAATATTCTTTTCTGACCATTGTATCACTTCATATAATCCTTATTGTTATCTCCCCTTAGTTCTCTCAAAAATCATCCTCTCTGCATTATCTTTTTAATGATTATAAAACTACTAGAAGGACAACCAGAAACAGCAATAGTCAGGATGAGGAGTATCCACATCATTTTTCCTGGACACCCTGTGTTCACTTTTCTAACTTCCTTGCCTTCCAGAGCAGCTCTCCACCCCTTAAGGAGCCATTCACCAGACCCCTAGTGATAGCTGGGGTCATGATGCCAATGTCTCTGCATTCAGACCTTGCAGGAGACCTGTGAGTTAATGCAGAAGATTCTGGGCACCACCATTCACTTTGGGGCAAGCTGAACCAACCAAGTCCCATCGGGAAGGAAGGAAAGGTTGGTAGGAGTTCATGCTTGGAAAGCATCCTCCTCTAACTGCCTTCTCTTGAGGCTGTGGGCCTCTCTGGTGGTGCAGGGGTTAAGTCTCAACACTATGAAGCTATCAGCAGCCACTGCTGCACAGCTTCAATTCCCCCCCTACACCACCCCCCCACCCATGACCTAGTTGATACAGCAGACCTCTCCTGTCATGCCCACTGCTCCCCTCAGCAGTGTGTTTCAGTGGATCTGCCTATTCTGCTCCCCACTCTGTCTCTGGTGAGTTCCCCTCACTCCCCACACCTCTGGCTTATACCCCAGTTCTTGTATGCACAAATAAATAAAAGTATATCTTAAAAATAAAACTTAGAAATCAGGGTTGCCGCACCCCTATAACAGCTCATCCTTCCTTTCTTGTACCTTGAATCAAAGATTGTATTCAATCTTATTCAACTCTGTTCAGCTCCACCCTGGAGGCTCTGGTATTTCACGTGTGTTTGCAAAATAGTTTATTCATATGAATCAAGCTCACCCACTTTTATAAAAAGCAGGCTTATGGTGATGGAGACAGAAACCTTAGGTGATTAGTGATCATTGTTACTAATCACAAAGTTGGCAGAGATCTGATCATCATTGTGTCTCAGTCTCCCTGCAGACCCATGTCTGCTTTGGGGATGAGGGTGGAAGAAAAACAAACTGTAATTAGTAAACCCCGACTTTGTGATTAGTGAAAAGATCCAAAGAGAAATCTTGGATATAACTTCAGATGTCCCTAATTCTTGGTTTTCTCATCCCTAAGGAAAGGGATAATACCTACTTATCTTGCTCAGACATGTAACATAAAAATGTGCCTTGCTATGTTATGAAAATTTCAGGAGAATTCTTAAATTATTAACTTCAAAGATACTTTGAAAAAAAGTTAATAGAATAAAAAAATGACTAAAATAAAAGTATACATATTTTTGTTGCCCAGTAAACTGCATACATCAATCTCTGTTCCACATAGGAGAACCCCTTTGTTTTTCCTCCGAGCAGACAGGGGTCCGCAGGGAGACTGAGACATAAGGATGATCAGATCTCTTCCAGAGGAGCCTGAGTTGACTCCAGGAAAGAGCAGCAGAAGTGGAAGGAGAGAGAAGGGGAGAGGACTCCTCATGGGCAGTGGGAGTGAGTTGGTAAGTCACAGAGAAAAGCTGCTGAACTCTGCATCCGTCTCAGCTGAGTAACATCATTTCAGTAGATGTCATGTCGCTGTAATATGGATGAGGAAAAAAATTGATTTGGGGCCACTGTCTATATGGAGTTTGCATACTCCCCAGTGTCTACATGGGTTTTCTATGGATACTCTGGTTTCCTTGAGTTGGGTTCATTGGTGTGTCTCAGTTGTGCAGTCAGGAGAAGTGTGAGTGATGTGCCCAGTGATGGAAAGGCACCCTGTCCAGGGCTGGGTGACCGGCTTGCTCCTGAGTTGCTGGGTTAACCTCTGGCCACCTGCACCCCTGAACTAGAGTTAATGGGATGGAAAAGATAGGAATGAATGAATGAATGAATGAATGAATGAATGAATGAATCCATGTCATAGGGATTTAATTTTTGTTTGTCTCAATGAGCCTTTGATCAAACTGGTTTTATTCTATGTTACTTGTTACTGTTTCCAAGAAACCTATCAATGTTACCACATGAGGACTTACTGTATAGACTGCAAACATTTGCTGCATGTATATTGCATCTATATTGCAGAGAGGGAACCAGGGTTAATTGTAAAGTCTGAGGATACATTCTGGAGAATGGAGGCACAAGGGAGATAGGAAAGTTCCACAAATGTTTCCATACTGTTGTATTTCAGTAGATGTCAGTTATATCAGTCAGTATTCTCCAGAGAAACAGAATAGTGGGAGATGAGAGAGAGAAAAATTTATTTCAAAGAATTGGCTTGTGTGAGGGCTGGCACGTCTGGGATCTGCAGGTTGGGCTGGCAAGCTGGAAATGCTGGTGCAGAAGCTAAGGTTGTAGTCTTGAGTAGAAATTCTTCTCAGAGAAACTGCAATTTTATAATCAAGGTCCTTCAATTGATTATTGAGAATAACTTATGTATCTTCCTCTGATTAGCAGTGAAAGCCACATGGAGAGTATGACTTTACAGTAACACCGTGATTATCGTGTTTTTGAATAACTGGATGCCACTGCCTAGCCAAGTGAACACTGAAAACGGACCATCACTCCACTATCAGTTAACTCTTCTCTCCATTTCTGTCACTGAATTGTTTCTTTGCATAAGATCCTGACCCGAACTTGAACCACATAGCCCAATGGGACAGATTCTGATAGTGCAAAGTCTTACACATGCTACCCCAGGCTTACTGCCACTCCATGTTTTAGAAGGGACTGTGCAGGCCCTCCCTGGTGGCGCAGCGGGTTAAAGCACAGCACAAAGAGGCTTAGACCACTTCCGCATGAGTTCGATCCCACCTGCCCCAGAGGTGACCACATGGCGCGGCAGACCTCTCCTGACCTGCCTGCTGCTCCTCTCAGCAGTGTACTTCGTCGATCTGCCTGTTCTGTACCCCACTCTGTCTCTGGTGAATCCTCCCACCTTCCGCATCTCTGGCCTGTACCCCAGTTCTGTACAAATAAATAAAACTTTTTTAAAAATTAAAAAAAAAAATGGGACTGTGCAAAACATTTTTGTTGATTAAAATTGCAGTGGGAGCAGAGAAAGAAAAAATAATTGGATGGGTTTTTCTGTCCTTAGAGATTTCTGGGAAGGGGCCTCTCTCTGAGAATGAGCAAGCTGAATGTGTGCATTCCGGAATGAAAAGCTGGTCCAAAGAAAGGGGGAAAAGACCTTGATGCTTGACATTTCAGCCACAGTAACTTACATTTGTGCAGCCGGCCAAAGTGCTATTCATTTATAAATAGAAACACTTCCTAAGAAGAAAAGGGGACTGGGTCAGGCTCTGGGAAGCAACAGATCCCAGCAATGGAGTAAAGGGAAACATGCAAGAGGCTTCTTGGACAGCCTGCTCAGCCCAGGCAGATTCTCCTATAGGCAATATTAGTCTTGTGTTCTTAGGTCCTGAATGTAGGCTGTGGCTCAAAGACCCTTTTTACTAAGCAGCTTGACAAGAGGGAAGAGAGTCACCTCCTATGCCCTCCCCAATCCTCACCCATGTCCTAGGAAACCACTTCTCCCACTCACGTGCTGACCATCGATTGCCCACATGGACTGTTGACTTCCAAGAGTAGAAGATCTGTGTAGTAAAGAGGAAGATTTCCCCTCCCCAAGTAATGAGCTATAAACTGAATCGAGAGCATGGAAAATACAAGCCTGGCCAGCCCACAAGTCAATCTTAATGATCCCTGAAAAGAAACCATCAGTAAACCCCAGGTGGTGAGCTGGAAGCCTGCAGGTACAGCTATAAAATACCAGGTGGGGAAGGTGACATGGAAAGGCTCATTTCACCTGGGGTGCAGCTCTGCTTCTTTCTTTCACGGACCACTGTCCCTGCCTCCTGTCTGCTGTGATGTGTCTAACCTGCACACATTAGGAATTTGGAACCGATCTCAGGCTGTGATGAAACTTATCAATCACTTACAAGACCATCTCCATGACTGCGTTCCCTGTATGTTCCCAGACAGGGCTTTAATTATCAACAAAATCCCCGCAAGAAGTGCCAGCCTTCTCCCAGCAGAATAGCAAATGGTTAAAGCAGCAGAGAACAAGCAAATGAAGAATTCTTGCCAACTTCCCTTCCCTCCTTCACTTCATCTCTTCTCCATTGTTTTCTCTGGCTTTTCAAAGTTAAGATGGGGTGAGGGTACCCAGTTGTTGCCCACTGCCACTCCCCTCCTTACCTCCTTACCATCTTCTCCCAAGTAGAGGAGAGGAAGACTATTTGACCACCAAGGAGAGCTGGTGGTCTTATGTGGACTACGCAGATTGAATTTTCCAAAAATTATTGCAACAGTATTTCTGGTAGTTCTAGATGCAGTCACTTTTACATCTAGAATTTCCACACTTCCCATTAAGAAGCAAGGTCTACTTTCCCTCCCCTTGAAGCCAACTGGGACTTCATGGTAACCTCAAAGAGTAGAATGGAGCAGAAGAGATGCTAGTGACTCCAGAAAGTAGGTCATCAAAAGCACTATAGCCTCTGTTTCATTCTTTCATTCTCAAGATACTAAACATGGAAGCCCGCTACCATGCAGTGAGGAAGCCCCAGATCACATGGGGAGCCCATATGCTCCAACTAAAGTGACAGCTAAGATCCCAGCTTCCAGCTAGCACCAACCACCAGCCCTGTGAGTGAGTGACACTTGATTTCAGCATTTAGGAAGTGGAGCAGAGATGAGCTATCAATCTGAGCCCCACCCAAATGACCAATGTGTAGTGAAATGATTAAAGTAGTGTTTTGAGTCATGAAATTATAAGATAATTTTATTGCAACTATGGCAGCAACTGCAGCATTTACTCTCAGACATTTGGAATCTAGGGGTCTGGATAAACTCCTCAGCCACTAAGTCAGTCTCCTCCAAGCCAGTCTCAACTTTGTCTTTCCATGAATATCCCCCCTGAGAGGTTAATGCTTTCCCATGCTGACTTAGTCTGAAACTCTGGGTTTGTAGATTCTTCCATCCTCTTTTCCCTGCCCACTAAATTAGTCTCCATCAGGGCTGGAGTTTGGCCCGGCACCCTGGCTTTGTTACCTAGAAACTTAGGTTCCTTGCTTTATTCTGACCCATCTCTGCTCTGGGATATACTCACCTGTATGCAGTCCAGTCCCTGTCACTCCGAGACACCCACCCCATCACATTGTGCATGATGGTAGCCACTGTGCCTGGCCTCTCACTAACCCTGGCAAGCGTGGCTCACTCAGAAGACCTCATGAAAGCTTCTGCTTATTGCAGGACCAGAAATTCCATGCTTAAGTATGTTTCTTGCCAGGTGGTGATGCCTCCGGAATGGGCTTTATAAAGGGACTGATTTCCCAGGTGTTCCTTAGTGTCCCTTCCTGGTGAACGGTACAGCTTCTGGAAAATCTTCACTAAAGACAAAAGGGTAGTTACGACCATGTCCCTGGCCTGTGTCTGGGGTCGTTGGTGCCTTTTGGAGAAAAGGACAATGATAGGAGACCTCCTTATGCTTCTTCCTCTCCTCAGGTGGAACAGTCCATGGGGTCCTGAGGTTATGGATAAATATCAGAAACAAGCAGTACAGGTAATCGCCAAAGGTTTTTAAGGTAGTGTGATACCTATATGAAATTTCTTTATTTGAGCATGAGAATGAAGGTTTTTCCTTTTTTTTAGGAACAAAAATTTTAATTCATACATCATTAGTAGGTATGTACCTTCAACTATTGATCTGAAAATGGGGAACATTGCCATAGGATTACAGATAAGAACTTGTCATTTCCCTCTGGAAGCCAAGGGCTTGCCTTGGGACCTTGGAGTAGATTGAGATTGAATTTGTAGTCCAGACCCAATCACACCGGAAGTTGATAATTTTAAAATGGGTACTTCAAGCCCTGTGGACAAAGTGTGGCTCAGATTTAATGCATCATAATCATAAGCCTAATTTACTAAATAAGGAGAGGCACTTTGCTTTATTTCTTATGTACTTATTGCCATTAACTCTCTGTAAGCTCCCTCTTAGGCCAGCATGTCTGCTTCTTAGTGAAATGGACTGAGGGCAGGAGGGACAAAGGATGACACACATCTAGAGTGCTGTCCTTTGCCTTGGGGCTATCTGGCCTGCTCCATGAGTAATTCAAATCATAGAGACCAAGAGTGAAAACTGTGGGGCAGAAACTGAGTTATCAAGGACAGACAAAGACATAGAATCAGGGATAAAAAAAGTACACCTGAAACTCTCTTTGCATGCTAGCTGCAACTTGTCCAAAGAAAATTTGGTTGGCAAAGGGCAGGCTGAAGATGGAGTTAGAAATTATAAACCTTGAAATGCAAATGAAATACAGCAGAAGAACCTCAAGAACTTCCAGGGGCCATTTGCGCTGGAAGGATGGGGAGGACGCCACTCCTTTCTCTTGCCTTCAGCGCTGACTGTGAGCTCCAAAGCTGGGCACTTCCCTCAGGAGTTCAGTGGGATGAACTGTGGTGAAGAAATAGCATTTTGATGGCAAATGTATCTTTGATTTGGTGCTACTCTAAGCTGGAGCTATTCCATAATAACTTTAACACGGTGATATGCAGAATCCTGTGGTGTAGGCTGGCAGAAAGTTGAATACTCAAGTGATACTTTAAATATACTTTTCAAAGACATATGTTTGCAAGTCCCTCAATCCTTTCATTTCTTTTATCCTTTGAAATCCAAAGCAGGAGTTTTGTGATCAAATAGCATATTCTCTT
The DNA here is from genome assembly GCF_000260355.1 of Condylura cristata. Classification (NCBI taxonomy): domain Eukaryota; kingdom Metazoa; phylum Chordata; class Mammalia; order Eulipotyphla; family Talpidae; genus Condylura; species Condylura cristata. The sequence continues at coordinate 62,276,177 of NW_004567106.1, forward strand.
TAAAAACACTAATCTCATGCTAAATGTTTCTTGTCCTCTTCCTACAAAGTGATCATATTATGAAGAATAACATTGCAAGAACCCTTCTTAATTTGTCCTTAGAAAGATGCAACTCTCAGATGAAGCCTTAAAATGACATTGCCTTTTTTTTTTTAGATTTTTTTAAAGATTTATTTATTTATTCATACAGAACTGGGGTACAGGCCAGAGATGCAGAGGGTGAGAGGATTCACCAGAGACAGAGTGGGGTACAGAACAGGCAGATGGACAAAGCATACTGCTGAGAGGAGCAGCGGGCGGGTCAGGAGAGGTCTGCCACGCCATGTGGTCACCTCCGGGGCAGGCAGGGATTGAACTCATGCAGAAGCGGCTTTAGCTTCTTAGTGCTGTGCTTTAACCCGCTGCGCCACCAGGGAGGGCCCAAAATGACATTGCCTTTAAGAGCCAGATATTCTTAGGAGCCAAAGTTCTTCCTATAGTGGATTTCTGTCTGGGGCAGGACTCTAAGTGTGAATGTATACAGGCATCACCTGGTTAGTTCTTAGATGTGTAAATATCTGGTCCCATCCCCAGAGATTATGGATCACATAGGTTTCAGGTGGAATCCTAAGCATCTGCCTTTATTTACTTATTTATTTATTTACTTTAAAAGATTTGTTTATTTACACATACAAGAACTGGGGTACAGGCCAATGATATGGGGTGTGAGGGAATTCACCAGAGGCAGAGTGGAAAGCAGAACAGGCAGATGTATGGAAATACACTGCTGAGAGGAGCAGCAGGGAGACAGGAGAGGCCTGCTGCGCCATGTGGGTCAGCTTCCTAGCCGGGGATTGAACTCGTGTTGCAATGGCTGCAAATAACTTCATAGCAGTGCACTTTAACCAGTTGCACCAGGGAGGGCCCGCATCTGCCTTCTTTCAGAATCTCAGGCAATCCTCTGGTGGTCTGAGGACCATCTGTTGATCCAGTGGTTAAAACCTCCCTGGCAGCCTTCCTGCCCTCCTATGGTACAAACCTTATAACATTTGCCTTTCCCCTGCGACTTGGCTTTTCAGTATTGACTATTTCCTGAGGGTATATAATGACTTATTAAGACCCAATTTTTATTTTTCACTATGTTCTGTAGGGCCGGACTCAAGATTGAAATAGCTTTGAAGGTGCAAGATTTTAGGTCAGTTTATGTTTAAAGTCTAAACCAGAACATAATTTTGATGCAAAGTGCCATGCTCCTTTGCTAAAAGCTGCTTAGGGATTCTGAGCTTAGAGCTATTCACCAGAATGGGAAGATGAAAATCCAGCATGGTGGGAAGGGTGATTCTGGGTTCTTTGCTGAAATTTCATCCTCTATTTCAATAAAGCATATTTTTAAGTTTTACTTTATTGGTTCAACATTGGTTTATGCTTATGTTTATAAGTATAGGACCTTCCTTCAAATGCTGTGACCACGTCACATGGACCACCAAACACCCACAGTCCTCCAACCCAATCCATTGTGCTCCCTCCCAACTCTGTCCTCCTCCCTGCCTCTCCCCCTTTTCCTCTTTCCCCTTCTTCATCGTCCCCTCAGCCTCAGTTCTATAGTGAGCTAGTAAAGCAGTTTTACTGTTAAATGGTGGAGGGGACGTATAAAGCCTGTTTGGCTAAAGTGTCACTTTTGAAAACATTGTGATAGGCCAGTCCATTCATTCAGCACCCATGTTCCTCTGAACTTGTGTGAGTAACCAGGTTGGCCCAAAATCTCAACACTGAAAAGTTCATACCATCCTGGTTCAAGAGCTCGTAGTTTTGGGCTTAATGCTGCATCCAAAATGTTTGTACTTCTTTTATGAGTTTCCACTGGTCTTCTGCTCTCCCTGGGCTTCCTGGGTGGAAGCAGAATCCAGCTAAACTGAGAGGAATCACAAATCTTGCTTGACATCAGTCCCTTCTGAAAGAGGGTGACTAAAGCTGAGAAAGTGGATGTTATTCTGGAACTATTGGGAATGAAGTGAAGAAAAGGGTGAGGTCTTGTTCCTTCTGACTAGTAAGGGTCTGGGCACACAGAGGGAGGAGAACCAGGAAAATGGAGGGTCAGGAATGACTGGGGAGGGGGTGGGGGGGATTTGCTCATCTGACATCCTTTACTCCTTTGGGAATGGAATTTCTCTTTTCTGTGAGTAACTCTTTGCATGTTCCTCCTCCTGTTTCACCTCTCCCCAGGTGAAAGGCAGGGGGGCACTTGGTTCAGGGAGAGACAAGGAACCCAAGAAGCCAACCAGAAACTTCCCCAGCACTTTTCTGCCACAGTGCACCACCAGCAGGAGGGGGTTTTGTATATGGGTGCTATATTATCACCACATTCGAAGAACCTGCCTGAGAGAGAGACAAATAGATGGAGCCCTGGTGATGTTATCTGAATTCATTTATGCCCAGATTTATGTCTTTGTGCATACAAGAGCTGGGGTACAGGCCAAAGGTGCAGAGGGTGAGAGGGTTCCCCAGAGACAAAGTGGAGAGCAAACAGGCAGATCTGCTGAAATATACTGTGGAGCGGAGCAGCAGGAGAGACAGGAGAGGTCTGCTATGTGGTGATGTGGGTCAGCTTCCTGGTGAGAGGTGGAGGGTAGGAGGTGGAGGGGTGTGGGGATCGAACTTGAGCTGCAGTGGCTGCAGGCATCTTCACAGTGCTGAGACTTAACCCCTTGTGTCACCAGGGAGGCCCCAAGTGTGATTTTTAAGTAAGCCAATAAAACTCTTCTCCTGTGGTGTTTTCTCTCTGGTTCTCTGGGGGTGGCTTTTTGTCACTTGCAACTCAAAGAGCCTGGCCTGTTAGAGATTGCACATTTATCCTTGGGATTTATGGGCTGACAAGGTACACACAGTTGGGCTCTGTCCAGAGTTCCTTTCCAGCATGTTCACGCACCCCCTGCTGCATGTGCTGTGCTGAGGGCTAATGCCTGTGACCTTAGTTGACAGAGAAGCTTCATCCTGAGGTGCCCTGGAAGTTACATCCTGTCCAGGGCTCAGCCAGGCTAGACCACTTCCTTGTTCAGCTCCTTGTCCACATACTGCTTCTTTGGCTTCCTTACATATTTTCTGAAGAGCTCCCTTAGCTCACTCCTCCCCATCCCTGAATACCTGTCTCAGTCTCTTCCTTGAGGAAACACAAGCTAACTGCGCAGTATTTAAAAAAAAAAAAGTGTGCCCTTTAATCAGAGAAATCTATAAATGGTTAACATTTGGCATTTATAATATAAGATATAAAATTTAAAATATATAATATGGTTAAAATTTTAAAAAATAAAAAGGCTTTTACTGATAAACAGTAATCCTTTCACAACCCTCTCCACTCCCACCAGAGAGGCAATCACTCTTGCTTCTTCTAATTCTCTTAGTGTTTATCTCAAAGATTAAAGAACATGCATAATTTGCTATCTCCATCTTACACATCTGTTGACTTCATTTCTCCCTCCATCTATACCATCATATTATGTCTGAACTCTTGGTTAAATCAATGCATTTTTTATATAATAGGAATTAGGATGACCTATAACTGTATTTTCTCAAATGTGAAAGACCAGCAATTGCAAGGCATACCATTATTTTACAGACTAAAAAGAAGAAAATGTATTGCCAGCTAAGCATCCCATGCCCTCAATTACAGGATGCATCCCAGTTTCAGAAATAATATGGTAAACACCATGCTTTGTCAGTCCACACCCCCTACACACAATCCTTGGAACACAGTGAGTGGTCAGTAAGGGATGGCGGAATGAATATGCAAATATTGTATATTATTATTTATTACTGAGCTAAACAGTGCTGCACAATTTGAGTTTTGTGTAACCCATCTGTCTAGTTTTCTAGAAGCATTTTTATGAGTATTTTCTAAAGGTTTCAACATTGCCGTCATGTAGCCATTCATAATATTCTTACATGCTTAAACGTACCACTTCCGTTTCCTCCCTAGAGACAGCATCTGAGGCTTTCTAGTGCCCCATTCTCATACTGTTTCACCCTGGGTGCCCTTTTCTGCTCCCTTGGGTTGGTGTTTCCTTTGCCCTTGATTCCAGACCTCCTCTTCCTGTTGGGGTTATGACCTTGTTCTTATGGCACTTCTCCTTTGCCTTCCCGAGAAAGGTCTTTTTCTTTTTCTCTCCAAATTCAGTCACATTCTGAAGTACTGGGGGTTTAGATTCAGCACATACATTTGGGGAGATACAATTCAACCCCTAACAGATGACAGAGGCACTCTGGGGGCCACATAGACTTTCAAAGTTACTGTATGCTGAGGAAGAAAGTACTGTGAGATCTCTGGAAAGATGAAGCCGTGCAGCCTAGAGATGGCGAAGAATTTTAGAGGGTTTCTTCTGGAAGCTGTATAGAGAATGAGCTGGAGCATGAAGCTTGTGGGGATAAAACTAAGCCCTTGAGGTCCCAGGGACTATGGTGGAAGATTATGGAGACCTGGGTGGTATGGGTGGTGTGGTAACATAGACCTGAAGCAGGGGGCCCTATACCTCTAAATCATACACAGTGTTGTAAACCAATTCTACCTCCATTCAAAAAAAAAAGAAGCCTCCTTTTCCCCATAGTTTTATTGAAATTTAAAGGACAGGTAACTGAAAAATTGTAAGGGGAGGGTATTGATTGGATAGAGTTATATATTGCACAATGCTCACCGCCACAGCCTTGGTTGAAACCTCCAGTCCTTCCCAGCAGAATTACCTTTTGTTTTTATGGTATAACTTTCATGATTTACTCTCTCTCTTTTTTTTTTTTTAAAGATTTATTTATTTGTACATACAGAACTGGGGTACAGGCCAGAGGCTCAGGGTTGGTGAGAGGCTTCACCAGTGACAGAGTGGGGAGCAGAACAGGCAGATCAACAAAGTACACTGCTGAGGGGAGCAGCGGGTGGGCCAGGAGAGGTCTGCCGTGCCATGTGGATCTCCTCCGGGGCAAGCAGGAATCGAACTCATGAGGAAGTGGCTTAAGCTTCTCAGTGCTGTGCTTTAACCCGCAGCGCCACCAGGGAGGGCCCCATGATTTACTCTCTTAATACTGTCAAATATACAGCAGTGTTATGTCCTCTAATCACCACACTGTCATTAGACCCCAGAACTTAACCATCTTGTTTTTGCCCTTTGGCCAACCCCTGCCCCTAGGAATCACCATCTACTCTTCAGTTGAAAAAAGCCTCGTTTTTGCTCTGGAGGGAAAGCAAGACAGGCTGAAACTGAGATGTCAGTAAAGAAGGAAAAGCAAACCAAAACCCTGGGTTGTTGGAAAACCCACAATGCATTTTGAAAAAATGAAGAAAATACATCTTGTCTTTTCCAGCATCCCAATATTTTTATTTATTTATTTGATATTATAATAGTTTATTTTTACATCATTCTGTGCCTTTTTCCATCTCAGTTGTAATCCCTGTGGGCTTCCCTCAGCAAATCACCCATGTGCCATCACCATCGTTCAGTGCATTTCCCTCCCCACAGTTTTTGATCCCATTCCCCATTCCAAATGTCTCTGGTCTATAGTTGTTCATTATTCTTATTATTTCTTCCCCTGGCCCTTTATGCTCCTGCTATGAGTGAAACCATCTGGAATTTTTCCTTTTCTTTCTGGCTTATCTCACTAAGCATGATCCCTTCCAGCTCCATCCATGTTGCTGCAAAAGGCATGTGTTGTTGCTGTTGTTGTTGTTTTGGTTGCTGAGTAATATTCCATTGTGTATATCTATCACATCTCATTAATCCAGTTATCTACTTTTGGGCGTTTGGGTTGATTCCATGTCTTCCCTATTGTAAACAGAGCAGCAATAAACATGGGGATGCAGGTGTCCTTTTGAATCAGTGTTTTTGTGTCTTTTGGGGAGATACCTAGGATTGGGATTGCTGGGTCATATGGAAGTTCCATGTTCAGCAGTTTGAGAAACCACCAGTTTCCCATAGTGGTTGTCCTAGTTTGCATTCCCACCAGCAGTGCAGGAGAGTTCCTTTTATTCCACATCCTTGCCAACATTTGTTGTTGCTAGTTTTTTTAAGATGTGCCATTCTCAGTGGGGTGAGGTGGTATCTCATCATGATTTTCATTTGCATTTCCCCTTATTACAAGTGATACAACCCAATATTTTAAGGCAAGAGAATCTGAAAGACTCTGACCAATGGTACTAGGGGGGAGGGAAAAGGCCTTCAAGCCTTCAAGTTTGGAAAACTGGATGATGGGGCAATCAGTCTTTTTGGAATCAGTCAGTTCAAGAGCAGAGAGGTAGGAGAAGATGTGCTCAGTTCCAGAAGTCGGCTCTCAGTGACTGGCTACTGCAATGGATTATTTGTAGGTGGTCCCTATGGACACTACTAGACTTTTCGGTATTGCTTCACCTTCCAGGCTCTGCAAGTATGCCTTCACAGCCCCTGGCAGTGGGCAGAGCCAGGTGATTGTCGCTGACTGATATTAATTTAATTGTTTGACCACCTAGGAAGAATCAAGAAGGGGGCAATTTTGCTTCCTTCCCTCCAATCACCCATTTCTACTGAGAATACTTGAAAGTACCACTGTTTTCCAACCCCAGCATGAATTGCTTGAGACAGGCGTGAAGCTCGGAGCTGCTTTTTAAGATCCAGGAGTGCCTGAAACAGTGTTAGGTAGGCATAATACTTATTTAATAATTATTTGTGGTCCGGGTGCTCAATAAAAACATTATTATTGTTAGCATTGTTTCTACTTTTAACGACGGAGATGGTAATAACCTCCCAGCAGTCTGTTTTAAATAGGTTCGAGACACTGAAATACAATTTTAACAGTGTCTTCCATCAGCTTGCTCCCTGGAGAGATGAAATGAGCTCATAATGAGATTCCGACAATGAGTCAAAAAGCAGAGGCGATGAGCAGCGGGTTTTGCTGCAGTCGACATAGCTGTTTCAGAGCCAGGCCCCTGCCAGGGGGGATGGCACCACGGCAAGAGACCACCCACCCCAGCACTTACTGTTCCTTGGCCAGACACCCTGCAACTATTGCAGGCCTGGAAGAGAATGGGTTGTCTCTTTGGAACACACGTAGAGTGCTCCCCAGCTTATGGAGAACACAGGCACCTCTGAACCCCACACAAATAACAGATTGATTGCCAGCCTCCACAACAGGTTATTTTCTCATTAAGAGATGGTACAAAGACTCATTTTGAGATTCTGTTGCTAAGAGGTTTGACTGACTTGATTTTAAAGTACAGGTTAATGCCATCTGGTGTTTATAAGCTTTGGTGATGGAAGTATTCGTTCAGTAGAATCTGGACCAGAGGTGGTCAAATGAATAATTGAAGGGGCGGCGGGGGTGGGGGTTGAGGGGGAGAGGTTCATCAACCCCCTGTGTCACTCGCATTTCATCAGGAACAGGAGTGGAGAGAACAGGAAAAGCTGGCCTGGAGAGAAGGGCTCCCACTGCAGTTCTCTGGCCTTCACTCATGGTTCTGCTCTTCTCCATCCAGGATCAACCTGGGAAATGTTCCAGCGACAAGCTTTCAGAATGCTGGTAACTCCAGTTTCTACTCTTTTGTTCCAACCTTTCCACCTCCTCGGCTAGAGAGGCCAAAGTGCTTCTTCACACTAGTTGAAGATCCAAGGTAAATAAATGCACACCCATTGCCCCAGCACTTCTGTGACCTGCAGCATCCTATTTTTCAAAACTGATTTTTTCTTAATATATCTTTGCTATCTTCCTCCAGCGATATGTTATGTATCCTCTGCCAGTGCAGTTCCAGGGACACTAACTTACCTCTTCATAGCTTGTTAAGTGAATCCCCTATAGCTGGACAAAGAGTTTTTTTAAGTTTTTACAGTCAAGAACAAGGCTGCTGATTGTCCTGGATTAAGTGAGTTTTGTTTTTTTTTTTTAAAGATCTATTTATTTATGTACAGGCTGGAGGTGCAGAAGGTAAGAGGATTCACCAGAGATAGAGTGGGGAGCAGAACAGGCAGATCGACAAAGTACATTGCTGAGGGGAGCAGCGGGCGGGTCAGGAGAGGTCTGCCACGCCATGTGGGTCACCTCTGGGGTTGGCAGGAATCGAACTCATGCTGAAGTGGCTTTAGCATCTTAGTGCTGTGCTTTAACCCATTGCGCCACCGGGGAGGGGGGGCTCAATTTATTTTTATATTCAAGTGCAGCCTCATTTCTGGATATGTGTAATGTCACTAGCTTCTCGACAGCTTTTCTCTTGCCTGGGGAGGTTGGTGGCCTATATAGGCCGCCTCCCCACTTGAGATCATGTTCCCCAGTTGAGATCACTTGTGCACTTTATGGTATCTACTCCCTGCCTCCCAATAAGAACAACAACAACAAAAAAAAACCTACCCAGGTAAAATAATCCAACTTGGAAAGTATTGGTCAGTAACATTTTGGCCGATTTTGTGATAACACAGAAGAGAGCCATACTGCAGTTCAGTATGCAAATTTTAGAAAATATCACCTTTAATGTCCTCTTAGGACAGAGTGGCCTGCCTCTGCCACTGCTAAGCCAACTCTTTTTATCTTTGCCCTCTCCCAGGCAACCCCCACATGTTTTACCCCCATGCAACAATTTAAATGTTCTCTCATCTGCTTCAATTTGTATGCATACCAAGAACCTCCTGGCAGCTTTCATAGGAGATGGGATTGAAGGGGACACTTCCTCTGTCACATCTTGCAAATAGGGTTGTTAAATGAGCAGTAAGCACTGAGATCTGGAGAGTTTGGTCTCAGATGAGATGTGGGTGAGTCCTGTCTGATGCTAGCAAGAGCTTCTGAGTCCTGGAAGAAGATAGGGACTGCAAATTCAGAGATTTGGAGGGCAACTCTTACCCTTCCCTCCTAGATGAAATGGATTAAGAACACCACCTCTAACTCCCCTGCAAAGTGGGAATGGAGATGAGACTGCATTAGAGGGAATTAACATAGCCTGTGTAATTGCATCATTTGGCTGACATTCTGTGATTCCCTTTCCAGCCTTAAACTTCTAGTGGTTTCCATTTGTAGTCTTTGTCTTCTCTCCCCATTATGGCCCAAGAAAAGCCTGAGACAGCCTGCGAACATCTGAGCTTCTGGAGTTATCAGCATATATATATCCCTGTCAGTCAAGTGCAACGTTTGTCTTATTAGCCTTTTCTCTCTGCCGCTCTTATTGCTAAGAAAAACATTGCATTGAAACCAGAAATCATCTTTTTTTTTTTTTCTGTTCCTGGTATTAGTTCTCCTCCTGAGAGTGTATTTCCCAAGGTTTCTAAGGAAAGTGCAAGAAATAATAGTAACATTGGCAAATTGAATTACATCCTAGTGCAATGAGGAGGAGTCTTAGGGAGAAAATTGTAATAAGAATGAGCTATCTTTTGTTATTTTTAGCAAGAGTGTTTCTTGAAGAGGATTTCACCAATTTAGCCACACCGGCAGGCACAAATACATAGGTGAGCCAGAGTGGAGGGTAGGGGTGAAATTGAAAGTCAAGTTATATTCAGAGGATGGTGTTTCTCTTCCCTTTCTTCTGTTTTGTTCTGATTTATTGTGGCAATGATGGGAAGGAAATGATCTTCCATCTGGACATTTGTTGCAGTGAAGAGAGAAACAAACAAGGGTGGGTGTAATTTTTCTTTGATGCCAAATTCTTTTGCAAATTTTTTCAAAGGACAGTGATCTACTTTGTTTTGTCTTCAGAAAACTCATCTCAAACGTCTTCAAAGCCCTTAGCATTGCCTTAAGAATATCCAGAAATTTCCTACGCTTGGATCTGAGTTCTGACTTTCCAAAATCTCTTTCTAGCCCATCACTTCCCTACTGATAGACCTGTTGATTCCATAACATGCCAGTACACAAATCCATCTGTCAGGATGGCACGGTGCCCTCTCTGCAGGATGACATGCCAACGTTCACCCGCCCCCTGTGCCAGCCACAGTGGCATTAGCAACAATGCCCTGCATGACACAAAAAACTGTATACCATTCAGCTAGATGGTCTTCTCAGGGAAAGCACAAGCTGCCAAAAGAAGAACACTAATGCTCGTATGGCAAGTCACGCATGACCCCTTTCAATGGAGACCCTACGGGTCCTACGGAGGAGGTGGGCCTGTCTGTCTGTGATTGGCCGCGGGTGAGATGGGCCTGTCTGTGATTGGCCGCGGGTGAGATGGGCCTGTCTGTGATTGGCCGCGGGTGAGATGGGCCT
>NW_004567106.1:62286446-62315490 GCF_000260355.1 Condylura cristata
CTGTGATTGGCCGCGGGTGAGATGGGCCTGTCTGTGATTGGCCGCGGGTGAGATGGGCCTGTCTGTGATTGGCCGCGGGTGAGATGGGCCTGTCTTTGATTGGCCGTGGGTGAGATGGGCCTAGTCTGCACATACAGCTACTGTAATGGAGAGCGATTGCTCAGCCCTAGGAGTGCATACTCCGGAAAGGAAATCTACCCATTATGACAACACCCATAAGTAACCAACTATGTGATGTGCCAAGGACTGAGAGGTTTCCTGGCATGTAGAATTTTCACTGGTAAACATAGAAAGTCTCAAGTACTGGGATGAGCTGCTCACCCTACCTGTGTCCCCATCGCAGGCCCCACCAGGCAAAACCTCCTGGTACTTTGTCTCCATCCAGCCCTGTGTCTATGTCCATGTTCGTGCTAGGATGCACTTAATTGACTTCTGTCTTAGGTACTACCTACCTCTCCCTGTTGACTTCAAACAGAAAGCAGTCTTTCTTTCTTTCTTTTTTTTTTTTTTTTTGGACCATATAGGATTATGTGAAGACAGTGCAGTATCTGACAGGGAGAGAATTTCTCTCCAGTTTGTTACTGGGTTGATAAACATATTATCCGATGTGGAAACACCACAAATTTTTTGGACTCACACGATCAGAAAGCCTATTCTCTTTAAATCAAGTTTGTCTGTTGTGGGTAGTGAGCTCTTCCATTGAATTCCACAACTATTCCTGGAGTGCCTGTGTCATCATTTGTTTTAGAATGGCTAGAATGGAAGAAGGTAGAAATGGGAAAAATATCTGACATTATTATTACCCCCAATTATGCACTCCTAAACATTAAAACTTTTTAGCACTAGAGACTTAACTGTATTACTGTATGTCATTTCTTTTATTTAAAAATAGTTGAAAGAATGGTGAATGTTAATAGTTGTTAATTCTTGGGGATGAACACATAGTTGTTGATACTTTGTTTTTTTTTTTTTTTTTAAAGATTTATTTATTTATTCATATGGAACTGGGGTACAGGGCAGAGATGTGGAGGGTGAGAGGATTCACCAGAGACAGAGAGGAGCAGAATAGGCAGATCGACGAAGTACACTGCTGAGGGGAGCAGCGGGCCGGTCAGGAAAGGTCTGCTGCCCCATGTGGTCACCTCCGGGGCAGGCGGGAATCGAACTCATGCAGAAGTGGCTTTAGCTTTTCAGTGCTGTGCTTTAACCCGCTGCGCCACCAGGGAGGGCCGATACTTTGTTTTATTAAAGATTTATTTATTGACGCATATAAGAACTGGGGTGCAGGCCAGAGATGGGGGAGGCAGTGAGAGGATTTACTAGGGACAGAGTTGGGAGCAGAAAAGGGGAGGGGCCTGTTGCATCACATGATGTCAGCTCCCAGGCCGGGGATTGAAGTCGTGCTGCAGTGGCTGCTGATAGCTTCATATTGCTGCACTTTAGCTTGTTGCTCCATCGGAGAGGGCCCTGTTATGTTATTTTTAAAAATGGTGGTATTTTAAGTGACTTATTTTGGATATAGATAGCACGAGTTCAGTGTAGTGGTAAGATGGTGGGAGTAAGAAAATCTCACTGATTATATTCAGATAAATGGAACCCTATCTAAAAAGGCAGGACTGGAGGGGTGGAGGGCTATAGCTGTGAGAAACTACAAAGAAAGAATCAACAGCCCACCTCCCAGAGGTAAGACTGGGAGGTCTTTGGATATAAATTCCCTGAGCTTTCAGTTGGAGGTGGCAATGTTGTTCTGGACCAACAGTTCTGGAGGACTGAGTTGTTCTGGTCTGTTGATGTTTGAACAGATTGTGATAATGATCTCTCCAACTTTTTGGTTTTGGACTCGAGCGGAAAGTTTCTCTAAACTGCTTGCTTGGGTAAGTGGGAGGCCCATGCGTAGGCCTGGAGTTTCCGGGGGCAAGAGAGCTGTGGCACAGATGGATGCTTTACAGAAGAGACTCCAATCAACTCCAGCTTTTAGATTTCCTTTCTCACTGAAATGTGTTCCACCCTTTGAGAAATAACAAAAGAACGGGGGCCATATGCTTCAAATATCACGAATGCTCCAGAACTTTTCAAAGATATTCAGACAACGATTCCCTCTCAGCTCTATGATTAACACCTGATTTGCCAACATAAATGTGTTTTAACTGCATTCTGGGTGTCAAAAAGTAGATATTTGCTCAAGTTAGCTTGAGAGAAACAGGGCAGAGAGAAGAACTGTAGGTTTTGTAGTAAAGATATAAAAACAGGATGCTTCTGGCCCTAGAATTTTGACTCAAGCTTAACGCATGATTATTGGCAAAACACCCCATATTCTAAATTGCATTGCTAAACTGTTGATAGAGAATGTGCAGAAGAGGTGATGAAGAACCTGTTAGCATTGGCCCATCATTCAAACCTGTAGGCATTATAAGAAAAGGCAAATGTCGTAAAAGGAATAGGCACCAGATCTCGGGATTTCTTGGAAAGGGTCTGCTATGTGTTGCTTGTTAGCATACTCTCAGTAACCCTCCCTAGTGTGGCCACCACGGTTGATGTTCTATCACGGTTAATGTTCTATCAGTGGATTCTGCTTCCATGTCCCAGAGCCTGCTCTTCCTTTCTCTTCTGAGTTCTTTCTCTAGTTCTCCAGTCTCGGGGTCCTAACCCGCTTGCACTTACCTGTCCTCTGCTGAACGCTCAAGGACCATCTACAGAGCTTCAGAGAGCTCTAGCTCTTCTCATTCCTCCTCTGTTTACTGTAAACAGTAAACAGACTCCTGTGTCTTCTTATTTCTCTGAACTGAGGAGTCCATGAATCTTTGCTTGGATTCTTCCTTCTGACCAGGGACCCAGTAACTCATGAAAATCCACTGGAGCAGTGGTGTGGCTCACCTGTCTGTTTCCCATCTGGCAGCAATCACTGTCCTTCATTGCTAAGTGTCTGGTGTCTTGAAAGCCATTTTTTCCAGTGCTTTGTCCATTTCACTCAAGTGAGAGAGTAAATTTGACACCTCTTAGTCCATCGAGATTGGAAACAAACCAGCCTTGTCCTTTTAATTCTTGGTAGCACCATGTTTTAGATGTAGTATTTGTAAATGACATCCAGTGGGATTCTTTATATTTAGTTTGAGAATCTGTGTATTTTAAAAATTATTAGTCCATTTACTGAAACAATTACTAATCTAATTAGTTTTATATTTAACATCTCATCTTTATATTGTTCCTCCCTATTGTGTGTATTTGTTTATTTTAAATTGATGACTCTTTGTTTTTCTCATTTCCCCCTCCACTGTATTCATTTGAAAGCTGCTAGGATATTACACTTCATGGAAGCAAGTTTTGTGAGCCTGATAATACAGTCAGCAAGATTCTGAATAAGGGTAGCTCAGAATGCAGGTGCCATAATGAAATCACAACAGGCCTCCGAAAAGAGAATTTAAGAAATGAGAAGTATCCAGCATGGCTACAGAGTAAAAAATTAATTAATAATGGGAGGGAGGATAGCTGAAAAAGTAACATGTTATTATCAGAAGATTATGGTGGAAAAGGTAAATTAGCAACCGCTACTGTAGTTTTAATTATGTCTGCATGCCTTATGGGGATGAGCAAGAAAATGAATTCCTGAAGAGGAAAATCCCAGAGATGGCGGGAGGTGGTGGTATAATAATCTAGACTTTTGAACCTTGCTCCTTCCCTAAATAAAAGGTCTATTCCTCAGGGAAATAATAATAATGGTGACAGCAGTGATAGAGTAGCTAGCATTTTTTGAGTATAAAATGTGCAATGCAATATTATGTGGTTGTCTCATTCGATCCTCTTGCAATCATTTGACAGGGGTCTGGTTGTATGAGACACCCCCTGTATACCATTTCAAGTCCTCTGATTTGTGATTAGCAGTTGATCTGGCTAACATTGCAGTTACCAACTCTGTAGAATCCAGCCAGCTCCTTACAGACATAATCTGGTAACATCTGCACATTGCCACTCTCCCTGCCCCAAACTGGGATGATGTGAGAAAATCCCTGTGTGTGCCATTGGGTAGATTATACTAAAAACCTGGGCGGCTCTTTTTGTTAGCTCTTTGATCTCTTAAATGAACATCACTGTGATAGGAAGGACAATGTGGAAATTCTTGTCACTACTCTCCTCCCAATATTTCTAGCCAAGACAGTAAAGCAACCTTGCAACTCAGAAGGAATCATGGAGATCAGTGTTCCCATAAACACAGAGTTGTAGTTTCCATCCAGTTCACCTAAGTATGGCAAAACAATGAATAGTCCAAGATTAAGAATGGTGAAGGATAGCCTTCTTACCAGGTGGTAAAGCAAATTAGCAGCTACCATGTCAGCTGTTGTGACTTTACTAAAGCAAACCAACACAGCCTCTAGCTCTTGGCATGTGGCTATTGATCCGGAAAATGCTTTTTTTTCTGTGTCCAGGTCAGTAGGGGGAGGGAACAGAATTAGTTTGATTTTATATGAAAGGGACAGCATACTTGCACTGTCTTGCCTGAGGGGTTCTGTTAGCTTTTCTATTCTCTGCCCCCCAACAGATAGAGTCTGCAGGGATTCAAATCTCTTGACATTTTAGCAGAACATGAATGACATCATCCTACCGAAATCCAGAGAGATTGAGACAACATGCACAATGGATGCCCTTGTAAATGAGTCAATAGAGAGAAATAGATTCTACAATGTTTCAGGTTGCAACACTACTATTGTAAATATTTACTAACCATTTTTAAAATTTCAACCATAAACAATGTTAGGCAGAGTGAGACATCACCATATACCCTTCAAGCTAGCTCCAGCAATTATCAACAAACTATTTTTGTTTCATCTATAACTCACTTAACTCCCCCATCCCATGTTATTTTGAAATAAATCCTAGATACCATATCCTTTCATTCATAAATACCCCATTTGAAAGATGATTTTTTTTACCTTAAAACTAGTTAATAATTCCGTAACATTATTGAACATTTGATATTTTTTAATTTTTGTAGTTTCTTAAATATTTAAATTGGTTGTTTGACTCAAGATATAACTAAACTCTACACCATGCAATTGGTTGATATGTTTTTAAGAATCTTTTAATTATTAGTCCCTCTTTAATCTCTCTGATTTGTTTCCTGGCAGTTTATTTGTTAGCGAAACTGGGCCCTTTTTCTCTGGAGGTTGCTAGTGAAATTCCTTTAAGTGTGTAGTTGGTGATGAAATTGTTGGAAGTCTATAAAGACTGACCTGTCTTGGGACCCCATTTCTAAGAGAGGATAAGCGTTGGTGTCTTACACCTCCCATCACTAAGAAGGAGTCACAATGTTTGATGAACTTTTTGAAGCTCATGAATACTATTCTGAGCAGGTTACCAGGTGAACCAAAAGGGCCTTCTATTTTCAAGTGGGATCCAGAACATAAGACAGCACAACAATAAATCCAGGCAATGGGGTAAAGATCCCTGGCACTTGGATGAAATGACCTAGCAGAACCACCAGTGCAAAGGGGAATTGGCCATTGTCCTCAGTGCTCTTCGGGGGGGCATTTTTATGGCACATTGGTACAACCATGGGCATATGGATCCTCAGGTGTCTGATGATCCTTATGCTGAAATCAAAGAAACTGAAAAAGCAACTTGCTACTGGTGAGGGTAACTGACCCTGACTCCCCAAGGAGCTTCTGCGTTACAACTGATTGTGAAGGAATATATCTAGAACCCACAAGATTCAATGGAGGCACCTCTTAGTGAGTGGGGGTAGGATTTACAACCACTGGTGCCTGCCCGGGGTAAGGCAACTAAAGTTTAGATTGCTCGGAGATTAATCTGAACCAACCCAAAAGGGAAGAAAAAGGGTAGAAACCAATAGACAAATGTCCCTTCCATCTCTACTTCATTTGAGTTGCATTTTATACAGCTTTAAATTAGCCTTACTAGCTTCTGATTGAGACCAGCAGATACACAGACCTATAAATGGGCATTCCCTTCTTTCTGCCTTCAGCTGCCCCCATCCTCTACTCCTCTGCAATGAAACTTCCCAACAAAATATTTTTCTGTGGACCTCTGTCTTAGACGTTATTTTCTGGGGAACTTATTTTTCTTTCCATTTTACAGATGCCAACTAATTACTTGTCCATGTTACAAAAGTGTTGTAGAGTGGAACTAGGTTACAGTGCCAGTCTGTCTGACACCAAACGCTATACTTGTAAACCAGTGTGGCCCAACAGAACTTTCTGTGATAACAGCAAAGTCCAATATGGCGGCCAGTGGCATTATATGGCTAATGAGACTGGAAATGCGGTTGGTGTAACTCAGGAACAAATTTTCAGTTTTATTTCAAGTTAAATAGCCACATGCAACTATTGACTCTTGGATGGTCCCTGATTGTTCAACCTAACAGTTCAAAGCAACTTTGCTCAATTGCCTTCTAGAAAAGGTTTAGGATAAGCTATCGTGCCCCATGGGTTGTATATTCAAAAACCAATCTAAAAGCAGAGTAGCTAAAACCAATGCAGGTACTGTCGATTGTTCTTGAGATCTAATTGCAAAAAAGAGGCTGAAGGCAGAGATAGAAATTTACTTGACAAATTAAGCATTGCTCAGCACTGGGGACACAATAGTAAATGGCATCCATGTGATCCTTGCCCTTCTCTTAGATAAAATCAAGGCCAGATATTACAGGAGTAGTATCTCCCTTTGTCTTCTTTCATCACCAAACAATTCATTTGTGTAGGATAGTATTTTTCTCACCTACGTCCTTGGCCTTGAATGGCTTTGCTGTTGCATTAACTTGGCAATCTGCCTTCCTGTAAAGCACAGGTATTGAAAAGGAACATGGGCCCTGGAATCAGGTATTCAGATTGGAAACAATTTATACTTCAGAAGACTGGCCTTGTGTTAAGTAGTTACTTCCTGAGTCTCAGTTTTTCTCGTCTGTCAAGTGGGGTTGTGAGGATTAAATGAAGTCTTGTCTGTTCTGGCATCAGGGCGTCCCACAAAAATGTCACCTTTCTATTTCTCATTCTCACCTTTAGGGGCTTCCTGTCCTGGTTCTCCTTAAACATTCACAATGACTTTTCACAAAACAGTCAACTACCGGGCAGGAGAAGCCAACTCTAGGAGGTTCTTGGCAGTGACCAGTTAGCTATAAGATAATATTTATAAATAATTTACAAAGGGAGATAAGGGTATAGTGCTAGCAATCACGGAAAGTTACAGACTTATAATCACATGGTCCCGCCACATTACCATGGAAACAGGTTTGAGTTACTAACTAGAAGCATGTAAACATAAGGTAATAAAAAAATAGATGGTACTAGAGCGATGTTCCTTTTATTACTTTGGAAATTTAAGACCACTTCTTTTATGGGTGTGGTACAATTAAAGTTTTTTTTAATATCTTCTGTGTGTTCATCACTGCACTGGCCCATGGCCATTGGTCTACAGCAGGATTTGGATTGAGGGGCTAACGGTCTTCAGAGACAGGTTTCAGTATCTTACTTGAAGAAAGGTAGGACCTTGTTTCAGTCATGGAACCCAAGGATGGAGCTGGAGACTGAAACAAATGACTAGATTTATCTCAGTTCCTAGGTAGGGAATTCAGGTTGCAGTATCCTGAGATGCTCAACAGTATCCTCAGACTTGACCAACAGCCTGCCTCCTTTAAATGAAAGGACTGGCTGTCCCTGAAAACACTTTGGTTTCCCTGGGACAGTGGCTGAGTTCTTAGCCCAGGAACCCTTGCTGTGGCTCTCTGTGGGTAGCTCAACATCACTTGAGGGGACTGGGTTGAGTTGTAGAGCTGAAGTCCTCTTCTTGGTTCACTCTTGGGAACTCATCGTCAGCTGCCATCATTTATACCCTATATTCTTGAGAACTCGTGTCGCATGAGATTAGGGTCCATGGCACTTTTGGTAGCATCTTTGAAGGTCCATTGGTGGGAAAGGGTCTGAGGACTCAGGAGATCAGGAGTGGCTTCCTAGATGTGGAACTTGAAGGTCTGGGTAACCAGTCACATTATGGTCTGTGTGAAAATCCCCTGGATCTGTGCAGTGCACAGCCTATGCAACTGTACATGACTTTGCTATGCAAAGGGCAGGCAGGAAAGAGGCAGACTAGGTATTCTGAGAAGTGTTGAACAAAGACCCAGTGTTCTCATTTGATTCTCAATCAATTATTGCCACTTTAATCCCAGAAGTATTCTATTACTCATGGGCATTTTCATCTCTTTATGTCATCACCTCCCTCCATATCTCTGGAAGATTGCTTTCTGGCAAGTCTTATGACCTTTAGTAACCTCAGAAGAATGCTTTAAAAGTAGCAATCAGATTATGAGAGTGAATTATTGGTAGACCTGGGTAGCCAGAGCTTGCTCTCCTAAGGTCCTAGCTCCTTTCCAGTTCTGTCTTGGACTCTATCACTTCTGTTTAAAAATATCAACCTGGTTTTTGGAGGATGATCAAAGGAAAATGAGCTGGACACAAGTGCACTCCACACACAGCACAGGCCAAAGCTGGAAGAAAATTTAGAAATCACTTATCCTTGTGTAGTGACAAACTGAAGTTGCTATAAATGCCGAGGGAGAATAATACAGAGAAAATGGATGGGGAGAGTGGGACACGTTCATAAATTTATGCAGTAAATGTGCTGTGTGTTCGCCAATTGGCGAATGTCTGATATAAGACAATATTAAAGTGCTGCCTGATCTCAGTTAATATAACATTTCCCTACTACACTATTTAGATTTATTGCCTGATTTTTTTATGGGTTTTAAATGACTTTTTTGACATTAAATATTTAACAGTTAACAGTTAATTTGTCACTTTAACCTCAAATGGCTTCATGCTGCCAAATATGACAAGTTGGGGGGACAGAAAAGGAAATGTGATATGGTTGGATCCTGGGTTGGTGGGCAAGTTTATGAATGGGAAGGCCAGAAGGGCCAACATTCAATGTTTTCAAAATCTCTTGTACTTGAAGTGTTGAAATGACGTGTTTCAAGGATTTCATGGGAGGGAGTGAGACTGGAAGAGAGGCAAGCTATATGTGGTTGGGAAAGAAATAGACACTGGTCAGTCCTTACTATCTCTGGGAGAGACCAAAAGCAAGTTTCATATGATTGGCCAGTGGGGTTGGATGATGAATGCGTGGGAGGTAGATTAAAGTATGCTCTGTTTCTTATAGATGTTGGAAAATATCCCCAATAAAAGACAAGAGATCCAAGAAGGGAACATGAAACAAACAAACAAAAAAAAAAACAAAGATAAAAGCATATTTCACTCCAATGACAGGATATGAGCCTTATTTCCTTGCTCTGTCTCCAGTTGATCTTTGGTTCACCAGCAATTTCCTGTGCTCTTCCTTCAGGCCCTTCCAAGTCCTGTTTCAGCACTGTCACTGCAAGCATAGAGTTGAGTCTCTTAAAATTCACTGGGGAGAAACCAGGAAAATAATAAACATGACAATAGAAAATGGTTGCCTCATTTCGAGAACTTAGTGAGTACCAAGCAAATTCTTTAACATACCAGCTCATTTAAGTACCCTGATAATCCTCTGATGGTTTGTATTAGCTCTGTTTTACAAATAGAAAAGAAGCTTAGAGAGCTAACTCTAATGTTTTTTAAAGGCACAGAGGAAGGCAGATAGATCTAGTATTAGAACCCAGGTCTGTTGCCTCAAAAGTGCCAGTGTAACCCCTCTGTAGAAACTGATCTAAGCTGTAATCTGGAGGAGGGAGGCAGACTGTTCAGGCCCATCTAAGAGGGTGAATGCTACTTCTCACCTGGGCTTGAGGTCATCACTTCCAGTGCCCAAAAGAAGCAGCATAATTTCAAGTGATCACTCTTACTAACACATGCGCTCTCTCTCGCTCTCTCTCTCTCTGTCTCTCTCTTTCTCACTCACACACACACACACACACACACATACACACACACACACACATGGGAATCTGTCATGGGAGCACAGCAGAGGGAGCCTGGTATGGGTGAGTCTGAGTATGAAGTCTCCCTTGGTTAAGATTTAGTCTGAGCAGCATCATAACAATTGGGGTCTGGATTGAAGACATACAAGGTTTTCTCAGTACAGGAAAAGAAGCCACAAATAAGTAAGATCAAGATTGGGGTAATAATTTTGCTGCCTGGCTGGCCCTCATGGAATAGTAGGTGGTCTCAGCCTCAATGAGAAAAGAAGGCAGGAGGGATGGAAGGAAGGCGAGAGAGAGGCAATTTCCAAGTTTAAAGGGCTCTAGAAAATTAGATCGTCTGGCATGGCATCGATTTATGAGGGTCCAGCCCACTGGGTGATGCATGTCAGCACAAGTTTTTACAGTGGTAAGATGTTTGGAGGTGGAAAAATGATAGTCAGAGCCCAACACTAAGTTCTGATGATCTCTATAGGGGATTTTCACAAGTTCTCCCAAAAAAGTCTGAAGCCCAAATCAGGGTTGGTTTTTTTTTCCCAGCAGAAATGCTGAAGTTCACAGTGATGCACCAATTCACTTGGCCCCTGAACTACCCAGTACTATGGCTGACATAATGGTTTCAGGAAAACACTAGAAAGCTCACCATAATTTCCTCAAAAGGAAAAGTGCAATATTAACCTTTTCATACTGCGGTTCCTAATACAATGCTTAGTCCAACGTAGGTCCATAAAACTGTGTGTTGAAAGAATGAATAAGAAAGTTCTATATGGGGATTTGACATAGAAATATCCTTTGTGAAGTCATGAAAATCCCAACAGATCAGGCTGATCACTAAGCTAAATTCTAATTGTGTGTCCGACTTTCTAGTTGTTCACAACTCAAAGGATCAGCATTATAGACAGTAGGTCAGCCCTTCAGAACTTATTTAAGTTGCATATTCTTCAATAACCATCTACTTGGAGTTCTGTAAGGCCATACCCAATCTCCTTGTGTAGATCAAGACTCAAACGCAGGAGTACAGAAATGGAGAAGGATACCATTTCTTTCTTAGGAGTGTTTCTGATTCTGTGGATCTTATTTTCATTTTTAGGGCCATTCTGCTCCATGAGCATCTATATTGCATGGTCACTGGGATCTACTCATGGGGTAGAAGGCCTTCAAAGCAGTTAGCTCAAAGTTTCAGATACGGCTGAAACTTGCCTTCTGTTGCTAGTAGACATTGCCTCTCTTTCAGAGCTCAGCATTATGCAGCTACCCACAAGACTTGAGTTTCCAACTCTCAAATCTTGCCTTGGACTTCCCAGAGCTTGTTGAATAGCAAGTTTCTTGCCAAAGGAACTGTCTAGAAGGGCTGATGATATCAAGCATTCCTGGACTGCTCCTTTGTCTTCTAGTTTCTATTTTTTTGGTAGGTGTATCTGCTTCTGTCTTAATATCCCTATAATGAATGCTGTAACGTACCACTCAGATAGCCTCTTGAGCGTATTTTCCTAATTTACCATTTCTATACGCCTTACCATAGTGCAGTTATCTGAGGACTAGATGGTATATGTAGTTCGTATGCAGAAATGCAAGGGGGATCTCCAGAGTAAGAGTTCCACATGCTGACTCTTACTGACTTTGATAAGACCACAAAAAGAGCTATTTGCATTTCTCTATCTTGGGGCCATTATCTATTAAGGAGAAAGCAGGATTTCAAACTGATTCTTATGGAAGCATATTTGTTAGATTGTCAAATTCTCATACATAGGGAACATTAAAAAATGGGAAGCAATTGACATGAGACATGTTGCTTATTGCAAATTCCAAATGCTGCAATGGTGGAAAAAAATCTTTTAAATGATGAATCTATGATTGTGGGTTTAACTCTTACCTTTGATCTGTGCTTCTCTTTAGAATAGTGAACATTTCTGCCTCTCAATGTTTAAAGCAAGAAGAAACTGAAAGGGATTGACTCCAGAACTTCAGAGTTCCGGTAATTTTTAAAAGTTTTTCTTCAAATGGCAGACTCTCAGAGCTACTGCTCATAATCACTTAGAGAAAGGAAATGTCACTGGAAGTTGGGGGATGAGTTGGCAAAGGGCAGAAAGGGACCCCAAGGGAATTTCACTGCCTCACGTCAAAGCTAGCCTAGGGAATGGGCATTTCTGAATTCCCTCTCCAGCCTCGCTGTCATAGAACACTAGGTACTCACTTCCCGTATCTGTAAAATGGAATTGGTTATACTTGGTGCTTCTCCCAGCAGTTGTGAAAATAAATGTATTTAAGCAGAATCGATCTTTTCATAACATTTCACCTAGTCTGCACCAAGAAGTGATGAGCAGTGAATTCCAGATGTTGACGGTCCCCTATTGCTATCATTTCTCTCTACACCTGCCTCTTCTTTGACAGCTCAGGGTATGGATGGCATCCTGAAATGGCTCACTGCTCTCTCTGTCCCCACCCACCTCCTTCTCCCTGTTTATTTCTCCCCTTGATGAAAATGCTCCTTTATCAGGGAAGATACTTTGCAGCTATTTAAAAGCAAGGGGACATTTTTCTTCCCAGATACTGCATTAGTAGCAAACAAAGGTCCACTGCTTGGAAATCTGCAAAGTACCTTTTCAGCGTTCCCAGGAAAGCAAGACCTACAACATGAATTGATTGACATCTTCACTAGACATAGTCCTCTCTTCAGGAAACAGAGTGGACTGGACTCTCTGGGGCCAGGAAGTTCCCACAGCTGACCCTTTTTTTTTTTTTAATTCTGAAGAAAAGTCCTAGTCAAAGGTTTTTCTGCTTATGTCAGAGATGGGACTGTTCCCATAGGTTTCCAGGGATATTTCCAGATCCTTAGCCTTTGGTAGTCAGAAGGATCCACAAAGAGTTAGAAATGGAAGACACATCTGGGACCTAGTAAAGCCATCTTCTCCACAGAGGTATCTATGATGTATGCACATTGGGCCCTGGGAAGCTGTCCTGAAAGACAAACCTTGTGAAAAGTCTCTTGTGTTAAAGAAGAAATGAGAAGGGACCCCTTACAGAAATAGTATCATCATCAGTAGTAGTAATAGTATCCTATTTGTATGGTGCTGCATTCTTTTGTGATGCTTGAGACATCACAATCCTCACCAAAATATATCAGTTAGAAAAGGCAGATTTTTCCTAGATGAAAAGATAAATAGCTTGCTAGGGTCCAGAACAGCAATGGTTAATTTTACATGCCAACTTGACTGGATTACAGGTGCCCAGATACCTGGCTAAATATTATCTCTGGGTGTGAATGTGAGGGTATTTCTGGATGATATTAGGATTTGAATAAATGGACTCAATAAAGAAATTTTTCCTCCCAGATTAGCATCATCCAATCCATTGAGCCTGAATAAAGAAAGAGACAAAGAAAGGAGGGATTTGGTTCTTCCTGATGGCTTGAGCTGGGAAATTGATCTTCTACTTGGCACTCCTGTTTCTCAAGTCTTCAGAGTCAGATTGCATGGTTCTCTAACTTGCAGACCGCAGATCATAGAACTTCTTGGTCTTCATAAATTAGACGAGCTAATTCCCTATAATAAATCCTCTGTGTGTGTGTATGTGTTTGTGTGTGTGTGAGTTTGTGTGTTTGTCTATGTATGAGTGTGTGTCCCCTGTTGCCTTTGCTTCACTGTAGAGCCCTGATTAATATAGGTAATCAAGTCCTTCTAACTCCCAGAACTGTATACTTTCTAGCACACGAGGCAAAGCATCTCCAGGGCCGCAAGGTTAGCTAGGGGATCTGTATAACTAGAGCAGCTGTCTGATGGAATGTATCATAGCTTGAGACATTCTATCTAACTGTAGGGACATCGCTGCAGCAGATATTCATGATACATGGAGCCACCTCTTTTTAAAATATATTTATTATTATATCATCCTTTATTTTTGTACAATGTATAATATCCCCCTGAAATTCCCACCACCAGTTCACCTGTGCACCATAACCACAGTCCCTTATGCTCTTCCCACTCCTGTCCTGATTCTTCTCCCTCCTCCTCCCTTATACAATGTCTCTGATCTATAGTGGCCTAATGATTTAAATTTTTACTTTATTATAGTTACTTCTTTTTCCTGAGCCTGTATTTGTTTCCTCTACATTACTCCAATAAGTGAGACCATTCAATATTTTCCTTTTTCTTTCTGGCTTATTTCACTGAGTATAATCCCTTCCAACTCCATCCATGTTGTTATGAATGGCATGAGTTGATCTTTTTGATTGCCTAGTAATATTCCATTTGTATAAATATACAACATCTTCTTGATTCGATCATCTATTTTTTTGGCATTTGGGTTGCTTCCATAGCTTACCTATAGTAAATTATGCTGCAATAAACATAGGGATGCAGGTAACCTTTTGAATTAATGTTTTTGTATCCTTTGAGTAGGTTCTTAGGACTGGAATTGCTGGATCATATGGAAGCTGCATTTTTAGTAGGTTGAGGAACCTCCACACAGCTTTCCATAGTGGTTGGATCAGTTTTCATTGCCATCAACAGTGTAGGGGATTTCCTATTTCTCCACATCCTTGCCAATGTTTGTACATCTTCTTAACCCATTTGATTGCAGTACTTCTGAAAAACAAATGAAATAGAGCTGGTCACTTGCCCTCAAGTCCTGAGTGCCTTGTTTGGGAAGCCTTTCCTCTGGATTTTGCCATTTTTGCACATACCAAAATGCTTGGCAATTATTAATCTCAGGTCCCATCTGCTCAGGAGGTCGCCCCCAAAGCACACCCAATTTAATATCCTTCAGGCTGTTTGATGCTTTCCTTAATACCAAAGTCTCTCTAGAAGCACTAATATCATATGGGTTTGTGTTAATTGTCCTCAGCAGAAAACCACCTTCTCTAGTCTTGTTTGAAAATTTCCAAGATACACTTCAGCACAGTGTCTGAATTTCAGAGTTGAAACAAAAACAGGAAGAGAGTTAACAGGAGTTTCTGCTGCTCTCCAGGAGAAGAGGAAAATTCCGACCATGTTGGAAGCTTTGTTACTGAAATAACACACAGACCAGGGGAAGATAATGATTACAGTCTAATTAAGCAATATTACCAGCCTTACATTATATAAGCTCCAGATACCTTCCATAGATGCCTTCCCCATTGAGTCTGTCCTCAGTTAGGATAACCATCTGTGGATTCAGCCTGAAGGATTCATCACCTCCTGGTTCTGCTGCTAGAACAAGTCTACTTGTTCTATCTACTGTCTATATGATCAAGAGGCTGATCTAACAAATTGAACTTTAATATGATTTTCCTAAGAAAATGTATCATCCCCAGTTTCCCTCTGGCTTATTGAAGCAGTCCCCACAGGAGATAAAGAGATAAAGACTTCTGAAACCACATGGCCTTTTGACTCAGCACTACCCT
This sequence comes from Condylura cristata, assembly GCF_000260355.1. Taxonomy (NCBI): domain Eukaryota; kingdom Metazoa; phylum Chordata; class Mammalia; order Eulipotyphla; family Talpidae; genus Condylura; species Condylura cristata. Next base: position 62,301,725 of record NW_004567106.1, read on the forward strand.
GGTTTCTGAGGATTGTGTGGGCACTTGCCACTTCCAAAGGTTCTGGAGAAATGTGGTAAGGGTGGGCACAGCCTGTTGATCAAAAGATGCCAATGCTTCAGCAGTTTTCAGGCAGGGACCCTGGGCTGATCCCAGGCAAAGGTGTAATGTAGGTAACGGCCTATGACTCTGTCACCCAATCTGAGTCTTTTTCCAACTGTTGTGACCCCATATAACTCCATTTGTCAAAAAGGTCCTCAGTTTTGACTACCCTCTCTCCTCTATCAAAGCCCGCTTTCTGAAAGACTATCTGATGAACTTAATCACACAAAAATGCTGGACTCTCTAGAATAATGATTCATGATTAACTTTTCACTGTCTGTCTCTTTCCATTGGAATATAAGCCCCTCCCCCCGAAGTCAGTGTGAGCTGTTTCCCTGACTTAGCAGGTGCTCAGTTAATTTTTCCTGAAAGAATTAATGAACAAGATGAATAAGTGGGATGCAGTTAGACACACAGTACTGTTTCACTGACCCCAGTAAAGAGAGGAGGGCATGAAAAAAAAACAGATAAACCTGCCGCTTTTCAAAAGATCCGAGACTCTCAGGCCAACATAAAAACAAACGATTATACTTGTAAAGGTGTAGGCTTGTAACACATTTAAAAGTTGCCAAGTTCTTAGGACAGAGTCTGTCTTCTAGAAAACAATCTATGGGATTCTACATCAAGAAAGACACAAGTAAAAGAGATAAACAGACTAACCCTCCCCTATTGTTGAGATGATTTGATGAGACAGACTTCCTAACACCCCCCCCAATTCCCCACTCTCATTACCTCCTTCCTCCCATTCATACCAAATTCCTTTTTAAATTAAATGTAAGGCAATTGCTGCTGATTATTCTTTCAAGGTTTCATCACTCTGGGTCTGTAGAGGGGGAAGACCCTGGCCCTCTCCCGGAGGGAGTAGTCATAAGAGTTCAGTGGCAAATGAGCTCCTGTAATAGCCTGTTGCATTTCAAAGGTTTAAACTAAAGAAATACATCTCTGAAGGTATAATTCAACCCATTCATGAATGGGTCCAACTTGCCCACCTGCACACAGGTCTCATGGACTCTATAAATACCTTATTTGGAAGATCAGACCTGATGGGTCACTCTATTTTATTTTCTCATATCAGCTCAATTTTTTTAAGCTCACAGTTTGATTCCCATGCAGGCATAACTAGGAATTCTTCTATTACATTTGTCCACAGATGAGCTCTCACAGCCTCAGGGCCATGCAAAGGTCTATTTTAGAGTCATTTTTTGATTGCCATCCCAATGGTGAACAATGCTATGTGCATTTCAGCAGTACAGCTTCACACACACACATCATCCCCACCCACCGCCAAAGCTGTAGCTACCACTGCCCACCATCCAACTGACTCCCTCTACCTTGCAGGCTATGCTCCTCTCCTTTTCCCTCTGGTATCCACTATTTGATTTTCCAAGTTTAAGAGCTCATACTTTTTTTTTGGGGGGGGGGGCTATTTCTTTATTTGCTTTGCTTTTTATATTCCACACATGAACATTATCATAAGGTATTTATCTTTCTCTTTCTGATGCACCTATTTCAATTTTAAAGTAATCTGCAAGTAGAATAAATTTTAAGCAAACTTCATTTACATGCCAAGGAGCTTTACCCCAGGAAGTCATTGACCAGTAGTTCTCCAACAGTCATGTGTTAGGAAGTCCAAGAACAGAAACAGTATCCTGGAGTTGTTCAGTTGGTAAACTGATTGTCACACAGGCCAAGTTGGAAAAAGTAGGTTTATGTCTAGTCTGGCCCATCATCAACATGGGTACAAGTGAGCTCTTTCTATTCTTTGTTTTTTAAATATATCTATTTACATTATTGCTCATTTAAAACAATGTTTACTTCTCCCCTCCCCCACTTCACCCACCCATCATCACCATGGTCTCCACATTCCTCTTCCTTCTGACCCCTCTCTGCTCCCCTCCCCTGTAGGATATCTCTGCTTTCCATCCTTACTTTGAACAAAATCTGCTCACCCAGTAGCCAGCCAGTCATCCAGTTGACTCAATCTACCTGTCTGATGGGTCTGATGAGGATTTCTTTTCTTTCCTAAGATAATAACTGTTGTTGAAAAAGATGGAGGAGAATGAGGAAGAGGAGGAGGAGGTGATGGTGGAGGAAGAAAAGAACCGGAAGCAAAGAAAACAATACCGCAACTACATTCCACTATGCTGGCATGCACTGTTTGTCATGCCAAGCTCCTCTTTCATCCATTTCTCTGTTTAACCCTACAAAATAGTTAACCTTTGATCTGCCTGCTCTATAGGCTTAGTGAGATCAGCTACCTTTCCCAAGGTCAGTCTTGTAACTGACCAAGCAGAGATTCAAACCCAGGGCTGTCTTTATGCATATTTATTCTGTTAAAGGCCATGTTTATATTATCCCTTAGTCTTGCCTCAATACCGCTGGGGAAATATTCATGTTCCTTTATAACTGTGACAAATGAGGCTCCGAGGAGCTTAGTGACTTGTGCAAGGTTACAGTTAAAAGGATGAAGTCAGTATTTGAAGTGAGCGTTTCTCATGTTTGCTCAACGTACATTTTGGTTGTTCCAGCATTGTACGTTATTTTTATTTTTTCCTTTAAGTGTTTAAAATAATTTTGAAAATTTCGATACTCGGCATATATTACTTTTAATTTTCTCTTTTTTATGGCCATTTAATTACAATGACATTACAAGAATACATGCTGGTTGTAAAAAAATGGACACTGTAGAAGTTCTATTATTTTTATAATGGGGAAGAAAGATTCTATAAATGATGTTATTGCATGTATCTCGTAGTTTTCTAATGACTTCATTTTTGTTATCACTAGCAATTCTTACAGAGAGAAATGAGGTGGGCCCGAGGCACTGCCCCCATTTGTCAAATGGAAATTCTGGTACCTCATGAAAGAGCTCTTCACCAAGGGTTTCCGTTGAGAGATTAAGTAGGCCTCTCACCCTCCTGCTTCTGCCTGGTCTGCAGACACTGAGCGGGACGCGCGGGCTGTCCGGGTGACACAGCAGGTGCATGCCGGGGCAGTGGGTGCCGGAGGTGGGGGTGAGTATCTCTTGTTTTCTCAGAGAAGCATGTGGGTGACAGACAGTGGCTTGCAGGTGTCAGCAGTAGGGTCATCCATAGTGATCAGATCCCTGAAGCCAGAGAATCTGCTGGAATAGATACAAGCTGCCCATTCAAGTGGGCAGCTGGGATGAGTTTCAGGAAAGGACTACCTGCAAAGGTGAGAGCAGAGTTAAAAGAAAGTAACTATGTAATAAAGAGACAGATGGGTGTAGAGAGAGCCTCCATTACCAGGTTAGGCCTGCAGGAGGAAGGGGAAAGAGTGGGCAGCTATATAAAAAAATGAATTTTTGACAACATGGGTCTCAAAGGGCGTTAATTTGAGTGAAAGAAGTCACGTGGAGAAAAAGAAATATTGCCAGATTTCAATGATACGTTGAAGTAATAAACATGACACATGCAGCCATAACGCAACAATTCTTAGATTATCCAAACAAAATAATGATATCCAGATGGGTGAAGGGGAGGGGCTTGTGTGCTGGATAAAGGGTGTCTCTTGTATGCTGGATAGAAATTCAGCTTAGTATGTACATATGTGGAATGCTAGTGCTGCATACCTGAAACCTATATACTGTTTTCAGTATAAGCTATAACGGAAGTACTATATAATGAAATACTAATAGTACTTCAATAAAAATTAAATTAAAAAAGTAAGTTCTACAAATAGAATCATAAAATGTGTAAAGTTTGAGGTTAGTTTTATTAACTCAGCATACTTTCTGGTGCTATATCAAAGTGGTAGGCATCAATACTTGATTGTTTTTTATTGTGAAAAGTAGTCCATCAATAAAATGCTTTGGGCACAATAAATAGGAGGTATGATCACATGTAGTGCTGTAAACCAATGTTAGCTCAATAAAAAAAAATCCAAATCAGAAATTTTTATTAAAGAGCAAACATTTTATTCCTTGCAATAAAGTACATCCAAGTTCTGAAAAACAAATCATAAAAAAAAAGAAGTGGAAAACTTGAGAGAGAGCTGTTGAGGTCACCCAGACAGAGCGTTAGTTTTAGCACAGCACAGACACCGCCAATCCTGAGCGAAGCAGTAGGGCACAGGGTGAGTAAGTTCCTTAACTAATTCTTCCTTCTACTTCGGTTCTATTGCCAGCACCTTCCATTTGAAGAACCAACAGAAGTCAGAGGTTAAGGGAATCCAGTTGGGATAACTGATACTGGTTGACTTTTAGATGAGATCAGGCGCCTTCAGGGTGGTATGGCCATAGACTTGTTGACTTTTAGAAGCATAGAGAAAGGATAGTGATTCACATGGAGGGGCAGCCTCACCAGCATCCCCATTATCTTAACCGAAGGAAAAAGGGGGACACTCCAGGAAAGTGGGGGTTTCCTAGAATGTGGAGGTTTGGCAGAAAAGGGCCAGGATCATGGGCCCAGTGATCACAGAACCTGGCAGACTTTTTTAAATGGGCTATTTTTTAGACGATTGGCTCAAGAAGATGTGGTGCACAAACACAATGGAATACTACTCACCAATCAAAAAAGATAAACCCATGATGGCATGGATGGAGCTAGAAGGGGTCATGCTCAGTGAAGTATGTCACAAGGAAAAGGAAAAATATCAAATGGTTTCACTTAGAGGAGGAATATAGGGGAAGTCAAGTAAGACGTGGAGGAGGGGATAACAATAATACAAAACACAATAAAAACAAAAAGACAATTATAAACCAGAGACATCCTGCAGGGGAGTGGGAGGGGAGCAAGAGGAAGGTGGGAGCACAAGGGACTGGGGTGATGGTGTGCAGGTGAATGGGGGGGGAGAAAGTAAACATTGTTGAAAATGAACAGCAATATAAATAGATATATAAATAAATAATTTTAATTTAAAAAGTAAACTATTGGGTGTGGCAGGCTTCTCCTGACTTGTCTGCTGCTCCCCTCAGCAGTATATTTCAGTAGATCCACCTGTTCCGCTCCCCACTCTGTCTCTGGTGAATCCTCTCACTGTCTCTGCACTTCTGGCCTGTATCCCAGTTCTTGTATGCACAGATAAATAAATCTTTTTAAAAATATACTGTTGATAAAAAATATATATGATTTCACTCATTATTACCTCAAAAAAAAAAACAATTAAAAAATATTAAAATAAGTCCTTCCCTGGTGGCTCAACAGGTTAAAGCACAGCAGTGTAAGTGAGCCCAGCCTGCACCTCTGGCCTGCACTCAAGTTCTGTATGCATAAATAAATAAATCTTTAAAAAATAATAAAATGAAATGAGCTATTTTTTAGAATAGTTTTGGAGTTATGGATCAACTGAAAAGATAGTTTAGCGTTTCCATGTTCCCTGTTCCTGTAATATATCTCCTATTACTAAGTTTAAATTAAACTGGCTCACTGGTTACGTTTAACACGCCACTACTGTTACATTACTAGGAATGTGATATTTTTCCAGATATTTTTTTATTGTTAGTTTCCCTTTAACGTCTTTCCTCCTCAGTCCCATCCAGGACAGTAAGTCTCATCCAGTCACTGAGTCTTCTTTGGCTCACTGAGACTGTGTTTGTCTTTCATGTCCTTGACAGTTTTGAGAAATACAGGTCAGGTATTTTGCTGGGGACCGTGCCATTAGAATTTAATGTTTTCTCAAGATTAGACTGGGGGTCAGGGTTATTGGAAGGAAAACCAATGTGGTCAAGTACCATTGTCTTCCCATCATATCGATATGATTATTAACTTGTCTTGCCCTCAATCACCTGACTTAGGTAGTGTGTGACAGCTTTCTGCACCACTAGTCGCTGTCCCACATTCCCATGAAGTAGTCATTGGAAAGAAGTCACTGTGGGTGGCTTCTTTAAGGAGGAGGGACTTATGCTCCCCTTTCTGGAAGGTGGGGTGTCTATATAAATTCTTTGGAGTTTTTCTGCATGGAATGTTCTCTCATGCCCCCCCTCATTTATTATTTCATTTGATCATTTGTTTATGTCAAGATGGGCTCATGAATATTTATTTTCTACTTTGGTTGTCATTCAATATTATCCTCTCTATCCTGTATCTAGTTGCTCACATTGTCCCACGTTTGAGCATGGAGAGCTTTGTCAGATGCTCTTGTGCCCCCAGGCACATCTGTCAACGTATTTTCCTTCTCTGTATGTACTTTCTTACTGGCACTTCATACTGCTCCAAGGATATCTTATATATTACTTGGTGGTGGAAGAAACCAAGAAATATTGCCACTACCCACAGAACACTTCTGGTGCCAAATGTGTGGGGTTTTCCCTTATAGCTAGCAATTCTGACACAAAGTACAGAGAGTTAGCACACACCTCACACAAGAAGGCTCCCTCCCACAAGACAGCCTCCGCTTCAGCTGCTAATCACAAGCCGGGGGGGCCCAGGTCATCCACATTTCTGCAGGACGTGGGTACAAATTGGAGGGTTCCATGACTTTCCTCTTGGCTTCATAATGTGCTGTAATGGCTCACAGAACTCAGAGAAACTCTTTATTTACTATGGATTTCTCATAAAGGTCGCAGCTCTGTAAAACCCAATTGGAAGAGATGAATAGGACAAGGACAGAAAAGCAGGCATGTAGCTTCCATGCTGGCTTTTTTTTTTTGGGGGGGGGGACCAGAACCATCACGGACTGTGATGAGCTCAGCAACCTGGAAGCTATCCAAGCTCAGTCATTGATGCATAGGCACTATTGATCAAATCATTGACCATTGGTGATTGCCTCACTCTCCAGCCTCATGCTCCACTCTGGAGGTAATAACATAGGCTGAAAGTATCCACCACCAAGTACATATTGTGCTCCTGGCAACCAGCTGCCATCTTCTATAAGGCACTCATTGGCACAAACATCTGCATTGTTGGAGGGGGCTTATTGGGAATAAACACAGGTGTCCTTCCCATCCCACCGCTCTGCAACTTCCCAGCCTCTATGCCCGAAACCAGAGATAGAAACCTAATGCATATTTCTTATAATGACATACTTCTCCTAGAATCTGCCATTTCTTCAAGTTCTTGTTCTTTTCATTGCAAAATAATATCAGGAACCAAGATCTTGTTTGCAGGTGTAATTGTTGCTACTGGGGGGCTTGTTTCTTTTAGGACAGCACAGCTATATATGTTCATGTATTTATTTACTATTTAAAAAATTTTTTTATTCATTTATGCATACTAAAATGGGGTACAAGCCAGAGGTACAGATCGATGGAAGTACACAGATGAGATCAGTTGGCAGGTCAGGAGAGGTCTGACTCTCCATGTGGGTCACCTCCAGGGCCAGAGATTGAACTCACACTGAAACAGCTGCAGTCAGCTTGCAGTGCTGTGTTCTAACCTGTTGTGCCATTATTTACTATTTTTAATTAATTGACTTATTTATTTTGGTAGCACTGGTTTATATCACTGTATGTGATTCAGGCTCATACCTCCTCAGGGATGCCTAACCCCACCACACACCCACATTCTTTTATTATATACCATCATGCCTTCTCCCCACTGTGTTTTGACTCCTTCCCCTCTCTAGAGAATGAATTATGGAGTATTTCCCTGACTTTAATTTGGTTTTGTCTTACCAGTTCCTTTGTTTTGTTTTTCTGTATCTTAATATGTGTCTTTTAGACCGACTTCTTTCAGTTTGGGGCCTTAAGTTCTCTCATATTTCTGTGACTTGACAGCACATTTCTTTTTATTCACTGAATAATATTCCAAAGAATAGATATACCACAGTTTATCCACTAACCTATTGATGGATATATTAATGTCTTCTAGTTTTTTCCTATTATGAATAATGTTGCTATAAGCATGTGTGTCAGGTTTTGCTGCGCACATGGCTTTGCAAATTAACTGGGTAACTGTCCAGGATCATGATCCCTAGATTGTAATGAGAAAACTATGGTTAGCTTTTCAAGAAGCCACGAAACTGTCTTCCAAAGTGGCCTTTGCATTTCTATGGGCAATGAATGAAGGTTCCTGGTGCTCTAAGTCTTCCCTTCAAATCATGTCACTCCCAACATGAAGAAAAGTTCCTAGCCAATTTCACTTCTCAGAAGTCAGGCTTCCCGTGGAAAGAGGTAGATTCTTTAGAATCCAAACATGCATGACTTCAGGGGCCATCAGAAAGTATTTACACAAGCAATATTTTTTCTAGAAGGAGAGGTGCTGATTCCATGGAAGAAATAAGGGAAGGACATGTAGAGGAGACCCAAAATAGAAGAAATTCTCTTTCACAGCCAAGCAGTTTTGTGATGACCAAAAGGAGAAATCCAAGATGCACATATGTCAGCCGGGTGCCAACATCTTCTCACATACATCGCAGTCAGGACACGTTCACCAGCAGCACCTTCAAAGTGAGAAGACAAGAGACAAGGAGAAGGTAGGAATGTGCACGTGTTTTCATTTGCCGACACTGAGTCGCAAAGATGCCTTGAAACTTGCTGTGCACTAGTCACCATACAAAGTGCTTGCATCCCAGACCTAACAGTGCAATGGAGGAGACCAATATGTCCACAGAAGATCACAATTCAATGCAGTGCACAAAATAACAAAAGAACATGCACTGATTTGGCACCGATGATACTGTCTGGTTAGTAAATGGAAGCCAGTTAAGTGTCAATTTCAACAATAGTGTCTGCATCCAAGGAACCGAGCCAGTCCACCTGAGGGAAATATTTACTTTTTTCATACTTAGGCTAAATTACTGCAACCAGATTTCTGCAGATGAATTTGAAAGAGAGGATGTATTCTCTTGTGTTTTTGAGGCTATTGTGGAGGAAAGGATGGCGGGAGGTAGAGAGAGAAGCCCAGCGGTGGATTAGCCCTGAGACATTTATTACAGAAGCAGCTGCAGCCCACACTCACCAGCTTCCAAAGTCTCCCTGTCATTTGGAGAGAAGACTGTGCACATTTTAAGGATGCAGTGGAATGCAAGAGATTGATGGGTCAACACGGCTGGCTGGGCTGGTGATTTTGTAATTACAAAGCAGATTTTTTAGACAGAATGGTTACCCCAACTGTGTAATTAAGAGGATCGTTAAGGAATGTTGCTGGGCTGTGCATCACCCTGGGGCTAGTGCGACCACATGGTTACAACGGAAAAATGCAGACAGGCTTCATCAAAAGGCCATTGCTAATTAATCGAAACAAATATTTGCAATAACAATTCCTGTAGAAAGATAGATTTTTCAATGATTGAACACTGAGAAATTTTTAATGGAGAGGGGATCTAATGAGGGGGAAGGGAAAAATAGAACAATAGGTGTTAAGTTCTTGGTTAGAGGAAAAATGATGGGCCAGTTGAAATTGGATGGCTTTGGTGCAGTTGTGGTTGAGTGCAAGTCTAGCACCGATTAGGGCCTAATTTTGCCCAGTATATTTACCCTAAGAGGGCATAGAGAGATTGGAGAAGTTCCAGAAACAAGCAAGATCTGAAGAAACAATCCAACAAGTGATTCAAGTTGACAAAGGGCACTTGTGGGAAAGTAAGAGATGTCTTAGTCTTTGCCATCAATCTGCATAATACATCAACACTTTCAAAGCTATGAGAAGTTTTAAAATTTTGGTGCAAGAATAGACACTCACAGTTCTGATCTCTCCTGGACGCAAAGAAAAAATCAACCTCAACCACAGAATGAAGAATTTCAACAAAGCACACACTTTAACATTTGGATTAAAAAACAGAAGACCACAGATACTCGGTCTAATTCCTTCCCAGTCTTGAGAGCTGCAAGAAATCACAAATCCCAGGGCAGTCTCTGGCATGCTCTGCACACATTTTCATTTTTCTTCACATTATTCTGTACATCTTCTTTGTTGGAAATTATTAAATAGCCTCTGTTAGCTGAAAGAAAGATCTACTTCGGAGAATTATATAAGGCAAATCATTAACAAAGGACCTGCGCTCATGCATGAGAGGTAAAGTCAGTCTGCAGATTATCAGTGAATCCACTTAAGGCTTACATGCAGATGGTAGTGCCTTGGGAGGCTGCTTCTCATCTTCATTCTAGTAGTTAATGATTATTTGCCTTATATTTCCATTGCTCATGGAATGCCAACACATAGTAGGTGCCCATTAATTATGCTTATTCCAGGACACCTTGCAATATCATTACCTACGGGTCTTGCACATGAGGGAATTTATGTGTTTACTAACTTCTCATGGCAACACCTTGCAATATCTTTACTTAAGGGTCTTGCACATCAAGGAATTTATGTTTTTACTAACTTCTCATAGCAACTTTGAAAACCTCTGACCTAGGATTGTTAAACAACCCTGGACAGAAGCTGATCTTCCAGAAAACAGCATTCAAGGAGAGAAAGCTATAAACTCCACCATCACACAGGGAATCTGTTATCTGGTTAACAAGTTCCATCTCAGACAGTAGTGTCAACATAGTTAAAATGGGAAAGACTTTCTGAACTGAGCCAAACTGTGCTCCTGTGCCTCACTGTGTGTGTGTGTGTGTGTATATGTGTGTGTGTGTGTAGATTGACTATGAATAACCTCAAATGAACCTTTCTCTTCTGGCAAGGAGGGAAGCCTCCCCACTGGTGACCAGCAGAGAACAATACTCAGTTTCCAGCAGCAATAGGAAAACCGCAGGATAAATTTGACGCCTTTCTGGTTCATCGATTTTATTCACTCTTCGGTATTTAAGATCATTTTTTTTTATATTACAACAAATGTGTGTCATATCACAGAATGAAAAATTTGCATGAGCTTTGAAAAGAAAATGTGTCTTCAAAGAAATCTCTCCCTGGATGAAGTTCTGGCAGACACTCTGAAGTCCCAGGGTTACACATTTATTCTTTCAATCTAAGAATGCTTCAGAGAAAGTATTAACACTGTTCCTAGAACTTTCAGGGTCCCACACATGTTCTATATAAACAAGTGCTACTAAGCACTTAGAGTGAGTGATTGAGACCCTGGGGTGAATTCTATGCAATTTTTATTTCTTTAATTAATTTAAATAGCTATGTGTGGCTGGTAGCTACTGCATTAGACAGAAGTGAAGGGGAAATATGTTTTATAAACCTTAGAACTATTACTATAAAACTGAGGTAACTAGAGAGAAGGGGGAAAGAGGTGGGGGCGACAAAGTGGGGAGGGGGTCAAAAGGACTAGGGGTGCTTGGACAGTGGGGGTGGTGTGATGACACATATCTGAAAAGTGGTAAGCCCATGCCCCGAGATCAAGTTCAGTGTTGTAAGCCGTTACCTCAATTTAAAAAATCCATTACTTGTAAAAATTAAATTAAAAAGAGAAATACATGCTTCATTCCAACTTCTGAGAAAAGTCTTGGGAACGAAGGAAGATTTTAGGGAATGGAGGAGAGTGTGAGGCTTCTGCAAGGTTTCCCTCTGTTTTTATCACTTCTGCTCCTGGCCCTCGAGTCATATGGAGACCCCATGGAAGAACTGAAAAGATTCGCTTTGGGGGAAAGTTAAGAATAGTGAAAAATAAGTGTAAGAAGTCAAGGGTCCCTCCCTGGTGGCGCAGCGGGATAAAGCACAGCACTGAGAAGCTAAAGCCACTTCCGCATGAGCTCGAATCCCGCCTGCCCTGGAGGTGACCGCATGGCGCGGCAGACCTCTCCTGACCTGCCCGCTGCTCCCCTCAGCAGTGTATTTTGTCGATCTGCCTGTTGTGCTCCCCACTCTGTCTCTGGTGAATCCTCTCACCCTCTGCATCTCTGGCCTGTACCCCAGTTCCGTATGAATAAATAAATCAATCTTTAAAAAAGAGAGAGAGAGAGAGAAGTCAAGGGACCAGCTGGGGAAGGGGGGAAGTCTGCGAGCCTCTCAAAAAGAGCTTAAGCACCAGAGGAAGTCACTTTCCAGTTTCCAGTTCTCGTAGATGGACACTGAGAACTTGGGGGGTGGAATGATCATGGCTCCATTCCAGTGGTGGAGCAGCCAGAGTGGCACTTACACTCCCCCACCCTCCGTGGCCAGGTCCTGGCCACGAACCTGGGTCCTTGCCAGGGGTAGGGGTGGAGTGGTCTTCATGGCTGAAAGGGTTGCTAAGATTTCAGAGCCACACAACATTCTTGTAATTTAAAAATATCAATCATATAATTTACAATTGCCCTTCTGACCTAGTAATTCCTGTGCTAGTCATTTATCCAAAGTAAATCACAGAGAAACATTAATAATGTCATATTAAGTGGAAAAAAAGAAGGGCACAACATTTTATATATTGTATTTATATTTAATAATATGTCATTACATATAATGTTATATATTATGTAATACAATCATAAAATTTAGCATAGCCTAATCATTCAATGTAACCATAGATGACATTCAATATATAAAATTACATATATAATCCTGAGAATTTTTTTAATGCTTGTGTATGTTTATGGTAAAACTTGCAAGAAACTAACAAAACATTCCTAGTGATTATCTCCGAATGGTAGGATTGTAGGTGATTTTAGTTTTTGATTTTATATTTTTTGTATGTTTCCATTGTCTTTAAGAAACTTGACTTTTTTTTTAAGATTTATTTATTTGTGCATACAGAACTGGGGTACATGTCAGAGGTGCAGGGGGCAGTGAGAGGATTCACCAGAGACAGAGTGGGGAGCAGAACAGGGAGATGGACTAAGTACACTGCTGAGGGGAGCAGCGGGCGGGTCAGGAAAGGTCTGCCTCGCCATGTGGACTCCTCCGGGGCAGGCGGGAATCGAACTCATGCGGAAGTGGCTTTAGCTCCTCAGTGCAGTGCTTTAACCCGCTGCACCAGCAGGGAGGGCCGAGGGCAACTTTTATGCTAACTGTAACTTTGTGTGCATTTTTCAGTATGGGGGACTCTCTCATATGCAGAGCAAAATGCAAATCTGACAAACACATGCAAGGCTGGAAGGGATTGTTCCCGCCAGAGGCTTCAAAAGTCAGACAAGTGCCAAACTCTCCAGCAGGTACTATTTAACCACAGACATGCAATTCCAGTTTCATCTCTTCCCTGAGGTGGTTTTGGTAGAGGCTGATGGACTTCGTGTCTTGAAAGCAATTGCTGGTAGAATTGGGTAAAACGCAACTTGGAACCAAGCAGTGATTTCTAAGGTGCTGAGAGCGTACATGAGCCAGCTCCCCCCCAGTTCACAAAAAGACACAGGATCAGTCAAGAGCAGGGCTCTCCGTGGTGATGTGCTGCTCCCACCAAGAACACACAGTTTTGCAGGCAGGACACGTAACATCACATTATACATCACCCAGCTTGCCACATCCTGTTATGTTGCATCCCATCAGCCTAAGCCATGATGGAAGCGAACACAACCTGGGGTGACGTGTAGCGCTTTGTAATGCATCGTAGCATTTAAGTCTACATCAGCCAAGTTGCACATATTGGCATGGACACCAGATGCTCGTTATTCAGAGGATGTGATCTAATGTGCAGAAAGTGCTGTCTGAGGATATGAACTGCATCCAGGGAGAGCATCTGTGGCAGACTCACCTGCGAGCCAAAGTTCATCCACATTGAATTGTCACATTTGTCACTGACAGATGAAGATATTTCACACTTCTGGAAAGAGAAGGGTGCCTCCCATCTACAATGGGGCTGGTCATGCCTCATGAGTAGCTCTTCAAGCGTTAGAGCTGATGGGTCGGTGGATATAGTGGTCACTAATGACGTGGACTGCAAAGCACTGGGCTTTGATCAATTTCCACAGCAGATGAGGACCC
>NW_004567106.1:62316439-62318257 GCF_000260355.1 Condylura cristata
TCTGTCTGTCTGTCTCTCATATCTGATGGTCTTGTTTCTTCTCTTGTTTCAAGAACTACAATAAGGTGAATATCATAATAAAGCATGATCTTCTTGTTTCCACCAGCCTCTAGGCTCAGGTTGCACCCTTACACATGCTTGCACACCCATACCCGGGTGTCCACAATCAGGCTCTGTGCCCCAGGCCCATACTCCCAAGCGTCTTCTGCAGCAACATGATCAAGGCTGCAGGTAGTCACAGAGGCCAGTGTCCTTTTTATTAATTAATTTCCTTATTCTGCTTCATGCAGTAATCACATAGCTGCCATCATTCACTCCTGGCACTGTAGAAAGTCCTCAGGAGTGGGAACTGTTAGCATGCACCTCAAAAGGTTTGCTTGTAACTTCTGCTTTCTCTCCATTCTAATCACATCCTCCATCTTCCCTTCCAACCAGAATGTCACATAGGTCATCAAAGAGTGGAAGAGAACAAGTGTGGGAGGGAGGCCGGCAGACTTCACATCAAATCCTGGCTCAAAAAGAAGCAACCCTGGTCAAGGAGCATAAACATTAATTTCTTCAAAGGAACGGAGGGGATGCATCTACGACAAGAGGTATTTTTGAGGAATAATGACTAATTTTGGAGTGAGTCACCTAAGCTCAGAATCTCCACTTTTTCAGTGTCCATTCACTCTATAATCTTTTACTTCTGGCTTCTGTCTCTCCCACCCCCTTAAAATTGTTTTCATTAAGGTCACTCTAACTTTTAGTTGCTAATGTTTGTCTTGATGACAATATACTCTATGCTTTTATGAATTCATGTTGTTTTGTTTAAAATTGATCTAAAGTATAAGCGAACAAAAGAAATCATCAATCTTTTGTATCATCACCAACAGTTAACTACTGTTAGCATTTTTAATTGTCTTTTCTTCTATTGTTTTCTTTATGAAAATCACTCCACCACTTTATAAACTTTTACTTGCTCATGATATAAATTCTATTAATATGAAAATGTCAAAAGAGTAAGAAATTTAAAAACGGCTCAAATCCAGCCTGAAATTCTATTTTTCATTTAGGATAACACAACCAAAAACTCTTTGTTATCAAAGGTATCTTTTGAAAATTTAAATGTAGAACTAGAAAAATAGATAAAAATACATTTCTTTAAAAATGAGCTCACTATAGATGTGCTGTTTTAAATTAAAAGAATTAAACTTACTTTATTTTAATAGACGTGAAACAATTGCTGAATTTAAAATAATTGTTTCCTTATCACAATGGAAACAACTTTCTGGAACAATTCTCCTTACTGAAGAGAGGGCTCTCTCTCTCTTTTTTTAATCTATCTTTTTAAATTTAATTATATATATATTTTACGTATATACCTATTTACATTACTGTTCATTTGAAAACAATATTTGCTTTCCCTCTCCCCCACTGCAAACCCTTCATCACCACAGTACCCCACACTCCTCCCTTCTGGTCCCAAGAGGGGGCTTTCTTGACTTGACTTGAATTCCACTTGGGACAAAGATGATCTCCTTTGAAGACTTATCTGTACCCAAACTAAAAAGACAATTTGAAAAATACTGGGATGAAAAATAAAATGTTTCTATTTGAAACATGAGCATTCTCACACTTCCTCCCAACTTCCTCCCCCCCCCCCATGATTTATGTTAACTGGGTTATTGGTTTTCTGCTGCTCCCATTTATAGCTTTCACTTCAGTTTCTGTATATGAAATTCCCATCCTTGCGTGGAATCTGGAAGAGGTTCTAGGTCCATCTATTTCAATGTACCAGGTTACCTCGGAAATACTAGTAGATTTGGTTTCAATAAC
>NW_004567106.1:62319702-62353672 GCF_000260355.1 Condylura cristata
AAAACATCTAGGTATGTGTTCGTAATCACCTCCCAAGAAATGACATTCACCTGTACTCACAGTTTCCAAATTACATGTATTATCTTTCCAAGATGAACTCACATCTATGTCCAGGGATCTGCCTGCAATTAAGGCAGAGTGGTGTCTCCATTTAAACAATTCACAGGCAGGAACGTGGCTTCCTCTCCGGATGGCCAAATGGTCTGTGCCTAATTCTAAGTAACTAATCAAGATGAAACATAGCAGAAGGTGTGGTGAAGGGGGTTGTGGAATTTCTTCTCATTTGAGGAAAGCCCACCAAAATTAAATACCCTACTAAAGGTAGTCTTGAAGTGTTTCAGGATTTAAGAGTTTCACAGTGATGCCTTTGAAATGCAGTTGATTGGGACTCATGCCTCTTGAGGAATGGGCAGCTTTCTGCATAAGGAATAGCTATAGAGCTCATCCCTGGCTCTGTGAACTGCCATCCACATCCACTATCTCTCATGTACCAATTTGTGGAGAGTGATGAGGGTGGTGAGATAGGGGAAGGATTAATAGTCTGCTTTCTAGAGACTGGGAATGTTGAGGATAGATATTTAACAAAGGGTGAGATAAGCAATCTCCATGCTTTATGTGTGTTTGTACATGAAAGATATTATCAATATATCAGCGTTTTCAGTAGCTACTTGCCTTAGGTCAGTAGAAATTAGAGGCAGAAATTTTATTTAACTCTGTGTTATCTCACTGGAAGTAGATGTAGGCTGGTCAACATAAAATATATCTTGGGGTGAGTGCATATATGTAATTTCTAGAAAAGGCTAAAATACAGTCTATTTCTTCCTGCCTAGACAACAGAGTAAGTATCTATAGCCTGAGAAATATTTCGAGTATTACTTGAAAGACAACAGACAGGATGTATGACATTGGGCAAATTTCTTAACCTGCTCTGCTTTTGCTTCTTGATCATTAAGATAGAGGAATTTTTTTTATCATTCTTTATTTATATATGTTTTACATCAACTGTAGTCCCAAGAAAATTTCCACCACCAATTCACACATGCACTATCACCACAGTCCCTGTGCTCTTTCCACCCGTCTTTTATCTTCTTTCCACCTCTCCTGTAGAATGTCTCTGAATTACAGCTTTCTGTTTATTCTGTTTAGTTTTGTTGTATTGATTTATTTTTAGATGTTACTTTCCCCCTATCTTTTATTTGGTTTCCCTATGTTATTCCTGTAAATGAAACCATCTGATATTTTCTTTTTCCTTCTGACTTGTTTCACTGAGCATAATCCCTCTAATTCCATAAAATGAAGGAATATTAATAAACACTAAGTTTAGTTAAGCATTGTGTAAGGCTTGCTTCTAAATGGTTTCCAAGCATTATCTTATTCAATTCTCACAGTTTTTAAACTACATATTATTAGGGCCTCCCTGATGGTGCAGGGGTCAAAGTCTCAGTGCTATTAGGCTATCGCCAGCCACTGTGGTATGAGTTCAATCCCTGGTCAGGGAGGTGACCTACATGTCATAGCAGGCCTTGCCTGTCTCCCCCATTGCTCCCCTCAGCAGGTATTTCAGTAGATCTGCTGCTCCCTACTCTGTCTCTGGTGAATTCTCTCAAACACCACCACCACCACCACCACCACCACACACACACAGAGGCACAATTCTGGGTTACACTCCAGTTCTTGTATGCATAAATAACATTTTAAAAATCTTAAGGAAGCTACACATTATTATTATCCCTTCTTTCAAGAGGAAACTGAGGACTAGAGAGGTCCAAGACATTAGTAGGTGGTGAAACTGGGTTTGAACTTGGCATTCTGCATCCTGTTAATAGTGTAGTTAAATATAAAGGAAAAATTTAAGTAAATTTCATGTCATGTGCCTTGCATTCAGCAAGCATGAACAAATGACAGTGATGAAAAGCAAAATTAAAAGCAAAATTTTCAATTAGTTTGGAAAAGGTATGATTAGAATCCCTCCAAGGGCTGACAGCCCCAAGCAAACTCTTGTTACTGGAGGAAGTTTTTCTTCACTTGAACTTGCAGCTCAATTGGAAAGAAGATTGCCTCCTCCTGCCATAGCATTGGTGGGGTTCAAAGCTGCAAGCCTAATCACAGTTTACTTTTAGTCTTTGACAGTAGGGTTCATGCTCAACTTTTATCTTCTACCAGAGTTTCAAAGTCAGGGATGATCTTTATGTATTTCACTGAGCTGCCAGGTCAAAACCAGGGATTGTTACTTTGAGCTGAGGAAGGATCCACTGAGGCTAATGGCATCATGAGAAAAGGTGGGAGTGTCCCTCCTTTGGAACCCTGGCCTTCTGGCCCTTCCATGGCAGGCAGATGGTGAAGGGAGCTGTGGGAGATAAATCAGAACCTGTGAGCTGAATAAAGGGACACAGGGAGGGCAGGTATTGAGAAGAGGTCACCCCCAGTAGTCACAATGAAAGACATTGGCAGAAACTATGAAGTCACAGGGAAATGAAATTTGGAATGGAATTACCTGGTGAAGGAGATGAACGGTACTTCTAAAGAGAAAGTCCAAAAGAATTGCAAACAAGGACCTGAGCAGGTATTAGTACACCCGTGTTCATGATGGTATTCCTCACAGTAGCCAATCTGAAATTCTGTTACTATGTTTTATATAAATCTCGTGATAACCTCAAAGAAAAAACCTCTAGTCAATAGACAAAAGAGAAAGGAATCTCAGCAGACTTCTACCAAAAAAAAAAAAAAAAAAAAAAAACAAAATAACAATAGCCAGAAGGTAGAAATCAAGGGTCCACTCATGGATGAATGGATAAATACAATGTGGTCTACCCATGACATGGAACATTATTTAGTCTTAAAAAAAGGAGTGAAATTCTAATACATCTACAACATGGATGGACCTTGAAGATATTATGATAGATAAAAGAAGGCAGGCACAAAAGAATAGACATTGTCTTTATTGCACTTACACAGAGCAGCAAAAACAGCCCTCTTCATAGACAGAAAGCTGGTTGGTGCTTATCACTGGCTGGCAATAGGGGCATATGGGGAATTAGTATTTAATGGGGACAGAGTTTTGTCTTGTGAAGAAAAGTTCAAGGGATGGGTGGTGTTGATGGTTGTGAAATAATGTGAATGTACTTAATGTTACTAAACTACACATAACAATGGTTAACCATAATAAAGGAATAAAAAGGAACTCTCACAATAAAAAAGGAATGGGAAAATATGAATAATAAGACTTGATGACAGTCATTATCTTCTAGTGCACATAGGTATTTCATGGTGGTGCTGGCTGGAATGCAGAGCTTGATTAAATGTAGGTAACTTCCATTTTTGCCAATCTGTGTCCACTGGTTGGAAATAAAATCTTGTATTTATTCCAGAGAGCTGCCACAATATTTGGTCTCTCCTGCCTGTTGACTGATCACTGTGTAGAAAGGCCCATGTACCCAAGGGAACCTTGATGGAGGATGTTATCACTAAGACTCCTCATGACTATGGCTGGTAGCAGAAGATAGCAGAGAAGTAGGGCAATGAAAAAATCCCTTGCTGGATAGCAGAGGCCTCAGATGAGTCAGAGAAGAGCTGGTCATGTTGCCCACCATGATTCAGCATACAAGTGCTTTGTTATGCACAGGGGTATAGGTTGTAAATATCAAGAGGTTGACAGCCCTTTGGAAGCCAAACAGCAAGACTCTCAGTGACTCTGGCAGTCTCCCCAGTGCTGGGAAATTGGGGCATCACAAGACTTTCGTCTCCCTACAATTAAACAGATAATTAAGAACTAAGAACATATTTTCCCCAATAGAAATTGATAGATGCTGGTTAGTAATGTTAACATCAGGAATAAATTGAGCAGTAATCTGCAAAGGATGTTATTGCTATTATAAAAATAAAGATCTGTCTCTGCAACCAATCAATTCAGTAGATATATACCAACAATCAAATTGTTAAAAATGACTTCTATAAATTACCCAGTGCTCCATCTAATGGTGCCAGAAGCAGCTGTGATACAATTTAGGGCTGATATAACCATACATCAAGAGTGTTTTTTATTTTTGTTCCCGTCTAAGCAGTAATAGTAGGGTCTACAGCTTTGTTTAATGCACCCATGTTGAAACAAAGTATATTTCACTCCATACGTTAGCAAAGTCATTTTGGTCAGAAACACCCAGGAACATATGCATTTAATGTGGAAAGAATAATTCAGTTTTCTTTCTATTATTGTAGCCACAAGTTTGCAATATCCTTAATTCTTCGTTAAGCTCTCTGACTTGCAAGGAAGATGCTGTTCTTTATGAAATGTCATGGCTCTTTCAAACCAATGTGGAAAAAGCACAGAAAGGGATTGCTCTAATCATGTATTTTTTAGTCTTGTCTAACCACTATTCCAGTGAAATCAGGATGATTGAGTAGCTTTTCTTGATACCTGCAGCACTTGAAGACCTGGCCTTGCAAATGTTGATTGTCTGTTAATGCCTAATCACCCACAGCCTGCACAGTGATCTGCTGGTGGTGGCCTTTTTCCTCTTTGCATATTCATGTCAACTGACAAAGCAGTTAAATACTGGCTGAACTGAAAGTAATTGTCCCAGTTGGGAGCCCTGACACCACATGAATCCGTATTTAATATAACACTTGCAAACTTAGTTTTTACATGGAAGTTTGTCTAGTAAGTTTTGATGGAACCCGAGCTGAGACTGTTTTACTCCAGACACAATTAACAATGAGAGCAAAAGCATTAACAGTAGCCACTGGCCTCCTACAGAGTGTTAAGCTATTTTCTCAGAAAATGGACACCAGGAGCCAGAGCGACACAAATAAATATGATTCTTGCTCTCAAAAAATTTACAATAGAGCAAGCCACTCACCAGAAATTGAATGTTCTTGGAATAAGGAAGGTCAGTCCACAGGACAGAGCTGCTTTGGGAGAGAAAGTTCCTACTTCCCCCCAAAATGGAGATAGATGAACTCTGCAGAATATTGTGGAGAGCAAAAACAGACTCACATCCCTGTCTTGACTGGATTCAATCAACTAGCAATCTGGTTGAGGAAGACCCTTAAGGTGAAGGCTCATATAATAAGGTAAGAGCAATGGAGAAGTTTAGGAACAGGACACGAGGAGAGGAGGTGTGGAGGGTGGGATTAGAGAGAGTCTTGGAGAGGCATACTTGAGATGGTATTAAGTTTGACATAGAGAGCATGCCCAGTAATCAATTGATATCTGGGAGAAAAATCAAGAATAGAAACAGATTTAAAAGTTGTGTGTATTGTGTGTGTGTATGGAGTGAGAGAGAGAGAGAGACAAAGAAAGAGAGAGAGATACTGGTAAGATTCATTGTACAAATGACCTAGGAGTTCCATTTATGATCTTCAAAAAATTTTAATTTCTTCCCTGACAAGAAATTATCCTAAAAATCTTGATGAAAATTCCCTCTCTTTTAATATATTTTTACTTACAAAATTTGATAATTCTTCATTGACCTTTATCCTAGAGATTTTGTGTGTGTACTTGTAGACATTCTCTGTGTCCATCTCTGGATAGGAGACCCAGAAGGCTGACATCTGTGTCCAGGGTGAAAGGTAACTGGCAAGGGGAGAGGAAAGTCACTCTGTATTTTGCCAAGGACACCTCTTTGCTTAGTCAAGAGAAGTTAGTGGTATCCCTTTGTTCTGTTACCTACTGTACTTTCCAGTAATCAGCCTCTACCCATGTCAGTCAGGCTTATAGGGGTGACAGCTTTCTGATGTTAACCTGTGGGAGATGGTACCATCCTTGGTAGTTTCCCTAATTTCCCTGCCTACACTTTGGTACCTAATTTGTTTCTTAAGTTTCACTAACTTTCTCAAACTGTATTAAACTCTTTTATCACCTGTTTGTATAGACTTCACTGGCATGATGATAGAATTCTCTGAATATGCTGATTGACTGACTGGTTGGTTGATTGATAATATCCTGTCTTGTTTCTAGTATATTGTCCTTTTAAAAAATTCTACTACAGATACATGGCCTTTGGGCTAATTTCTTCCCATGAAAGGAATGATTAAATTAGTTTCACCAACTGAAATATCCATCAGTAGGTAAATGGTTAAATAAGTCCATTTCTATCTCTGATACAGAAATTATAATAAAAATGAATAAGTCACTGTTATAGATACAGATTTTCAAGACTTAATAAGTGAAAAAATATCAAGAGACAGAAAAATCAGCTCAGCATAACCTTGTTTATGAAAACAGCATCAAATAAAATTAAACATTTCACATGAGCTCATGGTCCTTCAAACTATAGTTGTGAATTTTTTCTTTATCTCTTCTCTTCCTCCTCAACCATACTTTAGCTATATCGTACAATAGCTGAGCTATAGCAGGAACTCACTACTTGTGGATGAATTAATTAATTAGAGTTTTAAATATATTCAAAGCTTTCTTTTCTCAGTTTATATTAAGATATAATATTATATTAAAACATAATATAAAATAAAAATTGTATATACTTAAGGTATAGGACTGGGTGTTTGCTATACATATATTGTGAAATAATAGCCATATTCTTGTTAATAAACGTATCCATCAGCTCATGCTGTGTCAAGTTCTTGGAATGTCATTAACTCCTCATTTTCTGATTAGATTAGTCCCTGCAGCATCTGCTACAAAACCCCCAGATATGTGAAGTCTTTCCAAACACCTCAAGTTTGATTCCCCCTGCCATTGCATAGCAGTTTGTAACATTAACTACCTAGGACATACTGCTTTGTATTCAGATTCAATTTTTCACGAGATTCTAAGATACTTGAGGGAGCTTTGGAAATTATGTATTCCTAATATATTGCAAAGCACCACACACATAGTAGGTATGCCAAAATTAATGATGTTATTGTCTTGAATTAAGTCTATTTGATTATTAGGGTTTGGCAGACCAGGTCTTACTGTCTATTGTAGACCCTTAATTGAATATTTCCCCAACAAACTAAATCAACTAATTTAATTATGAAATTGAGTGCCACCATATCTTTAATAATTTAATCTAAAACCTCAGCTAAATTAAATCTAAGATGAAAAGCAGATAGAGAATGTAAGAGTCTTAAGTAGGACCAATTTTTTTGTTGTTGAATATCAAAGTCAATCCAGGGAAGAAAGTGATTTCAAGCAAAGAGCAGGTCTGGCCAATGTGAACTGGACAAGACCAGAGAGATGGGATGAGCCTTGGGCAACCGCCTCTCTCTTTCTTCCTGGGAAATGAGCACATTTTCCTGTCTCTTTTAGTAGCACTAACCAACCCCCTGGGATTTCCCAATGAATCAGAAGCTGCTTCCACACAGACCCATAATCTAGAGCTTGTAAGTAATTCTCAAATCTAATTTATTAAAAACTCATTTATTTTCAGCAACACCAGATTTCTGATTAATTCCCAGCACCATGGGTTATTTAATGCAGTGGGTTTCATTGTCATTTCTGATTTCCCAAAGTGCTTGATTGATAGAAGCTATTGTGGGCTTCGTCTGTCAACATACTGTTCCCTTGTCAAGTGACAACAAAAGAAAACTCATATTGATGAAATTGCTGGGTGTCTCTTAACTAAGGTAGAAATGCATTATGGCTTGGAGACCCATAGGTGTAAGGCATATACTGGGGAAATGTAAAATCTTGCTTAGAAACATCTCTGTTTTGTAAGGCAGATATCCCTGTGTAGACTCCACCTAGAAAAATCTAGCACAGTATGTGTCATGTTTTCTCACTAAGTGTTAGGAGAGAAGGGGGTTTATTTCCATTTTGCCTTTTTATGAGGGTGATAAAATGCAGTGAAATGGATTCAGAACCATAAATCACCTTTAAAACAAACCAGCCTTAACATTGATTTGTTTAATTTTAGAACATTAAAATCCATTTAAATTATTAAGGAAAGTGACCCTTAGACGACAAAGTATGGTCATTAAGGCTCAAAAAGTAAGAGAAGGTACTGTGTATGTGTGTGTGTGTGTTGGGGGTGGGGGGGTCTAATCTGCCATTCTGGGAACCCTTTACCTCTCCCCTGAACTGATGTCATTTCTCCAACCTAGTCACAGACATCAGCTAGTTTTGGAAATTAGCTATAACAGTTGCCACAAAAGTCAACAAAGGGGAAGGGAATAGTATCCATACATTAACAATGTAGTTTCACATTTTTTGTGTGTTCAGTCTGCTAAAATGGCAAATCTCTGCTAGAGACCTTGCATTAGTATCAGTGGTGTGTCTGTTTCTAATTCTAGGTAGATAGTTCTCAATGGAGAAAAATTAGTTGTGAAATGGGAGACCCAATCCCCTCATCTTTCTCAAATATGAGTATAGATGGCTTCCTAACCAGATCTCCCTCACAACTCCTTCTACGACCCTCAGCAAGAGCAGTGGAGAGATTTGAATTAGCTTTTCTACCAACTTCTTCCCTTCAGTATGTTATCTCACAGCTGGACTACTACATTTATGAAGTGCTCACTGTCAAAGAGATTGAACAACTTAGAGAATATGCAGTGTATAAAACTAAGAGCCCAGGAGTCAGCAGCCTGAAAAGAGAGCAGAAGACAGGGTAAGTCTCCCAACCCCTTTAACCGCTGATCCTGGCTTCCCGAGAGGAAACTCTAAGAGCACAAACTAGGGAACAATAGTCCAAGACCCAGAGATTTTTAAGATTCCTTTTCCTTGGAATCTTCATTATCTTTATTTATCTATGAACAAGTCCACTCGTGAAATTTCTCACAAATCCAACTCATGGGCACCTCAGAGAAGTCAGTGCTTTGAGAGATTTTCCAAAATATGTTTTATAATTTCTCTACCAACATTTGTATGCAAGAACATGTATTTACTGAATGACTTCATTTAGAATGAATAGGGCTCTTAAAAAAATGTAGTTAAAACTGTGTCATCTCCATTTTTCACCAAGATTAACTGAGATTAGAAAACTAATATATTAAGATGGTGGTGATATGGCAAATGGATACTTTTATATTGTCATATATAAATGGGCACCAACTCTGTGGAGAGCAATTTGAAAATATCTATCAAAATAAAAATGTGCTATCAGAGATTTCTTAAACTGACAGAGTAAAGGCATTTTTCTACCCTGTTTTCTTCTCATTAATCACTCCCCAAACCAACAAGGATAATGAGAAACAAACACAAATTTCATAATCCATAAAATGAGGAAATATTTATAACCCAAGCTATAACCTATGAAAATGAATGAAGAAGAATGAATGATACACCAGAGTTGAGGAAACCTGTATAGTTACTACACTGGGTTTTTAAGACAAAATGCCAGAGAAGGCAGAAATGAAAGGAAGAAGCAAAAAGTTGGGGAGAGTTATCAAAAGTCTGTTTTGTCTTACCTATGGCTGATCCCCTCAAGTCTCACCTATAGCTGAGCAACCAGTGACTATTCTTCGTATACCCTTTATCAAGAAATTCTAAAATCAGAGTGGCTTCAAACTGAGGGATGTTGACCCAGTGGAAGGCAGAAAATTGGCAGGAGGCCAAAAAATGAGTATATGTACAATAAGCAGTGACCCATATCACTTTGCACTGTGCCTTTGAGGGTCTTTCCATCAAGAGGAGGAGTCTAATTCTCTCCTAGTTAACCTAGGCTGACCATGCAATTAAATTACCAATGGAATTTGGTGAAGGAGACTTTGTGCCAGTTCTGAGTATAGGTCTCAAATAGAGCCTTTTACTCTTCTCCTTGACCTTGTCCAGGAACTATCTGAATAAGCCTGGCTTGTCCCTATGAAAGATATGTTACCCAGTAACAACTCAGAGCTTACCGGTCATGTGAGTGGGCTCTCCATTGGCTGGGCATAAGATATACATAGCAAGACCAGTGAAGGTCAGCTAAGCCTGGCCCAGATGAATTCAGTCATCTACTTGAACTAACAGAAGTCAGGAACAATAACAGCACAAGGTAGCTGTTTAAAGTTATTGAGCTCGGGGTAGCTTGTTAAGCAACAAAGCTTACTCATAAAATGTTGAGAATATAGTAACTAGTGAAAAAGGAAACAGCTATCTATACTAACTGTCTATAATACTGAAAAGCTAAGTATTTTAGACTAGAGATGACTCATCAGAATATTAAAACAAATCAGACTTCTCGAGGTTTCACAAACTAAGACAGGACTCTAAAAAATCAACTTTTTTTACAGAAATTTATTCTATAGGTAAACTAACCAAGTGAACCCTGGTTAGTCTAAATAAAGCTTTGCTACCTCCTCCTTTTAGTTACCTGATCTCTATGATTACTTTCACAACAATCTCAGAGTTCAATAATTTTAACAGAGATCATGTTGCTTTTAAAGACTAAAATATTTATTATCTGGTCCTTTACAGAAAAAGTTTACTGATTCTTGACCTAAGCCAGTAGTTCTTGACCTTTCGTTTATAGAAGAATTATCTGAAGAACCTATTAAAGCAGATTGCAGTGACTACCTTCAGAGTTTCTGTTTCAGTAGGCCTGGGTAGGGGCTAAGGATCTGTATTTCCAATTCTTTCTAGTGACCTTAAAATTCCCCTATGTAGGCAGCTACCTTTCTGATCCACTGATCTAGCTTCACCAGATCCTCAGTCTAATGACAGGTGAGAGCCAGAGGGGGAAGTCCATTGCAGCCCTGCTCTGCCTCCCATACACTGTGGGTCCTGTCAGGTAAGGGGCTTGAGCTCATACTTCCCATTGTGTCTTGTCATAAGATTCTTGATCTTTCCTCCTAGTTGTTTGGAGGGAGAGCCATAGAATCTGAAAAAGAATAAAATCTGTGATAAATTATAAATAAATAAATAGAGACATCCTAAGTCTGGGCAAAAAGCAGACAGATGGAAAATTGCTGAGCGTCCTCTAGAAACATATCTAGGCACCCAGGTATTTTCAGGTATGTCCCTATATATCTAGATAGCTGTTCCACCATCTAGGAGAATGAAACCAAAATGGCACCTAGTATCCACCCAGGACTGAAATTCAACCAATCACCATTGACAAACTTTCCACCAATCAGAACTAAGTTAACTGAAAAACTAATTTGCATAAAGCTGATCTGACTGAGAACTATCCCTCCTTTTTGAGAATCTAAGGACTCCCCGTTCCAGGCAATTTGAACTGCTTCTGAGGTCTGTGGCTTCTGAGCTATCAGGAATAAACATATCCTTTACTGTAAGTCCACCAGACTTAGGGTCACCTGTCCACACTCAGGTTCAAGTATCCATTCCATCATTTCCTTGGGCAATCCAACTTACCTCTAGAAGCTCTGAAGGTAATAAAATCCTTTTATCTACTTTACACGGCTATTGTAAGAGCTAAATGAGACATTCTATGTTAACATTTCCATCAGTGTTAACATTCCTAAACTGAAGTTACATTGTTTTGTGTATTATTGTTAGCCCATTTTATCATTGTGATTATTGATAACCCTAGCATTTCTAAGCAGGTGTTGTTATGAAAAAGGTTTTGCCCAGAAAGAATTAATAAAACATTAATAAAATCCATCACTGATTAAAAGGAAGCCCTTTCACCCACTAAGCAGCTTCAGACATAATCCGAATTCAAAGGTAAATATTTGTCTTCATACTTGGCAGAAAATAAGAGGAGGCAGGACAGGTGAATAGTGTTGATAGATCTCACTTACCGACTGAAATTCTAAGCAAACCATACCTGTGCACCGACCCACAGCATCTCTTCAGTCTTTGGGAGCCATCATTTTAAGCCATCATCCAATGCCATGTCAACCTCTAAGCACCTGCAGATGCTTCAGGTCACTCCAGAACCTTCTATTGAATTGCTCTAAGAGGACCCAAAGCATGGAGAACACAGGAAAAGTCAGGGAACCTCTGCCAGCCAGCTCCATGCTACAGAAAACCATTGTTGCTACTGATGCTGGCTCAGCAACCAGTGTGTTTGGAAGTTGATGCAGAATACAGCAACCCACATACAACCCACTACTGTCCCCAGCTGCCCCACTCCCCAGAGGCACCTAAACTGATGTTTGCTGGCTGGCTGATCATATAGGTGCTCTTGAACTGTGCCTGCCTATCTGCTACCTGTTTGCTTTTTATCTGTTTTTTCAAGGTCAACTCAACTCACTGGAAGGTAGGCCCGATGGTAACCATCATTTGGGCATATGCTGCTAGTGTCCTGATTTAAGTCATGGTGCTTGCCTGCTTTCTCCCTCACCACACCCCCAGACCCAACAATATCTGGGCTTGTGCTTCCCAGCAATTCCCCAGGTCCAACTCTCACATAGCCATTAGTTGACCCTTCTTGAAAATTCTTGACTGATGCCTAGCAACTCCCTTCCTGATAGTATGCAGTAAGAAGATGTTAGTTGCCTCGGGGGAACAGGTGCTGTCTGGTCCATATTGAGGCAGATCGTCCTGCTCCAGCCCCATTAGGAAGTTTTGTGCCTCTGGAAGCAAGAATGCAGGTGACTCTACCTTTTGAAGACACTAACAAGATTGTTTCTGTTTGGGTTTCTCCTGAAAACTCTGGGACTCTCCGCAAGTCTTTTGATTCAACTTCCAAACACACTGGTTGCTGAGCCAGCATCAGTAGCAACAATGGTTTTCTGTAGCATGGAGTTTCTCCCCTGAAATGAGTCTGCTCTGCCTTCAGTTGACTTTGGGATCTCACATAAGTTGCATAAGTTCTCTGGGCCTTGGTTGCCTCTTCTGAAAATGAGAAGGAAGGTGCATTATGATTTCTATGCCTCCTTTGCATGCCAAGGGTTTATGATTCTCTTGAACTCCAGGGATGCCATTCCTTCTTTCCCCAGCTACCTCCCACCATGTACACATACACTCTTAGAGAATGCAAACAATTTTTTAATATGAATCCAAGCAAAATGTAATAAAGAAGGTAAATTTGCTGCCCAAATTTGCATAATGTATTCTCAAGCCAAGCAGAAATGGCATTTGGATTGTTTGCTGTTTTGAATTATCTGCACCACCGCACCCCTGCATTTGTACAGATAATTGGGAGGTGACTGTATAGGGGCAGGCACACTGTTGTCACATATGAATCACATCACAGTAGCATTTCTCAGTGTTTGGGTTAATGTCATTCACTCAGCTGGCGGAGCCTAAGGAAGAACAGGAGTTGGAGCTCTGTAGTTTTCAGAGAGAAAAATGTCTTTTCAGATGTCCCTCGTTGCATCCCTAATCATAAAAGGAATAAAATGCATGTGTTCACTCAATTCTGAATCAACAGACTCCTGCATTCATGAATTTTGTTGGTGATTGGAGTAAGTCCCAAAGCAGAGAAAGTAATTTTGTCATTTTTCTGAGGCATAAGTTTGGATCACCTGCGCTGGGTGATGAGTAATGGGAAGAAAATCATGGTGGTGTCTAGCCAGTCACCAAGCAGCCACTGTCGTCATGGGTGGCAACTCACAAATGTCTTAAAGAGGTGATTTAACTCTGACACTTCAATGAGGCTAAAAAGGCCATAAGCATGTCTGTGGAGTTATGCAGAAAAATACCTGATTTGGAATGTGACTCAGAAGAAAGCCGAGCCCCAGTGCAAATGTTCCTGTTCATTTGAATTCAGAATTATGAACATGTCCTTGTGATGAAGGTCTCAGGGCTACTGAGGCACAACAGGAGCTATCTAGAAAACTGGAAGGGGGTGATGTTAGGACCAAAAAAAAAAAAAAACCCACACACAAATTACTCCTGATGAAGCAGGTAGTAAAGAAATGAAATGTTGCCCCTGAAGGCAATATAGACTGAAAGTAGAAATAGGTCTGAAAATTGCTTTGGATAAACTCAAGACTTAAAAATCTACAACAAAGGGTTTCCTTTGTAATAGGAAAGCTACACAGACTTGAGACTTGGCAGAGAATAGTCATACTGGCCCACAAATCATCCTGCCCCCAACTCTCAGACCACAGCTGCTGCTGTTTCTACTATGTTCCAGATCTTAAAACCTAGACACTTACTAAGAACCTAACAGGCATTATCTTATTTAATACTCACTATTAGGTATTGTTAACCCCATTGCAGAGAAGCAGGAACAGAATGTTTTACAAGCGTTCTGGGCCCATGACTCAGTGCACACAATCCCTGCCCCATTAGACCGTATGCATAGAACATGACCCCCACCCTCACCCCCATTGCCAACAATACAGAAACAAGACCCTGACCCAGTCTAGGCTGGGCCAATACATTCTCTCTTCCAGAGCATGAAATGTGAAGTGAGGACACACAGACATGTCCACTAATGGCAGAAATTAAGTTAAAACTAAACTTGGAGAATTGGAACTCTTGCACACAATGCTGAAGGGGATGTAAAATAGCACAGAAGTTGTAGAAAAGTAGTAGGGGTTCTTCTAACATATAAAATTAACTTAAGACTCAGCAATTCTATTCCTAGATTCATACCCAAGACAACTGAAAATAAGGACTCACATAGATGTTCATGGGGACATTGTTAACAATGATAGAAACAACCAAATGAATCAAAACACAAAATGTAGTGTTTCCATACAATGGAGTATTAGTCAACCAGAGAAAGGAATGTAGTTCTGAAACCAGCTATAAAACAGGTGAATCTTGGAAGCATAACACAAGTAAAATAAAACAGATACAAGATGACAATATTGTAGGATTCTACTAATATGAAATATTTAAAAGAAGTAAATTCAGAGACAAAAAAATTAGAGATTATCAAGTGTTCAGTAAAAACTTTTTAAAGGGGTACTCAAATCATGAATAAACCTGCCTTTCATAATGCACAAAATTATCACTGATAGCCTGAATCCTGACTAATGCTGACATTAGTAAAGAAGTGGTCTATATTTCTTTTTTTATTTATTTGTGCATACAGAACTGGGGTACAGGCCAGAGGCTCAGGGGCGGCGAGAGGCTTCACCAGAGACAGAGCGGGGAGCAGAACAGGCAGATCTACGAAGTACACTGCTGAGGGGAGCAGCGGGCGGGTCAGGAGAGGTCTGCCACGCCATGTGGTCTCCTCCGGGGCAGGCGGGAATCGAACTCATGCGGAACTGGCTTAAGCTTCTTAGTGCTGTGCTTCAACCCGCTGCGCCACCAGGGAGGGCCTGTTCTATATTTCAATGGAAGATATTTTCACATGCAAGAGGAAGTCTTGCATGTTATGATGAAAGGATTCCACTATTCTGGTCCAATATTTCCTTTGACTTTTCACTTTGGGTTATTTGGACTCATTGTGTTAGACTGTTCAATGGTCCGTTGTGTTAATATGGAAGATAGCTCTTAAAATTAATTAGATGGATTTTACCCAAGAACATACCGAGGAAAATACTGTTCCATAAGACAGGAAGAAGTAACAACCATCACATCTGACTTGCAAATGCATCTTTGGCCTATGTGGTGGACACTACTGATGGATGGATTACGCAGGTGCAGTCCCCAAAGGCCATCTTGGCACTTCCCACTATGAGTGGGAGGGAACTCTCTTGCAATCAGAAATGACCACATAGCCCAGTTTTGACCTTTGAGATGTGAATACAATACTGTAGGACCTGGGTAAGAAGAGCTTCTGGAAAAGAGTTTTATTTCTTCATAATAGGGGAGGTGGCTGCTTCTTATGTCAGGAAGCTGACATTGGTGCTATAGAAATCAACACATGTGGTGACAGGATTTCCCCTCTCACCTCCCAGGAGACAACCATGCTGCCAAATTACTAAATCCTAGCATTCAAAGCAAAATACATTTAACCAAGTGCAATACATTTGCAATTCTTACCACCACTCATTATAGTAAATTTTTGACATCTCCCAATTTCCAGTAGACTTTTCAATGACAATTTCATTTTGGTCATTAGTTTAGGAAATTACTGTTACTGTATATTAAGGTCACCATTGTTTGGCACATTAAAGGCCCTTTCAGCCTGAAGCTCAATGAGCTGGCAGAAGAGGCAAAGGGAAGCATTAAAAGGCAGGAAAGCAGGCAGCAGAATGGTGCAGAGTCATGTGATAGGATCTGGAACAAAGCAGAAGCATCAGAAAAAGAAAATTAGCTGAGCAGAGGCAAGTCAGGTAGAAGAGCCTAGAACACCCCTGGGCAGAAAATGCTGTAAGTATTTCCATCTGAAAGCTCTAAGAGATAAAAGAGAGGAAGCCAGGGAATGGGGAGCCATTTAGGTTGATAAACAACTGAGAAATTAGTTCCCAGGAATACCAGGAAAAAGAAAAAGGGGAGGAAGAACATGTAGATGAAACAGCTTGCTTTTGTACACACCCCCAATTCACTTCTCCCTGGGCACAACCCCACTTTCAGTCTCAGGGTGCAGTTCTATTGAACTGGCCCTACCCTCAGGTCCTGAAATTGGCAGATGGACCACGCATGGTCATGCACCTGCTGTTGTGTTGGCTACACTGATCACGGCAGTGATGGGTGTGCATCCCACGCCAGTCCATGCAGTTCAATCCTGTGGCTTTCACTGGAGTGATAGGAAAAGAGAAGCTCTGCAAGACATTTGTAGCTGTTAACTGAAGGAAGATTGATGCTTGAAACTGCTGGGAACTCCAATATGGGGAACATCTTGAAAATGTTGGGGGTTTTTTCTTAATTTTTTCTTAGAACTGGGGTGTAAGTCAGAGATTAGAGGGTGAGAGTATTCACCCACAGACAGAGTGGGGAGCAGAACAGGTGGATCTACTTAAATACACTGCTAAAGGGAACAGCTGAAAAAACAGGACAGATTTGCTGTGCCATGTGAGTCAACTTCCTGGCCAGGGATCGAATTCAGGTCACAGCTGTGATAGTGCTGAGACTTACCCCTAGGCCACCAGGGAGGCCTCTGGAAAATACGTTATTACACATGAAAGAGATGAGAAAAAACGAGTTCTAGTGATTTAACATGGCTTCAACTCCTGGATCCAGTCTGGCCTGAACTTCTGGACTTTTCCATCGTGAGGATCCATGTTTGAGTTAGATTTCTATCCCTTTGTAACAACATCTTGATTGGTTTCTTTATATTTAAATTACAATCCACAAGTCATTGGCTAAGGCATGATAGCATCTAAAGTCTTAAAAAACTGAAAGAGAGGGCTCTCCCTGGTGGTGCAATTGGTTAAAGCACCACATTATGAGGCTCTCAGAAGACACTGCCACAAGAGTTCAATTCCTCGCCAGGGAGCTGACCCTCATGGCGTGGCAGATCTCTCCTGACCCACCTGCTGTTCCCCTCAGCAGCTGTATTTCAGTAAATCTGTTCTGTTCCCCACTCTGTCTCTGGTGAATCCTCTCACCCACCACACTTCTGGCCTGTACCCCAACTCTATAAGCATAAATAAATTAAAAAGAGAGAGACTATATCTCAGTATATAGACCCTAGAACTGTCAAGAGAAAGGTAGAACTGATCAAGAAACTCGGAGGCCCCTGTGCAAATTATTGGTTATGGAAGCAAGTTGAGTTAAGTCCTGGTATTCCCATCCTGCCTTTCTTAAGTACTCAGGCCCTACACTGAAGAACAAGTCTGCTTTATGGGGAAGATGTGGCAGAGACAATTCCAGAGAGAGTGAAAGCAAATGACTCTGGACACAAGACTTCATGTTCCAGGTTTAAGAATTTTGCCTCAGGCAGAGAGTAATAGATGCTTCTTTTGGTATCATCCAATCATCTTCCGGGTTGGGTGCTCTGAGCCTCTTAATCAATGACTCTTCTTAGGATTTCATTTACTTTTGATCACCCCTCCAGACCTTTGTCATTATTTCCTTCATCCCACCTTTTTTCTTCCTTTGATCAGATTTCTTTCTATTCACTTTCCCACCTTTTCAGTCTTCTGTTCCTCAAGTGAGTTCAAAAGAGGAACTTGAGATTGTCATCATTAATCATTTTGTATTTAATTAGGTTTTGATTAATATCTATGGATTAAGGTCACATCCTTCACTTAGAATTTCAGGCAGAGTGATGAAGGTGTATATAATCCTAACCCCGAGCCCCAAACTAAAATACTATGGACTAGGACAAATCACCTGTCAACATTATGCTAATGTATAGCTCCCAAGATGTAAAGACAGGATTCTGCTGTGCTACAGAAGCCTTTAAATGTAATCACCAGTGAGTCTTAAGTGTGTCCTGATTTCCACACTTGAATGTTTAAATTAAGAATTATATACATGGAGGGAAATGCACTGGACTATGGCGATGGCACATGGGTGATTTGGTGATGGGAAGCCCGAGGGGATTGCAAATAAGATGGAAAAATGCACAAAATGATATAAAAATAAACTATTATATAATAAAAAAAAGAATTATATACATGTATATTACATACATCTCTTTTTAGGAGGTTAAGGATATGGGCTACCTGTTTTCTCATTTTAAACCAAATAATTTTAGGAATTGATCTTTCCTGGTAGATTTATATGTATCTGATTCAAATAAGGCTTACTCCAATGCCAGATGGAGCTTAATATTATAACTGCTAGTGATATTGGGGAGCTCCTCCCATTATAACAAAATATTTACAGGATCCCTTTATTGTGATTTACACATCCGCATAAACTATTGATGTGTGAAAAGATATGGGAAGCAAATAAATATTTTCCCAATATACAAAGGGTGTGTATGTGTGTATCTTTTCATCAGCTTCCTCAAATTTCAGAGCTAACCTTGAATCAACAATTTTTCTTTTCCTTTTTCTTTTTTTTTAAGATTTATTTATTTATGCCTACAAGAACTGGGGTACAGGCTAGAGGTATGGGGGTGAAAGGATTTACCACAGAAAGAATGGGGGGCAGAAGTGAAACACACTGCTGAGGGGTGCAGCAGACGGGACAGGAGAGGTCTGCTGCACCATGTGGGTCACTCGTTGGCTGGGGATGAAACTCGTGCTGCATGATTGGCAATAACTTCATGGTGCTGAGACTTAACCTCTTGCACACTAGGGAGGCCCCTTCTTTTTCATGTCCCTTTTCTTCCAACTTCTACTCCCATCCCCTCATCCTCCCAATCCTTCTCTTTCCTTCAACATGTATTGAAAGCCATAGTGGCAACCTTGTCAACTCTGAAATGACACTACAATGTCCCTTACAGTTAAGTTAGAGCCACTATTGTTCCCTATTATTTAAATTAACCCACTAAGGGAATATGTTTTAATTTCATCATTGTAAATTTCCTTGGCTTCTGATTTCCCCAGGTGATTGTGTTAAGTAAGAAAATTAGTCTTTTTATTCCCTCCTAAGATCTTAGTGACTTTGATATACATCGTTGAGGTTCGCTATTAACATTAAGTTAGATAATTATGGCTGGTTCATAGTGGACATGCTGTGATGACGAGAGAGAAAAAGAATAGTCCATCAGTCAGAGATGCTTCTGAATGATTTTTCTGTGAT
This sequence comes from Condylura cristata, assembly GCF_000260355.1. Taxonomy (NCBI): domain Eukaryota; kingdom Metazoa; phylum Chordata; class Mammalia; order Eulipotyphla; family Talpidae; genus Condylura; species Condylura cristata. Next base: position 62,339,015 of record NW_004567106.1, read on the forward strand.
CTAGGGATATTGAAATGGATGTTCTCAGCTTATCCACATACCATACAGCATCCATTTCAGAGATGGGATCTAGAGTTTTAAGGAGCTGGTATCCAAAGGCCCTGGGCATGGTTGCATGTTGTCAACCTTGAACAACGCATTATTTCTTATATCCCCTCGACTTGTCACTAAGACACTTGTGTCCCTATTCTCTATCACTCACTTTTTGTGGCTTCTCTGCCTGTGGTATTGCTAATAGACACCGTTGGCTTTGTCCCTGAACCTTGTGACTTGACCCCCTCGCTCTCAGTGTTCCTGACTGGATTTGCTCCACTGTCCTAACCTCTATCCCCACCTCAGGTTAAGCGCTTTCATTTTCCTGTGACTCTTGGGGAGCCAGGAAACTTTGGACTCTTTCTGTCCCTGCTACAAGCCAGGTCACTCCCCTGTTGGTAGGAAGCACTCAGCTAAGTGTGTAGGATCAGGTAGCAGGGCTTCGCCTAGCCCCCTCTGACTATTGAGCTTTGGGGGTAAAGCTTTGAATCGATAACGTTGAGTGTCAAGGAACCATTGGAAAACACTGTAGAGGAAGTAGATAGAAACCACTCCCCGGTAGGCCCACTCCAGCGTCAGCTGCCTTATCCTTTCTCTGATTTGGTTCTATGATTTCTTCTTTTACATCTCATGCCAATGAGCATATGCAAGTTGTTCTTAATTTCACGCAGACTCATGACTGAACTCAGTGCTGCTGTGAAAAGAGATTTATAACCCACCATCCCTGCAGATCTGCACCAGGGAGAGCCTGAAATGGTCATTTTCTTTACCAGAAAATATTTTTCGAGTCTCTTCACTAACCAGCTCTAAGCATTCCCTCCATCTTTCAGTGAGTCTTTGTTTTCATCTGCATGTACTTTGCCTCCTTAATAAGAGCTCCAGCAGCCTGGGGCAGTTCATTTTTCCAACCTGACCGCTTCCTGTGATAGCTCCCTCATATCATTTTCTCTAAATAAAACTGAATATTAAAGAAGAAACTAGAGACGCTTTAGCCGGAAAAGGATGAGAGTATTTCATCCACAAAGGCAAAGGGTGTTAAAATGTTCTACAGTTGTGCACTCAGGAAATTTCTTTCCCCTCACACCTCTGTGAAGCCCAGAGCTGTGTCTAACAGACTTTCAGTACCACATTTAGCACATATTTACACTCCCACAGCTCCTGGAAGGGTATCTAATCTTGTTGCCAAACAAAGTCAGCCTGATTGGGCCACCTTATCAGTCTGGAGCTATTCAATCTTACTTATTTTCCAGTTGCTAGAGTTTCAGGTAATGGTTATGTATGGAGGAATTCGGCATATGTCAGAGAAAACCAGTCATGTTTGTCTGGAGTCCTGTTTGCAAAAGATGGCGGGGAAAGGGTTGTGTGAGCATCTCCCCATCTTTTCTTTCTTTCTTTTTAAAGATTTTTTTTATTTATGCATACAGACCTGGGGTACAGGCCAGAGGTGCAGGGTTGGTGAGAGGCTTCACCAGAGATAGCAGGGAACAGAACAGGCCGATCGACAAAGTACACTGCTAAGGGGAGCTGCAGGTGAGACAGGAGATGTTTGCTGCACCATGTGGGTCACCTCCAGGGCCGGGGATCGAACTCACGCTGGAGCAGCTGCAGCTTTCTTGCAGTGCTGCGTCCTAACCCGTTGAGCTACCAGGGAGGGCCCCACCTTTTCTAAGATCCCCCTCTTTGTGGTTTTAGATGACACACCTTTGTCCTCTCTGAGAGGGAGGCAATAGTGACACTGTCTGTCTCGCTGAATGCCAGTTGCTCAGGAAGTAGTGCATTATTTCTATCAGTTGTAAAACTGTTTATCCCACAAACTCAGGGTGCAAATATGTTCATAGTTCTTATGTTTCTCCCATTATTATTTGTCTGACCTCAAAGCTTTTCCATGGGCCTATTTGCAGAAAGCAAATCTTGAGGTCTACCCTATACAGTCTTGAGGTCTACTCTGATACTTTAATTATCAATGAACACTCCTAGGCTTAATACCTGGGAAAAAGTGATGGGCATGGGGTCCAGCCCTCCCAGACAGCTAGGTTACCAGCACCTTCCACAGTCCTTGAAGTGAGGTCTTCTCATCCTCCCCTGTGTCTTCCTATTAGTGTTGTCTTGCTCCTCTGCGTCTCTCAGAAATGAGCCCTTACGCACTCACTCCTTGCAGCTATTGCAATTCAGTTCCAGACCACTGTAAGAAAGTGAATACTGCAATAAAGCAAGTCACATGAATTTTTTGGTTTCCCAGTGTATATAAAAGTTTCATTTACACTACACTGTGGTCTCTTAAGTGTACAATATCAATATATCTATAAAAAAAGACCTCACTTCAATGTGACACAGAGACAGAGTGAACACATGCTGTTGGAAAAAATTGGCACTGCTAGGGTTGTTCAAGGCAGAGTTGCCACAAATCTCAATTTGTAAAAATTACAACAGCTGTGCAGCATCATGGAGCATCATAAAAGGGGTACGTCTGAACTGACAAGCATTGTCTGCAGGCACCCTATCTCATGCCACAGGAGTGTCTTACATTTTCAAGAGCTCCACTCAAATGAATCTTCCTTCAAAAGGCAGAAACAATCTCTCCAGGAAAGGCTGTCACCCTAAGCACCACTGTGGATGGACCTTTTAGTCTCTGCTTTATAGGCACATGAACTCCATCACTTGACTTAAACAGAGTCCTCTCCCATCTTGATGAATGTGGAGGACTGAAAACTCCCTAAATTAACCCAAATATCCCAAGCCATGAGTTTACAATAAATAATAAGATGTCCACATTTACTTTAAGACACCACATCACACGCTGCTGAGCCCCCATCACCAGCCTCCCTCATGCACCTCACACTGCCTCTGGGAGATCCCTCAGAGCTTACCAGCTGCCAGGAGAGCAAGAGCTTGTTGCTCTGGAGACCAGCTATAGTGGGATCTCCTGGGCCTCTGGCTGGCCTGGAGTCTCCATTGCTGAGCCCCCCCCCCCCCCATCAGGACAAGCAGACTAGCAGACAGAGACGGCCAGCCACTACTCAGGCCAGGGCCACTGCCTGCGTCTCAAGTTTTACAGCCGTTAATGCCATGGAGGTCTCACAAGGTTGAGGGAGGATGGGCTTGACCCACGGACTCTGCTCCAATCCAGCCCTTTTCTCTGATGGCCAAAGTGTGCATGTCAGTCCAGCTCACGCACCCAGATTTCCTCTCTCTATGGGGTGGCTCCTTGCTGGCATCATATCATCCTGTCCTGCAGTCTGGGCTGAGGCTTTAAGACCTGTCCATCACACATACCTTTATCTTTCATACTCAGAGGGAAGAGATAGAATCTCACATATTTTTCCCACGTGACTCTAATGCATCTATTTCTAATGTCAACAGAGGGAGGATGGGAGTGGAGAATTAGGCCTCCAGCTGAACACAGACAATAGCCACACCAAATCTACCCATCACCTCTCCCCCACACACACAGTTAATCTGCAATTCTTACCAAGCCTAGCGTGATCTTTTACATTAACACTTAGTGACAATGCATGTCATTTATAGTGTTCACTGCGTTCCTTTCTACGGCTACTGTAACAGACTGTCACAGATTTGGTGGCAAAGGACACCAACCACATAGTATCTCACAGTTCTCCCAGTTGTTCAAAATGTGATATTAACATCCCCTGTTTTAATATCTGGTTGTCTAATTTCTCCCTTCAGGTCTATTAGTATTTGTTTAATGTGTTTAGGTACTTTGAGATTGGGTGCATATATATTTACAATTTTTATATCCTTTTGATAAATTGACCTCTTTATCAAAATATAATAATTTTATTTGTCTCTTATAACCAATTTTGACTTTAGGTCAATTTTAAGACATAAGCATTGTGTTGTTTGTTTGAAACTTGGGTGTATTTTCTTCCATTAATTTCACTCCTCTGTTCATTTCACACTGACAAATTGGTTGGATTTGTTTTTTAAATCCCAAAACTCAAATCAATGTCTTTTATTACTGTACTTTTCTTCATTCATTCTTTCTATTTCTATACTATACTCTCTTTATACCCTTCTTCTTAGAACCTCTGTTCTTCTATTGATTTGCAAGATAATAAAATTCCCAGAGGGAAAACATTGGATACAGAGCAAAGGACGTCTTTGTTCTGAAAGTCTAAATCACTGGACATGGTACTTGAGTAGACATTCAATCTAAAAGAAATCCTTTTTAATATGGAAAACTACAATGCAAATTTCCCCTTGCTTTAACAATTATGTTAACCGTATAAATCTTTGCTTCTTATAGCTTATACCTTTTCCCATTTTGCCTTTACTGAAATAGGCTCTATAAATCTGGCTCTAATCTGTCTAACTTGAGAAGCACCCTTAAATGAGTCCTGAGGATCAGAAATGAGAGATCCAAGGCTACTCAGTAGCAATAATAACCTTAACAGCTATATATTTACATTTTCATTCCCTGGAATTCATACCAATATACCGCTACAATGTTTGTATGAGTTGGATATATTTTTTCTTCCTGTACAAACTGGAATATAAGCAACATTTTCTGTAATGACGAAATACTCCCACCCCATTTAGCAATCATCTGAAAGAAAATCACCCCATTGGCTAACTACTATCATAAAGAAAAACTTCTAATTGTGCCAAATTTGAAATAATCATGTTGGGCAGATGACTCTAGTTCCTAGACAATCCCTAGTTATCAGTAGATATTTAATTATCCAAAGTCTTTCCTGAGAAAAATAATATACCATTTGTAATATGGAGATTCCTCAAAATATTAAAAAAGGATCTACCATGTGATCCAGCACTGGTTTTAATTTAAAAATCAAAACTAAGTCTATCTCCAGACATGAATTTAATAATGGGGTATTTGTCGTTAGCCTGTTTTTTGTGGGCTAAGAACTGATTTTTTTCCCTTCTCTTCTCATTTACTCCATGTTGTATTCCTAAGCTTGTCATCTGTAAGCATTCTTGAGAGATATGCTTAGAGATCGTGAAATGTGTTCAACCAATGAGACCCAGTGGGGATCAGCATATCTATTCTCTGTGCTGACTCCTGTGCCAAACACCATTCTCCAGCATGTAATTCTCAGGTCTGAGTGAATTGGTTGGAATATAAGTGTCTCGGATGTCCCTTATACCACTTCAGCCTTTGGGCTGGACTATTGCCAGTCAACAAACAGGATGGTAAGCTCAGTGTTTCAGCTGAAAAGATTGATCCTTTTTAAATAAAATCTGATGGGATGTGTAATATAGGACTCTTAGGTGCTTGAACAGGGTAGGGGCAGTATAGAGAGATAAAAACAGACTGCATAGAGGAATTTAGATCTCACCAATTACAAAAAAAATCTCAGAGACAATTTTAGGGAAGGGATTGCGATAAGATTTTTAAAAAATTTTTTGACTACAAGTCAATGGATTTTACGGTATAATTGTAGTTACGTCATTGTACAACAATAAAGATATCCAGAGTAATCAAATTTGAGTTAGACTAAATGACAATCTGTCAACTGTCTTTAAATTGAATTCAGAATTGTGCAGGTCTGGGTAAACATTCATTTTCCCAAAGAAAGGAATCATATTTTCATCAAATTTCCAAAAGAGGTCAACAAACAAGAAAATGTGCAGAATCTTTCACTGCTCTAATCCAATGCCCTCATTTCACGGCGCCCTTCCAATCATAACTAACACACATCACTGTGCTGAAGCAAAGCAGCCAGGTGAGGACTTAGGAAAGATCTATCACAGGAAAGGACATTTTCTAATAAGATTTTTTAAAGTCTTATAGTTGGCAAGACTGAAAACACCATAAAAGGATCTTCCTAAAGCTTCACTATCTAGAACACTAAATATAGTTTTCCTTATTAAAAAAAAAAAATCTCCATGCAGGATATTCTCTATGATCATTTTATGTGTTTAGGAGTATAATTTCCCCAGGAGATACTGCATCATTTTTAATAGCAAAACCTATAAGTGGGAGATACTGCTGTCAGCTAGTAACAAATGCCTGGATTCTTTTGACTTCTTCTCACCATGAACAGTGGATGACCCAGCAACTGGCTGGTAGTTCCTTGATTCGTGTAACCTTCACTTGGTCTCAGCTATCTACTGCCAAGGTCACATCCCTAAATCTGCTATCATCTAAAATGTCTCCACTTCTAAGGCTTTCACTTAAAGTCTCATTTTGATGACTACACTCACGCCTTTATTGTTTCCACTATAGTTGTTCGTTTGCACTTTGACATCTCTGCCTTCCTGACTCTTGTATTTTCCTCCTACCTAGCAGGTCAATTCTCTTGTCTGTGTTGCTTTATCTTCCCTCAACCTTATTTTCTCATTGTCTAGTTGAAACACCTGAATGGAGAGCATTCCTTGGCTGAGCCAAATGTTCACATTTTCTACTTCTGTATTAGTCCAGGTCCTTCATTGAAACAGAACCAATGAGGATTATATGGTAGATATAATATGTAGTTATGTATTATATAAATTAAATGCAATATCGGCTTATGAAGACTAGAGATATATATCCTCTGTGATTGTCTGTATTCTATCTACATTCTATTTTGCATATTCTTCATTCCTGTTCTATAGAATATATTCTAATACACCCACGTATGGAGAGAGAGAGAGACAGGGATGGAGACTTATTTAAGGAATTGATTGGGGGAGAAGGGGAAAGGAGGGAGGTAAGGAGGAAAAGAGATTTACTTAAGACATTGCCAAACTACTTTTGATAGTAGCCACACCATCGCACATTCTTACCCATCATCCATGTGGTGGGCAAGAATGCCAGTTATTCACATCCTCTCCAGCACTTGGTATGATCAGTCTTACTTTTGTCCACTTGTTATGCAGTAGAATCTTACTGTAGTTTTAATTTGCATTATTCCTACTAATTCACATTTCTCTACTGACTAATGCTATTGAATATTTTAATGTGATTACATGTTATCTATTTCTCTCTATATATGTATATATGCCTACATGTCTATATCTTCTTTGGTGACTTCTCAAATCTTTAGCCCATTTTTCAATATCATGGCTTCTTATTATTGAATTTTGAGACATCTTTGTATCCTCTGATCTAAGATTAGTGACTGAAAAATATTTTCTCCCATACCAGAGACATTTTATGGGGGTGGAGTGGGAAATAGGATCAAAAGTGGGGGGAGGTGGAAGAAGTGCACAGGACTATGATGATGGCACACAGGTGATTTGATGACGGGAAGCCATAGCAATTACAACTGAGATGGAAAAAGGCACACAATGATGTAAAAATAAACTATTATATTATTATTTAGATAAATAAATAAATAAAAATTTATAGAAATAAAGAAAATACAAAACTATTTCAAAAATACTTTCCCCCAGTCTGAAGTTTTATTCTCTATCAAATTCTTAAATCTTAATAATCAACATAGCTAGTCTTTTCTTTCATAGCGTTTATTTTTGGTATTTTATTAAGAAATATTTGTCTAAGATCTCACATATTTCCTCCTAGATTTTCAAAGTTTTAGGATAGATGGCTAGATCTGAAATCCACCTGAGTTAAATTTTTATGTAGCATAAGATATGGAGCAGAGTTTATTTTTCAAATGTAGTTTCCCAATTGTTACAGAACCATTAGTTGAGAAGACTCCTCTTCCTCCATTGAATTGCTTTTGTGCCTTTGTAGAAAATCAATGGACCAAATATGTGTGCATCTATTTTTGTACTTTAATCTGTTCCATTGATCCATTTATCTATCTTTATGCCAATTCCACACTATATGAATCACTATACCTTTATAATAAGTCTTGAAATTAGTTAGTTTAAGTCTAAAATTGAATACATGCTTTTTTTCAACCTAGTCTTATTCTTATCTCCTTTATCTCAATAAATGATGGTGTCGTTAACTTATGCCAGAAGCCAGAACATCATCTTGGACTTGGATTTCTCCTTCCCATAGTTAATCAATTACTAGTACCTCTTTCAACAACTACTGCGGGCCATCTGGGTCACCGCCGTCTTTTTATTACAATTTCAATCTCTCTCACTCTCACTTTTGCTCCCATTCTTTCCAAGCTTTAAAATTCAACACAGTACCCAATCCTCCTTCATGAAACACAATAAAAGTTGAAGAACAAATTAATTAGTAAATTTATCACCCAGCATGATCCAATCTGAGTCCATCAAACTCATTCCCCACAATGCAATATGAATAATTTTATAAGCAAATATGATAAAATGCAATTCCTTTTGAATCCCCTACAAAGCCATCATGTTCCTTTCAAGACAACTTCCAAGTTTCTTAAACTGCCTTCCACCATCATTTACCTGGTCTACACTTCTACACTTAGTTCTCTTAGCCCAACTCTCATCCTGCCCATCCTCAATTTAATGTTACACACTCTTTCTCTTTGATCATAGTGCCCACCTGATATAATTTATCTCTTTGATATATTTGCCTACTTGGTGAAATGCTTTACCCTCCCTCTTCCTTCCATCAGGCTGAGTTCTACTCTTCCTTCATCTGAGATATTGTCCCTGAATCCACCACATCAGAATTAAATGGTTTCATACTAGTTTCCTGAGTATCACTTAATTCTGCTTATCACAACATATTGAAATCATCCATGTCCATAGGAGGCCATGTGGGAGCAGAAAATGTTTGGTTATCATGTATCTCCAATACCTAGCATAGATCCTGGCATATAATGGGTATCTAATATTTGTAGAATAAATGTTGTACACTCCAATTTACATAATTTAAAACATGCTTAACATTGTTTAGAAAGCATTATTCTATATGAATAGATTTAAAACACGTGAATAGCCTAACTTCACACCTGTAAAAGGTTTCATAGGATAAACATATAGATAAAATTTAATGAGCTCCAAGTCTAAACCTGTGCTTCCCAGACTTCACCATGCATAGTTAGTTGGAGAACTAGTTAAAATTCCAGAATCCAAGGTCCTGTTCTGAGAGTTTTCTGATTCAATATATCTAAGATTAGACGTACTCTTTAACTTTAACAAACTTTGTATTAATCAAGGTAGTTTATCTTGCAGAACAAGTAACCTCAGATGATTAACAGAATTAAAGGGTCATTTCTTCTTCATATCTGACCCAGATGGATCAGCAGCCTATCACGTGGAGATTCAGGGATCTAAATTCTTAATGTGCCATGGTTCTGCTGCCTTCTTGAGATTTGGAGCCTTCTATGGAAAAACCCTGGGCCAGTCCAGAAATAAAATAAGACTAAGACTGAGGTGTTTATAGTAAACCAGAGGGTTGAGGTTTGACATAATGGCATAATGGCAGTGACTATCCTAAGCCCAGGGCTGAGGTCACTCGAGAGGTCACATCAGGCTGTAATTTGGGAAGAGGAATGTGGTTTCATGGTTTGTTTGGGTAGAACAAAAGAATGCTTGGATACTGGCGAGCACTGACATTTAATCTTTGTGTATTTTGCTTCAGAGGCAATTAATGAATGGGCAAGATTTGGAAAAACCCAGTTCATTTCTTACAAATTCATAGAATGGTTAATCACCCAAGGCTTGATTTTTAAATGTCCTTGTAATTTTTCTTTAATCCTTCCTTTAAAGTCATATAAAATGTCAGATGGTGCATGTCCTTGAGTCTATCTGTTACCCTGGGGTGAAAAGTTGTTTTCACTCTTGGCCATTGCTTTAAGGAATCATTTCAGTGCCTCTTTTTCACAGCTACTGCTGAAATAGCTTATAAGTTTTAGCTCTTTTCATTGATTCTTTTCATAGAGCAAGAAAAGGAGGAGATTATGACCAGGTAAGACATTTCAACTCTTCAGTAAAAACCTCTTTGTAATTAATTCTATTTCTAGACCTCTCAGCACTTGAGTGCTTTTACATCTTTGCGTTTTATTTTTCTTTTATGTGAGAGCTCACTTTAAGTTATAACCATTTGATCAATATTTTATTTTGCACATAAATGATTTTCTTTAGTAACTTCTTAACAACTTACAACTTTTATAAACTGCCTTCTTAAGGAAACTGCTTTCTGAAAAGAGTACATAATAAAGTAGTTTGTAAAGATGATACATTGTGAAAGTCTAATAAAAATTATTGTGGCAGATACTTTTGCCTGCAGAAATCACATTTGGAATTACATTTAACACCAAAGGGTAGACCATTTAAAGGAGAGTTGAAATGTTTTTCAGCACTCAGTGACCACAGACATTTTTTAGATGATTGGAAGTTAGGAGAGAAAGTGTTGCTTTAGTTTTTAACATGTGTCCATCTTCACCTTCATTTTCTGCCTCATAGAAAGAGAATAAAAGATGATGTCTATCTAGGTCACAATTATTCTTAGATAATCAGGAATTATTGTGGGGAAGAAAAGGGAACTTTTGGAAAACCGTTGGTTGAATTTCTCATTAGCACATTCTGCCATCACGGTTTTTCAACTCCCTTTCTTTCAATCTAGAGTAACTGGGGCTCCATTGGTCCTCCACTCCCAGCCTTAACTACCCTACACTTATGGCCCAAAACACCTGCACTCATATACAAACTTGGAGAATCACAGGTGAGAAGAACGTGAATTCTGTTTTTAGAAGTAGTAAAATGGAAAGATTGATGAAAACATTGTTGACAATATAAGGCTCTGTATTCACATGTTCGAGGATTCATTCTCTCAGACCTTTCTCAAATGGCCAGGGAGAAGGGTCGAGAAGAGGCTCATCCTCCTTCCAGACAAGCAAATGTTAGCTCTTCTAATGCAGTCTAAAGTTCAGAGGATAAGCAGGTGGAACACTTCTGGGACACAATGGCGAAGGCTCTGTACACATTGTCAGGGATGAAATCCCTTAAGCCCTTGAGAAGGCAGAACACCCGGAGAGCCTTTCTCTCCTGCTAAACAGGCTCTCTCACTGCTGCTCCAACACTGCAGAAGGAAGTTTGGATACTATTTCAGGCTAATATTTCTCACATTCTCTGGACCTCACTGGTACAGGGTACCAGGAATTTCATGTTTTGATCCTAAATGGAGTAGATTCTGGAGAGAGTGCAGATGGGATGGTGGAAATGTCCCTGATCTAGAAGGTTCTAACCCTTTGGTCCACCACTGGTATCTTGAGTCCAACTAGGAATTCAGCCTCCTTCTGCCTCCATTTTTTCATTGAAAAACTTGGATAGTGCGGTCTATGTCATGATGTGCAAAAGGATGGACATCTTATAAGAAGTATTTGGTATACCTTGTCTTGTATACCAGCCCCACATATCACTATGTTTGTGTTACCTTTATATAAAAGATAGAATGGAGCTAATACTAATGCAAAAGTCACATAGGCTATAGGATTAATAGAACTTTTTAAAGTTTTATTTATTTATGCATACAAGAACAGAGGTACAGTCCAGAGGTGCTGGAGGTGGGGTGAGAGGATTCACCAGAGACAGAGTGGGGAGCAGAACAGTCAGATCTACTGAAATACACTGCTGAGGAGAGCAGTGGGGAGACAGAAGGGGTCTGCTGGATCATGTGGGTCAACTCCCTGGCCAGGAATCGAACTCAGGCTATAGTAGTGTGGAGAGCTTCATAGTGCTGAGACTTAACCCCTTATGGCACCAGGGAGGCCCCTACCTACTTCATTTTTAAAGACTATGATTACACTGAAACAAACATTTTCTTATCTTTTTTGCATTATTTTTTAAATTATGGTGAAGTACACAAAACATAAAATTACCATCTTAACTATTTTTGTAAGTATAGTTCAGTAGTGTTAAATGCATTTACATTGTTATACCTATACCTGTCCTTGGATTAAAAACATGACCCAAGTTCTGTTAAAATATAACTTGGATTATAATTAAATACATAAATAAAGCACACTGATAATGAAATTTTACTATTTGAAACAATATAAGTGGAACTAGAGGGAAAACTGATAAGTGAAATAATTCCCGAGAAAGACAAATAATGGATGATTTCCCTCCCATGTGAATATTGATAAACAAAGCAAAGGAACAGATAAAACCAAGAAAGACAAATCCTTGGGTTTTGGCTTCAGGTCTCCAGAGGGACAGGGGGCAGGGAACAAAGGTGGGGGTGGGGCACTGGACTGTGGTTGATGGAGGGTGTGGTGTGAAACTTACATTTGCACAGGTGTGACTCTGAACTCCCAAAACATGTACAGTATTTAAAACCACTCTTATCTCAGTACAAATGAATGAATGAAATAAAATGGATGATGGTGGTATATATCTATTAATAGACTACAAACCATAAACTGTGCTTTAACTGAATGAATTATATGGTATGTGAATTATATCTCAATAAAGCTGTTATAAAAGTTAAAAAGTATATTGCTAATACTTATTGGATTAAAAAAAATCAATGCTGAAACAATAAATTATTAAGAAATGAATGGCCTTGATAGCCCCACATATCAAAACTAATGAGCCCTGGTCAAGGAAAATGTACGGCCTTAAAAGTATGTATTAGAAAATAAGAAAGCTACGGCCTCCCTGGTGACACAGGAGTTAAAGTGTTAGCACTATCAAACTATCATCAGCCACTGTGGTGTGAGTTCCATCCCCAGGAAGGGAGCTGAATCACATGGCACAGCAGACCTCTTCTGTCTCGCTCACTGCTCCCCTCAGCAGTGTATTTCAATTGATCTGCCTGTTCTGCTCTCCACTCTGTCTCTGGTGGATCCTCTCACTCCCTGCACCTCTTGCCTACACCCCAGCTCTTGTCTGCATAAATAAATAAAAATAAATCTTAAAAAAAAATTTTAAAGATGGGAATGCAAACTGGTCCAACCACTATGTAAAGCTGTTCAGAGTTGCCTCAAACTGCTAAAAATGCAGCTTCCATATGCCCCAGCAATCCCACTCCTTGGTATCTACCCAAAGGACATGATAACATTAATTCAAAAGGACATCTGCACCCCTATGCTTATTGCTAACCAATTTACAATAGGGAATATATGGAATCAACCCAAATGCCCAAAAATAGAAGACTGGATTAAGAAAATCTGATACATATACGAATGGAATATTACTCAGCAATCAAAAAAGATAAGCTCATGCCCTTTGCAGCAACATGGATGGAGCTAGAAGGGGTCATGATTAGTAAAATAAGGCAGAAAAAAAGAAAAAAAGAAAGATGTCACTGGTTTTACTCATAGCAGGAACGTAAGGGAGAAAAAAATAAAAAAAAGCAATTGTAATAAAGTTAAAAACAAGCAACTATAAAACAGAGACATTCTTTAGAGGTAGAGGGGGGAATAGGATCAAAACTGGGGTGGGAAGAATGCACGGGACTGTGGTAATGGCACATGAGTGAACTGGTAGTGGAATGTCCACAGAGATTACAACTGAGATGAAAAAATATACAAAACTATGAATGATGTAAAATACATATATATATTTTTTAATAATAATAAAAAAAACTTAACCCACTAGTGGCACAGTGGGTTAAAGCACAGCACTAAGAAACTAAAGCCACTTCAGCATGAGTTCCATCCCGGCCCAGAAGATGACCCACAGGGCACGGCAACCCCTCCTGACCCGCTTGCTGCTCCCCTTAGCAGTGTCCTTCGTCAGCCTGCCTGTTCTGCTCCCTACTCTGTCTCTGGTGAAGCCTCTCACCCTCTGCGTCTCTGGCCTGTACCCCAGTTCTGTACGCAGAAATAAAAAATCTTAAAAAAAAAAAGCTTAAAGATAAATCACTAGTTATTCCTCATAAGACCGTGGGGTGGGGTTGAGCGGAACAAGCATCTATATCCTCATTTTTAAAGAAGTCAAATAGTGTCAAAGGTTTTTATAACAAAACACCAACCACTGTCACAGCCCTGCCCATACCATTCCCGTCCGTTCCTCCTGGTATCCTTCCATAGAGTCAGCTGTTGTTATTGCTGTCTTGGTTCTCCTTCTAGAAGTATTCTAGATGTGTATAAACATGCTTCTTGCATAATACTCCTTATCTTGCTTTATTTCACTTACTATATCCTGGAGATTTTTTTTTCAGGGTCAGTACATACAGCGTTACCTCATTCCTTCTAATAGCTGAATAACACTCCATTGTTGAGAAGACTGTTGGTTAACTCCATTGTCCTAGACATTGCTTTCAACTTTTTGCCCTTCCACACAACACCAACACAAATATTTTTGAATGCATCTGTGTAAATATGCATTGTAACTTGTTTTAAGAGGGGATTTCTGCATCATTAATGAATGTGCATTTTAAATTATCAGATACTTCCCCTTCTTCCTAACACAGTAACACATTACCTCTGCATTCAGTTTAATGAATACGTAAATATTGTTCACTGCTGAACTAACAGATGTGCTATTACATTTACTCTCATGTGCAAATTTTTGTTTTACCTGGAGTTAAAAATATATACTCATTTTTACATTTGCTTAATATTTTTTTAAACCTATAGTTAAGATTTCTTACACAATCACAAGGAAATGTAAAATGCCCTGCAAAGAATTTTCTACACAGCCAAACTTGTCAAGGAATTGATCCATTCTAATTTTTATTTCCTGGAAATATTATTCCTAGAGTCTCCACCTTGCTGCGACAATCAGGACTCTCACTGGTTTAATTTGTATAGAAGACAAATCCCCTCCTGCAGGAGTAAGGGAGGGTGGCGTAGAGGTGGAATATGTTTCCGCTTC
>NW_004567106.1:62354577-62355058 GCF_000260355.1 Condylura cristata
TAAACAATAATAAAACTATAATAGTAAAATTATTACTTGAGAGAGAAGCAGTTACTTCCACCTGTGGAAGCACCTAAGAACTTCATCATCCTTCCTCTTTCTCATTTGTTGAGGGTGTTAGGGGGGGTCCCCCCACAGGTGGAGGACAACTAAGAGCTGTGTTCTCTTGGGCAAGGGAGTCTGCTGATGACTCCATACATATGTATCAATTCCCTCCATGCCAAAAGCTGGGTGGAAGGAGAAGGGTGGGTCTGGAAAAGGTGCCTGCCATAGGGGCAGATACACCTACTGAACTATTATAACACTGAAGTTTGATTGACTTTAAATATTACCACTGTATTTTACACCTACATTGACATTTTTTTTTTTAAGATTTACTTATTTTGTGCATACAGAACGGGAGTACAGGCCAGAGGCTCAGGGGTGGCGAGAGGCTTCACCAGAGACAGAGTGGGGAGCAGAACAGGCAGATCGATGAAGT
>NW_004567106.1:62355158-62374557 GCF_000260355.1 Condylura cristata
TGCGCCACCAGGGAGGGCCACACTGACATTTTTTTTTTATAAAGACTTTATGTATAGAGAACTGAGGCACAAAGGCAGTGAGAGGCTTCACCAGAGATAGAGTGGGGAGCAGGACAGGCAGATTGACAAGTACACTGCTGAGGGGAGCAGCAGGTGGGTCAGAAGCAGTCTGCTATGCCATGTGGGTCACCTCTGGGGCGGAAGGATTGAACTCGCACTGAAAGGGATGCACCACCAGGGAGAGCCCTACATTTAGGAGGGCCTTAAATTCGTATCTCAAGCCAGACTTCTTTGAAATCTAGAATGCCAAATGCCAACTCAAATTGACTTGTATGTCTCACTGACATAAAGCATGGAAAACAGAATTTTTATTTCTACTTCCAAATGTGAGCCTTCCAGCCTGTCCAGAATTCCAGCCTTTCCGTTGTCCAGTGGTTCAAGCTAAACTTTGGCTTCTCCACAGATTATTCTTTGATGTTCTACTTTCAATGCTATTGCAACTACCCTCAGAATACAGCTTGCATCTTACCACTTCTCTCAAACCCTGCCACCATCATCCTAGCTGGATCCCATCATCTCCTGCCCCAGTTACTAATTTAAAATAGCTTCTAATTGGTTTCTCTGTTTCAACTATTGCTTTCCTGTAATTTATTCTTCACACAGCAACTAGTGTAATCTTAGCTTGAAACATAAGCCAGATAGCATTCCCTGCTGAAAATACTTTCATCCCCATGCTCAAAATGCTTTCCAATGATATGAGTAAATTATTGGATAAAATTCTTGATTTGAAGAGTAAATTGTAACTGCTTTCATGTTTTCAAGTTCCTGCAGACTGTGGTCTGGCTCTCCAAGTTCTTAATTTCATTCGAATGTTGCCATATATTTTATGGGTTTTTAAAATAGACTCCTGAGAATAGACCTCAAATAATGACTATTGGGAGTTGGTATATAAACATTGAAAAGTAGCGGAATATGCAAATATAACTGTAGGTGTTCAAGACATGGTACCTGAAAATATGTCACTTTGGTATGTTGATTAACTTTGAGCTGTAAGCACTAGTGAAATAGAAACTTTCTCTGACTTCCCTTATTTGCCTAAATTCAGAAATGCCAACAGGACATCTATGCATAAATTCCCTTTGTGGAATCTCATTGACCAGAGAAAGTTGACTAGATAAAATAACATTGACTATTCACCAAGGTTTGAAATCTGGAATCTGAGAGTGGCTTTGTTAGGTGGAACAAGTTATGTTGCAATATAGCTAATATATGCTATACAGATGAAACAGATGTAAATAATCTCAATAGCATAAACAATAATAAAACTATAATAGTAAAATTATTAAAAAGCAGCAAAATTTCAGTATTTATACGTTTGTTTTTTGTTTTTTGTTTTTTTTTTTTTAAGATTTTATTTGTGCATTCAGAACTGGGATACAGGCCAGAGATGTGGAGGGTGAGAGAATTCACCAGAGACAAAGTGGAGTGCAGAACAGGCAGATCAACGAAATACACTGCTGAGGGGAGCAGCGGGCGGGTCAGGAGAGGTCTGCCACGCCATGTGGTCACCTCCGGGGCAGGCGGGAATCGAACTCATGAGGAAGCGGCTTTAGATTCTCAGTGCTGTGCTTTAACCCGCTGCGCCACCAGGGAGGGCCTGTTTTTTTTTTTTAAAAGATTTGTTTATATATACATACAGAACTGGGGCACAGGCCAGAGGTGCAGGGACAGTGAGAGGATTCACCAGACACAGAGTGGGGAGCAGAACAGGCAGATGGATGAAGTACAGTGCTGAGGGGAGCAGTAGGCAGGACAGGAGAGGTCTGCTGCGCCATGTAGGTCAGCTCCCTAGCTGGGCATCAACCTCCTGTTAAGTGGCCTCAGCTAATTTCATAGTGCCGTGCTTAACCCATTGCACCACCAGGGAGGGCCCCTTTTATGCATTTGTTTTGACATCGTTTATGTAATTACAACTTTAGACAATTACAAATGAAATAATATTTCCATTGAAAAGACAGACTGAAAATCTCCTAAAAATTTAATAGTCAACTCACATGACCCAGAAGTCAGTTCTAGTATACTCCTGAATTTCACGTGGTTGTCGAGCATTTTTGGATGCATATACCCATAAATAACAATTCTCTGAGTTTCTAATTGCAATATATTCATAATAAGTTTTGTGTTAATGCATATACTATACTATAAACTTATTTAACGGAAAAGCAATATTTTAAAAGTAGGTATCCCTTCATTTATTTGCAATACAAAATATTCTATTTTTAATGAAGACAAATATTTTTGAAGCAAGATAAATGTTTCAGCTCTATTAGATCATTGCTGTTTTCACCTGTAACATGACTGAAACTAAGCTCATGCAGGAGAAGATAAAGTGTCAGCTCTGCCAATTTCTCCTTGTTCCTTTGTGCTTGCATTATTAAAATTCAATTCATCGTCTCTCTGCAGGAATATTTTAAAGCTATTCACTCATTTTGCAGATTAAAGCAAAACAAGGAATCTGTCCACCCATGGAACTGTACACATTCAAATGGCTGAGTGACCGAGGATGGAGGTCATTGTTAATCTCCACATACCGTGGAGCCTCAACCCTTCCCATGACACTCAGTACAGCACTGGCATCAGATGACTGAATGGTCCAGGTTGGGGGGCGGGGAGAGGCACAGTGTCGGCCCACAGGTTCAAGTGTAACTCCTTTCATTTTTTGTATTTTTTCATTTTCATTCCTTTATTTTCTTACATGTTTGTTTGTTCACCCGCTAGTTCTCCCACCACCACAGCACCCATCATCATAGCTCCCTGTGCTCTTCCCTCCACCGTTTTGATCCCTTTACTCTCCCGTCCCTGGTGTGCAGCCCAGGTCTGAGGTCAGCTTGCAAGTTTCCTTTCTCCTGACATTTTGTTCAGCTTCTCTATGCATATAAGTGAAACTATCCAGTATTTATCTCTAGCTCCTTTCAGTTTTAAAAAGAAATAAATGCTTTGTTATTTTTCCTCATATACCAGTGGATCATCTCAGCCACTCCCTGGAACACCACATTTCTTTTTCCCTTTTTTAAATTTACTTTATTTTAGATTTATTTATTTGTACATACAGAACTGGGGTACAGGCCAGAGGCTCAGGGGCGGTGAGAGACTTCACCAGAGACAGAGTGGGGAGCAGAACAGGCAGATGGACGAAGTACACTGCTGAGGGGAGCAGCGGGCGGGTCAGGAGAGGTCTGCTGCGCCATGTGGTCACCTCCGGGGCAGGCGGGGATGGAACTCATTCGGAAGTGGCTTTACCTTCTTAGTGCTGCGCTTTAACCCACTGCGCCACCAGGGAGGGCCCTCTATGTCCCCTTTTAAAGACTATTAGGTTTATTGTCTGTCGGATACTCTTGTGGACAAATGATGTCAAATGGGCCGACAGGACTCAAAAAGGGCTCCTGCAAGGCAATTTCCCTTTGGAAAGAGGCAAGGACTCGCTGTAACTTGGATTTATAAAATTGGATTGAATACAAGGGGTAGAAGAACACAACCATTGAAAAATGCATAGCTAGTTCTAGGAAGAGACCCTAAGAAGGATATTTTAAAAACAAAACAAAACAAAAATCCCAGGAGAGACCCATCAAGGTGATGGATGTAACTATCAGAGTTGGGTGCTTTGTTGACAGCAAAAGTGGGGGGTGGGTGGAGGGGGGGGAAATGCCAGTGAGATAAAGATAGAAACTCTGATTTGCACATGCCTTTCTAATCCCTAAAGTTTTCTTTTCCTGGAAGATTTAATAGAAGAATAAAGCAGTCACCCATCCTACTGCATCACATCTCTAAAATGTGTTATTTTCCGAAAAAAGTCTTTGAAGAGGATCATTCAAATGCATATTTTTCTGCATTTTATAAAGTAATTTGTCACTTTCTTTGTGTTTTGATCGATGTTTCCTGGTGTTTAGCTCCAGAAGATTTCCTTTCATGCACCTCATGCACTGTTATTTCCTAGAGACTGCAATGCGACTTTCAAAAGGGACTGTTTCTCACCCAAGCATCACCTCCTCGCCAACAGAGGGGTTGGCCCCAGGGAAATTCGAAGGTGTTAGTGATTGATGTTGGAGATGACACTGGGTCCATTTTAGTTGAGCTTCTTGATGACTGTTTATAACATCTTGGACTTGTTGCTGGGATGAGGTGCAGGTGAATAGAATATATTGGCAATATTTATTTTAAAGAGATGGGATCCTGTCTTCGATGTGATATTCCAAGGAGAGAACATAATAAAACAACTCCCACAATCTTAGCCCCTAGCATGTTTGAAAACTCTCTCTCATTCTCTTCTCAGTAAAGCCTGCTTGCAGTACTATGTGGAGATTATTATTATTATTATATTTACAGTAGAAAGCCCTGGCTTACCCAATTTACACAAAGATTGTTTCTTTTTATAGATTTATTTATTTATGCATACAGAACTGGGGTACAGGCCAGAGGTGCAGGACTGGTGAGATGAGTCACCAGAGACAGAGTGGGGAGCAGAACAGGCAGACTAAGTACACTGCTGAGGGGAGCAGCAGGCAAGACAGGAGGGGTCTGCTGTGCCATTTGGTGACCTCCCTGGCTGCAGCCAGCTTCATAGTGCTGAGCTCCAACCCGCTATACCACCTGGGAGGACCCCTAAGCTTATTTTTAAGGTATGTATGTTTTGACAAAGCGGTTCCCATATTGATGATATGTGGCAAAAGGGGAAAGGAAAGCAGATGATTTTTTCTTCCCCCTTTTTTTTTTTCTGCTCTGCTCCCTCCTTTCCCATAACTGGTTCAGGCTGGAATAAGTCAACAGTCATTTACATTCTACGTGTTTTCAGAAAACTGATAAAATGAAATCTGCAGGGTGGGATAAGAAAACCAGGAGACATGTTTGTTGGAGATATGAGCCATGAGCGTGATTGCCAGCTTGCCATAAAACAAAAAAGGGAGACCTCCTTGGTGGCACATGGGGTTAAAGACACAGCTCTATCAAGCTATCTGCAGTTACTGCTGAGTGAGTTCAAACCCTGACCAGGGAACTGACCCACATGGGGCAGCAGACCTCTCCTGACTCACCTGCTGCTCCCCTCAGCAGTGGATTTCAGTAGATCTGCCTGTTCTGTTCTCCACTCTGTCTCTCTCTGCACCTCTAGCGTCTACCCCAGTTCTTGTATGCACAAATGAACAAATCTTTAAAAAAGCAAAAAAGAGGGAGGCTAGGATCAGGAAACGACACAGGAATCAAGAAAATCCCATTTTTTAGACCACAGTTTCACCTTTCCTAACATGTAGAACATACAGAAGATTGTGTAAACTGGTTAAGCTAAGTGTTCTCACTGAAAGTCAATGTTTTTCTTAAATTTGCGCACGCGCGCGCGCGCACACACACACACACACACACACACACACCCTACCTAATTTAGGATTGCCAGATGAAAGACAGGATACCCTGCTAAATTTGGATTTCTAGATGAGACAACAAAGAAGGGTCCTTTTTTTAGCCTAAGCATACTGCAATGTATGGAATATTTATACCTTAATTATACCCCCTCTATCTTCAATTCAAACTTAATTAGATACCTGTATTTTGTTTTGTTAAATCTGACGGTCCTCATCCAGTTACACTTCACACTTACTTTCTGCCACTGAACAGTCTAATCAGAGCTAAAGACATGGTTTCTGTGGCTGCTGTTGGCACAGTGCCCATCTTGTATTAGAAGATGTGAGTTCTTGCAAGTAACGGTTAGTTTCTCTCTGTACTTACTCAATCTCATACTTTCAGTGCAGCTCTTGTTCTGTAGATGCTGGGGAAACTTTTACAAGTAGATACATCTTAGAATTTTTTCTCTCTCTCCCTAGATTGCAAAGGTGCTCGATCCCTTTCACTACCACTTAAAGAATTGTAGTCAAACTACAAGTTGACCAATCTTAAACTGTACACATAACTCATGAGAATAAATTGGTCCCTCCATGCAGCACATCTCCATGAAGACTGAATCATCAATTTCAAGATTTTCTCTGGCACAAGAGCTATTACAAAATGTTTATAGAATTTTCCTCTCAGGAGTTAGTTAATTTGACATAGGCCATCTCAAATGTATTGAATTCAGGTTTATGAAATGGCAGGGACAGAACTAAACAATTCCTCCAATTGCATTGATTACATTTTTGTTTACACTACTCAGTTCTCAATTTTGCAGAGGAGAGCTTGAAGTTGCATTTGCAGAGACAGTAAATCACTGCACACAGAGTGTAGAAGGCTTCTCCTAACCCCACACCCACCCAAGACCTGACTTCATCAGTAGCCCCATATTCAAAACCAAAGGAATAGAATGCTTTAGATGCCCTTAAGAATTTCTTTGGTGCACTGAGACCATTTAGATTTTTAAAAATTGCTACTTAAAATCTAAATCTAAACTTTCTTTATTTTTTATGGAGGTGAAATTCACATATCATTTTAG
Organism: Condylura cristata; assembly: GCF_000260355.1. Classification (NCBI taxonomy): domain Eukaryota; kingdom Metazoa; phylum Chordata; class Mammalia; order Eulipotyphla; family Talpidae; genus Condylura; species Condylura cristata. The sequence continues at coordinate 62,361,631 of NW_004567106.1, forward strand.
GGGCCTTCCTGGTGGCTCAAGAAGTTAAGGCTCAGCACTATGAAGCTGTCCCAGCGACTGCAGCACAAATTTGATATCCCCAGCCACAGAGTTGACTCACATGGTGCAGCAGACTTCTCCTGCCTCCCAACTGCTCCCCTCAGCAGTGTATTTCAGTCAGTCCGCCTGTTCTGCTCCCCATTCTGTCTCTCATGAATCTCACCCCTCGCATCTCCGGCCTGTTCCCCAGTCTTGTATGCATAAATAAGTAAGATCTTTAAAAACAAAAACCTGGCCATTATAAAGTGAACTATTCAGTGTCACTTCATTTATACACAATGTGGTACAAGAACCATCTCTATCTAGGTCCCAAATATTCCCTTCACTTCAAAGTAAACCTCCTTACCCATCAAACAACTTCTAGTCATGGTTCCCTCCTCTGGCTGCCACAAATCTGCTTTCTCTCTCTATGGATTTATCTATACTGGACAGTTTTGTAAATGAAACCATACAATGTATGTCCTTTGGGGTCTGGCTCCTTTCACATCCAACATAACTTTTTGGAGATTATTTATTTATTTATTTATTTATTTATGTATTACATCGTTCTTCATTTTGTGCACATTTTTATCTTAGTTGTAATCTCCTTGGACTTCCCACCACCAATTCATCCGTGTGTCATCACGGTGACGAGTCTCATACACTCTTCCTATGCCATTTTTGACCCTGTTACCCTCTTCACCCCCATAAAATATCTCTGGTTTATATTTATTCGTTTTTACCTTATTACAATTGCCTTTTTTTCCCCCTGATCCCTTATACTTCTGCTATGAGTGAGACCATCTGGTATTTTTCTTTTTCTTTCTGGCTTATTTCACTAAGCGTGATCCCTTCCAGCTCCATCCATGTTGCTGTATAAGGCATGATTTATCTTTTTGATTGCTGAGTAATGTTCCATTATGTATACGTACCACGTCTTTTTAATCCAGTCATCTATTTTTGGGAATTTGTGTTGATTCCATGTCTTCCCTATTGTAAAGAGAGGAGCAATAAACATGGGATGCAGATGTCCTTTTGAATTAAGGTTTTCGTGTCCTTTGGGTAGATACCTAGGAGTGGGGTTGCTGGGGCATATGGGAGCTCCATTTTTAGCAGCTTGAAGCAACTCAAACAGCTTTCCATAGTGGTTGGACCAGTTTAGGAGAGTTCCTTTTTCTTGGAGAGTCATTTATAAGGTAGAATGTCAATATCAGTCTCTCAGTCTTTTTTAAGGCTCAAAAATATTTTCCTTAAGTTTCTGCATTCAGCATATTATTCTATTTCATAGATACAGTCAACTTTGAACAATAACTTTTAAACAGACTGATGAACCTTTATTCCATTCACTTAATTAAAATTCCTTTAATGTTTCACATAGTACATATACTTAACTTATTCAATTTTCACTAATACTTTAATAAGCTTTTAATTGAAGTCTAACACATGTATAGGAAAGTACACAACTCCTAAGTGTGCCACTACATGATTTGCACAAAATGAGCACACATTTTGATTCCACCAGATCAAGAAACAGGACCTGGGCAACATCAGAGAGGCCTTCCTTCCTTTTGCATTTTCCTGTGAAAGAACTGTCTTTGAATCCTGAACTCATATGATTTTCTGCAGAAGATGTTCTCATCAGCCAGTAGCGCTACTGATCATTTGTTAGTCATTTATGTGACTTCGAGCTGTATGGTGCAAGAGACAAGATTCAGAAAGAGACTCCGTGTTCATCCTGTGGTCTTCAGGGTCCCAGGCACCCCCTCAGTGTCCCTGGCACCCCTTCAGACACCCCCATCTCAGCAGGTTCTGCCCTTGGATTGAGAACACATCAGCACAGTTGTCCTTTCTGGTGATGGGGTTGGAAGTACAAGAGAATGACACTGTATGTCAGTTACAGTTGGGTTTATGCCGAAAATGAACTGTCAATTACTCTATATCAATTTCTCAATGCTGTATGGGCAACTCCTTTTGTTATGAATGAAAACCCTTTGGGTGTATTTCGGGCACAGACAGAAGAACTCAATGAGTTTTATGGTACTTGTGGTCAAGGGTTCCCATGTCCCATTTGGGTAAATAACCCCCTTTGGAAAGATGCGTTGAGAGGAAAGATTTCTAGCTGGACTAGACTTTGATAGCAGCAGCTGACTGAACAGAAGGCCCAGAGCTAAGATGAACCTGGATGGTAGTCAAGGATTTGGGGTTGCAGAGCTGCCTGGACAGCGAGTTGAGAATTTGCTGTTGAACAATCGGGGGTCACTGGTGGTTTGAAGGGAGAGCTGACCAATTCTGATCCTCTTCCTCCCTAATGCTCCTCTTCTGAGGGAGAATCCCACCTAACATGCAGGACTGATGAGTAATTTCTTCCCCCGTGTCTCGTTGGGAGAGTTAAGTCCAGCATCCAGGCTCTTTATCAGCCCTCCATCCTCACCACAGAGCTGGCTGCTTCCCCAGCCTGGCGAAGGAGTTTAGGACAAAACATTCTGCTTTGACTTTTTTTTTTTTAAGATTTATTTATTTATTCATACAGAACTGGGGTACAGGCCAGAGATGCGGAGGGTGAGAGGATTCACCAGAGACAGAATGGGGAGCAGAACAGGCAGATGAATGAAGTACACTGCTGAGGGGAGCAGTGGGCGAGGCAGGAGCGGTCTGTCTCGCCAAGTGGATCTCCTCGGGGCAGGCAGGAATCGAACTCATGCGTAAATGGCTCAGTGCTCTGCTTTAACCCACTGCGCCACCAGGGAGGGCCCTGCTTTGACATATTTTGAGCTAAAGGCATGTAATACAGGATGGGCTCTTTGATTTCCCCTTTGTATCTAAAAACAGACCATAAAATTGCTGGTGAAAAACAGGTCTTTCCTGTGCCAGAAAGAGAGGAATGGCCTTATCACCAGACACTGGGGGTGGATGCTAAGATGGATCTGTGCAAAAATCTACGAAAATAACCCTTATCTTCCACCAGTTCCGCCCCTCCCCTTGGTTCTATCTCCTAGTCACTTACCCACAGTTTAATCTTTTGGCTGCTATAACAAAATATCACAGACTGGGTAGCTCATAAACAACAGAAATTTATTTCTCACAGTTCTGAAGGCTGGAAGTCCAGGATCTCAGAGCCAGCATTGTGTGCTGAGGGCCCTTGACAAAGATTATTTGATTGACCAAACTTCCGTCAGGCTCCTAACCCTTCTCCTAGGCCCATCTGTCTGCTTCCTGGTAAAATCCAGTTTTAGCAAGAATCCTGCTGTCAATTTAAGACATTTCTTTCTTTCTTTTTTTTTTTTTTAAAGATTTATTTATTTTGTGCATACAGAACTGGGGTACAGGCCAGAGGCTCAGGGGCGGCGAGAGGATTCACCATAGACAGAGTGGGGAGCAGAACAGGCAGATCAACGAAGTACACTGCTGAGGGGAGCAGCGGGCGGGTCAGGAGAGGTCTGCAGGGCCATGTGGTCACCTCCGGGGCAGGCGGGAATCGAACTCATGCGGAAGTGGCTTTAGCTTCTCAGCGCTGTGCTTTAACCTGCTGCGCCACCAGGGAGGGCCCTTAAGACATTTCTTTGTAGCCTCACACAATGGAAGGGACAGGGAAGTGGTGGGGTCTCTCTCATCAGGCATTCATCCCACCCATGAGGTCTATCCCCCCAAATCTAGTCACCCCCTAACAATCTCTAGTCCTGATTCTATCACCCAGAAGGTTAGAATTCAACATGTGAATTTGGGGAGGACATGAACACTGCCCCTATCTGAACTCTTTTGTCTTGTCATTTCTTCACAAACTTGTAGTTTGTCTAAAAGGTACAAAGCTGAAGCTGTCTTCTCTAATCACCTCCTCAAGACTTCATTTCTTGTGACGCCTCCATACACATGCAAAACTTTAATCAAATGTGTATGCCTTTTCCTATGAATCTGTTTTATGTCAGTTTAATGCTGAAGCATCTCCAGAGAATCTTTCCCTCCCTAAACCCAAAAAGACCAATTTCTGCACAGTGATCATTTGAGTGTGATCTATAACCGTAATAAAAGGACTGACAGTATTTACAATGTTCTAAAGGATTTTAAACCTTGATAAGTTGATCTTTTCATCTTAATCCTCTAGGTAAGCACTTTTATCCCCATTTTACAAATGAAGAAACTGAGGCAGAGAACTCACCCCAGGTCATCACCATTAGTAGTAGGAACAGGATTTCTTTCCAGGTAACCTCACTCTGCTCTTGCATAAAGTCTTAACCCTCATCAATGCCACATTTAATGTCCAATCTTTCACACATACCTGTAGCCATTAGGCTCTTATTGCAAACCTGGATGAGGCCTCTTCCCTGCTCCTCTCACCTCTGGGCGTCTACTCAGCAGCATGCCAGTTGTGTGCTTCTTCCCATCTGTATCTCAGGTGAACTGCACCAGGTAGAGAAGGCTGTGACATTTCTATTTTTTGGCAAGCATGAATTTATTTATGTATATATTTACATTGCAGTTCATTTTAAAGCATTGTTAACTCCCCCTCCCTCACCCTACACACACATCCAGGGGTAGATCCCATAGAATTTCCTCCCCTAATTCATCTTTGTACCATCTCCACAGTCCCCTGTGTTCCTCCCTCCCTCCTTCTGATCCCTTATCCTCACCCCTTGCAGGATGTCTCTGGTTTATAACTGTTTGTTTTAGTTTTGTTATTATTTTCCCCCTATATCTTATTTGGTTCCTTATATTACTCCTATAAGTGAAACCATTGAATATTTTTCTTTTTCTTTCTGGTTTATTTCACTGAGCATGATCCCAACTAACTCCATCCATGTCACTACGAATGGAATGAGTTGATCTTTTTGACTGCTGAGTAGTATTCTATTGGATATTTCTTATTTGATTATTCAACATTTGTTAGTACTGATCCCAGGCAAAGCACTAGAAGCACTCAGTATTCCTGGCTTGAAATTTCTTACCTCTTACCTGGATCCAGAGAGTACTTAAGGGGGAGGAAATGAACTTGGACCTCGACTGGAGAACTTAAGAACCCCCAGTACTGCTGGGGGCAAACTTTATTCATTACTCTACTCTTGACTCATAGGGATGGTGCAGAAAAGCCACTGCCTTCTTTCTTCTGCTTTTCTTCCCAGAAGTGACGCTCCTTAATACATTTCACCACAGAATACTGGGAGGGCTTGTTACAGTAAAAGTCATTTAGAGCAAAATAACAAAATATTATTATCTGAATACATAGCACACATGGCCCTTCCAGAACTATTGCCTATAGACTTATGCACAGAGCAAAGCCCTGTGGGAATGAGCACTTATAACAAAAAATGGTTTATTAGCATAATGGAGTATTCAATTACTTGCTCTGATGAGAGGTAGAGGAGTCTCTAAATTCATTGTGTTAATTTAGAGTTTTGGGGGGAAATAATTTAAAATGTAGGCCACCTATGGGTGCCGCATAATGTAGATGATAGATAGGGGTTATAATGAGAATATGATACATTTTATTTATATAGTCTGCAGCTACAAAGAGTATATTAAGTGTTTTCGCAGTGAGACTTTGAAGCCTAAAACAAATAAGATTAAAATCAGCAATATACCAGATCAGGAGAAGCCAGTGAAGTTCAGCAATATATCTGACACAAACCAATGTAATATGCCAAAGACCTCCTAGAAAGTGCTGCAGACTGATGCCTTGTTTTCTTATTTTGTCCATGTGGAAGGATTCAGAAGGTGGGGTTGAAGGAGAGGTCAACCTGGGGTACTTCTTATTCTAGGAAAAACAATCCTGTTTTATTGGGAGAGTAGAATTTTCATAGCATACAGATTTTTGTAAAAATAGAGTGTGTGTACTATTTTTTTATGGTGTTTGTGTATATGTGGGTTTTTTAATATGTGTATGTGTTGGTGTGCATATGTGTTTGTGTGTGTTCATATGTGTTGGTGGACATACGTGTTTGTGCGTGTGCATGTGAGTTTGTGTGTGTGCATGTGTTTACTAGCCACTGTAACTCATCCCTGTGTGACTCATAACTCTTAGAGTTAGCAAACCTTTCCGCCTATAACCCCACTCTTGCTAGGTTTCCTCAGGTCTTTCTTTTTTTCCTTTGTGTTCAATTTTGTTTCTCCTAATTCCATCTTTGTCTTTTAAACCTTGACTATTGGTATTGTTCATGTTAACATGACGTTAGCATCCTGGACAGAAGTAGGCTACTGAAATCAGATTCTTCAAAGGGAGCTGCTTAACCTGTGCTACTCTGGACAGGGAGATACTGATTTCAAGACATGGGACTCACTGGGTCTACTAGTTTGTCTTTCTGTCTTGTTCTTGCCAAATGCAGCTGTGCCTGCCTGTCAGCTCTCTCTAGGGCTGAATCCTTTATCACATATTTTTTAAGGAAACTACCATGTGTTCTGCGCATTGCTTGCAAGTTGCTCAACTTGTTAACAAAAACGGGTGCAAGTTGTTATAACAAATCTCAGAGTGCACTGCAGCCTGGATCTTGTTGGTCCCAATTTTTTTTTATATGAGGTAACATTGTTTTGCAACCCCAAGTAAGTTTCAGCAGTATACTGTCACACCTCAAAGGTGTAACCATCCCACTCCTTCCAGAAAGTCTAGTTTCTACTCAGCACCATCCAGTGGACCGCTTCAATCCCTTCCTCTCCAACTCATCCTGTCCCCCTGGCAACCATCATTCTGCTGGTAGAGTCCAAAAGTTTGTTTTTGTCTTTGTTTTTGGTTCACTTGCTTTGTTTTCTGGGCATCTGTCTTTGCTTGGGCACAATCTGAATTTGCTATGGATGGTGAGATGGCAGAGCTGTTTTGTTCCTGTTGGGGGAAAAGCTGCTTTTGGCTACTGTAGCTGTGATGAGAGAGGCTGCTTTGAGCTGAGGTGTGGCTTCTTCTGGGGAACACTGAGAAACACCCTCTCTCTGTGTGCAACGGGTAGAAGGTGTGATGTTTTAAACACACCACTTCTAGAACCATGTGGTGATATCCAAGTGGGATCACACACTGTGCCGGGGTTATTCCCCAAACTGCTGGTGTGTCTCTACAGGGTGAGTTTCCACATTTCATTATTTTTTTCATGTCTACCTCATTGCTATGTGTGCTTTTTTTCACATACACCTTTTATCTCTTTTTGTTTTTTAAGTTCAAATCTACAGAGTAGTTGAAAGAAATAGAACAATGAGGACCCGACACCTAGATCTACATTTGCTAATATTTGGCCACCTTTACTTTATCTGTTTATGTATTTGTTTTTTCTCCTAAACCTTCTAAAATGAGCTACAGAAATCATGATTTTTTTTCACTCATATATATTTCAATACATGTTTCCTATAACCTCAATACTATCATCACTCCTATGGGGAAAAAAACCGATATAAAATCCATATTTAAATTCCACAATTGCCTCAAATATGTCTTTTATAATGGTTGATACTGCTTTTAAAAAATGTAGCATCCCACCAAAGTCCATGAGTTGCATTTTGTTCTTCCATCTAAAAACAAATGTGGAAATTCAATGTCATTTAAATTTATTATTTCTTGCCCCACAATAATTCTTGGTGGAAACTGGAATAATTATTTCTCCCTAGAAAGGTTTATAGAGGGACTAGAACATGGCCTCATATATATGTCAAGCACTTGTTAGTAGGAGCAGAACAAAATTTTGTTCTGCTGTCAGGCACCAGTGTAGTTAATACTGAAATGTTATTTACTGCAGGTAACTATTGCCTGAAGCCCCCTATCATCCTCTCTCTGCCACACACTACAAGCACACTACGGCCCCTACTGGCTTAATTCGTGGTACAATCAATGACCTTCAGAGCCGGGGAAGAGTTGTCTGTTCTCATGGGTGTGTATCAGGGACATACCATTCATAACTGTTAAAGTATCACCCAACACTAAAGGAATAGAGACATTGAATAGAGACATTCCAGAGTACTCTGTGTCTGTTTCAGATTTCCCACATGATAACTGAGACTATTGTTTGAAAAAGCAATTTTAGGACATTTAGAATTTCTCATTTTATCAAGTCATTCAGTAGGCTTAGGAGTAAACAGATTTTACTTTTGAAGATATTAAGTCACCTATTACTCCTTCCTACAATTCTCTGTATTTTATTTTCACTTACTTATATTGATTTATCACATGTAGTATGTAAAATCTTACATGAATAAGTATATTATTATTTATATGTTCTCACAAAAAAGCACCTTTTCTACAATACCTCTCAAGCCAAGGAACACAGCATTCAGTACATAGGTAAAGGCCACACGTATTAATTTATAAATACAGGCAATGTTCAGCTAATAGGTGGTAATGACTGTTTCTTAAGATTTGTGTGCTTATCTGGCATTTATTTACTCAATATTTTTGAAATTAAATGTGAACATTTCACAAACCTGTAACATTAAACAAATGCCTTCTATTTTGTATGTTCTAAATGCACACAAGTATTTCTAACATCAATACTTCTGAGCAATTATTTACATAGTCAAAGAATTTGATGAGATTTTTGGCATTAATTTAAATGTTGTCATTTTTCCAAGGTGTCAAAGGAAATGGACTGTGTACAGAAGCTCTCAAAAACGATCAGAATTGCCAATGAAATGCAAGAGGAGGGTTTTAGAGAGTGAAATGGAACATGGGGAAAGCATGACAGGAAGTGAAAAGAGGCAATGCCATAGAATTTCTCAAGTAGATGCAGGTTGTTCACAGACTTTGATCTCTTTAGTATAACACCAGTGTGAGCTCACTGAAGTGCAAGAGATTGATGTCAAAAGTACAAATGGCAAGTAAACACCAGGCTATTGAAACTATCAAAGTCTGCAGAACGACGGGTTATACCAGGTAATGCTTGTTGTAATAATTTATTTAAATTATTATTTTTTGAACAGATAATATAATCGAGAGGCTTGACATTTGAAAAACACACCTCTATTCTTCAGCCACCCCTATTCTTCATCCGAGGAGCCAACAAAGATTATAATATTATCATTTTCTTGTATTCTTGCAAGCATATATAATGCATGTGTAAGCATGGTACATTTAGAATGCATATGTATTTGCATGCAGGCATGAACAATATATTCAAAATATACTGTCACCTTCAGAAAAGTTATAGAGTATACTAAATAAAGCTAATATAATATAAAACAAAGTTAATATCTTTGTAACCACTGTCTAAGCAAGAAATATCACCCTTCCCTCACAATTGCTACTCTGGCCTTATTATCCAGAAGGTAACCAGTATCTTGATGTAAATAGTATTATTTTTCATGCTTTTTAAATATAGTTTCAACTATACACCTTGCATTGCTTTGTGTTTGTCTTTGCTCATTCCATTTTATATTTTTGAGTTTCACTCATGTTGTTGTAGATAAGAGAAGTTGGTCTCTCCCCCCCCACCCACCTTTTCTTTTTTAAAGATTTCTTTTTGCATACAGAACTGGGATATAGGCCAGAGGTGCAGGGTCAGTGAAAGGATTCACCAGACACAGAGTGGGTTGCAAAACAGGCAGATCGAAGAAGTACACTGCTGAGGGGAGTTGAGGGCAGGTAAGGAGAGGTCTGCTGTGCCATGTGGATCACCTTCGGGGCTGGCAGGGGTTGAACTCATGCTGCAGTGGCTTTAGCTTCTTAGTGCTGTATTTTAACCTGCTGCGCCACCAGGGAGGGCCTGGTCTCTTTTTTATTGCTCTATGGTATTCTACTCCATGACTGAGGTATGTTTATGCATTCTGTGCCAGTGGATATTTCTTATAAAGCCCAATTTGGGCCTGTTTTGAAAAATACTGCTTTGAATATCATTTACATGTCTGTTGGTACATATGTATTGGGAAAAATGTGTACAGAAATAGTGTGTGTGTGTGTGTGTGTGTATATATGTAACACTCCCTCCACAACAGTTACTTTTTCCAGAAGAGTTCAACAATAAGAGACAAATGAATTTTGGAGAATAAATCGGATTATATACTATGCCATCAGTTGCTTTTTCACTAGTCAATGAAACCAATTCCACTTGGTAATCTCTGTTCAATAGGCATTCATTGTAAAACTGCTGATAAATTTTTTTTAAAGCAAAACACTCAAATGTCAACCCAAATGCCAAACATTGATGACGGGATTAAGAAGATGTGCTGTATATACAGAATGGAATATTACTCAGCAATCAAAAAGATAAACGCATGCCATTTGCTGCAATATGGATGGAGCTGGAAGGGATCATGCTTAGCGAGATAAGAAAGAAAGAAAAAGAAAAATACTGGATGGTTTCACTCACATCAGGAGTGTAAGGTATCAGGGTAAAAAAGATAGATAGATAGATAGATAGATGGATAGATAGATAGATAGATAGGTAGATAGATATAGTAATTGTTAAAGTAAAAGAGAACGTCAACTAACAACCGTAGACTAGAGACATTCTACAGGGAGCAGAGGGGAAGAAGACCAAAACTGGGGTGGGAAAAGCACATGGGACTATGGTGATGGCACATGGGTGAAGTGGTGGTGGGAAGTCGATGGGGATTACAACTAAAATGAAAGAAATGTACAAAATGGAGAATAATCTAAAAAATTTATAAATTTTTGAAAAATTTAAAAAAGCAGAATACCAAAATGTCCAAAAATAGAAGATAGGCTAAATACTCATGTCTATGCAAAATTATACTATTCAGCTACTTAAAAATAATTAGCACTAGATTATGTAATGGTACAGAAGGATGCCAGATGCTTATTGTTCAGTGTTTAAAATAAAGTAGCAGGATAATATATTGCATATACATAAACAAAATCTTTGAAAATAAAACATCAATGGCTGTTATCTGTGAGTTTTGATAATAAGGGTATATTTATTTTATTGCTCCGTATTAAATATTTTTCTACCATAAATATTACTTCCACAATACAAAAGTATTATGTTGGGAAGTTGGGCTGTCCTGTTGGCCTTGGGCAGGAGCAAGCAACCTGGGAACCAGCAGGCTCAGGCTCTTCTCAACAAGACAGCTTTTAATCCTTCTTTTCTGTCTGGCTCTCTCTAAGCATTTCTTTCTGGTTTTGCCCTGGATTTTTATTTCATGACCTTTCCTGTTTTCTCTTCTCCTCCCTTGTTTAATGTTAGTTCTGGGAAAAGGAAGACATCACTGAGTGTCACAGGAGATCCTTGCTATCACGAGTTTGGACCAATCAGCCAGTTCATGCTGAGTAATGGATCCAAGTTGTGATCTGGGATGTCCTGGAGGCTTTCAGTCTCTTAATAGCAAAGGGCATTACCAGTTGACTCTGTTATAGGGCACCCCAAATCTGTTCCAGAACAGAGGGAGAGGGATACCCCTGAAGCCCCAAAACCTGCTTGCTCTAAGTGGGTTTTGCCATCCACCACAACAAGACAAAACACATAAAACTTTAATGAAAAGGAACTTTCATACAGTGAATATACAATACAGAACACAAAGAATATAACTTCTAAATCAAACACCTGAAGTTACCCATCCCCTTGTGGGCAAAAGTCAACAAAAAGGGGGTTGGCCCAAAGCAAGGCCTGAAAGCCTGCCACAAGCCTAAAGCACCTTCTGGCCGGGACCCATGGAAAAGGGTCAAAAATGGCCAGACAAATCTGGGAGGAAAAGAGCAAAATCAAAATCAATATAAACACTGCCATAGTCACCTCCCCACGGGTCTCTCACCCACATCTGCCTTAACCAGTCCAGGGTCAGGAAACAAGCACGGTTTCTTCATCGCATGCTTGCTTCTCCATGTGGCTTCCTCAGGTCTCCTTCTGGCTCTCCATCCAGCTTCCTTCTCTTCTTCTCTCTTCTCCTTTTTCTCTGCTCAGCTCCACCCTCTTTCTGGGTGGGGCAGGGAACCTGGAACTTCCCTTTTTCCTAGGGACCACCCTGTTACAAATTGAGTGAAGTTCGCCTTAGATAAGCTGAAGATAAATGGTGGTTATGATGTTGTACTTCATACCCTTTACAGTGGGAAGTGTGGTTTCGGGATGATTGAACTTTTTGAGACACCAATACTTGAAATCTTGGAATGGCTAATTCCACTATTGAACAGTCAGCTACAAGTTTGTTTTGTTTTATTTTTTCAAATCACTGAAGTTGAACCAATTAGGGACAGAGCATTGAACAAGTGTTTAAATAGAAATTGAAAAGGATCTGTATTTGGGATATTTGTTTCATTCCACAACAAACATCTCCAAGTAATTTAAAAAACATAGATTTTTGTATTATCTACTGTGTTTCTTATATATGTGAAAATGTAAACAACACATTAGAAGATGTTACTCCAGACACTGTGAAAAATTTCACTTGTGAAATTATGTTGCTAATTCTATTTTAGTGTTCCTTATGATCGGATATGTTAAAATGAGATTATAATCTATAAATCAGTCAAAAATGGCTTCTATTTTTGTTATTCTTCCCACAAGACAATTTAAGTTTGAGTTAATTCAGCTAAACTAGTGAAGTCATTGTAAAATTGCCAAAGGAAATATGGCATTTAAATAACTTATCATTAGTTTGATGACTGTGGTGACTTTTACCAGCCTCTCTGGTGTAATTTGCCTTAAAATCAAGTCTTTTTGAGAGATTCAATCTTTGTCTTATTATATGTTAAAGTAATATAGATGATGTTTCAATTCAACAGATATGGACCCTATTCTGTGGAAGACACTCAGGGTATAAAAATGAATGCAGGAGTGTTTTTGCATTCAAATTTAAAATTAACAAGACCAAAGGGAACAAACACATCCTCTATAAAAATCAAATTATCTTGTCATAACTGCTACAAACCAAGAGTCAAAGGAGTTGTGGTGTATGCATGTATGATGTAGGAGTTCTTTAGGTGAGCAGCTGACCTTAATTTTCAAGGTGAGCAGAACTTTAACCAGATGGTAGGCATGCACAGTTTATCAGATATGG